>NC_053036.3:388638687-389354937 GCF_002575655.3 Aegilops tauschii subsp. strangulata | reverse complement strand
GGCCAATAGGAAGCCGCCACCTCAGCTCCCGCCACCGCCCTCAACCATCCAGACGTCGCCACGTCGCCACCCAGCTTCCCCCGCGGCCGCGGCTCGCTGAGCCCATCGCGGGCCCGCGCCAGGCCCGACCGCGCCCGCCGCCGATCCCGCGTCCCCGCACCCGAGGAGCTCTGCGCCGCCGCCGGCGACCCCGAGGACCTCGCCCCGTCGCCCCGCCGCCCTTCGCCGCCTCGGCGCCGGCGCCTCCCCGCAGCCGCCCGTGCCCCGCCGCCTCCGCCCGCCGCCGCTCGGCGACCAGGCCGGCCCCGCCGCCAGCCACTAGCTCCTCGCCGTCGGGAGCCCGCGCTCCGGCCATCCGGTGCCGCCCCGACCACCTCCTCGCCGGGATCTGGAAGATCCCGAGCTCCTCCGCCACCCCGAGCTCGCCGGTCGCCATCTCCGTCCTCTCCGCGAAGCTCCTGTCATCCTCGGGAAGCGTGCTAGCGAACCCTAGATCCAGATCCGAGAGGGGTATATTTTCTAAGTCCCGAGATTTTTCCATTATGTTGCCCTGTTCATCATGCCATAACTTTGTGTGTACTGCTCCATTTTGCGTGCATAATATATCAAAATGTTCACTGTGAGATGCTCTTAATTGCATTTCATTGTGCCATGCTTGATTGATTTCATCTGTTTTCCCTAATCATCGTTGCAAGAGTGCTATATGATGTTAACTACTGTCTGTTATCAGAACTTGGTGATTTGTCTTTTTCATTGCATTTTGTATGTGCATCCTATGAGCATGAGCTCTACATGTGTTATGAACTACATCATGCCATCTTTACACGGGTGCTTGTATTATATTTTTGTGATCTATGGGGTGACTAGCACAAGCATGCAAAGTAGCCTCCGTGATGTTGCTGATTTCTGTGACTTAGTCATTGCTGCTAAGTCCGAGTCTGTTACATTTTGTTGCTATGTAAACCTGCTGCTACCATGAGTTCTATGCATAATCTGGAGATGTTTACTAAGGATGTTTTGTTATATATATTATGATGTATCCATCCATGCCCTTGTTTGCATTTATATCCTGCTGTAGCTTATTGTAATCTTGCTCTCAAGTTGCTAAATAATGTTGCTGTCAGCCTGTTAACATGAAGTTCAGTTTTGCCATATGTTTTGCTAGTGATCCATGCACCCTATGACTATGATATTGCCATTATTAGCTTCATATTTATGCCTTATTTCTGTTGGTTGACTTCACATGCCATGAAATCCTCTGTGGTGAGTGGTTCAAGCTGACCAACATGTCTACTTATCGTTGTTTCTGCCATGAACTGTTATTTTCACCAAGTCTGAATCTGGCATATCATTTGTCATGTTTGCATGGATGCTACCATGTTTTCTGTTGCCCTTTGGAATTAGTTCAGTAAGGGTCTTTTGTTCTATGCTTTGAGTAGAATCATGCCGCCCTTTCATTTGCCATGATATATTCCTGTAGCATGTCGTTTTCTTGCTCCAAACCTTGCAACCTAATGTTATTTCTGCCATGTCCAGTGATTTCTGCCAAGTCTGTGAAACTGTTATTATTTGCAATCTTGCCATGTCCTTTTGAGCATGTTCTAGTGATTTTTGGAGATAGCTCAGTGTTCATGTTTTGTTATGCTTTACCTATACATCATGTCCATGGCTTTTGTTTTTCTGTTGAGGTGCTGTAGTGTATTTTTTTTATGCGTGCAAAATGCGTAGTTGCTGTTTTGGACAGATTGTTGCTATATCTTGTTTGGAGTGTATGTGTTGCACCGTTGCTCTGTTTTGAGCATGCTCTATATGAAACTTGCTTAGTTTTGCATGTAGTTTCATATTACCTTGTTGCATCCTTGTTTTGAGAGTGTTTGCTTAATGTTTGAATGCATTTTGCATCAATGCTATGTTTAACTTGTTTTGCTCATATCTTCTAGGCCATAACTCCGAACTAAATGAAATTTATATGTAACTTGACTAGAATTTCGTGTAGATCATCTTGGTGCATCTTAACTTGCTGTTTTATAACTTGAACATAAGGCTTATTCAGATATGGACCAATTTCGAAATTTGCATATGAGGACTTACCGGAATTTATCTATGTTGTTTCCGGCCTAATTTAAACTTGTGTTGATGTGTTGTTCTCGTATGCATCATCTCTTGCCATGAGTAGCTTCATGTAGCCTTGTCATGCATCATACTTGGTTGAGCATCATGTCTTGTTTATGTGTTGAGTGTTTACCGTGTTGTTTGCTTCTTTCCGGCTGTGCTTCTTCTCGATAGTTCCTGTTTCGTTGCGATCGTGAGGATTCGTTCGTCTACGCTCGGTTCGTCTTCGTGGCTTCATGGACTCGTTCTTCTTCCTAGCGGGATTTCAGGCAAGATGACCGTCACCTTGGATCTCATTACTATCATTGCTATGCTAGTTGATTCGTTCTATCGCTATGCCGCGTTACCTACCACTTGCTTATCAAGCCTCCCAAATTGCCATGAACCTCTAACCTTTTCACCCTTCCTAGCAAACCGTTGCTTGGCTATGTTACCGCTTTTGCTCAGCCCCTCTTATAGCGTGCTAGTTGCAGGTGAAGATGAAGAAGTTTGTTCCATGTTGGAACATGGATATCATGAACTTTGTTGCGATATCACAATATCTCTTATTTAATTAATGCATCTATATACTTGGTAAAGGGTGGAAGGCTCGGCCTTATGCCTGGTGTTTTGTTCCACTCTTGCCGCCCTAGTTTCCGTCATACCAGTGTTATGTTCCTTGATTTTGCGTTCCTTACGCGGTTGGGTTGTTATGGGGACCCCTTGACAGTTCGCTTTGAATAAAACTCCTCCAGCAAGGCCCAACCTTGGTTTTACATTTGCCTCACCTAGCCTTTTTCCCTTGGGAGTCGCGCTCCCGAGGGTCATCTTATTTTACCCCCTGGGCCAGTGCTCCTCGGAGTGTTGGTCCAAACTAGAGCACCGTGCAGGACCATCCCTTGGCAACTTGGGTTACGTCGGTACCTGTATGCTTCGCTTATCCGGTGTGTCCTGAGAACGAGATATGTGCGACTCCTATCGGGATTGTCGACACATCGGGCGGCTTTGCTGGTCTTGTTTTACCATTGTCGAAATGTCTTGTAAACCGGGATTCCGAGACTGATCGGGTCTTCCCGGGAGGAGGAATATCCTTCGTTGACCGTGAGAGCTTATAATGGGCTAAGTTGGGACACCCCTGTAGGGTATTATCTTTCGAAAGCCGTGCCCGCGGTTATGTGGCAGATGGAAATTTGTTAATGTCCGGTTGTAGAGAACTTGACACTTGACTTTACTAAAACGCATCAACCGCGTGTGTAACCGTGATGGTCTCTTTTCAGCGGAGTCCGGGAAGTGAACACGGTTTTTGGGTTATGTTTGACGTAAGTAGGAGTTCATGATCACTTCTTGATCATTGCTAGTTTCACGACCGTTCCGTTGCTTCTCTTCTCGCTCTTATTTGCGTATGTTAGCCACCATACATGCTTAGTCGCTGCTGCAACCTCACCACTTTACCCCTTCCTTACCCATTAAGCTTTGCTAGTCTTGATACCCATGGTAATGGGATTGCTGAGTCCTCGTGGCTCACAGATTACTACAACAATAGTTGCAGGTACAGGTTTTGCGATGATCATGACGCGAGAGCGATGTTACTTGTTTTGGAGTTCTTCTTCTGCTTCTTCTTCGATCAGGGGATAGGTTCCAGGTCGGCAGCCTGGGCTAGCAGGGTGGATGTCGTTTGAGCTTCTGTTTGTGTTTCATCCGTAGTCGGATGTTGATCTTATGTATGATGATGTTGTATTCGTGTGGCATTCTATGCCTCTTGTATGTATCCCCAACTATTATGTAATGTTGATGTAATGATATCCACCTTGCAAAAGCGTATCAATATGTGGTTCTATCCTTGGTGGGACCTCCGAGTCTCTTTAGGATAGTATCGCATATTGGGCGTGACAAGCTTTCTTTGGCTATGTTATTTTGATAAGACATAATTGCTTGGTTAGCATGTTTGAAGTATTATTGCTTTTATGTCAACATTAAACTTTTATCTTGAATCTTTCAGATCTAAATATTCATGCCACAATAAAAGAATTGCATTGAAAATTATGCTAGGAAGCATTCCACATCAAAAATTCTATTTTTATCATTTACCTACTCGAGGACGAGCAGGAATTAAGCTTGGGGATGCTTGATACGTCTCCAACGTATCTATAACTTTTGATTGTTCCATGCTATTATATATTCTGTTTTGGATGTTTAATGGGCTTATTCATACACTTTTATATTATTTTTGGGACTATAACCGGAGGCCCAGCCCAAATTGCTGTTTTTTACCTATTTCAGTGTTTCGCAGAAAAAGAATATCAAACGGAGTCCAAACGGAATGAAACCTTCAGGAGCGTGATTTTTGGAACAAACATGATCCAAAGGACTTGGAGTGGACGTCAAGAAACCCACGAGGAGGCCACGAGGCAAGCGGTGCGCCTACCCCCCTGGGCGCGCCCTCCACCCTCGTGGGCCCCTCATGGCTCCACCGACGTACTTCTTCCTCCTATATATACCTGCGTACCCCCAAACCATCGAAGAGCACCGCGAAAACCTAATTCCACTGCCGCAACCTTCTATACCCGTGAGATCCCATCTTGGGGCCTTTTTCGGCGTCCTGCCGGAGGGGGCATTGATCACGGAGGGCCTCTACATCAACACCATGGCCTCTCCGATGATGTGTGAGTAGTTTACCTCAGACCTTCGGGTCCATAGCTATTAGCTAGATGGCTTCTTCTCTCTCTTTGGATCTCAATACAAAGTTCTCCTCGATTCTCTTGGAGATCTATTTGATGTAATCTTCTTTTGCGGTGTGTTTGTCGAGATCCGATGAATTCTGGGTTTATGATCAAGATTATCTATGAAAAATATTTGAATCTTCTCTGAATTCTTTTATGTATGATTGGTTATCTTTGCAAGTCTCTTCGAATTATCAGTTTGGTTTGGCCTACTAGATTGACCTTTCTTGCAATGGGAGAAGTGCTTAGCTTTGGGTTCAATCTTGCGGTGCTCGATCCCAGTGACAGTAAGGGAAACGACACGTATTGTATTGTTGCCATCGAGGATGAAAAGATGGGGTTTATATCATATTGCATGAGTTTATCCCTCTACATCATGTCATCTTGCTTAAAGCGTTACTCCGTTCTTATGAACTTAATACTCTAGATGCATGCTGGATAGCGGTCGATGTGTGGAGTAATAGTACTAGATGCAGGCAGGAGTCAGTCTACTTGTCACGGACGTGATGCCTATATACATGATCATACCTAGATATTCTCATAACTATGCTCAATTCTATCAATTACTCGACAGTAATTCGTTTACCCACCGTAATACTTATGCTATCTTGAGAGAAGCCACTAGTGAAACCTATGCCCCCGGGTCTATTTTCCATCATATTAATCTTCCGTCAACAAGTTATTTCTATCTTTGTTTACTTTGCAATCTTTACTTTTAATCTTTATCATAAAAATACCAAAAATATTATCTTATCATCTCTATCAGATCTCACTTTTGCAAGTGGCCGTGAAGGGATTGACAACCCCTTTATCGCGTTGGTTGCAAGGTTCATATTTGTTTGTGTAGGTGCGAGGGACTTGAGCGTGGCCTCCTACTGGATTGATACCTTGGTTCTCAAAAACTGAGGGAAATACTTACGCTACTTTGCTGCATCACCCTTTCCTCTTTAAGGGAAAACCAATGCAGTGCTCAAGAGGTGGCATACACCTATGGGATCCCAGGGGATCCCTCCTATGGTTGGCGGGGGCGTGGAGCTGCGCAAAGATCAGGTCTAGCGATCAGCGCGAGGGGATTTTTACCCAGGTGCGGGCCGCAAACGATGCGTAAAACCCTAGTCATGCTTGTCTGTGTTTATTTGGTGTTCTTGAGCTCTTGAACTAGCTGCGGTGCATGCCCAATCCAAAAAAGTCCGAATCCTTCCACAGTACGCCTCGGGCCTCCTTTTATATGTCAAAGGGGTTGCCACAGTGGCACACAAAGTATCTACAGTGTACAAGTTTATCGCGTGACACCGTTGGACAAACGCATATAATGCGCTGCCTACGTGCCCTCTTGCTTTATCGGGGGCGGCAACAGAGCTCGTCCTGTTCGTCGCCACCTCGCCTTGCTTCGGCGCACGTCCAAGCTGACGAGGCATGCAGCGCCATGCTGGCTGGCTGGTTGCTGCGCTGGTGCGGTGACAGGGTCTTCACGAAGATCTGCATGCTACCACGCAGGTGATTGACTAGTTGCCCTAGAAGCTACATGCTGCCACGTAGGCACTTGCCTAGTTGGTGGCTTGGTTTCCGCGTTGGAATGGCCGCGCGGCAGTGAAACTTTGGTAGGTGCGGGCGTGGCCTCGGCCCCACAGATGCCCCCGGCAAGGGTCTTGCCGGGGGTCTTCGTCTTCTGGTTTTTATCTAGACTTGCAGGCCTTTGGTCTTCACAAAGATCTGCATGCCACCACGCAGGGCCCCTGAGTCTTGGTCTCGAAGTTGTCGATGGTGTCAGAGCTCTCAGGCTCAAGGGTGGCGGCCTTGCTAGTGTTGGGCAAGTCGCCTCGGCAAGGCTCTTGCCGGGGCTATGTAGGCCGCCCCGGCAAGGTTGTTGCCGAGGGAAATCCATCTTGTCCCTTTGCTCTTCATGCCTCTGGCTTGAGTCCTGCCTTGGCAGCCTCTTACCTTTCCTCCCTCTGCCCCACCAAGCATGGCCGCAGGTGTGGCTACGACTACCCATGCACAAGTAAAGGGGTACAGAAAGGCCCCTACTTTCGTACACCGACAACCTCCCACCTTTAGTTGGATGATGTTTGTGGAGGGCATATCTTTTTGGGCAACTATCATGCACCCCGTCCTCCACCCCTCCTCCATTATAAATAGAGGTGGAGAGGTGCTCTCGATGTCATCTCAAGTTCTCACACAAATGGCATGCAATGATTTGCCTCTCTCTCTCTCCCCCTCCCTCCCTCCCTCCATGAAATAGTCTCGTAGCGCAGAAAGGCTACCTAGTCTCCGGTAGCGATTAGTTCTGGATGGCAAAGCGTCACTAGATAGGAGACACCGCATGTGTGCAATCTGGTTGAGAGATTGTACGTTCGATGTTCTGTTCGAGGGACTGTCCAAGGTTCTGTCTGAGGAACTATTCCAGGGAGAAATTCTCGCGGTTGGGGGGTTGTAAATCATAGCTGCGAGAATCTGTCCCAACGACCTTCACCAACTCTTCTTCCACTTCGCTACAAGTTGGTAACGATCAGATCAGACCTTATATGCATCTTCATAGGGTTCCTGGGCTGGTACGTAGGACAATTTTTTTGTTTTCTGCTGTGTCCCCCTATAGTGGCATCATTAGTCGTGCTATCCGTAGATGAAGGTTACGATCTAGAATATAGGAGGTGTATTGCACACTATATTTTTTGTAGTATATGAGACATGTTACTAAATATTTTTTGCGAGCCGTAGGTGAAATATATTACTTTATGTTCTTGTTGCTTCCCTTTAATCTGTGTATTTCTGATCTTGACGGCATGGTGGAATTTTGATACAAAGTTCGGGCAATATGTGATCCTTATATGCTGCTCCTGAGTATGTTGGTGCTACCTCTTGAGCACTGCGTTGGTTTTCCCTTGAAGAGGAAAGGGTGATGCAGCAAAGTAGCGTAAGTATTTCCCTCAGTTTTTGAGAACCAAGGTATCAATCCAGTAGGAGGCTACACGCAAGTCCCTCGCACCTACACAAACAAATAAATCATCGCAACCAACGCGATAAGGGGTTGTCAATCCCTACACGGTCACTTACGAGAGTGAGATCTGATAGGTATGATAGGATAATATTTTTGGTATTTTTGTGATAAAGATGCAAAGTAAAATAAAAGCAACGAAAATAACTAAGTGTTGGAAGATTAATATGATGGAAGATACACCCGGGCCATAGGTTTCACTAGGGCTTCTCTCAAGAGCATAAGTATTTTACGGTGGGTGAACAAATTACTGTTGAGCAATTGACAGAATTTAGCATAGTTATGAGAATATCTAGGTACGATCGTGTATATAGGCATCACGTCCGAGACAAGTAGACCGACTCCTGCCTGCATCTACTACTATTACTCCACACATCGACCGCTCTCCAGCATGCATCTAGAGTATTAAGTTCATAAGAACAGAGTAACGCTTTAAGCAAGATGACATGATGTAGAGGGATAAATTCATGCAATATGATTAAAAAACCCATCTTGTTATCCTCGATGGCAACAATACAATACGTGCCTTGCTGCCCCTACTGTCACTGGGAAAGGACACCGCAAGATTGAACCCAAAGCTAAGCACTTCTCCCATTGCAAAAAAGATCAATCTAGTAGGCCAAACCAAACTGATAATTCGAAGAGACTTGCAAAGATAACCAATCATACATAAAAGAATTCAGAAGATTCAAATATTGTTCATAGATAAACTTGATCATAAACCCACAATTCATCGGTCTCAACAAACACACCGCAAAAGAAGATTACATCGAATAGATCTCCACGAGAGAGGGGGAGAACATTGTATTGAGATCCAAAAAGAGAGAGGAAGCCATCTAGGTAATAACTATGGACCCGAAGGTCTGAGGTAAACTACTCACACTTCATCGGAGAGGCTATGGTGTTGATGTAGAAGCCCTCCGTGATGGGTGCCCCCTCCGGCGGAGCTCCGGAACAGGCCCCAAGATGGGATCTCATGGGTACAGAAGGTTGCGGCGGTGGAATTAGGTTTTTGGCTCCGTATATGATCGTTTGGGGGTACGTAGGTATATATAGGAGGAAGGAGTACGCCGGTGGAGCAACAGGGGGCCCACGAGGGTGGAGGGCGCGCCTGGTGGGGGTAGGCATGCCCCCTACCTCGTGGCTTCCCTGTTGGTTGCTTGACGTAGGGTCCAAGTCTCCTGGATCATGTTTGTTCCGAAAATCACGTTCCCGAAGGTTTCATTCCGTTTGGACTCCGTTTGATATTCTTTTTCTGCGAAACTCTGAAATAGGCAAAAAACAGCAATTCTGGGCTGGGCCTCCGGTTAATAGGTTAGTCCCAAAAATAATATAAAAGTGAATAATAAAGCCCAATAATGTCCAAAACAGAAGATAATATAGCATGGAGCAATCAGAAATTATAGATACGTTGGAGACGTATCAAGCATGCCCAAGCTTAATTCCTGCTCGTCCTCGAGTAGGTAAATGATAAAAACAGAATTTTTGATGCGGAGTGCTACTAGGTATAATTGCAATGTAATTATTATTAATTGTGGTATGAATATTCAGATCTGAAAGATTCAAGATAAAAGTTCATATTGACAAAAAATAATAATACTTCAAGCATACTAACTAAGCAATTATGTCCTCTAAAAATAACATGGCCAAAGAAAGTTCATCCCTACAAAATCATATAGTTTAGTCCTACTCCATTTTCGCCACACAAGAATGCTCTCATCATGCACAACCCCGATGACAAGCCAAGCAATTGTTTCATACTTTAGTAATCTCAAACTTTATAAACCTTCACGCAATACATGAGCACGAGCCATGGACATAGCACTATGGGTGGAATAGAATATGATGATGGGGGTTATGTGGAGAAGACAAAAAAGGAGAAAGTCTCACATCAACGAGGCTAATCAATGAGCTATGGAGATGCCCATCGATTGATGTTAATGCAAGGAGTAGGGATTGCCATGCAACGGATGCACTAGAGCTATAAATATATGAAAGCTCAACAAAAGAAACTAAGTGGGTGTGCATCCAACTTGCTTGCTCACGAAGACCTAGGGCATTTGAGGAGGCCCATTGTTGGAATATACAAGCCAAGTTCTATAATGAAAAATTCCCACTAGTATATGAAAGTGAAAAAACAAGAGACTCTCTATCATGAAGATATAAGGAGGTTTATGTGTGAAAGAGCGTATCATATCACGGGGTTTGGATGCACCGGCGAAGTTTGCACCAACTCTCAATGTGAGAAAGGGCAATGCACGGTACCGAAGAGGCTAGCAATGGTGGAAAGGTGAGAATTAGTCATAAAGAACTCATATACTTATTGCAAAAATCTACAAGTCATCAAAAACCAAGCATTACGCGCATGCTCCTAGGGGGATAGATTGGTAGGAAAAGACCATCGCTCATCCCCGACCGCCACTCATAAGGAGGACAATCAAAGAACACCTCATGTTTCAAATTTGTTACATAACGTTTACCATACGTGCATGCTACGGGACTTGCAAACTTCAACAAAAGTATTTCTCAAATTCACAACTAGTCAACTAGCACGACTTTAATATCACTACCTCCATGTCTCAAAACAATCATCAAGCATCAAACTTCTCTTAGTATTCAAAACACTCATAAGAAAGTTTTTACTATTCTTGAATACCTAGCATATTAGGATTATTTAAGCAAATGACCATGCTATTTAAGACTCTCAAAATAATCTAAGTGAAGCATGAGATATCAATAGTTTCTATAAAACAAATCCACCATCGTGCTCTAAAATATATAAGTGAAGTACTAGAGCAAAAACTATATAACTCAAAGGATATAAGTGAAGCACATAGAGTATTCTAATAATTTACGAATCATGTGTGTCTCTCTCAAAAGGTGTGTACAGAAAGGATGATTGTGGTAAACTAAAAAGAAAAGACTCAAATCATACAAGACGCTCCAAGCAAAACACATATCATGTGGTGAATAAAAATATAGCTCCAAGTAAAGTTACCGATGGAAGTAGACGAAAGAGGGCATGCCTTCCGGGGCATCCCCAAGCTTTGGCTTTTTGGTGTCCTTATATTAGCTTGTGGGTGCCATAGGCATCCCCAAGCTTAGGCTCTTGCCACTCCTTTTTCCATAATCCATCAAATCTTTCACCCAAAACTTGAAAACTTCACAACACAAAACTCAGCAGAAAATCTCGTGAGCTCCGTTAGCGAAAGAAAACAAAAGACCGCTTCAAGGTACTGTAATGAACTCATTATTTATTTATATTGGTGTTAAACCTACTGTATTCCAACTTATCTATGGTTTATAAACTCTTTTACTAGCCATAGAATCATCAAAATAATCAAACAACACACGAAAAACAGAATCTGTCAAAAACAGAACAGTCTGTAGTAATCTGTAACTAACGCAAACTTCTGGAACTCCAAAAAATCAGCCAAAATAGGACGACCTAGACAATTTGTTTATTGATCAGCATCAATTGGAATCAATATTTTATCACGTTCTGGTGATTTTTAACAATTGTTTTCGTGAACAGAAAGTTTCTGGAAATTTCTGCAGGATCAAATAACTATCATCCAAGAAGATCCTATAGGTTTAACTTGGCACAAACACTAATGAAAACATAAAAACACATCTAACCAGAGGCTAGATCAAATATTTATTCAACTACAGAAAGGAAATATATTGTGTTGTCTCCCAACAAGCACTTTTCTTTAAAGCCTTTTAGCTAGGCATTGATAATTTTAATGATGCTCGCATAAAAGACAAGAATTGAAGCGCGAAGAGAGCATCATGAAATATGTGACAAACACATCTAAGTCTAACATATTTCCTATGCATAGGCATCTTATAGAAAAACAAATTATCATAGCAAGCAAAAACTAGCATATGCAAGGAAGCGGAAAGGAACAATAGCAATCTCAACATAACAAGAGGTAATTTAGTAACATGAAAATTTCTATAACAATATTTTCCTCTCTCATAATAATTACATGTAGGATCATTATCAAATTCAATAATATAACTATCACATACAATATTCTCAACATGATCCACATGCATGCAAAGTTGACACTCTTCCAAAATAATGGGATTAACATTAACTAAAGTCATGACCTCTCCAAACCCACTTTTATCAAAAATATCATAAGACTGAACATTCTCCAAATATGTGGGATCTAAATTCGACACTCTTCCAAACCCACTTTCAATATTATCGCAAACATTATTATCAATCTCATATTCATCATGGGGCTTAAATAAATTTTCAAGATTATAAGAAGAACTATCACCCCAATCATGATCATTGCAACAAGTAGTAGACATAGCAAAACTAGCATCCCCAAGCTTAGGGTTTTGCATAATATTAGCACAATTGACATCAAGAGAATTTATAATAAAATTATTGCAATCATGCTTTTTATTCAAGGAGCTATCGTGAATCTCTTCATAAATTTCTTCATCACAATTTTCAGATTCACAAATTTCAAGCAAAACTTCATAAACATAATCTAGTGCACAAAACTCACTAGAAATTGGTTCATCATAATTGGATCTCTTAAAAAGATTAGCAAGCGGATGAGGATCCATAGATCTTAGCTTCTCTGTTTAGGAATAAATACTCAACTATTTCAACCAAGCGAGCAAACGAGCCAAGAAAGACATCAAGCCAAACGAAAAGACGAACGGAAAAAGGGCGAATAAAACGGCAAAGGTGAAGTGGGGGAGAGGAAAATGAGAGACAAATGGCAAATAATGTAATGCGGGAGATAGGGGTTTGTGATGGGTACTTGGTATGTTGACTTTTGGGTAGACCTCCCCGGCAACGGTGCCAGAAATCCTTCTTGCTACCTCTTGAGCACTGCGTTGGTTTTCCCTTGAAGAGGAAAGGGTGATGCAGCAAAGTAGCGTAAGTATTTCCCTCAGTTTTTGAGAACCAAGGTATCAATCCAGTAGGAGGCTACACGCAAGTCCCTCGCACCTACACAAACAAATAAATCCTCGCAACCAACGCGATAAGGGGTTGTCAATCCCTACACGGTCAGTTACGAGAGTGAGATCTGATAGATATGATAGGATAATATTTTTGGTATTTTTGTGATAAAGATGCAAAGTAAAATAAAAGCAACGGAAATAACTAAGTGTTGGAAGATTAATATGATGGAAGATACACCCGGGGGCCATAGGTTTCACTAGTGGCTTCTCTCAAGAGCATAAGTATTTTACGGTGGGTGAACAAATTACTGTTGAGCAATTGACAGAATTGAGCATAGTTATGAGAATATCTAGGTATGATCGTGTATATAGGCATCACGTCCGAGACAAGTAGACCGACTCCTGTCTGCATCTACTACTATTACTCCACACATCGACCGCTATCTAGCATGCATCTAGAGTATTAAGTTCATAAGAACAGAGTAACGCTTTAAGCAAGATGACATGATGTAGAGGGATAAATTCATGCAATATGATTAAAAACCCCATCTTTTTATCCTCGATGGCAACAATACAATACGTGCCTTGCTGCCCCTACTGTCACTGGGAAAGGACACCGCAAGATTGAACCCAAAGCTAAGCACTTCTCCCATTGCAAGAAAGATCAATCTAGCAGGCCAAACCAAACTGATAATTCGAAGAGACTTGCAAAGATAACCAATCATACATAAAAGAATTCAGAAGATTCAAATATTGTTCATAGATAAACTTGATCATAAACCCACAATTCATCGGTCTCAACAAACACACCGCAAAAGAAGATTACATCGAATAGATCTCCACGAGAGAGGGGGAGAACATTGTATTGAGATCCAAAAAGAGAGAGGAAGCCATCTAGCTAATAACTATGGACCCGAAGGTCTGAGGTAAACTACTCACACTTCATCGGAGAGGCTATGGTGTTGATGTAGAAGCCCTCCGTGATGGGTGCCCCCTCCGGCGGAGCTCCGGAACAGGCCCAAGATGGGATCTCGTGGGTACAGAAGGTTGCGGCGGTGGAATTAGGTTTTTGGCTCCGTATCTGATCGTTTGGGGGTACGTAGGTATATATAGGAGGAAGGAGTACGACGGTGGAGCAACAGGGGGCCCACGAGGGTGGAGGGCGCGCCTGGTGGGGGTAGGCGCGCCCCCCTACCTCGTGGCTTCCCTGTTGGTTGCTTGACGTAGGGTCCAAGTCTCGTGGATCATGTTCGTTCCGAAAATCACGTTCCCGAAGGTTTCATTCTGTTTGGACTCCGTTTGATATTCTTTTTCTGCGAAACTCTGAAATAGGCAAAAAAAACAACAATTCTGGGCTGGGCCTCCGGTTAATAGGTTAGTCCCAAAAATAATATAAAAGTGAATAATAAAGCCCAATAATGTCCAAAACAGAAGATAATATAGCATGGAGCAATCAAAAATTATAGACACATTGGAGACGTATCAGTTGGTTGACAGCTCAACAAAGTGATTCAGTTCTCTGGGTTCCACTGTACTTAAGAAAGATGAAATTTAGTAGACAAAAGTGCATGCATATATGATCTGCATGGGGTCACGCGTGTGGCAAAGTTTAGTATGGGGATCAAGATTTTTTATGAAGTCTCGTGTGGCATACACCCCGCAAAGTTAATCCATCGACTTAAATAATCATACATGATGATGAACATTGGTAGCTACGGTTTGATTCGGAATCTTAGAAGCCACGTAAAAATAAAATCATGTATGAACCGATTAGAGGCGTCTTACTTGGTTTTGCTGGATGTGCATGTGATGTGGTATAGTCATCGTCATATTAATGAGACTATGTATGAGATGATTTTATTATGTAATTAACATGACTTGTGTGTCATGATTCGGCATGATGGTTGGATCCATACGATTGTCACTTTAATGACCTACGTGTCAACCTTGTTGTAATGCATTATTTTAATTAGCTATAGAGATAGCAATATTATATAATGCATTGACATGGTAGTGGCAAGCTTTGTGGAGCTGGTCACCGACGCAAAAGCATACATGAAGATGGAGGAGGAACAACTAAAGTAACAGACCTTGGCAGAAAAGTTTTGCCACTACAACAATTTTCGAAAGTGGTGCCGTGGCAACGTTTTTTGGCTGTAATTCGTGACAGCGATGAGTACTTCTCCATCGGGATGAGATATACCATATCATGCTATTATGAATTGCCTAAGATGTTTATCCCTTATTTTTCCCTTTTGATTGCGCGATAGTCGCTTTTCTTAGGGTGATCTCTCACTTAAAATATCAAGTAGTTAGTGTTCTCCCAAGTGTAGCACCGTCTAGAACACTTATCCTTTCGAGGAGCTACATGTCCCCATGAGCATGGACGATTGGAGAGGTGTAAGGTGGGTGAAGGTGAGATCTCACAGCAAGATGATCTGGTTGTCTTGACGTTTGGGCAGGACAATCCTAAGCTCGAACACGTCCATCGAAAGATGAACAAGAGTCACATAGAAATGTGATCGGTAAATTGGCCAAATTCCCGTCATCAGTGATGTTTCCATCAATGGCGTTGAATTCAAATACGTGTCTTGAACCACTCAAAATCAATTATGACAGACATTTATTAGAATGGGAGCGCACTTTAGAATTAAATTGTTTAATTCTCAGTGTAATTAATTACCAAACATTGTCCAAGTATAAATTGCATTATAGTTGTAGAATACTGTCTCCCGTTTCCACCTTCCCTGATGAAATTAAATAGTTGTTATTTATCTGGTTAAAACTTTAATCGGTAACGTAATGTGAGGATTGTCCTCAAGAGTGCCAAAAAGGACTTTGTCCTATTGCATGCTTTCGGTATTCTCCCGCTGATGCTATGGATGATGTGACTCGCGTCCTTCTATCCAAAAGCTAGAATTCCATCACGATCAAGTGCAATATGATTGCTTCCATGAGACCCGAACTTCAAAAGTTTGGGATAGTTATGTGATATTCATGAAACTGAAAATTGGTTTTAGATACAGACAAAGGCTAAAAGATATGGCATATCCAAAGCAATGTTTGTTTACAAGTATTAGTGAACTTTTCACTATGCATTAGACTGATGAGAGATAGGATATAGAATAAGGCCAGTCATCTGATGATGGTGAATAAAACAACAACTTAAAGAGAAAGGACAAATTTGAAGGGTGTTAGTAAGACTTACATGCCTAGGAAATCTAGGGCTAACTACACTCTTAAAAGTTGTGTGCTTCTTCTGTGAGTAGCATCTATACTGTAGTACACATAACCAAAAATATCAACAATTATTGATTTATTCCAAAAACAAACTGACGTCGCCACTGTGCTAGAACTATAAACTGCATAACTATGATCATATCCTAAGGTACTTGCTAAAGTCTCGACACACAGTTTTGAGATTTGTTTCTACTATGCAGAGTACGGTCGTGGAAAACTGCTTCAGGAAGTCGCGAAGCTCTGTGAATTGTCGTGACTTTTCCCACACCGTGACAAATCCAACCTAGGATATCATTGTCCCCGGCGATCCTCCTCGTGGGAGGTCCCTGATTTTGGATCATTGTTTTTGTTGGACAGAGCACCCTTCCTTCCATTACTTCTCTCTAAAATTGAAGTCCTTGCTTTCTTGGGGTTTTGCTTTGAAGATGGGCTAGTTGGGATAACCGGTGGTAGTAGGGCTAAAGTGTTATTTGGTGCTGGCGGAGGGAGTGCAACACTCGCTCCCTCAGACACGGCTGCGGGATCAGCTCGCTTCTTCATGTTTGGGTCCGCATCGCTCATCTCAGCATCCAGGTCAAGGCGGTTAGTCTACTCCTTCTCATCTGGAATTCTTTCATAAGTGGCAGTTCCTCTTTCGGATTCTCTCCCTTTGCTACCTCGGGGGGCTGCGGGCGGGTGCGTCCCAACGAGGGGGGTGCTACTTTATATAGCGGCCGGGGGGCGGCGTTGTGTGTACACGTGGCGGAAGGGGGCGCGTCACCGCACCATGCCGCCCGTGAGGAACCAGTGGAAGGCTGACCGGCGGCAGCCTTGGCATTGATTTCCCGTGGGAAACCGAGGCGTTGTGAGGACGCCGAGGCGGGGGTCGCTGACTCGGCGGGCCCGCCATTCTTTTGCGCCAAAACCGATTGCCCCGGTGCCCCCGAGCGCCCCCGAGCGCGCCGGGTTCGGCCTGGGTCCACCGGTGCCAGTTTCGGGCCAAACCAGCGAAAAATGAGCTCCTGGGGCGCGACTGGGCCGGTTTTCTGAACCTTGCGGCTGCGAAACGCTGTCTCTCCGCGACAGCACGCTCGGGTGCTCGGAGCCGGTTCTTCACGACGAAGCACGCGGGAGCTGTTGGGGAACGTAGTATTTCAAAAAAATTCCTACGATCACGCAAGATCTATCTAGGAGAAGCATAGCAACGAGCGGGGTGAGTGTGTCCACATACCCTCATAGACCGAAAGCGGAAGCGCTTTGTAACGCGGTTGATGTAGTCGAACGTCTTCACGATCCAACCGATCCAAGTACTGAACGTACGGCACCTCTATGTTCAGCACACGTTCAGCACGATGACGTCCCTCGAGCTCCTGATCCAGTTGAGGACGAGGGAGAGTTCCGTCAGCATGACAGCGTGGCGATGGTGATGGTGAAGTTACCGGCGCAGGGCTTCGCCTAAGCACTACGACGATATGACCGAGGTGTTAGCTTTGGAGGGGGGCACCGCACACGGCTAGGAACAATTGATGTGTTTTATAGGGGTGCCCTCCCCACGTATATAAAGGAGGGAGAGGGAGGGAGGCAGCCTAGGGCGCGCCCAAGTAGGAGGAATCCAACTTGGGCCCCTAGTCCAATTCGGCCCCCCTACCATATTTGGACAAGGGGGAAAGGAAGGAGGGGGGAGGGGAAGGAAGTAGGAGTCCTACTTCATACTTTACTTTTCCTCCTCTCCTTTCCCTTTCTCCCCACGTGGCTGGCCCTATAGGGGGCGCACCAGCCCCTTGTTGGCTGGTGTGTTCCCTTAATTCGGCCATTAAGCCCATATCTTTCCCGGGGATTGCCCGGAACCCCTTCCGGTGACCCGGTATCATTGGGAACACTTCCGGTGTCCAAATACCATCGTCCTATATATTAATCTTTACCTCTCGACCATTTCGAGACTCCTTGTCATGTCCGTGATCTCATCCGGGACTCCGAACAAATGTCGGTCATCAAATCACATAACTCATAATACAAATCGTCATCAAGCGGTAAGCGTGCGGACCCTATGGGTTTGAGAACTATGTAGACATGACCAAGACACATCTCCGGTGAATAACCAATAGCGGAACCTGGATGCTCATATTGGCTCCTACATATTCTACGAAGATCTTTATCGGTCAAACCGCATAACAACATACGTTGTTCCCTTTGTCATCGATATGTTACTTGCTCGAGATTCGATCGTCGGTATCATCATACCTAGTTCAATCTCATTACCGGCAAGTCTCTTTACTCATTCCGTAATGCATCATCCCGTGACTAACTCATTAGTCACATTGCTTGCAAGGCTTATAGTGATGTGCATTACCGAGAGGGCCCAGAGATACCTCTCCGATACACGGAGTGACAAATCCTAATCTCGATCTATGCCAACCCAACAGACACCTTCAGAGACATATGTAGAGCATCTTTATAATCACCCAGTTACGTTGTAACGTTTGATAGCACACAAGGTGTTCCTCCGGTATTCGGGAGTTGATAATCTCATAGTCAGAGGAACATGTATAAGTCATGATGAAAGCAATAGCAATAAAACTAAACAATCATTATGCTAAGCTAACGGATGGGTCTTGTCCATCACATCATTCTCTAATAATGTGATCCCGTTCATCAAATGACAACACATGTCTATGGTCAGGAAACATAACCATCTTTGATTAACGAGCTAGTCAAGTAGAGGCATAATAGGGACACTCTGTTTTGTCTATGTATTCACACATGTACTAAGTTTCCGGTTAATACAATTCTAGCATGAATAATAAACATTTATCATGATATGAGGAAATATAAATAACAACTTTATTATTGCCTCTAGGGCATATTTCCTTCAGTCTCCCACTTGCACTAGAGTCAATAATCTAGTTCACATCGCCATGTGATTTAAAACCAATAGTTCACATCACCATGTGATTAGTTCACATCGCCATGTGACTAATTCCCTAAGGGTTTTACTAGAGTCAATAATCTAGTTCACATCGCTATGTGATTAACACCCAAAGAGTACTAAGGTGTGATCATGTTTTGCTTGTGAGAGAAGCTTAGTCAATGGGTCTGACACATTCAGAGCCGTATGTATTTTGCAAATTTTCTATGTCTACAATGCTCTTCATGGAGCTACTCTAGCTAATTGCTCCCACTTTCAATATGTATCCAGATTGAGACTCAGAGTCATCCGGATCGGTGTAAAAGCTTGCATCCACGTAACTCTTTACGACGAACTCTTTATCACTTCCATAACCGAGAAATATCTCCTTAGTCTTCTAAGGATAATTTTGACCGCTGTCAAGTGATCCACTCCTGGATCAATATCGTACCCCCTTGCCAAACTCATGAAAAGGTACACAATAGGTTTGGTACACAGCATAGAATACTTTATAGAACCTATGGCTGAGGCATAGGGAATGACTTTCATTCTCTTTCTATTTTCTGTTGTGGTCGTGTTTTGAGTGTTACTCAACTTTACACCTTGCAATACAGGCAAGACCTCCTTCTTTGACTGTTTCATTTTGAACTAGTTCAAAAATCTTGTCAATGTGTGTACTCATTGAAAAATCTTATCAAGCATCTTGATCTATCTCTATAGATCTTGATGCCCAATGTGTAAGCAGCTTCACCGAGGTCTTTCTTTGAAAAACTCCTTTATGCTTTCCAGAAAATTCTACATCATTTTCGATCAACAATATGTCATTCACATATACTTATCAGAAAGGTTATAGTGCTCCCACTCACTTTCTTGTAAATACAGGCTTCACCGCAAGTCTGTATAAAACTATATGCTTTGATCAACTCATCAAAGCGTATATTCCAACTCCGAGATGCTCGCACGAGTCCATAGATGGATCGCTGAAGCTTGCACACTTTGTTAGCACCTTTAGGATTGACAAAACCTTCTTGTTGCATCATATACAACTCTTCTTTAAGAAATTCATTAAGGAATGCAGTTTTGACATCCATTTGCCAGATTTCATAAAATGTGGCAATTGCTAACATGATTCGGACAGACTTAAGCATCGCTACGAGTGAGAAAATCTCATCGTAGTCAACACCTTGAACTTGTCGAAACCTTTTGCGACAATTCAAGCTTTGTAGATAGTAACACTACTATCAGCGTCCGTCTTCCTCTTGAAGATCCATTTATTCTCAATGGCTTGCCGATCATCGGGCAAGTCAACCAAAGTCCACACTTTGTTCTTCATACATGGATCCCATCTCAGATTTCATGGCCTCAAGCCATTTTTGCGGAATCTGGGCTAATCATCGCTTCCTCATAGTTCGTAGGTTCGTCATGGTCAAGTAACACGACCTCCAGAACAGGATTACTGTACCACTCTGGCGCGGATCATACTCTGGTTGACCTACGAGGTTCGGTAGTAACTTGATCTGAAGTTTCATGATCATCATCATTAGCTTCCTCACTAATTGGTGTAGGAATCAATGGAACTGATTTCTGTGATGAACTACTTTCCAAATCGGGAGAAGGTACAACTACCTCATCAAGTTCTACTTTCCTCCCACTCACTTCTTTCGAGAGAAACTCCTTCTCTAGAAAGGATCCATTCTTAGCAACAAAGATCTTGCCTTTGTATCTGTGATAGAAGGTGTACCCAACAGTTTCTTTTGGGCATTCTATGAAGACACACTTCTCCGATTTGGGTTCGAGCTTATCAGGTTGAAGGTTTTTCATATAAGCATCGCAGCCCCAAACTTTAAGAAACGACAACTTAGGTTTCTTGCTAAACCATAGTTCATACGGTGTCGTCTCAACGGATTTTTAGACGGTGCCCTATTTAACGTGAATGCAGCTGTCTCTAATGCATAACCCCAAAACGATAGTGGTAAATCGGTAAGAGACATCATAGATCGCACCATATCTAATAAAGTACGGTTACAACGTTCAGACACACCATTACGCTGTGGTGTTCCAGGTGGCGTGAGTTGCGAAACTATTCCACATTGTTTCAAATGAAGGCCAAACTCGTAACTCAAATATTCGCCTCCGCGATCAGATCGTATAAACTTATTTTCTTGTTACGATGATTGTCAACTTCACTCTGAAATTCTTTGAACTTTTCAAATGTTTCAGACTTGTGTTTCATTCAGTAGATATACCCATATCTGCTCAAATCATCTGTGAAGGTCAGAAAATAACGATACCCGTCGCGAGCAACACTCATCGGACCGCATACATCGGTATGTATTATTTCCAATAAGTCAGTGGCTCGCTCCATTGTTCCGGAGAACGGAGTCTTAGTCATCTTGCCCATGAGGCATGGTTCGCAAGCATCAATTGATTCATAATCAAGTGATTCCAAAGCCCACCGGCATGGAGTTTCTTCATGCGCTTTACACCAATATGACCTAAACGGCAGTGCCACAAATAAGTTGCACTATCATTATTAACCTTGCATCTTTTGGCTTCAATATTATGAATATGTGTATCACTACAATCGAGATTCAATAAACCATTCACCTTGGGTGTATGACCACAGAAGATTTTATTCATGTAAACAGAATAACAATTATTATTTGACTTAAATGAATAACTGTATTGCAATAAACATGATCCAATCATATTATGCTCAACGCAAACACCAAATAACATTTATTTTTGGTTCAACACTAATCCCGAAGGTAAAGGGAGTGTGCGATGGTGATCTTATCAACCTTGGAATCACTTCCAACACACATCATCACCTTGCCCTCAACTAGTCTCTGTTCATTTTATAACTCCTGTTTCAAGTTACTAATCATAGAAACTGAACCAGTATCAAATACCCAGGGGCTACTATGAATACTAGTAAAGTACACATCAATAACATGTATATCATATATACTTTTGTTCAATTTACCATCCTTCTTATCCGCCAAGTATTTGGGGCAGTTCCGCTTCCAATGACCATTTCCTTTGCAGTAGAAGCACTCAGTTTCAGGGTTGGGTCTAGCTTTGGGCTTCTTCATGGGAGTGGCAACTTGCTTGTCATTCTTCTTGAAGTTCCCTTTCTTTCCCTTGCCCTTTTACTTGAAACTAGTGGTCTTGTCAACCATCAACACTTGATGCTTTTCTTGATTTCTACTTCGCCGATTTCATCATCGCGAAGAGCTCGGGGAATCGTTTTCATCATCCCTTGCATATTATAGTTCATCACAAAATTCCAGTAACTTGGTGATAGTGACTAGAGAACTCTGTCAATCACTATCTTATCTGGAAGATTAACTCCCACTTGATTCAAGCGATTGTAGTACTCAGACATTCTGAGCGCATGCTCACTGGTTGAGCTATTCTCCTCCATCTTGTAGGCAAAAATACTTGTCAGAGGTCTCATACCTCTCGACTCGGGCATGAGTCTGAAATACCAATTTCAACCCTTGGAAGATCTCATATGCTCCATGGCATTTCAAAACATTTTTGAAGTCCCGGTTCTAAGCCGTAAAGCATGGTGCACTAAACTATCAAGTAGTCATCATACCGAGCTTGTCAAACGTTCATAACGTCTGCGTTTTCTCCTGCAATAGTTCTGTCACCTAGCGGTGCATCAAGGACATAATTCATCTGTGCAGCAATGAGGATAATCCTCAGATCATGGATCTAGTCCGCATCATTGCTACTATCAACTTTCAACTTAGTTTTATCTAGGAACATATAATAAATAAAACGGGGAAGCTATACGCGAGCAATTGATCTACAACATAGATATGCAAATAGTATCAGGACTAAGTTCATGATAAACTTAAGTTCAATTAATCATATTACTTAAGAACTCCCACTTAGATAGACATCCCTCTAGTCATCTAAATGATCACGTGATCCATATCAACTAAACCATGTCCGATCATCACGTGAGATGGAGTAGCTTTCAATGGTGAACATCACTATGTTGATCATATCTAATATATGATTCACGTTCGACCTTTCGGTCTCAGTGTTCCGAGGCCATATCTGCATATGCTAGGCTCGTCAAGTTTAACCCGAGTATTCTGCATGTGCAAAACTGGCTTGCACCCTTTGTATGTGAACGTAGAGCTTATCACACCCGATCATCACGTGGTGTCTCAGCACGAAGAACTGTCGCAATGGTGCATACTCAGGGAGAACACTTATACCTTGAAATTTTAGTAAGGGATCATCTCATAATGCTACCGTCGTACTAAGCAAAATAAGATGCATAAAAGATAAACATCACATGTAACCAAAATATGTGACATGATATGGCCATCATCATCTTGTGCCTTTGATCTCCATCTCCAAAGTACCGTCATGATCTCCATCGTAACCGGCATGACACCATGATCTCCATCATCTTGATCTTTATCAACATGTCGTCGCATGGTCGTATCGCCAACTATTGCTATCACATAATGATAAAGTAAAGCAATTATATGGCGCTTGCATCTTATGAAATAAAGAGACAACCATATGGCTCCTGCCAGTTGCCGATAACTTTAACAAAACATGATCATCTCATACAACAATTTATATCTCATCACGTCTTGACCATATCACATCACAACATGCCCTGCAAAAACAAGTTAGACGTCCTCTACTTTGTTGTTGCAAGTTTTACGTGGCTGCTACGGCCTTCTAGCAAGAACGGTTCTTACCTACGCATCAAAACCACAACGATTTTTCGTCAAGTGTGTTGTTTTAACCTTCAACAAGGACTGGGCGTAGTCAAACTCGATTCAACTGAAGTTGGAGAAACAGACACCCGCCAGCCACCTGTGTGCAAAGCATGTCGGTAGAACCAGTCTCATGAACGTGGTCATGTAATGTCGGTCCGGGCCGCTTCATCCAACAATACCGCCGAATCAAAGTAAGACGTTGCTGGTAAGCAGTATGACTATTATCGCCCACAACACTTTGTGTCCTACTCGTGCATATAGCATCTACGCATAGACCTGGCTCGGATGCCACTGTTGGGGAACGTAGTATTTCAAAAAAAATCCTACGATCATGCAAGATCTATCTAGGAGAAGCATAGCAACGAGCGGGGAGAGTGTGTCCACGTACCCTCGTAGACCGAAAGCGTAAGCGCTTAGTAACGCGGTTGATGTAGTCGAACGTCTTCACGATCCAACCGATCCAAGTACCGAACGTACGGCACCTCCGTGTTCAGCACACGTTCAGCACGATGACGTCCCTCGAGCTCTTGATCCAGTTGAGGACCGGGGAGAGTTCCGTCAGCACGACGGCGTGGCGATGGTGATGATGAAGTTACCAGCGCAGGGCTTCACCTAAGCACTACGACGATATGACCGAGGTGTAAACTGTGGAGGGGGGCACCGCACACGGCTAGGAACAATTGATGTGTGTTCTAGTGGTGCCCTCCCCACGTATATAAAGGAGGGAGAGGGAGGGAGGCAGCCTAGGGCGCGCCCAAGTAGGAGGAATCCTACTTGGGCCCCTAGTCCAATTCGGCCCCCCTACCATATTTGGACAAGGGGGAAAGGAAGGAGGGGGTGGGGAAGGAAGTAGGAGTCCTACTTCATACTTTCCTTTTCCTCCTCTCCTTTCCCTTTCTCCCCACGTGGCTGGCCCTATAGGGGGTACACCAGCCCCTTGTGGGCTGGTGTGTTCCCTTACTAGGCCCATTAAGCCCATATCTTTGCCCGGGGTTGCCCGAAACCCCTTCTGCTGACCCGGTATCACCCGGAACACTTCTGGTGTCCAAATACCATCATCCTATATATGAATATTTACCTTTCGACCATTTCTGGGACTCCGAACAAATGTCGGTCATCAAATCACATAACTCATAATACAAATCGTCATCGAACGGTAAGCGTGCGGACCCTACGGGTTCGAGAAATATGTAGACATGGCCAGGACACATCTCCGGTCAATAACCAATAGCGGAACCTGGATGCTCATATTGGCTCCTACATATTCTACGAAGATCTTTATCAGTCAAACCGCATAACAACATACGTTGTTCCCTTTGTCATCGATATGTTACTTGCTCGAGATTCGATCGTCGGTATCATCATACCTAGTTCAATCTCGTTACCGGCAAGTCTCCTTACTCGTTCCGTAGTTCATCATCCCGTGACTAACTCAATACTCACATTGCTTGCAAGGCTTACAGTGATGTGCATTACCGAGAGGGCCCAGAGATACCTCTCGATGCACGGAGTGACAAATCCTAATCTCGATCTATGCCAACCCAACAAACACCTTCGGAGACATATGTAGAGCATCTTTATAATCACCCAGTTACGTTGTGACATTTGATAGTACACACGGTGTTCCTCCTGTATTCGGGAGTTGCATAATCTCATAGTCAGATGAACATGTATAAGTCATGATGAAAGCAATAGCAATAAAACTAAACGAACATTATGCTAAGCTAACGGATGGATCTTGTCCATCACATCATTCTCTAATGATGTGATCCCGTTCATCAAATGACAACACATGTCTATGGTCAGGAAGCATAACCATCTTTGATTAACGAGCTAGTCAAGTAGAGGCATACTAGGGACATTCTGTTTTGTCTATGTATTCACACATGTACTAAGTTTCCGGTTAATACAATTCTAGCATGAATAATAAACATTTATCATGATATAAGGAAATATAAATAACAACTTTATTATTGCCTCTAGGGCAAGTTTCCTTCAGGAGCAGGAGGCACCTTGCTGAAGGAATTGTTTTGAAGGCGCGAACTTACTCCAGGGTGAAAACATAAGATTTTGGATCGGACAACGACGGCGCTTGTGCATTGTTTGCTTTTTGGAGGCGTTACTTTTGGAGATCATTTATGTTTTCCGCGTGTTGTATTATGTGATGGTATATGTGCTGCTGTTGAGAGGAGTCGATCGTTATGCCAGGATCTTTCTTTTTTATTTTTCTCCTTTGGTTGTGTGACTGTTGGATGTTTCTGTGCCATCTTCTAGGTGCAAAAGCTGGGTGTAATTGATATATTCATGATATTAATATATCCCTCTTTAAAAAAAGAAGACACCCGCTCCAGGCCCTCTTTTCCCACCACGATTTCCTCCTGTTGCATTGTGACGGATGCCTGGTTGGTAAGTGTGGGAGTTTTTCTATGGTTGGATGGTGTTTGGATGGCAGATGTGATAGTGCATGCTGAAGTGGTCACCTGATCTCGGTCCGTCATCAGCAGGCACATGTCCAAAAAAGCATGAATAGCAAAAAGGACTACCAAGTGCGGACATGGAGTATACTAGAAGCATACGCGCGCTTTGCTGCGCCGACTACTTTCCTGTCTTTTATTTGTTTGCTTTTTAATTCATATATAGTTTCTTTGTTGCTCTATTTGTGGCCCCGACGTTGTTGTTCATTTTATGGGCATGTTGTGTTCTTTTTAAACCTTGCACGGTGAAATAAAATCCTGAAAGAGTCCGCTAATTTTTCGGCCTCAAGCGAGCGAGAGGTTGAATTTGAATCAGGTTGACAAAGAAAGGATTAAAGATGGAGATGAAGGAGGAACCGGAAGTTGTGATACATATCTTGTGGATCATGGCATGTTGAAGAAGGTGACCAAGTCCTGAAGACGGGGTCATCCCTACCGAGCGCCACCGCTAGCCATGTCGGCCTACCTCACCGCTTGCTCTTTCAGGCCCCGCGCGTTGACGTCGTTGGATGGTAATTGCCGCCACAAGAGAAAGGGAGAAAGATGGAGAGATGGGCGGGGCATGTGGCACGGTGCTGGACTGGCAGCGCCGGTGCAACCATGTTGTGCTGAGGAGGCAGTAATGGGTAAGGCTGGCGGCCCTGTGCGGTGGTCTATCACTTTGACAGGCGTGGATAGTCAGCTGCATCACTAATTTCCCTTACAAAATGTACATAAGCGACAGGTAGGAGTGAGCACGTCCTGAACCAATGGGCATATGAACTCTCTTTAAGAAATGCATTTTAAACATGTTTTACAATGATAAAAATTCCGAAACAAAATTTTAAACATACATCTTCGCAACATGTGTGCGCAACACAAAGTTTTGTGATTTTTTTTATTTTGCCTCCGCAAAAAAGACAAATTTCAGTGCTCCTAAATATCGTTCCATGATACCTTTTTTTTTGTCTTTTTGCACCGCCTAAAGAAAAGGTTGCTTTTCTGTGAAACTTTTTGCGCGCCCATAGAATGTGAAGTTGTATGCGTGAATTTATTGTTTCGAGATCTTTTTGACATTTAGGAATGAGTTTTCCTTAAGTGCATTCATATGCCCACGAGTTCATCCATATCGTTTCCCGACAGGTAACCCATTCTTTCCCTATACCCGATGTACATTAGCTGCGAACTAACATATGGTTGGATGGTTAGGAGGACAGTGGTATTTCCAGCCGATCAGGGTTTAAGTACTGGTATTTGCATTTTTCTGGATTTATTTCACAATTTTCGGCGATGCACGTTCAGTGGGAGATGATGTCCCCGTCGACAACAAGGCGAATGTAGTGATTTTGTCAATCTCACAATGATATGCTGACTCGGTCTCCCGGAGGCGCTCATAAGGATAGGGTGTGTGTTCATAGAGATGTCAGATGAATGTATGCGTGTGTATATGAGCGTTTGTGCCTGTACCGTGTTAAAAAAACTAAATGTACGTTAGTTACACCTAACTTTTTTCAACTAAAAAAATAAGTGACACGTAACCCATAAAGTGTTGGACACATGTTATTAGATGGTTGACCCAAGCTGCAAAGAGTACCACAAGTCAGACACTAATAGACGTGGTCCATTTTGACCCACTCAGCCCGAGCACTCACAGCTCTCACATTCGAGGGAGCTCAGATACTCTAGTGATACTCCCAAGCTCAAACGCTCACTTATAAACAGTAAAATAAAAAAGAAGTAAAATCATTAAAAAATCTAAATATATTTTTGTGGTAAACTTTGATAAATGTTTTGTATGCTTCCAAAATTTTAGTACGAAATGACATTCCTGGAAGTCATGGTAAGAAAAGCAAAATCGATATTCCAAAAATGCTAGTTTTAAAAACATTTTGGAGTGGTGATTTTGTATTTTTTGCCACGCCTTCCCCGAATGTCATTTTGTGCTGCAATTTTGCATGCATACAAAACATTTGTTGATGTTTACCAAAAAAATCAGATTTTTTTGAACTTTTTTACTATTTTTTTATTCTAGTGTTCATAAAGGAGCATTTGAGCTCGGGAGCAGAATAGGACTTTCGTACCAAATGCAGACTATTCTTTTCTCTAGGTAGAGTTATTAGCTCATCGTGTTTCCTGTTCAAGACGACAAATCATGTAAGCTTATGCAGTTTGATCTTGGCTATGGATTGGGAAAATACACTGTGAACAACCAAAAATTGAGTCCTGTCCTAAGTAGGATGTGCAGTTCGTATACCTGGGAAGCATTATGTTTGTATATTTCCCAGGCAGAGCTGCTGGTATCAGCCCATTATTATGTTCTTACCTTGGCTTTTATCTTCTCTCTGCTTTTATTTGGGCGAGAGATACACTTGGGAACATGTAAACGGAGGAAGAGACGGCCTCGGAGTGAAAAGAGACTTGCAAAGGTTCAGAGAAAACAAAGACCCAATAACCGTTCAACTTGCAAAGGTTCACTTCTTAACAAAATAAAATAAAATAAGACTCGCCAGGGTGCAAAGGTTCAGAGAAAACAAAGACCCAACCACTGTTCCAACTTGGAAAGGTTCAGAGAAAACAAAGCATTCAGTCCAAGGCTACCACCCGTTCAAGTACATTCAGAAATGTATAGCAATTACCCTATTCCCTGATAAGAAAAACAGAACACCTCATCCCTTCAAGTCACAAATGAACTTGACAGGTAGCTCAACGATAGAGCTTCACACAACATTATATAGCTGCTGCTTATCTCGCAAGCACAACACACAAACCAGCTAGTAGTATTTTCCTCAGTTCAGGTAAACCACATCCTCAATTCCTCATACACAGCATGTTGAGAGCATCAGTATTCCACCACGCACGCCGGGTATGGGGATAAAAGATGGAAATCATTCACGCGAAATCGGCCAAATGATTAAATGATACTACTGCATTTCACCACAGCAGTTGGTTAAACGATCCTAGTACATGTTCAACAGCCATAAGCGAACGATGCGCAACACAGATAGATAGACATTCGGCAGGTTCCTCTCATCTGACGACCATAAACTAAACCACCACACGAGACTGATAGCTTAAACTGCCACACGAGACTTGATAACTTAAACAGAGACGATAAGTTGATAAGCTGGTGGATTTAATGGCCGGCGGCCGACCTCCTAGTTGCTGTTCATGCCCTCCAGCAGCGGGGGCGCTGATTGGCTTGGCTGACGCTGATGGTGCGACCGCCAAGCTCCTGGCCGTCCATGCCCTGGATGGCGTTGTTCATCGAGTTGTCGTCGTCGAAGTTGACGAAGCCGAACCCGCGGGATCTGCCCGTCTCCCGGTCGGTGACGATCTGACAAATCAAAACACGAACGAGCGAGTCAGCGCACATGGAAATTTCACCAGATCTATGTGTAAACGAGGGAAAGTAAACCTAGAAACCCTAGAAAACAACAAGGTGACATGTACAATCCATCCAAAACTAACGAACTTGCAAGCAATGAATAAAACATCAAAGTGTACTTTTTTTGCGGGTAGAAGCATTATAAACAGTACCATCAAGCAACTTCCAAGCACGAACACGAATTACACAATGCCGATGAACACCGCCACCGGCCACCTAAAGGGGATCGACCCCATGTCCACACGGGAAAAGGGAGCAAACTACTAGGAAAGATCTAAAATCAACCACAATCGTACATGCGCGGGACCCTGGCCCCACTCATCGCCGGCGTTGACCGGAGAGGAGAGGGGAGGGGGCGACGGCGAAGGATCTACGACTGTAGAGAGAGGTGGAGGACTAAAATCAAAGACGAAGCCTTCACATCAAGAAACCTTCACTGACCTCGGCGCTGAGCGGGCGGTAGGCGTGGAAGGCGTCCTTGAGCAAGCGCTCATCGGTGCTCCAGGAGAGGTTGCCAACATAGGTGCGGTACTCGACCCCCGAGCGGTCCTTCCAGTCCGAATCCCACCACGGCGCCGACATTGCACTCGAAATAAACCCTAGCGCTGCGGAGAATCGAGGTTTTCTTAGGCCTGGGTGGGCGTCGGTCAGGCAGCGGGCAGTGGAGGCGTGAGACGAATGATCGAGGATGCGTGGGCGAGGCGATACGATGCCAGTATATACAGGGTGCAACTAGTCCACGCGTACCCGCGGGGATGGCGTGACAAACTTTTTTTTTAAACCAGAAACGACCCAGGAGTAGATCGTTTTGCTCTCGTCCGTGGCGGTTGGAACCCTAGCCGCCGCCAGGAGAGGCCAATCTTCCAGCGCCGTCCTTCGGCGGCCCCTCTCCACCGGTGACCTCGGTCCTTGGTGGTGAGGTGGGTCATCAGATTCATGCGTATGGATCGTTTTTGGTTGTTCATCGTCTTGGTTTCGGCGGCGACAATGAAGGCGCTGAATAAAGATTATTTGGATCCTCCACTGACGAGGCCATCGGTCCTATGGTTGGGATGTCTTTGAAAACCAGTCTGTTCAAGTAAGGATGGCGTGTCGGCGGTGGCATCCTCGTGGTGGGCCTGTGTCCTCGGGTTCCGCCGTTGCGACGACGTTTGCTCCAGCATCGCCGCGGAGATTGGGAGGTAGTTCAGGAGCAGATACAGATTGTGGTCTGCATCGACGACATTTGGAAGACGAAACGTGTGCTGGGTTCATGGTTCGTGGATGGCAGGTATGGCTTTCTCCTTCGGCGTCTTAGTCATGGTGTGGTGCCAGACTAGAGTTCTATGGTGTGTTCGGGGTGTTGACCCAATCTGATTCGTTCAACGACAAGGGCTTCACTTTTGGTGAGCCACCTTGGAGGTCCGCTAAGCTGCATATCAGCGATGGAGCCACGTCGAGCTCGGGTGAGGAGATGATCCGTCATTCTTTTCTTCGGTGACGGTTGTGGTGGTGCCAGAGGCAGGCGACGGACGTTGGTATCAAGCTCAGAGATGTTCTGCTATCTTTTCAGTTTTGTCATGTCGATCCTTATGTGACTTGTATTTTGATCTTTATGATATGAATGAGACACGTATTACCATGCAATTTATTTGTTTGTTTGTCTGAAAAAGCAAGATTTGCTTGCTCACAGGCCTGGGCCTTGTTTGTTAAAAAAAGAACTTGCTTGCTTGTAAAAGAAGTTCGGGTGGCTGGGAAAGTAGGAAAAACCATTGTTGCGAGTCACCTATGACAAGAGCTCACGCACATGCTATCGAAACCGAGGTGAACTCACTCTTCTACGAGATTGATATGGATATGGATGAAACTTGGATGCTACCTCACAAAGAGTGTTATGTGTCATTAGGTACGAAGACGACCTCCACCAAACAGCTAAGGAGCATCTCCAAGGCCTAGGAGAAGGACCCCAAGGCCACAAGGAAGACGGAGAAAGCCCTTAAGACGAAGACTGCACCTCCTAGGCAACCCCGTGCACACGGGCCTCCCTGACCCCGTGCTAAATGCATCCATTTGAGGGACAAGCTTTTTTGGACGGAGGGAGTATAATATATAAAAAATCAAAAAACTTAAAATAAAAGATAAATGGGTCGGGCCATGCTGGCATGCATGCTCAGCCTAGCAGCCCAGGCACGGCATAAGGTGTGCCGTGTGCCTGGCACGACCCGATTAGAGTGTGCTTGGCCTGGCCCGTCACGTGTCGTGCGAGCGTGCTCACTGACCGGCATTGCCAGGCCCGGCCCATTTGGCCAGCTTTGAGGGCACCTCGCTAACCTGGCTGAGCGAAATGTGGCAAACTTTTTTAACGGAGTTAATGGGCTTCTGACCCGTAACCGGATATCGTGTCCGTCCGTGAACGGAACCAGATCGCGGACACGGATGCAAGAGCCGGACGCTCAAAGCTAGTTGCATACATTTCAAGCCAAATTTTAGGCACTCACTCCTAGGCTCTCCCCACGCTCTCCCTCCGCCGCGTGCCACTCCGGCCGAGGTGTCCACCCAACAATCGTCGGCGGCCAATCCGGCGTCAGCGCCCAGATAGCCTTTGGAGATCCGTTGTTATGCTCCTCTGGGCATGGTATCCCCCTCTTCCTCGCTAGCTCGCGCGGTGCTCGGCTCTCCCATGTGGGGGGACCTCTCCTCTGATGAAGATGACGGTGAGGTGGTGTGATACGTTTCCAAGGTATATAATTTTTTATTGTTCCATGTTGTTATATTATCTTTCTTGGATGTTTTACAATCACTTTATAGCAACTTTATGTCATTGTTTGGGACTAACCTATTGACATAGTGCCCAGTGCCAGTTGCTGTTTTTTGCTTGTTTTTTTACTTCGCAGAATATCCCTATCAAACGGAGTCCAAACGCAGCGAAACTTTTTGGATTTTTTTGGGACCAGAAGACAACTTGGGGGCCAAGAAAGGACCAGAGGGGAGGCCCGTGGGGACCACAAGACACCAGGGCGCGCCCAAGAGCCCAGGCACGCCCTGGTGGGTGGTGGGGCCCACAGGGGTCTCCTGCATCGCCTCTTCGCCCTATAAATTCCCAAATATTCCAGAAACCCTAGGGGAATCGACGAAACACAATTCCAGCCGCCGCAAGTTCCAAAACCACAAGATCCAGTCTAACACCATCACGGAGGGGTTCATCATCCTCATTGGTGCCTCTCCAATGATGCGTGAGTAGTCCACCATAGACCTAAGGGTCCGTAGGCAGTAGCTAGATGGCTTCTTCTCTCTTTTTGATTCTCAATACAATGGTCTCTTGGAGATCTATTTGACGTAAACCTTTTTGCGGTGTGTTTGTTGGGATCTGATGAACTTTGAGTTTATGATCATATATATATATCCATGAATATTATTTGAGTCTTCTTTGATCTCTTATATGCATGATTATTTATAGCCTTGTATTTCTTCTTTGAATCTTTGGTTTAGTTAGGCCAACTAGATCGATATTTCTTGCCATGGGAAGATGTGCTTTGTGATGGGTTCGATCTTGCGGTGTCCTCTCCCAGTGATAGAAGGGGCAGCGAGGCACACATGTACCATTGCTATTAAGGATAACAAGATGGTGTCTATTCCTACATGAATAGATCTTGTCTACATCATGTCATCGTTCTTATTGCATTACTCCGTTTCTCCATGAACTTAATACACTAGATGCATGCTGGATAGCGGTCGATGTGTGGAGTAATAATAGTAGATGTAGGCAGGAGTCGGTCTACTAATCTTGGACGTTATATATTGATCATTGCCTTGGATATCGTCATAATTATTTGATCTTCTATCAATTTCCCAACAGTAATTTGTTTGCCCACTGTATGCTATTTTCTCGAGAGAAGCCACTAGTGAAATCTATGGCCCCCGGGTCTATCTTTTGTGATATTGTTTTCAGATCTATTTTTATTCGCATTTTTAGATCTATTATTCAAAAACCCAAAAATACCTTTCTGCATTTTTTCTTTATTGATTGTATTTCGTGTTTTGTTCAGATCTATTTATCCAAACGCATATAAACCAATCTATCTTTTTACCGAGGAGGGATTGACAACCCCACTTACGCGTTGGCTTGCGAGGATTTGTTCTTTGTGTGTAGGTATCGTTTACATAGTGTTGCTTGGTTCTCCTACTGGATTGATACCTTGGTTTCATAATTGAGGGAAATACCTATCGTAGATGTACTGTATCATCCCTTCCTCTTTGGGGAAATACCGACGCAGTTTCAAGACGCATCATGGCGCTGCGGTGCTTGTACTGTGAGGTTCCCAGGAGTAGGACGCCTTCTTCCCCTCCAGCAGCCAGATCTCCCTCGCCTATGCGGATGGGTGCTCCTTCGCCTGACCGTGCGTAAGGTGCTTGACGCTTGGCCTCCATCATTGTTATGGAGCCTCAGCCGCAGGAGGAGCCGCCGGCTGGGCATGGGCCGTGGCAGTTTGTGGAGGAGAGGGTTGGGCGTCAGGCTCGCGAGCGTCGCTGCTTCCTTCCATGAACATCATCCCGGAGCTGTCACCGAATCTCGACGACCTCTACTTCAACTGCATGCGACATGGCCATGTCATGGGGATCTGCACTAATGTCGCGGTCTGCCTGCGCTGCAGGGGTGAGGGTGATACGTCTCCAATGTATCTATAATTTATGAAGTATTCACGCCATGTTTACAATAATTTTGTATGGTTTTGATATGATTTGAATGGAACTAACCCGGACTGATGTTGTTTTTAGCAGAACTACCGTGGTGTTGTTTTTTGTGCAGAAATAAAAGTTCTCGGAATGGGCTAAAACTTTTTGATGTTTTTTTCGAACAAAAGAGACCCCTGAACCTTCGTGGGAGGACTAGAAGAGCCACGAGGCGGCCACAAGCCACCTGGGCCCGGGGGTGATGGTGCCCAAGTGGCTTGTGGGCCCATCGTAACCCCTTTTCGCATGATTCCAACGCTAAAAATTCCTATAAATAGAGAAACCCCTAGAAGTAAACCTAAAACTTTGACTCTGTCGCCACAAGCCGTTGTACCAAAGAGATCCCATCTAGAGCCCTATTCCGGCACCCTGCTAGAGGGGAATTCATCACCGGAGGCTATCCTCATCATCCCGACGGTCTCCATGACGAGGAGGGAGTAGTTCATCCTCGGGGTTGAGGGTATGTACCAGTAGCTATGTGTTTGATCTCTCTCTCGCTCTCTCTCTCTTGTTCTTGATTTGGCACGATCTTCATGTACCGCGAGCTTTGTTAATATAGTTGAATCATATGGTGTTTTCCCCTCTCTCTATCTTGTTGTGATGAATTGAGTTTTTACCTTTGAGGTTTCGCTATTATTGTGACGCCCCCGATTCAATCGTACACTAATGATGCACGCAAACGTGTACAATCAAGATCAGGGACTCACGGGAAGATATCACAACACAACTCTAAAAGCATAAATAAGTCATACAAGCATCATAATACAAGCCAGGGGCCTCGAGAGCTCGAATACAAGTGCTCGATTATAGACGAGTCAGCGGAAGCAACAATATCTGAGTACAGACATAAATTAAACAAGTTGCCATAAGATGGCTAGCACAAACTGGGATACAGATCGAAAGAGGCGCAAGCCTCCTGCCTGGGATCCTCCTAAACTACTCCTGGTCGTCGTCAGCGGCCTGCACGTAGTAGTAGGCACCTCTGGTGTAGTAGGAGTCGTCGTCGACGGTGGCGTCTGGTTCCTCGGCTCCAGCATCTGGTTGCGACAACCGAGAGGAAAGGAAAGGGGGAAAAGAGGGGGAAAGCAACCATGAGTACTCATCCAAAGTACTCGCAAGCAAGGATCTACACTACATATGCATGGGTATCTGTGTAAAGGGGCAATATCGATGGACTGAACTGCAGAATGCCAGAATAAGAGGGAATAGCTAGTCCTGTTGAAGACTACGCTTCTGGCAGCCTCCATCTTGCAGCATGTAGAAGAGAGTAGATGGTAAGTTCACCAAGTATCATCGCATAGCATAATCCTACCAGGCGATCCTCCCTTCTTCGCCCTGTGTGAGAGCGATCACCGGGTTATATCTGGCACTTGGAAGGGTGTGTTTTATTAAGTATCCGGTTCTAGTTGTCATAAGGTCAAGGTACAACTCCGGGTCGTCCTGTTACTGAGGATAAACTTCCCTGCAGGGGTGCACCACATTACCCAACACGCTCGATCCCCTTTGGCCGGACACACTTTCCTGGGTCATGCCCGGCCTCGGAAGATCAACACGTTGCAGCCCCACCTAGGCACAACAGAGAGGTCAGCACGCCGGTCAAAATCCTACGTGCGCACGGGTCTGGGCCCATCGCCCATTGCACACCTGCACGTTGCGAACGCGGCCGGTGAGCAGACCTAGCAACCTCCATTTCAAAGGAAGTTGCGTTACGCGGTCCAACCCGGCGCGCGCCGCTCAGTCGCTGACGTCACGAAGGCTTCGGCTGATACCACGACGTCGAGTGCCCATAACTGTTCCCGCGTAGTTGGTTAGTGCGTATAGGCCAGTGGCCAGACTCAGATCAAATACCAAGATCTCGTTAAGCGTGTTAATTTTGAAGTAACCGCAGACACCGACCAGGGCCAGGCCCACCTCTCACCTAGGTAGTCTCAACCTGCCTTGTCGCTCTGCCACAAAGATCCACCCAGAGGGCTGTCGGGACAAAGGTCCTTTCATCCCCCAATCCGTGAATCACTCGCGGGTACTCTACGAGCCGACCCGACTATAGTCACCACATGTATCATGTATAAAGCATATAGTATATACCCGTGATCACCTCCCGAGTGATCACGGCCTGATAGTATAGCATGGCAGACGGACAAGAATGTAGGGCCATTCATGGAATACTAGCATCCTACCTAAGCATTTAGGATTGGAGGTAAAGGTAACAACAGTAGTAGCAAAGACAGGCTATGCAGCAGAATAGGATTAACCAAAAGCAGTAACATGCTACACTACTCTAATGCAAGCAGTAGAGAGAAGGAATAGGCGATATCTGGTGACCAAGGGGGGGCTTGCCTGGAAGCTCAGCCGAGAAGGAGGGGTCATCAACACCGTAGTCGTACTGGGTAGCAACGGTGTCGGTCTCGGTGTCTAGCGAGAGAAGAGGGGGAAGAAACAATAAATATAATGCAAACATATGCATGACGATGCATAACATGACAATGAGCGGTGCTAGGTGTGCCCTAACGCGGTAGTAGGTGATACCGACGAAGGAGGGAAACATCCGGGAAAGTATCCCCGATGTTTCGCGTTTTTAGACAGATGAATCGGAGGGGGAAAGTTGCGTGTTCGCTATGCTAAGGATGTGTGGCGGATGAACGGGCTACATATTCGGATTCGTCTCGCCGTTCTGAGCAACTTTCATGTAGAAAACATTTTCATGTGAGCTACGGTATATTTTCTATGTTTTTATAAAGTTTTAATCATTTTTTGAATTTATTTATCTATTTAATTCTAACATTATCCAGAATAGTGTCTGCTGATGTCATCATGATGCAATGCTGAGGTCATCAGTCCATAGTGCGGTTGACGGGTCAAATCTGACCTGTGGGTCCTATGGGACCCACGTGTCATTGACTGAACTAACTAAACAGAGTTGGTTTAATCTAATTAACCTAATTAGTGGGTGGGGCCTACTGGTCAGTGAGTGTTTAGCACTTTAATTAACCAACTAACTAACTAACAATTTATTTATTTATTTTAATTCGTTTATTCATGTGAGAGCCACATGTCATAGACACAGGGGGCGGTCAAGTCAGCGTTGACCCAAGTCAACAGGTCAAACGGGGCCCTGGGCCCACCAGTCAGTGGCCCAGGCGGTGCCACGTGGACGCCACGTCAGACACTGGCCGAAGACGCGCCGGAGCTGACTCCGGCTAGCCAAACGTGGCGGGGCGGCTTGGGAGGGGCGCGGATTTCGCGCACAGGGGGTCTGCTGGGCTGTGGCCGGGCGCGTTCGACGCGGCTCGGCGTCGCGCGTCGAACGGTGGCGGCCATAGGGGTTGGAACGGACGGGGGCGAGCGCTTCAAGCTCGCCGGCGGCGAGGTGCTTCGGGCGAGCAACAACAACGGTGGTACGGCGCGAGTTCGGGCAATCCAGAGAGCGGGGCGAGGCCTACGTGCACGCGCGAGCACAACGGCATGAGCCCGGGACCAAATGGTCACCGGACGGCTGCCGGCGACGAGCGCGCACGGCGATGCGTACGGGAGCTCAAGGAAAACAGAGCTACGACGAGCTAGCGAACAAATGGAGAGGCTGGGGAGGATCTACGGGGCGCGGTGAGTGCAACCGGCACTGGCCCGTGACCATTTGTTCATCGGAGACTCATCGGCGACGAGCTCCGCGGCGCTGCGTTCGTGCGCTTTAGCGGCAGCTAGCTAGGGCGCGAGAGAGAGCAAACAGGGAGTAGGAGATAGGAGCTCACCGAGCGGCACACACGAAGGCCGGTGAATGGTTTAGTAGCAGTAGCAGTTGCCGGAGACGACGGAGTTCGCCGGCGACAGAGGCAAAAAGGGGCGTCTCGATCCGCTCCCGCAGTGGCTCCTGTAACGCTCCTGGTGGTTGCAGACGGCGTAGAGGACAGAGGCGGAGCGAGCTGGCATGGTAGTGAGGCGAGGAGGTCGCAGTGGTCGCGAGTTCTACGGCGGCGAGGTCATGGCGGCGCTCGGATGCGATGGGGAAGAAGGGAGCGGAGTGGTGGATCTGAGGGGAGAGGGAGAGGCGGAGATCTGGGAGGAGAGCGGGGGTGAGTGGGAGACGGAACTGAGGAGGCGTGGGCGTGGCGGCCTTATCCCCTCGGTGGGTACGGCGAGGTGGTGCGACGGGGATGCGCCCCTGTTCATGGCGCGGTCGGGGGAACAGGGCGCGGGGAAGGAGGCGTCAGGGGGAACGGGGGAGTGGCTGACCCGGATGGGCCAGTTGGGTTGGCTGGCTGTTGGCTAGCTGGGCCAGAGTCTTTTCCCTTTCTATTGCTTTCTGTTTGTCTTTTTCTTTTCTATTTATTTTTACTTTACTATTTTATTTTAGTTTGACATTTATATTAGTTTTATAAATTTATGAAAGTAGTCCCTAATATAGTATATGTAATAAGCCACATTCCGAACATTTTAGTTTTGATGTTTGAAAACTTTCGATGTTGGACAAAATTTCAAATTTGAATTCGAATCGTTTTGAACTAACGCGAGATTAGCGACACTAACAGAGGTTACGTGGCATCATTTGCATAGGCTCACTGTAGCATAATTATCCGGGCGTTACAATTCTCCTCCACTATAAGAAATCTCGTCCCGAGATTTAGGAGGTAGAAGGAAACAGTGCGGGGTATTCATCACGCAGGCGATCCTCGCGTTCCCAAGTGGCTTCGTCTTCAGAGTGATGTGATCACTGGACCTTGAGGAACTTGATCGCCTTCTGACGTGTGTGGCATTCAGCTTGGTCGAGAATGCGGACCGGATGCTCTTTATAGGAGAGATCCTGTTGTAATTCGAGCACTTCATGATCCACTGCTCGGATTGGGTCCTTGAAGCAGCGGCGGAGTTGTGACACGTGGAACACATCGTGAACCTGAGAAACGTTCATCGGAAGCTCCAGTTGGTATGCCACTTTTCCACGCCTTTCTAGAATAGTGAATGGACCAATGTAGCAAGGAGCTAGCTTGCCCTTGATCCCGAAGCGGTGAGCACCCTTCATTGGTGTGACTCTAAGATAAGCCTTTTCGCCAGGTTGATAGACCATGTCTTTATGATGACGGTCATACTAACTTTTCTAACGCGACTGAGCAGTCTTGAGATTCTCACGAATGATGCGGACTTGTTCTTCGGCATGTTAGATAATATCTGGACCGAAGAGTGGACGTTCCCCAGTTTCTGACCAGTTCAGAGGGGTTCGGCACTTTCGTCCATATAATACTTCAAATGGGGCCATCATCAGACTAGCTTGATAGCTATTGTTATAGGAGAACTCAGCATACGGGAGTGATGTCTACTACACAACCTACTTCTTGTAGACGTTGTTGGGCCTCCAAGTGCAGAGGTTTGTAGGACAGTAGCAAATTTCCCTCAAGTGGATGACCTAAGGTTTATCAATCTGTGGGAGGCGTAGCATGAAGATGGTCTCTCTCAAACAACCCTGCAACCAAATAACAAAGAGTCTCTTGTGTCCCCAATACACCCAATACAATGGTAAATTATATAGGTGCACTAGTTCGGCGAAGAGATGGTGATACAAGTGCAATATGGATGGTAGATAAAGGTTTTGTAATCTGAAAATATAAAAACAGCAAGGTAACAAGCGATAAAAGTGAGCGTAAACGGTATTGCAATGCTAGGAAACAAGGCCTAGGGTTCATACTTTCACTAGTGCAAGTTCTCTCAACAATAACAACATAATTGGATCATATAACTATCCCTCAACATGCAACAGAGAGACACTCCAAAGTCACTAATAGCGGAGAACAACCGAAGAGATTATTGTAGGGTACGAAACCACCTCAAAGTTATCCTTTCTGGTCGATCTATTCAAGAGTCCGTAGTAAAATAACACGAAGCTATTCTTTCCGTTCGATCTATCATAGAGTTCATACTAGAATAACACCTTAAGACACAAATCAACCAAAACCCCAATGTCACCTAGATACTCCAATGTCACCTCAAGTATCCATGGGTATGATTATACGATATGCATCACACAATCTCAGATTCATCTATTCAACCAACACAAAGAACTTCAAAGAGTGCCCCAAAGTTTCTACCGGAGAGTCAAGACGAAAACATGTGCCAACCCCTATGCATAAGTTCCCGAGGTCACGGAACTCGCAAGTTGATCACCAAAACATACGTCAAGTGGATCACGTGAATATCCCATTGTCACCACAGATAAGCACATGCAAGACATACATCAAGTGTTCTCAAATCCTTAAAGACTCAATCCGATAAGATAACTTCAAAGGGAAAACTCAATCCATTACAAGAGAGTAGAGGGGGAGAAACATCATAAGATCCAACTATAATAGCAAAGCTCGCGATACATCAAGATCATGCCGAATTAAGAACACGAGAGAGAGAGAGAGAGAGAGAGAGAGAGAGAGAGATCAAACACATAGCTACGGGTACATGCCCTCAGCCCTGAGGGTGAACTACTCCCTCCTTGTCATGGAGAGCGCCGGGATGATGAAGATGGCCACCGGTGATGGATCCCCCCTCCGGCAGGGTGCCGGAACAGGGTCCCGATTGGTTTTTGGTGGCTACAGAGGCTTGCGGCGGCGGAACTCCCGATCTAGGTTATTTTCTGGAGGTTTCTGTATTTATAGGAATTTTTGGCGTAGGTCTCACGTCAGGGGGGTCTCCGAGCCATCCACGAGATAGGGGGGGCGCGCCCAGGGGGTAGGGCGCGCCCCCCACCCTCGTGGGCAGCCCAAGACTCTTCTGGCCCAACTCTTTTACTCCGGGGGCTTCTTTTGGTCCATAAAAAATCATCAAAACTTGGCACGTCAATTGGACTCCGTTTGGTATTCCTTTTCTATAAAACTCAAAAACAAGGAAAAAAAATAGAAACTGGCACTGGGCTCTAGGTTAATAGGTTAGTCCCAAAAATCATATAAAATAGCATATAAATGCATATAAAACATCCAAGATTTATAATATAATAGCATGGAACAATCAAAAATTATAGATACGTTGGAGACGTATCAGGGAGAGATTCCTCCCATTTCTTGCCGAAGGAAATAACACAAGCTCGAAGCATGTCTTCAAGAACTTCGTTGACACGTTCAACTTGCCCTTGCGAGTGAGGATGAAATGCAGTACTGAATGGCAGATGAGTTCCCATAGCTTCTTGGAAACTAGCCAAGAATCTTGAAGTGAATAAGCTGCCACGGTCTGAGCTGATAACCAATGGAACACTATGGAGTGAAACAATCCTGGACATATAGAGAGTTGCCAGCTGACTAGCAGTGATCATTTCTTTGATGGCCAGAAAGTGTGCAACTTTAGAAAGCCGGTCAATGACAACAAGAATAGCATCATTACCTTTCTGCAATTTGGGAAATCTAGTGACGAAGTCCATTTCAACATGGTCCCATTTCCATTCAGGAATAGAGATAGGTTGCAGAGTTCCAGCGTGCCGTTGATGTTCTGCTTTGATACGATGGCTAACGTCACATTCAGCAACATAGCGAGCAATGTCTTGCTTCATATTTGACAACCAGAATCTTTGACGAATGTCTTGGTACATCTTGGTGCTATCGGGATGAATAGACAACGGAGTGTCATGAGCTTCTTCCATAACCTCCTGTGTCATATCCTGGCTTTCCTCTGAACATGGCACCACTAGGCGGCCCTTGAAGTACAAGGTGCCATCATCAGCAATAGTGAAGAATGAGGGCTTTCCTTCAGCAAGGTAGCGCTTAATCTTGTGGGCTTGAGAGTCATACTTCTGAATTCTCTTGATGGAGTCCAAGAGATCTGGTTCGACAGCCAGGGTATTGAGGGAACCCTGGGAAATAACACAGAGGTTCATCTTGCGAAACTCCTTAGGAGGGGGAGCAAGTGCACCCGGAGGAACAATATGGAGGTTCAGCTTTCTGAATTCTTCAACAAGCAAGGGCTGAACTTTGCGAACCTCGAGATGGTTGCGGTAAGACTTGCGGCTCAAGGCATCAGCCATTACATTAGCCTTGCCTGGTGTATAGGAAATACCCAAGTCAAAGTCTGCAATAGTCTCCATCCATCTCTGCTGATGGAGGTTCAGGTCTGGCTGAGTAAACAGATACTTCAGACTTTGGTGGTCGGTGAAGATCTCACAATGATTACCAAGAAGGTAATGTCGCCACTGCTTCAGTGCATGAATGACAGTAGCAAGCTCGAGGTCGTGAACTGGGTAGTTCTCTTCGTGAGGGGGCAATTGACGAGAGGCATAAGCAATCACTTTGCGCTCTTGCATTAGGACACAGCCTAATCCTTGACGGGAAGTGTCGCAGTAAATGATAAAGTCCTTCTTAGTATCAGGTGGAGCAAGCACTGGGGCAGAAGTCAACTTGTCTTTGAGTGCCTGGAAACTTTCCTGACATTTGTCTGTCCATTGGAACTTGATGCCCTTATGCAACAGGTTAGTCAGAGGCCTGGCGATCTTGGAGAAGTTCTTGACGAATCGACGGCAATAGCTGGCGAGTCCGAGAAAACTTCTGACTTGCTTGACATTCTTTGAAGGAGTCCAATCGAGAATAGCCTGAACTCTCTCGGGGTTCACGGCAATGCCATCCTTGGAGATGACATGGCCAAGATAGGTTACTTCAGGAAGCCAGAATTCACATTTGGAGGACTTGGCATATAGTTGATGCTCTCGTAGCTTTTCCAGCACAAGACGAAGATGTTCAGCATGCTCTTCTTTGTTCTTGGAAAATACCAGGATATCATCCAGATAAACCACAACAAACTTGTCGAGGTAATCCATGAATATATAGTTCATCAGATGAGAGAAGGTGGCTGGAGCATTGGTTAAGCCGAAAGACATGACGGTGTACTCGTATGAACCATATCGAGTCACGAAGGCGATCTTTTGGATATCCTCTTCACGAACACGGATCTGGTGGTAACCCAACCTCAAGTCGAGTTTAGAGAACACTGATGAACCAGCCAGTTGATCATACAGATCATTGATCCGAGGAAGAGGATATTTATTCTGAATGGTAGCTTGGTTTATAGGACGGTAGTCTTGGACTAATCGATTTGTCCCATCCTTCTTCTTGACAAAGAGAGAAGGTGCTCCCCAAGGAGAGCAACTTGGGCGAATGAAACCTTTGCGAAGAGATTTGTCGATTTCCTCCTTAAGCTCAATGAGTTCATGCGGCGGCATCTTGTAGGGTCGTTTGGCTATAGGAGTGGTGCCTGGTTTCAAGTCGATGATGAATTCGACAGCTCTAGCAGGGGGTATGCCTGGAAGTTCTTCAGGGAAGACGTCGAGGAACTCGCGCATGATGGGAATGTTTTCAATGCCCTCGAGTGGTGCAGTGTTCAATGCATTCAACGCATAAAGCCTTGCCTCGGCATTCTGAACCAGACGAGCATTGTAGCTTATTATTTCATTGGAAGGGTGTAGTAGATGGACGGTCTTGGTGGTGCAAACTATAGAAGCAGTATGCGCTTTCAACCAATCCATTCCTAGAATGAGATCAATGCTACAGGACTTCAGTACGATGGGAGAGACGAGGAATTCCAGTCCTTCAATTTCAACGGGAACGTCGTGACTAACCATAGAGGTTTGACATTGGCCCGCAGGGGTGTGTACCACTAGCGCAATGTTCATCTCTTCGTATTTAATGCCATGCATGAATGCAAACTCAGCTGATATGAACGAATGTGATGCTCCTGTATCAAATAAAACGGATGCTGGTACAGAATTTATGAGTGTACCCATCACAGTAGCAGGCTGGTCTTGCGCCTCATTGAGATCAACGTGGTTGGCATGAACACGACCATAAGACTTGGCATTGTTGTTGCGGGGCTGGTTATTTCCACGGCCAGCTGCGGGAAGGGCCAGTTGATTCTGATAGCAGTTCCTAGCAAGGTGACCTGGTTGACCACACTTGGAGCACATATCATTATTGGGAGTGGGAACAAGAGCTTGGGGTGGTGGAGCTGGAAGTCTTGGCTGCCTAGATGGTGGGGGAGGCAGACGCGGTGCAGCATAAGACTGCTTTGGAGCAGGTGCATTTGGACGGTACATGTTGTTCGGGATCCAGATCTTACGCTTCTGCGAGGGCGGGCCCGAAGATGAGCCTGTGTCACGGTTGCGCCTGTGAGAGCTCTGGTGTTCCTGCAGACCAGTTTCGACATTGATGGCCTTGTTCACCAAGGTGGCGAAGTCGGCAAAGTCATGCACTAGTAGTGCGAGCTTGAAGTTAGCTTGTAGTCCATCACGGAACTTCTCCTGTTTGCGAGCATCAGTTGCAATATCCTCTTCAACATAGCGGGACAAGTCCATAAACTCCCGTTGATAAGCTTCCACGGTTTTGTTGCCCTGGGTGAGGTTGCGGAACTCACGCTTCTTCCGGTCCATGACTCCCTGAGGAATGAAGCGGGCACGGAAAGCGGCTTGGAAATCTGGCCAGGTGATGATGGTTCCAACCAGTAGAGTACGCCTGTGGCTATCCCACCATTGAGCAGCGGATCCCTTCAGAAAGAAGGAAGCAAAGGTGACATAGCGGGAAGGGGCTACATCAGCAGACTCCATCTCATAGGTGATGTCACGGAGCCAGTCATCAGCATCCACAGGCCAAGTTGAGCTGAAGTACACAGTTGGGTTGAGGTGCTTGAAATCGTGCAAAGTCGCTTGGGCTGGCTGCTGGTTCATATTGGGGCGAGGGAACTGAGCCATCATATTCTCCATGAGCTGGCGATTCATCTCGAGTTGTTGGATCATACCAGCCATGTACTCAGGCAGTGGTGGGGCGTTGCCACCACGACCACGACCACCTCGTCTAACCATCCTGCTAATATATAACAGGGGTAGTTCAGCATTGAGAAATTTGCAAGGACAAGAATCATTCATGATGAAACATGCATAATGAAAGGAGCATGATAGATACTACATAGTAGTCGGCATATCTTACAAAAGGGATCATGCATAGAGTTCGGTACACAGAGTTCAGTACATAGATGATATGTCTCCATCATATCTACTTTTCCAAACACTTTTGCCCTTGTTTTGGACTCTAACATGCATGATCTGAATGGAACTAACCCGGACTGACGATGATTTCAGCAGAATTGCCATGGTATTATTTTTGTGCAGAAATAAAAGTTCTCGGAATGACCTGAAACTTCACGGAGAATATTTTTGGAATTAATAAAAAATACCGGCGAAAGAATCAAGGCCAGGGGGCCCACACCCTGTCCATGAGGGTGGGGGCGCGCCTACCCGCCCTGGGCACGCCCCCTGCCTCGTGGGCCCCCTGGGGCTCCACCGACCTCAACTCCAACTCTATATACTCACGTTCGGGGAGAAAAAATCAAAGAGAAGGATTCATCGCGTTTTATGATACAGAGCCGCCGCCAAGCCCTAATCTCTCTCGGGAAGGCTGATCTGGAGTCCGTTCGGGGCTCCGGAGAGGGGAATCTGTCGCCATCGTCATCATCAACCTTCCTCCATCACCAATTTCATGATGTTCACCGCCGTGCGTGAGTAATTCCATCGTAGGTTTTCTTGACGGTGATGGGTTGGATGAGATTTACCATGTAATCGAGTTAGTTTTGTTAGGGTTTGATCCCTAGTATCCACTATGTCCTGAGATTGATGTTGCTATGACTTTGCTATGCTTAATGCTTGTCACTAGGTGTGACGCCCGGATAATTAAGCTACAGTAACCCTCTGTTAAGGATGCCACGTCACTTCGATTTCTGTTGCTAATCTCGCGTTAGTTCGAAATCGTTTCAAATTCAAGATTCGAAATCAAGCAAAAATTAAAAGTTTTCAAATGTCTAAACTAAAATGTTCTAAATATGACAATAAATCATATGTAATATCAATGGAGAAACCACACTTTTATGAAGTGTTAAAATGCACTATAATAAATAAACTGAGGCAAAACAGTTACTCAAATGCTTTTAAAAATAATAAACAATTTCAAAACTATTTTATTTCAGTGCTAAACTGTTTGTGGCAGTGGCATATTTATTAAAACTAAATTAGGAACTAGTTTTGTATTTCATTTAAACTATAAAAGGGTGAAACTAAGAGAAAACAGTAAAAGAAAATAAATAAAAGGAAAGAAATAAAATAAAACAAAAGAAAAACAGAACCCCCCCCCCCCCACTGGGCCAACCGCGGCCCAGCTGGCCAGCCCAACTGGGCAAAGGCCCAGTCACCCCTCCACTCCTCCTTAACCCCCTGGAGGCCGAACCCTAACCCGTAACCCCCACCGACACCTCCCACTCCCCCCCCACGATCCCCCTGCTCTTCTCCCCCCAATCCAGAACTGGATCGGGCCGAACCCCGACGCCGTGCGCCGACGCCGGCGCCCGTCCCCGCCCGCGCCGCCGCCTGGACCTCGCCGGCCCCCGCCCTCATCCTCGCGCTCCCATCCCCTCTCCCTCAGCAGCGCCCAACGCTCGCCGCCCGACCCAGGCGCCCCCGACGGCCACCTCGTCGGAGCCCCTCGCTGCCGTCGCCCGGAGCCGTCAACCGACGCCGCCCCGCCCCGCCATCGAACCTCCTCCTCGCCCCTCCTCCCTCGCACGTCGCCCGCCCGTGGCCTCTGCCTCGCCGACGCCGTCACCGAACGCCGCCGCCTCGACCTGTCCTCCTCGCCGGCGACGCGTCCCCGTCCTCCTCCTCGACCCCCACTGCCACCCCCTACAACTACGAGGTGAGCTGCCGCGCCGGTCGCGCCTCCCCTCTTCCCCCCTCTCTGCTCCCGGCCACGCCCGATGCGCGCGCCCGCGCACCGCCGTTCCGCACCCGAGCGCCCCGAGTGTGCTCGGCCGCGCTCACCGCCGCCCCGCACCGCTCTACCGCACCGGCCCACGAGCCCCGCCGAGGCCACGGCCTCGCCCCGCCGTGCCGGGCTACGGCCACCGCCGGCGCCCCCTGTTGCCCCGTTCGGGTGCACGGGCGCCCACGCCCACACCCCACGCCCGTTAACCCTGTTGGCCACATGGGCCTATGACATAGGGGCCCACGCCCCAGAACGCTTAATAAAAAAAAGAAAAAAAGAATTAAAAAATAAAAATAAAAATAATAACTTAATTAATAAAAAAATAAAAAAATAAATAAAGAAAGAAAGAAAATAAAAATAAAAATAAAAGTAATTAATTAATTAGTTAATTAATTAAGTTAATTAACCCTGTTTAAATTAATCTAATTAATTAGTTAATTTAATTAAACAGTAATTAATTAGCTAAACCCTAATTAACCTAAACAGAGAATGACAGGTGGGTCCCACTGGACCCATGTGTCAGTTTGACTTAGTCAACCCCTGTTGACTGCTGATGTCAGCATGACATCATGCTGATGTCGTAAATACAATTTCGAATTAAATTAAATGATTAATTAAATTCCAGAAATTAGTAAATTTTTAGAAAATCATATCTTTTAAACCGTAGCTCAGATGAAAATACTTTCTACATGAAAGTTGCTCAGAACGACGAGCCGAATCCGAATACGCAGTCCGTTCGTCCGCCACGCGTCCCTAGCATAGTGAACCTGCAACATTTCACCTCCGGTTCATCTGTCCGAAAACGTGAAACACCGGGGATACTTTCCCGGATGTCTCCCCCCTTCACCGGTATCACCTCATACCGCGTTAGAACACGTCTAGCTCTGCCTGCTGTCCTGTTATGCACTTGCTTGCTATGTATTTACTGTTTCTCCCCCTCTCTTCTCTTCAGTAGACCCCGTGATGATGTTGATGCCCCTGTGGTCGACTACGTCACCGACGACCCCTCTCTCTTGTCTGGGCAACCAGGCAAGCCCCCCCTTGATCACCAGATATCGCCTATTCTCCTCTATACTGCTTGCATTAGAGTAGTGTAGGATGTTACTGCTTTCCGATATCCTATTCTGATGCATAGCCTGTCCTTTCTACTACTGTTGTTACCTTTACCTGCAATCCTACATGCTGAGTATAGGATGCTAGTTTTCCATCAGTGGCCCTACATTCCTGTCCGTCTGCTGTGCTATACTATCGGGCCGTGATCACCTGGGCGGTGATCACGGGTATATACTTTTATACTATATACATGACACATGTGGTGACTAAAGTCGGGTCGGCTCGTAGGAGTACCCGCAAGTGGATCTTTGTGGCGGAGCGACAGGGCAGGTTGAGACCGCCTAGGTGAGAGGTGGGCCTGGCCCTGGTCGGTGTTCGCGGATACTTAACACACTTAACGAGATCTTGGTATTTGATCTGAGTCTGGCCATTTGGTCTATACGCACTAACCATCTACGCGGGAGTAGTTATGGGTATCCCGACGTCGTGGTATCAGCCGAAGCTCTTTAGACGTCAGCGACTGAGTGGCGCGCGCCGCATTTGACCGTAAGCTCGCGCTTGTATTAAGGGGGCTAGGTCTGCTTCCGGCCGCGTACGCAACGTGCAGGTGTGCGTCGGGCGATGGGCCCAGACCCCTGCACGCATAGGGTTAGACCGGCGTGCTGACCTCTCTGTTGAGCCTAGGTGGGGCTGCGACGTGTTGATCTTACGAGGCCGGGCATGACCCAGAAAAGTGTGTCCGGCCAAATGGGATCGAGCGTGTTGGGTTATGTGGTGCACCCCTGCAGGGAAGTTCATCTATTCGAATAGCCGTGTCCCTCGGTAAAAGGACGACCCGGAGTTGTACCTTGACCTTATGACAACTAGAACTGGATACTAAATAAAATACACCCTTCCAAGTGCCAGTTACAACCCGGTGATCGCTCTCTAACAGGGCGACGAGGAGGGGATCGCCGGGTAGGATTATGCTATGCGATGCTACTTGGAGGACTTCAATCTACTCTCTTCTACATGCTGCAAGATGGAGATGGCCAGAAGCGTAGTCTTCGACAGGACTAGCTATCCCCCTCTTATTCTGGCATTCTGCAGTTCAGTCCACTGATATGTCCCTTTACACATACACCCATGCATATGTAGTGTAGCTCCTTGCTTGCGAGTACTTTGGATGAGTACTCACGGTTGCTTCTCTCCATCTTCCCCCCCTTTCCTTTCTATCTGGTTGTCGCAACCAGATGCTGGAGTCCAGGAGCCAGACGCCACCATCGACGACGACACCTACGACACTGGAGGTGCCTACTACTACGTGCAGGCCGCTGACGACGACCAGGAGTAGTTAGGAGGATCCCAGGCAGGAGGCCTGCGTCTCTTTCGATTTGTATCCCAGTTTGTGCTAGCCTTCTTAAGGCAAACTTGTTTAACTTATGTCTGTACTCAGATATTGTTGCTTCCGCTGACTCATCTGTGATCGAGCACTTGTATTCGAGCCCTCGAGGCCCCTGGCTTGTATTATGATGCTTGTATGACTTATTTATGTTTTAGAGTTGTGTTGTGATATCTTCCCGTGAGTCCCTGACCTTGATCGTACACATTTGCGTGCATGATTAGTGTACGGTCAAATCGGGGGCGTCACTCATGTAATCGAGTTAGTTTTGTTAGGGTTTGATCCCTAGTATCCACTATGTCCTGAGATTGATGTTGCTATGACTTTGCTATGCTTAATGCTTGTCACTAGGGCCCGAGTGCCATGATTTCAGATCTGAACTTATTATGTTTTCATGAATATATGTGAGTTCTTGATCCTATCTTGCAAGTCTAGTCACCTACTATGTGTTATGATCCGTTAACCCCGAAGTGACAATAATCGGGATCACTACCGGTGATGACCGTAGTTTGAGGAGTTCATGTATTCACTAAGTGTTAATGCTTTGGTCCGGTACTCTATTAAAAGGAGGCCTTAATATCCCTTAGTTTCCATTAGGACCCCGCTGCCACGGGAGGGTAGGACAAAAGATGTCATGCAAGTTCTTTACCATAAGCACGTATGACTATATTCGGAATACATGCCTACATTACATTGATGAATTGGAGCTAGTTCTGTGTCACCCTATGTTATAACTATTGCATGAGGAATCGCATCCGGCATAATTCTCCATCACCGATCCAATGCCTACGAGCTTTTCACATATTGCTCTTTGCTTAGTTACTTTACCGTTGCCACTGTTACAATTACTACAAAACTGCTACTGTTACTTTTGCCACTGTTACCGTTACTTCCATACTACTTTGCTACTAAATACTTTGCTGCAGATATTAAGTTATCCAGGTGTGGTTGAATTGACAACTCAACTGCTAATACTTGAGACTATTCTTTGGCTCCCCTTGTGTCGAATCAATAAATTTGGGTTGAATACTCTACCCTCGAAAACTGTTGCGATCCCCTATACTTGTGGGTTATCAAGACTATTTTCTGGCGCCGTTGCCGGGGAGCATAGCTCTATTCTTTGATTCACTTGGGATTTATATCTGCTGGTCACTATGAGGAACTTGAAAGACGAAAGAACTAAGATTTTTCCCTCAACTACGAGGGGAGGTAAGGAACTGCCATCTAGCTCTGCACTTGATTCACCTTCTGTTTTGAGTAAGCTTGCGACGCCTAAACCTGCTTCTGCTATTAATTCTGATATGTCGCATGTTATTGATGATGCCACTTCTGCTATGCATGATACTTATGATGAAACTACTTCTATGCTTGATACTACTGTGCCACTAGGTGAATTTCTTGATGAACAACTTGCTAGGGCTAGAGAGAATGAAATTATTGAAACTGATAATATTGATGAAAGTGATGATGAGATTCTCCCCCTAGATATGAATTGCCTGTTGTGCCTGAGGGTTATGTTATGGATGAAGAAACTGCTAGAGACTTTCTTGCTTGCAATGATAGGAATGATCTTAAGAAATTATTAGCTAAGCTGGAGGAAAAGTCTTTGAAAGCTAGAATGAAATATGACCCTGCTTTTGCTACTTCACCTATCTGTGTTACTGATAAGGATTATGATTTCTCTATTGATCCTGAGATAATTACTTTGGTTGAATCTGATCATTTTTATGGCTATGAATCTGAAACTCTTGTGGCACATCTTACTAAATTAAATGATATAGCCACCCTATTCACTAATGACGAGAAAACTCGCTACTATTATATCCTTAAATTATTTTCGTTCTTATTAAAGGGTGATGCTAAAACATGGTTTAATTCTCTTGATCCTGGTTGTGTGCGTAGTCCCCAGGATATGATTTATTACTTCTCTGCTAAATATTTCCCCGCTCATAAGAAACAAGCTGCTTTAAGGGAAATATACATTTTTGTGCAAATTGAAGAAGAGAGTCTCCCACAAGCTTGGGGGAGGCTTCTCCAATTGCTTAATGCTTTGCCTGATCATCCTCTCAAGAAAAATGAAATACTTGATATCTTTTATAATGGACTAACCGATGCTTCCAGAGACCACCTGGATAGTTGTGCTGGTTGCGTTTTCAGGGAAAGAACAGTTGATCAAGCTGAATTGCTATTGAATAATATGTTGACTAATGAAAATAATTGGACACTTCCTGAACCAACTCCTAAGCCAACTCCGAATAAGAGGGGTCTTCTATTTCTCAGTCCTGAAGATATGCAACAGGCAAAGAAATCTATGAAAGAAAAGGTATTAAAGCTGAAGATGTTAAGAATTTACCACCTATTGAAGAAATACATGGTCTTGATAACCCGACACAGGTAGTAAAGGTAAATTCTCTATATATTTGATGAAGGTGATATCCCTCGTTATAAGTTTGCTAGCCAATGCTTAGATGAGTTTGATAATTTTCTTGTTAAACAAGAAAACTTCAATGCTTACATTGGTAGAAAATTGAAACGAAATGCTTATATGATTGAATACTTGAGTGATTATATGTCTAGAGTTAAAGGTGAACTTAAACTCATTAGTAAACATGCTTCTATGGTTACCACTCAAGTAGAATAAGTGCTTCAAGCTGAAAATGATTTTCTCAATGAATTAAATAATAAGAAGAATGATAATGCTGTTAGAGTTATGACCAGAGGGGGTAAAATGACTCAGGAACCTTTGTATCCTAAGGGTCACCCTAAAAGAATTGAGCAAGATTCTCAGAGAACTAATGTTGATGCACCTAGTCCTTCTAAAAAGAAGAAAAGGAAAAATGATAGGACTTTGCATGCTTCTAGTGAATATGTTATAGACACACCTAAGAATCCCAATGATATTTCTATCTCTGATGTTGAAACACAATCTGGTGATGAACATGAACCTAGTGATAATATTAATGATGGTGTTCGTGTTGATGCTCAACCTAGCAATGACAATGATGTAGAGATTGAACCTGCTGTTGATCTTGATAACCCACAATCAAAGAATCAACGTTATGATAAGAGAGACTTTGTTGCTAGGAAGCACGGTAAAGAAAGAGAACCATGGGTTCAGAAGCCCATGCCTTTTCCTCCTAAACCATCCAAGAAAAAGGATGATGAGGATTTTGAGCGGTTTGCTGAAATGATTAGACCTATCTCTTTGCGTATGCGTTTTACTGATATGCTTAAAATGAATCCTTATGCTAAGTATATGAAGGATATTGTCACAAATAAAAGAAAGATACCGGAAGCTACAATTTCCATCATGCTTGCTAATTATACTTTTAAGGGTGGAATACCAAAGAAACTAGGAGATCCAGGAGTACCAACTATACCATGCTCCATTAAAAGAAACTATGTTAGAATTGCTTTATGTGATCTTGGAGCCGGTGTTAGTGTTATGCCTCTCTCTTTATATCGTAGACTTGATTTGAATAAGTTGACACCTACTGAAATATCTTTGCAAATGGCCGATAAATCAACTGCTATACCTGTCGGTATTTGTGAGGATGTGCCTATTGTGGTTGCAAATGTTACTATTTTAACGGACTTTGTTATTCTTGATATTCCCGAGGACGATAGTATGTCAATTATCCTTGGTAGACCCTTTTTGAATACTGCAGGGGCTGTTATTGATTGCAACAAAGGCAATGTCACTTTTCATGTTAATGGTAATGAGCATACGATACACTTTCTGAGGAAACAACCTCAAGTCCACAGTATCAATTCTATTGGAAAAATTCCATCGATTACTATTGGAGGTTTTGAATTTCCTCTTCCTACTGTCAAGAAGAGATATGATATTCTTATTGTGGGGATGTGCATATCCCCATTGAGGTAACCTAGTGCTATTCAAAAATTCTTCGGTTCCATGTTATTCGAAAAGAGTTTGTTAACAAGACTTGATCAACCTTGTTAGCGGATTCCTTTTGATGAGCATGAGATGGATGAAGTTAGAAAACACAACCTTCTATACCCTCCTTTTACTTTCTATTATTTAGATTAAATAAAGCAAAAATAGTATTTTCTGTCAGTTTTCTGAATTATCCATGCAATAAAAAATACCCCGAAAATAAAAGTTCTCCAAATGCCCTGAAAATGAAATCTGATTTTTTCTAGAATATTTGAGAATATTTGGCACTGAGAACACATCAAGGGGAGCAAGCACCTGACCACGAGGGTCCAGGGCGCGCCCACCCCCTGGGCGCGCCCCCTGCCTCATGGGCCCCTGGTGGCTCCCCTCCACTTATTCCAGCCACCTCACACTACCTTCTTCCTCCCAAAAAAATCAGCAACCAGCTCAAGCACGAGTTCTAGCTCATCTTGCTGCCATTTTCGATCTCCTTGCTCAAAGCTCCACTCACAAAACTGCTTTGGGGGATTGTTCTTCGGTATGTGACTCCTCCAATGGTCCAATTAGTTTTTGTTCTAGTGCTTTATTCATTGCATGTTTTTGCTTCTTAGGTGACCCTGTTCTTGAGCTTGCATGTCAAATTTGTATGGTCCCAAGTAGTTCTAATGCATGATATAGTCTCTAGGCACTTGTGGGAGTAGTTGCTATCGATTTTGTTGAGTTTGGTTCATTTTTATTTTAAGTTACTAATTTTTTTAGAAATTTTCAGAAATTGATGAAGAGATTTTTGAGGGGCTCTTCGAGCCGAAGTTCGAAGGATAAGCAAAGTGAAGAGGATAAGAGGCCCAAATATAATCTCCCTCGCACCCCGGAGGTTCGGCCGTGTGAATGGCCTTGTGATGATTTCTTGAGGACAACCGGGATTCATGATGATTTTTATTATTTGGCTGAGAATGCGGGCCTCATCGACTTCCTCCGCGACCAGCGTGAACAGTATCTCCTACTCACTAATATTTTCGTGCAAAATTTTCATTTCCATGCTAGGAGATCACCACCTTTGGTGGATTTTTATTTATATGATGAGTTTAAGGAGATGTCACTATTTGATTTCTGCCGGGTCTGTAAGATACCCTTTACGGGCAGCATAGAGGAACCACATCGTAATGATGTGGAAGGGTTTATTGATATGATTGTTGTAGGGGAAACGAGGAAAGTTTCCGATGCAAGAATTACTAGCATACATTTTCCTGTTTTGCGTTACTTTGCAATATTTGCTAGTAGATGTTTAATTGGTCGAGGAAACTCTGGAAACCTTAGTGCCCCTGATATTTTTATTTTATTCCATGCCTTGTTTCGTGATAACACTTTTAGTCTAGGCGCTATTATTGCCAAGCGGTTAAATCTGAACCGCACGAAGGGTCCCATCTTGGGAGGTATCTTCGCCTCGCGCCTCGCTGCACACTTTAACATACCTATTAGGCATTATGAGAAAGAAGAAAAGTTGCCCCCTGTTTTTCTAGACTATAAGAGTATGGTAGCACATGATTTTATTGTTAAGAATGAGAAAAAGATGCTAGACTATAGACTACATTTGATAAAAACCACTTTGAGACTATTACTTTGTCTGCTCCTTCGTTGTTTAACTTATTTTCAGGCAAGTATCTTGTTCTGCCGGAGGCATTTCATGCCTACCAGAACTTCACATCAGCTCCAGAGCTAGAGTCGGAGCCACAACCTGATTCTCCCCGTCAGTATGTTTATCAGTGGGATCCGGAGGAGATCGCCAATCAGTGGCACCCCGAGGTTCCATCTCAGTACGACCCCAGCTACAACTTTGGATATCCGCCAGCCCAGCCGTGGCCTTAGACCAACTTAGGCCAAAATCTTAAGCTTGGGGGAGTTCGTATTTCTCACCGACATTACATTCATGTTCACACACTCATTCTAGTTGTCGGTGCTCATACTTTTTCATTGTACTATCCATGCTAGTTTATTTTCCTTTTAATGCTTTCTTCTTGTGTGTTTGATTAACCTTAAGAAAACCCAAAAAAATTAGTTGAACCTTTTAGTTAGTTTACTTTCCATCCCTGTAGTAGTAATAATTAAAGGAAAACCCAAAAAGATTTCTCGTTCTTCTTTTTACTTGTTGGGAGCTTTCCCGTGTAAATTGTTTTATTTCTTTTCTTGTTCTTTGGGGGTCGATAGGAGAAGACCATAATGGAAATGTTGAAGTGGCTCTTATATGCATTATTGTTGATTGCAGATTCCAGCTTAGTCCAATGCACGTGCACTATTATTATTATCCACACCGTTCGGTCGTGCAAGTGAAAGGCAATAATGACGATATATGATGGACTGATTGAGATGAGAGAAGCTGGTATGAACTCGACCTCTCTTGTTTTTGTAAATATGATTAGTTCATCGTTCCTGATTCAGCCTATTATGAATGAAACATGTTTGCAATGACAATTAGAGATTATAGTTGCTTATACCATGCTTAATTTGCTAGGAGTTTTTAATGGTTTACCTTGCGTGCCAACATGCTATTAAAATGGTTGTGATGTGGTATGATAGGGTGGTATCCTCCTTTGAACGATTCGAGTGACTTGACTTGGCACATGTTCAAGCATGTAGTTGAAACAAAACCAACATAGCCTCCACGATATTTATGTTCATGGTGGATTATATCCTACTCATGCTTGTACTCAATGTTTATTAATTTTAATGCATGTTCATGACTGTTGTCGCTCTCTAGTTGGTCGCTTCCCAGTCTTGTTCTAGCCTTCACTTGTACTAAGCGGGAATACTGCTTGTGCATCCACTTCCATAAACCCCAAAGTTATTCCATATGAGTCCACTATACCTTACTATATGCGGTATCTACCTGCCGTTCCAAGTAAATTTGTATGTGCCAAACTCTAAACCTTCAAATGAAATTCTGTTTTGCATGCTCGAATAGCTCATGTATCAACTAGGGCTATCTGTATCTTCCATGCTAGGCGGGTTATTCTCAAGAGGAGTGGACTCCGCTTCTCACTCACGAGAAAATGGCTGGTCACTGGGATGCCCAGTCCCATGCTCTAAGCAAATCAAATCAAAATAATTGCAAACAAAACTCCCCCGGGACTATTGTTAGTTGGAGGCACCCGTTGTTTCAGGCAAGCCATGGATTGACGCTTGTTGGTGGAGCGGGAGTATAAACTTTACCATTCTGTTTGGGAACCGCCTATAATGTGTGTAGCATGGAAGATATTGAGATCTCTCGGTTGTTATGTTGACAATGAAAGTATGCCGCTCAAAATATTATTCATCTCTATTTCAAATCGAGCTCTGGCACCTCTACAAATCCCTGCTTCCCTCTGCGAAGGGCCTATCTATTTACTTTTATGTTGAGTCATCACCCTCTTATTAAAAAGCACCAGTTGGAGAGCACTGCTGTCATTTGCATGCATTACTATTAATTTATATTGGGTATGAGTATGACTAGATCTCTTTTACCATGAATTACAATGTTTAGTCGGTCCTTGATCTTCAGAGGTGCTCTGCATTTATGTTTTGCGGTCTCAGAAAGGGCTAGCGAGATACCATCTTGTTATATCATATTATGATTGTTTTGAGAAAGTGTTGTCATCCAAGATTTATTATTATTGCTCGCTAGTTGATTATGCCATTAATATGAGTAAATATGAGACCTAAATGTTATTGTGAATATGGTTAGTTCATAACCTTTGCTGAAAAATTGAATGCTGGCTTAACATATTTGCAACAACAAGATCAAACAGAGTTTGTAAAAGTTTTTCTTTATCACTTTCAATTTGTCAACTAAATTGCTTGAGCACAAGCAAAGGTTTAAGCTTGGGGGAGTTGATACGTCTCCATCGTATCTACTTTTCCAAATACTTTTGCCCTTGTTTTGGACTCTAACTTGCATGATTTGAATGGAACTAACCCGGACTGACGTTGTTTTCAGCAGAATTGCCATGGTGTTATTTTTGTGCAGAAATAAAAGTTCTCGGAATGACTTGAAACTTCACGGAGAATATTTTTGGAATTAACAAAAAATACTGGCGAAAGAATCAAGGCCAGGGGCCCACACCCTATCCACGAGGGTGGGGGCGTGCCTACCCCCTGGGCGCGGCCCCCTGCCTCGTGGGCCCCTTGGAGCTCCACCGACCTCAACTCCACCTCTATATATTCACGTTCGGGGAGAAAAAAATCAGATAGAAGGATTCATCGCGTTTTACGATACGGAGCCGCCGCCAAGCCCTAATCTCTCTCGGGAGGGCTGATCTGGAGTCCGTTCGGGGCTCCGGAGAGGGGAATCCGTCGCCATCGTCATCATCAACCTTCCTCCATCACCAATTTCATGATGCTCACTGCCGTGCGTGAGTAATTCCATCGTAGGCTTGCCGGACGGTGATGGGTTGGATGAGATTTACCATGTAATCGAGTTAGTTTTGTTAGGGTTTGATCCCTAGTATCCACTATGTTCTGAGATTGATGTTGCTATGACTTTGCTATGCTTAATGCTTGTCACTAGGGCCCGAGTGCCATGATTTCAGATTTGAACCTATTATGTTTTCATGAATATATGTGAGTTCTTGATCCTATCTTGCAAGTCTAGTCACCTACTATGTGTTATGATCCGTTAACCCCGAAGTGACAATAATCGGGATCACTACCGGTGATGACCGTAGTTTGAGGAGTTCATGTATTCACTAAGTGTTAATGCTTTGGTCCGGTACTCTATTAAAAGGAGGCCTTAATATCCCTTAGTTTCCATTAGGACCCCGCTGCCACGGGAGGGTAGGACAAAAGATGTCATGCAAGTTCTTTACCATAAGCACGTATGACTATATTCGGAATACATGCCTACATTACATTGATGAATTGGAGCTAGTTCTGTGTCACCCTATGTTATAACTATTGCATGAGAAATCGCATTATAATTCTCCATCACCGATCCAATGCCTACGAGCTTTTCACATATTGCTCTTTGCTTAGTTACTTTACCGTTGCCACTGTTACAATTACTACAAAACTGCTACTGTTACTTTTGCCACCGTTACCGTTACTTCCACACTACTTTGCTACTAAATACTTTGTTGCAGATATTAAGTTATCCAGGTGTGGTTGAATTGACAACTCAACTACTAATACTTGAGAATATTCTTTGGCTCCCCTTGTGTCGAATCAATAAATTTGGGTTGAATACTCTACCCTTGAAAACTGTTGCGATCCCCTATACTTGTGGGTTATCAATAGACTAAAGACATCATAGGCGGCACGCAGGCTCGCGGCGAATGCATCTAATACTAATAAGCAAGACTACATCAGTCCTAGGAGGAACTGTGGAGGTAGGTGTAGCCTGACAGCTGGTAGTGACGCGACGGGAAGTCCTCCACGTTAGTAGCCTGGGGTCCGCGGACACTCTGGTGCAGAACTCAACGCTCTGGTGGGAGAAGAGGACCAAGTGCGGGAGAGTAGCTGCCCACATCTGGCGACACACCCTGGGGCATCACAGTACTGGCTGGGTAGATCGCAGATTGCGACAGCTCACCAGATCGGACTAATGGGTGCAACAGCGTCAGAGCACAGTAAAGGTGCTGACGGGTGGTGTACAACTCGTGGCGAAGAGCTCGGTTAGCTCGATCCAGCCCATCAGCATGCAGAACCAAGTTCTGATGGTAGAAGGGCTCTCGGGTGACAGTGGAGTAGGCAGCAGTGTAGTATCCCTCCGCACCAACATCAGATGTGATAGCAATGTACCTGAAAGGGGAGGTGTCCAACTCCAGATACTCTCCACGAAGACGTGTCAGAGTAGCATAAGCAGCATCGTGGACTGCCATATTGATAGTCACTCCAACACCATGAGCAGTGTGCAGCACAGTAGTGGAGTCATACTCCCGAGAGTAGAGGTGGACGATGGCACGGTACTGCTCCTGGTTAAAGTCCTGGTACTGCTCGTACACGGTGTACTCAGGGTGCCAGCGTTAACCCAGATAGGTCATCATCTCAGCTAACACAGCAGGGTGAACCCGGGACACCAATGGCCGCCGTGTGGTGCACTACCTGCCTTGTGGGTTCCATCTGAAAACAAAGATGTTTCAAAAGAGTCAAATGACAGTGTGGGTACTTTTCAAAATACTATCCTAAAGAATAACTATGGCTTATCCAACTTCGGGGTGAATGTGGTCACGGAATCCTAATGTTAGAGTTAATAAATTCGTTTAACCCGGGTAGAAGAGAGTTCAGAGTCCCGGAGTAAAGATCGAGGAGTAAAAGATCCTAATACCACCCAAATGGCGACGTGAGCCCGTAAGACACACAACCATGTTAGTAAAAAAGTTTTGCAATGTCTAGACTCGGCTTCGGCCAAGAAGTGTGGAAGGGGGATTCCTACAGGTAGTCGGCTCTGATACCAACTTGTGATGCCCCCGATTCAATCGTACACTAACCATGCACGCAAACGTGTACGATCAAGATCAAGGACTCACGGGAAGATATCACAACACAACTCTAAAAACATAAATAAGTTATACAAGCATCATAATACAAGCCGGGGGCCTCGAGGGCTCGAATACAAGTGCTCGATTATAGACGAGTCAGCGGAAGCGACAAGTATAGACATAAGTTAAACAAGTTGCCATAAGATGGCTAGCACAAACTGGGATACAGATCGAAAGAGGTGCAGGCCTCCTGCCTGGGATCCTCCTAAACTACTCCTGGTCATCGTCAGCGGCCTGCACGTAGTAGTAGGCACCTCCGGTGTAGTAGGAGTCATCGTCGACGGTGGCGTCTGGCTCCTGGGCTCCAGCATCTGGTTGCGCCAACCGAGAGGAAAGGAAAGGGGGGAAAAGAGGGGGAAAACCAACCATGAGTACTCATCCAAAGTACTCGCAAGCAAGGATCTACACTACATATTCATGGGTATCTGTGTAAAGGGGCAATATCGGTGGACTGAACTGCAGAATGCCAGAATAAGAGGGGGATAGCTAGTCCCGTCGAAGACTATGCTTCTGGCAGCCTCCATCTTGCATCATGTAGAAGATAGTAGATGGTAAGTTCACCAAGTATCATCGCATAGCATAATCCTACCCGGCGATCCTCCCCTCATCGCCCTGTGTGAGAGCGATCACTAGGTATATCTAGCACTTGGAAGGGTGTGTTTTATTAAGTATCCGGTTCTAGTTGTCATAAGGTCAAGGTACAACTCCGGGTCATCCTGTTACCGAGGATCACGTCTATTCGAATAGATAAACTTCCCTGCAGGGGTGCACCACATTACCCAACACGCTCGATCCCCTTTGGCCGGACACACTTTCCTGGGTCATGCCCGGCCTCGGAAGATCAACACGTCGCAGCCCCACCTAGGCACAACAGAGAGGTCAGCACATGATACGTCTCCAACGTATCTATAATTTTTGACTGTTCCATGATATATTTTATTCTGTTTTGGATGTTTAATGGGCTTTATTATACACTTATATATTATTTTTGGGACTAACCTATTAACCGGAGGCCCAGCCCAAATTGCTGTTTTTTTTGCCTATTTTAGTGTTTCGAAGGAAAAGAATATCAAACGGAGTCCAAACGGAATGAAACCTTCGGGAATGTGATTTTCGGAACAAACGCGATCCAGAGGACTTGGAGTCTATGTAAAGGAATCAACGAGGAAGGCACGAGGTAGGGGGGCGCGCCCACCTCCCCCAGGCGCGCCCTCCATCCTCGTGGGCCCCTCGTTGCTCCACCGACATACTTCTTCCTCCTATATATACCTATATACCCTGGAAACATCAGATACGGAGCAAAAACTCTATTTCCACCGCCGCAACCTTCTGTACCCGTGAGATCCCATCTTGGGACCTTTTGCAGCGCTCCGCCAGAGGGGGCATTGATCATGGAGGGCTTCTACATCAACAGCATAGCTCTCCAATGATGTGTGAATAGTTTACCTCAGACCTTCGGGTCCATAGTTATTAGGCTTCTTCTCTCTCTTTGGATCTTAATACAAAGTTCTCCTCGATCTTCTTGGAGATCTATTTGATGTAATCTTCTTTTACGGCGTGTTTGTCGAGATCCGATGAATTGTGGGTTTATGATCAAGTTTATCTATGAACAATATTTGAATCTCCTCTGAATTCTTTTATGTATGATTGGTTATCTTTGCAAGTCTATTCGAATTATTAGTTTGGTTTGGCCTACTAGATTGATCTTTCTTGCAATGGGAGAAGTGCTTAGCTTTGGGTTCAATCTTGCGGTGTCCTTTCCCAGTGACAGCAGGGGCAGCAAGGCATGTATTGTATTGTTGCCATCAAGGATAAAAAGATGGGGTTTATATCATATTGCATGATTTTATCCCTCTACATCATGTCATCTTACTTAAAGCATTACTCTGTTCTTATGAACTTAATACTCTAGATGCATGCTGGATAGCGGTCGATGTGTGGAGTAATAGTAGTAGATGCAGAATCGTTTCGGTCTACTTGTCACGGACGTGATGCCTATATACATGATCATACCTAGATATTCTCATAACTATGCTCAATTCTATCAATTGCTCGACAGTAATTCGTTTACCCACCGTAATACTTATGCTCTTGAGAGAAGCCACTAGTGAAACCTATGGCCCCGGGTCTATCTTCCATCATATTAATCTCCCATCAACAAGCTATTTCTGGCGCCGTTTATTTTGCTTTCTTTAGTTTTAGTCTTTATCATAAAAATACCAAAAATATTATCTTATCATATCTATCAGATCTCACTCTTGCAAGTGACCGTGAAGGGATTGACAACCCCTTTATCGCGTTGGTTGCGAGGTTCTTATTTGTTTGTGTAGGTGCGTGGGACTCGAGCATGGTCTCCTACTGGATTGATACCTTGGTTCTCAAAAACCGAGGGAAATACTTACGCTACTTTACTGCATCACCCTTTCCTCTTCAAGGGAAAACCAACGCAGTGCTCAAGAGGTAGCAAGAAGGATTTCTGGCGCCATTGCCGGGGAGTCTACGCACAAGTCAAGACATACCATGTACCCATCACAAACTCTTACCCCTCGCATTACATTATTTGCCATTTGCCTCTCGTTTTCCTCTCCCCCACTTCACCCTTGCCGTTTTATTCGCCCTCTCTTTTCCATTCGCCTCTTTTTCGCTTGTTTCTTGTTTGCTTGTGTGTTGGATTGCTTGCTTGTCACGATGGCTCAAGATAATACTAAATTGTGTGACTTTGCCAATACCAACAACAATGATTTTCTTAGCACTCCTATTGCTCCTCTTACCGAAGCTGAATCTTGTGAAATTAATGCTGCTTTGTTGAATCTTGTCATGAAAGATCAATTCGCCGACCTTCCTAGTGAAGATGCCGCTACCCATCTAAATAGCTTTGTTGATTTGTGTGATATGCAAAATAAGAAAGATGTGGACAATGATATTGTTAAATTGGAGCTATTTCCTTTTTCGCTTAGAGATTGTGCTAAAGCTTGGTTTTCGTCTTTGCCTAAAAATAGTATTGATTCATGGAATAAGTGCAAAGATGCTTTTATCTTTAAGTATTTTCCTCCCGCTAAAATCATCTCTCTTAGAAACGATATCATGAATTTTAAGCAACTTGATCATGAACATGTTGCACAAGCTTGGGAGAGGATGAAATTAATGATACGTAATTGCCCTACACATGGTTTGAATCTTTGGATGATTATACAAAAAAATTATGCCGGATTGAATTTTGCTTCTAGAAATCTTTTAGATTCGGCCGTGGGCGGCACTTTTACGGAAATCACTTTAGGAGAAGCTACTAAACTCCTAGACAATATTATGGTTAATTATTCTCAATGGCACACTGAAAGATCTACTAGTAAAAAAGTGCATGCGATAGAAGAAATGAATATTTTGAGTGGAAAGATGGATGAACTTATGAAATTGTTTGCTAATAAGAGTGTTTCCTCTGATCCTAATGATGTGCCTTTGTCTACTTTGATTGAGAATAATAATGAATCTATGGATGTGAATTTTGTTGGTAGGAATAATTTTGGTAACAACGCGTATAGAGGAAACTTTAATCCTAGGTCGTTCCCTAGCAATTCCTCCAATAATTATGGTAATTCCTACAACAATTCTTATGGAAATTTTAATAAGATTCCCTCTGAATTTGAGACTAGTGTTAAGGATTTTATGAATTCGCAAAAAAATCCAATGCTTTGCTTGAAGAAAAATTGCTTAAGGTTGATGAATTGGCTAGGAACGCTGATAGAATTTCTCTTGATGTTGATTCTTTGAAACTTAGATCTATTCCACCTAAGCATGATATCAATGAGTCTCTCAAAGCCATGAGAATTTCCATTGATGAGTGCAAAGAAAGAACTGCTAGGATGTGTGCTAAGAAAGATTGCTTTGTGAAAGCGTGTTCTTCTAGTTTCTATGAAAAGAAAGTTGAAGATCTAAAAGTTATTGATGTGTCTCCTATTAAATCTTTGTTTTATAATATGGATCTTGATAATTATGGGATTGGAGATGAGTCACCTTTACCTAGAAGGCGTCCCAAAAATTCAGAGTTTTTAGATCTTGATGTAAAAATTGGTAAAAGTGGGATTGAAGAGGTCAAAACTTTAGACATTAATGAACCCACTATTTTGGATTTCAAGGAATTTAATTATGATAATTGTTCTTTGATAGATTGTATTTCCTTGTTGCAATCCGTGCTAAATTCTCCTCATACTTATAGTCAAAATAAAGCTTTTACCAAACATATCGTTGATGCTTTAATGCAATCTTATGAAGAAAAACTTGAGTTGGAAGTCTCTATCCCTAGAAAACTTTAAGATGAGTGGGAACCTACTATTAAAATTAAAATTAAAGATCATGAATGTTATGCTTTGTGTGATTTGGGTGCTAGTGTTTCCACGATTCCAAAAACCTTGTGTGATTTGCTAGGATTCCGTGAATTTGATGATTGTTCTTTAAACTTGCACCTTGCGGATTCCACCATTAAGAAACCTATGGGAAGAATTAATGATGTTCTTATTGTTGCAAATAGGAATTATGTCCCCGTAGATTTCATTATTCTTGACATAGATTGCAATCCTTCATGTCCTATTATTCTTGGTAGACCTTTCCTTAGAACGATTGGTGCAATTATTGATATGAACGAAGGGAATATTAGCTTCCAATTTCCATTAAGGAAAGGTATGGAACACTTTCCTAGAAAGAAAATAAAATTACCATATGAATCTATTATGAGAGCTACTTATGGATTGCCTACCAAAGATGGCAATACCTAGATCTATCCTTACTTTTATGCCTAGCTAAGGGCGTTAAACAATAGCGCTTGTTAGGAGGCAACCCAATTTTATTTTAGTTTTTTTTACTTTTTGCTTCTGTTTAGGAATAAATATTTCATCTAGCCTCTGGTTAGATTTGTTTTTATGTTTTAATTAGTGTTTGTGCCAAGTTAAACCTATAGGATCTTCTTGGATAATAGTTATTTGATCTTGCTGAAAATTCCAGAAACTTTCTGTTCACGAAAACAATTGTTTAAAATCACCAGAACGTGATAAAATATTGATTCCAATTGCAGTAGATCAATAAACAAATTGTCTGGGTCGTCCTATCTTGGTAGAATTTTTTGAGTTCCAGAAGTTTGCGTTAGTTACAGATTACTACAGACTGTTCTGTTTTTGACAGATTCTGTTTTTCATGTGTTGTTTGCTTATTTTGATGAATCTATGGCTAGTAAAAGAGTTTATAAACCATAGAGAAGTTGGAATACAGTAGGTTTAACACCAATATAAATAAAGAATGAGTTCAATACAGTACCTTGGAGTGGTGTTTTGTTTTCTTTCGCTAACGGAGCTCACGAGATTTTCTGTTGAGTTTTGTGTTGTGAAGTTTTCAAGTTTTGGGTAAAGATTTGATGGATTATGGAACAAGGAGTGGCAAGAGCCTAAGCTTGGGGATGCCCATGGCACACCAAGGTAATCTAAGGACACCAAAAAGCCAAAGCTTGGGGATGCCCCGGAAGGCATCCCCTCTTTCGTCTTCGTCCATCGGTAACTTTACTTGGGGCTATATTTTTATTCACCACATGATATGTGTTTTGCTTGGAGCGTCTTGTATGATTTGAGTCTTTTCTTTTTACTTTACCACAATCAGGGGATAATGAGGGAGTCCTGGACTAAGGGGTCCTCGGGCGTCCGGCCTGTTGGACATGGGCCGGACTGATGGGCTGTGAAGATACAAGACCGAAGACTCTCACCCGTGTCCAGATGGGACTCTCCTTGGCGTGGAAGGCAAGCTTGGCGTCTGGATATGAAGATTCCTTTCTCTGTAACCGACTTTGTATAACCCTAGTCCCCTCCGGTGTCTATATAAACCGGAGGGTTTAGTCCGTAGAGGATAATCATAGTCATACAGGCTAGACTTTTAGGGCTTTAGCCATTACGATCTCGAGGTAGATCAACTCTTGTAATACTCATATTCATCAAGATCAATCAAGCAGGAAGTAAGGTATTACCTCCATAGAGAGGGCCCGAACCTGGGAAAACATTGTGTCCCCCGTCTCCTGTTACCATCAACCTTAGACGCACAGTTCGGGACCCCCTACCCGATATCCGTCGGTTTTCACACCGACATTCGTGCTTTCATTGAGAGTTCCGCTGTGACGTCGAAGACAGGATTGATGGCTCGCCTTGTTATCAAGGACAGTATCACCTCCAGAGGTGCCCTGGCCTCAGGCCAAACCCTCCGGCTGGGCGGCTTTACCATGACCGCCCCTACGGCCGTTAAGCCAATGATGACTTCTCGGGTCATCGAAAACCACCTCCGTGTTAGCTCCGAATACTCCAAGCAGATGGATCTGGCTAAGTTATCATCTTTGAACGAGCTCCTAGATCGCATCGCCTCCTTGGGGGTCGCTACAGACTACGATCGGATTGGGCTTAAACCCGACCAGAGAGAAATTAAATCTCCGCCGATCACCCACCAGATAGCGGTAGTAGAGGAGCAAGACGACAACTCTTCCTCTATACTGAGGACGCACTATGTTTGGATTTCCGAGCTCGAAGAGCCGGACACCTGCCTTCGGAAAGACACAGCCTGCCCTCCGAACCTAGAATCGGACGACGGGCCTGAAAAATCAGTTGATATCCCGGAGCCCGAGCTATTAAGTTTGGAAGTTCTTCAAACTCCGGATCCCAAATTGGGTCAGGGTTCGGATTTAAAGCCACCCATCCACCCAGATAGACGCGATCTCATGTACATACGGCAGCAGTCTCAGGAAACAGTCCATCACTTTTGGGCCAGATTCCTCCTTGTCGAAGACAAGATTAAAGATTGCCGCGACGAAGACGCGATCTCAGCATCCTGCAATAATTGCACGGATGTAGGACTCCTCAACGCCATCAATCGCCGTCGCATATTACACTTCGCTGACTTGGCAACCATCGTACAGAAGTACTGTGCACTGGGAAGCGCCTGGAAAACTCAGGCAGCTCTCTGGGAACCACCGGTTTCCACTCAACCCCTCGTCCGGGCAAAAAGGATGCACCCTCGCGGCGCACCGGAACCAATAGTAAAGAAATCTAAGCACATCACGGGGCATGGAACCGTTCTGGAGGGATGGTTCGATAGGCCATGCAAAATACACACAACACCGGACACCATACCAACCCACAGCCTTAGAGCATGTTGGATACTCCGGCAAGTGGCCAAGAGCGGTGAGGATATCCTCACCAAAATACCCCAGAGCAACACCCCCGGAAGATGACGACCCCAGCGTATTGACTGTCTTTGAGAGTTTCACTTCAAACAATCGGCGTAAAAGGGCTTTCCGCGACCTTACCGAAGTCTGCCAAGTCGCAGCAATAAACCCCTGGAACGAGACGGCAATAACTTCCAATGCCAGTGAAGAACCAAAATTCCGGACAGTCCGGGCACTAGCCGCCTTGGTCCTCAATCCAATTGTGGACGGTTTTCGGCTCACCAAAGTGCTCATGGATGGCGGCGGCAGATTAAACCTCATCAACGAGGATACGCTCAATAAAATGGAAATAGACAGGAGCCGCATTGAGCAAAGTAGCACGACCTTCTAGGGAATCATTCCCAGTCGGGAGGCGCGATGCGCGGGAAAAATCACGCTCGACGTGGTATTCGGCGCACCGGAGAATTATCGGTCCGAAGAGATAACCTTCCAAGTTGCTCCTTTCAACAGCGGATATCACGCCCTATTGGGGCGAGATGCATTTACACGCTTCCAAGCTATACCTCATTACGGGTACATGAAGCTCAAGATGCCCGGGCCCAACGGTATCATCAGTCTTGCCAGTGAACCGGACATAGCACTCCGCGCCAAAAATAAAACCGCATCCCTGGCCCTCGAGGCATTGTCTGAAATACTCGCGGCCGAAGAGCTAACCGCGCTGCGCTCCACTGTGGATAGGGATGACGTAATCCTCGACAAGTGACCCAAATCCACCTCCTTTAAACCAGCAGATGAAATAGTCAAATTTCAAGTCCACCCAACGGACCCTAAGAAGACAACATCCATCGGGGCACAACTCGACCCAACGGTCGGCGCCGCGCTACGAGAGTTCCTGCGTGAGAACTGGGACATATTCGCCTGGCACCCTTCTGATATGCCAGGAATCCCACGCAGGTTGGCCGAACACAGCCTCAATATATTGAAGGGATATAAACCGGTCAAGCAAACACTGCGGCGTTTTTCCGAACCCAAACGACAAGCTATGGGAGAGGAGCTAGCCAAGTTACTCGAGGCCGGATTCATGAGAGAAATAAAACACCCGGAATGGCTAGCAAACCTGGTGATGGTACCAAAGAAGGATAAATCCTGGCGCCTATGCGTCGATTTCAAAGACCTCAACAAGGCTTGCCCTAAGGATCCCTTCCCCCTCCCTCGCATCGATCAGATTATTGACGCAACCGCAGGACACGACTCACTGTGTTTCCTCGACGCATACTCCGGATACCATCAAATCAAGATGAAGGAGTCCGATCAAGCCGCAACGACATTCATTACCCCATATGGGCCTTTTTGCTTCAACACTATGCCTTTCGGGCTCAAAAACGTTGGCGCCACCTACCAACGCATGATTCAAACATGCCTGGAGAAACAGATCGGCAAGACAGTTGAAGCATATGTGGATGACATCGTCATCAAAACTAGGCACGTCGAGTCATTGATAAACGATCTACGTCTCATATTCGACAACCTCCGTACATATGACATCAAGCTCAATCCGGAAAAGTGCGTTTTCAGCGTTCCCGCGGGAAAACTGCTAGGCTTCATCGTCTCCAATAGAGGAATTGAGGCAAATCCAGCCAAAATCCAAGCTTTGTCACAACTGGCTACACCAATAGACCTCAAACAGGTCCAAAAACTAGCAGGATGCATGGCAGCTTTAAGCCGCTTTATCTTCAGATTAGGAGAAAAAGCATTGCCACTTTATCGACTTCTCCGACGCACCGACCACTTTGAGTGGACAGATGCGGCAATGGCCGGACTAGAAGAAATAAAGGCCCTTTTAACGAGCAACCCAATCTTGGCCGCGCCGAACGTCGGCTAACCCATGTTATTATACATATCGGCAACACACCAGGTGGTGAGTGCCGTGCTCGTTGTCGAGCGAGAGCAGGGCGGACACACGTTCCCGCTCCAGAAACCGGTATACTACGTATCCACTGTCCTCACACCATACAAATCCCGGTACCCTCATTACCAAAAAATAGCATACACGGTCTTCATGGCATCCCGGAAGCTACGACACTACTTTCAAGAGTGCTCAATCACGGTGGCCTCCGAAGTACCCCTCAATGACATAATAAACAACCGAGATGCCATGGGCCAGATTGCCAAGTGGGCCATTGAGCTCCTTCCATTCGACATAACATACAAACCGCGCCGAGCCATTAAATCCCAAGTACTGGCTGACGTCGTTGCCGACTGGACAGAGGCCGAACTCCCTAAAGAGTACGGCACATATTCCAACTGGGTTATGCACTTCGATGGTTCCAAAATGCTCGTGGGATTAGGGGCGGGTGTTGTCTTAATGTCCCCCACTGGCGATGCAGTACAGTACGTACTCCAAATATTATACACAGACTCCAACAATGCAGCCGAATACGAGGCCTTATTGCATGGTCTTTGGATGGCTGTCTCCATGGGTATACAACACCTGGAGGTGCGTGGGGACTCAACCCTCGCAATATCTCAAATAAATGGAGATTTCGATGCCAAAGATCCGAAGATGGCGGCTTACCGTAACACGGTTCTAAAAATGCCGGCCCGGTTCGAGGGGCTCGAGTTTCATCATGTGGCTCGAGAAAGTAATCAAGCGGCGGATGTCCTTGCTTGCATTGGCGCCAAGCACGACCTCGTCCCACCTAACATCTTCCTGGAAAGGCTTTTCAAGCCATCTGTGGTGTGGCAAGGGGAGAGCGGCAACACCGGCCCGGATCCAACCATAACCTCAGATTCCGAACACACTGATATCATCGGGGGCTCAGCCACCGAAATAACACCGTCGGCCCATCTTATCATGGTAGTCATTGCCCCATGTACCGAACCCTTCTTGTCCTACCTTAATAGGCGAGAACTCCCTGAGGATCAGAATGAGGCTCGCCGCATTGTCCGGCGCTCGAAAGCCTACAAATTTTATGACGGAGAACTCTACAAGAAAAGCGCTACCCGAGTACTCCAGAGATGTATCTCCGAGGAAGAGGGGCGGCAGCTATTGGTTGAAATTCATGCCAGTCTCGGTGGTCACCACGCCGCGGCTCAACCCCTTGTAAGTAAGGCCTTCCGTACATGTTTCTATTGGCCGACGGCTCAAGCAGATTCACAGGACCTTGTCCAACGCTGCGTCGGATGCCAGCTTTTCGCCAACCAAAGCCATATGCCACCTACCGCTCTACAAACAATCCCCATCACTTGGCCTTTCGCGGTCTGGGGGCTTGATATGGTCGGACCCCTTAAAGGAGGAAGCCATAAGAAAAAATATCTGCTGGTCATGGTGGATAAATTCACTAAGTGGATAGAGGCCAAACCAGTTAAAATGGCCGAAGCTGGACCAGTGATAGACTTCATATCCGGTGTTGTGTACCGTTATGGTGTTCCACACAACATCATCACCGATAACGGCTCCAATTTCACAGCCGATGAGGTGAAAACCTGGTGTGCTAATCTGGGTATTAAGCTCGATTACGCCTGCATCTATCACCTACAAAAAAATAGTCAAGTCGAACGAGCAAACGGTCTTATCATGAGCGGCATTAAGCTCAGACTAGTGCGGTCTTTGAAAGAATCAAACAAGCACTGGGTGGAGGAGCTCGACTCCGTACTCTAGGGGCTGCGGACCACGCCCAATCGCACTACTGGATATACACCTTTCTTCATGGTGTACGGCGCAGAGGCTGTGTTACCCTGCGACATTATTCATGACTCACCTCGAGTGCGCATGTACGAAGAGAGAGAGAGGCCGAGCTTGATCGGCAGGACAACTTAGATGCCTTGGAGGAGGAGCGCGACGTTGCAAAAGCCCGTTCTGCATTTTATCAACAACAGGCCCGTAGATATCAAAGGAGAGAAGTGCGGGCCAAGATTTATAATGTTGGCGAACTCGTTCTACGCTTGCTGGAGAAGAAAAAGGACAAACTCAAGCCCAAGTGGGAGGGTCCCTTCATCATTGACAAAGTTCTCACTGGAGGAGCGTACCGCCTGCGTGATGCGTCAGACAATCGCTTAGAGCCGAACCCCTGGAACGCGGCCAGACTCCGAAGATTCTATGCCTAGCGCCGAACTCTTTGTTCGTCTCCTTCTCCCTATTGTTTCATTATTTTTCCTCTTGTTTCGCTTCTTCTTTTTTTCGCCTTAAAGCTTTCGCACGGCTAAAACCGTGCACCTATGACGTACACATCCTCAAATATGTACTTCCATTATACCTGGGGGCTTCTGGCACAGAAGCTTATTATTGTTATTTTCCGAGCATCAAGCTCACCACATATGCATTTTTTCCTCATATGTACCTTTTCTTTGCCATTATATGCATCGATATGACTTAAGTTTTGGCCAAGCTGGGTTGCCTGGCTCCTGTGCTTATGCCCTACATTCCCGTTAGTTCGGCTAGGGCATAAAGGGAGCACCTCTGCGATTGTTACTGCCGGGTAATCCGGGTGTGTACCTCAGACTGGGTGAAGCCGAAAGCTAGCGTTCTTAAGGGAATATTCGGTCGGCAGACTAAAGATGTTTTTACATTCATTCCACTATGAACCCCCCAGATGTTACATACACTGCGATTTTTCAATCACAGTTCGGACATGCACATTAACGCATGTACACCCAGGGAAAGGAACCCTTAACGGAACTATTGTCTCTAGAAGATGTTCTTTACAATCACAATGTAATATAACATAGCTAGCCAGATACAACTTGTCTGTTCAAGCAACCATGACCCCTACGCCTGGTTTCCATGCATACCCCGGTCTATTTTGCCGTTCAGGTATTCGGAAACACTCCGCACCTTCAGGTCCGGAGGTCGAAGCGAAAAGGTCCGCCATGACAATTGTTTTACAATCCAGCTAGGGACAAATATGTCAAGGAAAGTACATAGTCACTTGGACTTAAAAATTTCCTCCTCTATACCGTCCAACAGACTGTCTAACTTACAATCCTGTTGGGAATATTTGGCGGCTACTTCTACTTGGTCATATACCAAATTAATGGGAATTTCTTTCCCATCTGACCCTAGAGGTCCGACCCGGGCCATATGATTTGGATCAAGCTTGGTATACCGTGTTTTCACCATGGCCCAGGCCTCTCGGGCACCTTCCCGGCAGGCCGATATCTTCCATAATCGGAAACACCGTCGTGCTCCCTTGAATAGTTGTACAAGCTCCTCCATACTTCCTGGAGGGGAGGCGGATGGCCATAAGGCCTTGGCAACACTTCGCATCGCCTGCCGAGCTCGCTCGTGCATTTGCGATAGCTCTTGTAGCAGATCGCCCGAAGATCCGGACGTCTCCTCCTCAGGACGGCCAGTCAGCATACCTACAGACATAACTCTGTCAGTTCCTTTCCTGCTGAATTACACGAAGGTAAGTTTGAACACATACTAAATATGCCGCCTCACAGCCTCTTATTTTCCTTCACGGAGTCAGCCAGCTGGGCCCGCACATCTTTTAGTTCTTCGCCCAGCTGGGTATTGGTATCCTGGAGTTTGTTTTTCTCCTCCCTGACCCGTGTCAGTACATGTTCGCCCGCGGCCCGTTGCCTTTTGGCTTCTTGTTCACCCGCTTGCACGACTTCTAGTGCCTCCTTCAGTTTATCTGACGCTCATGAGATATGAAACAATATTAACATTACTGGTATATAATTATATTCTCTCGATGGAGGGGAATATTACCAGGCGATGCCTTCTTGGATTTTTCTAGTTCATCGCTAGCGGCATTTAGCTCGGTCCGACACTTTTCCAGTTCTTGAGACAACAGGTTGTTCTTCTCCGTAAGCACCTGGTTATACAATGATCCTTAAATCAGTTGTATCAACTGTTTTAAGTCTCGGGGGCTACCGGTATATAATTATCATACTTGGACAATGTAAACTCACCCGTATATCTTTCAAATACTGGTTTGTGGCTCTGGAAAGCCCGTCTCGAGCAGCTCGGATGTATGCATCAGCCGAGCTGAAGCCATTGAATGCCTCTTTTGTAAAGCCGGGGTCGCGTAGAACGGCCCTCCGGCGCCGATGATTCATGGCGCTCTCCACTTCCGAGTTTGTGACGGACACATCATCTGAGTCCTCTGCTAAAGGACAATCCGGCGTCACTCCCGTATCAGCCCTCGCCTTTATGGCAGGGTCTGGAACCTGACTGTTGGGAGTGTGATCGGCAGGACCCCTGGACATAGTCTGGTGAACGCTTTTCCTGATAAGGCACAAGCGAATAATGTCACAGTTGGATGTGACTGCCAAGGAGCATATTTACAAAGCCATACCTCTTTGATGAAGGCTCGGTCGTGTCTTCGTTTGCCTTCCTCTTTGAAGGCTTGCCCGACGTGGGCACCGCTCTCTTTGGAGTTGCCTCTGATGTAGCATGGCATGCCAGACGCCTTCCCTTTGGAGCACGAGACAGTGCGGTGGGTGAGGCAGAATGAGGAAGCTCTTTTGGAGGAGATGTCTCCTGATTACTTACGTGTGAGGCAGGGAGAAGATCGGGGTAGTCGGCGGTGTTAGCAACTTCCGTGCCGCCATAGCTCACCTGGTTGAACACCCCATTCTCGAGCTCCACGAATATGTCTAGATCCTCTTCGAATCCGGGGTCAAGGTCCCGGTTGTGGTCCTCTGGCTGTGGGGTGGGGCTGTGGAGCCCCTTGGTGATCTTTGGCCATTCCTGTTACATATGGACGGACTAATGTTCACTAAAATTGACTCAGGGAGTAGATTGAGTAGAGTAGTAGGATTAGGACTCACCTAGCTAGGAGGATTGTACATGGAAAATCCATCTTGGTGCTTGATACGGGTGAATTCCTCTTTCTCCCCTTTGAATAGTTCGGTCAATATTTTGGCCAAAGCAGCGGGGGTCTCCGGACCCTTCCGACCTCAGCGGGAGGCGTCATCTTCCCCATTATAGTGCCACATGGGAAGCCCTCTGTATTGGAGGGGCTGAACCCCTCGTACTATGGAAGTCACCATTAGCTCGACTATTGATAATCTGGACTGGGCAAGCACCTTTATCTTGCTTAGCAATTGACGGACTTCCGCCCTGTCTTCCTCCTCGAGGCTTCGAGGGTGCCAACTGTGGCGTTTCTTCAACGGAGTGCTTGAAAATTCGGGCAGACCCATTCGGACTGGGTCAGGAAGGGCGACATCCTCAATATAGAACCACTCGGAAGGCCACTCTTCAGACGCCTTCTTCGGTGTGCCGGACAAGTATCCGGTCCTGGCAATGCGCCATACCTCGACTCCGCCGACTTCGAATATTGATCCCTCTTGGTTACGGGGGACGAGGCAAAATAGTTTCCTCCATAATTCAAAATGGGCCTCACAGCCCAGGAATAGCTCACAAAGAGCGACGTAACCCGCGATGTGTAGGATGGAGGCAGGAGTGAAATTGTGAAGTTGGAGGCCATAATACTCCAAGAGTCCTCGGAGGAACGGATGGATTGGAAATCTGACGCCTCTTAGCAGGTAGGGAACGAAGCACACTCGTTCCCCCTGGATGGATTGGGGAAATTCTCAGCCTGAGCCCCGCCGTTGAAGGAAGTCAATCCTGCTCAAATGGGGACCAGATCTGCGGGGGGAAGAAATCCCTGTGTTTGCAGCTTCACTAACTGACCGTGGGATACAGAACATTTCTCCCAATCGCCTTTTTTAGGGCCGTGGGGACGGGAAGAAGAACTGGGAGTGCTGGCCATGTTGGAATGGTCTCTCCTAGCAAGCTCTGAGGATTTTCCGCGTGATGTGGAACGGATCTGAGATCCAATCCCTTTAAATAGACGCTTTTCTTACATGGCCGGGGTGTTATGTGCAAAAAATACCCTGACCTCTCATATTCACTCGACACGTGGAAGCTGAATCTATGGACGCACAGAAGCCGATGGGAATGGCATTAAATGGAAGGCCGAATACAGCTCTTTGAAGTCATCGAAGGAGGAACCCGCCTTGCAATGCCGAAGACAATCTGCACGTCGGACACATTGTCATTGAAAGCCTGGTTCGGGGGCTACTGAGGGAGTCCTGGACTAAGGGGTCCTCGGGTGTCCGGACTGTTGGACATGGGCCGGACTGATGGGCTGTGAAGATACAAGACCGAAGACTCTCACCCGTGTCCGGATGGGACTCTCCTTGGCGTGGAAGGCAAGCTTGGCGTCCGGACATGAAGATTCCTTTCTCTGTAACCGACTTTGTATAACCCTAGTCCCCTTCGGTGTCTATATAAACCGGAGGGTTTAGTCCGTAGAGGATAATCACAGTCATACAGGCTAGACTTTTAGGGCTTTAGCCATTACGATCTAGAGGTAGATCAACTCTTGTAATACTCATATTCATCAAGATCAATCAAGCAGGAAGTAGGGTATTACCTCCATAGAGAGGGCCCGAACCTGGGTAAACATTGTGTCCCCCGTCTCCTGTTACCATCAACCTTAGATGCACAGTTCGGGACCCCATACCCGAGATCCGCCGGTTTTGACACCGACAGCCGTCGGGACAAAGGTCCTTTTAGCCCCCAATCGGTGAATCACTCGCGGGTACTCTACGAGCCGACCCGACTTTAGTCACCACATGTATCATGTATAAAGTATATAGTATATACCCGTGATCACCTCCCGAGTGATCACGGCCCGATAGTATAGCATGGCAGACAGACAAGAATGTAGGGCCACTGATGGAATAATAGCATCCTACCTAAGCATTTAGGATTGGAGGTAAAGGTAACAACAGTAGTAGCAAAGACAGGCTATGCAGCAGAATCGGATTAACGGAAAGCAATAACATGCTACACTACTCTAATGCAAGAAGTAGAGAGAAGGAATAGGCGATATCTGGTGATCAAGGGGAGGCTTGCCTGGAAGCTCAGCCGAGAAGGAGGGGTCGTCAACACCGTAGTCGTACTGGGCAGCAGCGGCGTCGGTCTCCGTGTCTAGCGAAAGAAGAGGGGGAAGAAACAATAAATATAATGCAAACATATGCATGATGATGCATGACATGACAATGAGCGATGCTAGGTGTGCCCTAACGCGGTAGTAGGTGATACCGACGAAGGGGGGAAACATCCGAGAAAGTATCCCCGGTGTTTCACATTTTTAGACAGATGAACTGGAGGGGGAAAGTTGCATGTTCGCTATGCTAAGGATGTGTGCGGACGAACGGGCTAAGTATTCAGATTCGTCTTGCCGTTCTGAGCAACTTTCATGTAGAAAACATTTTCATCTGAGCTACGGTATATTTTCTATGTTTTTCTAAAGTTTTAATCATTTTCTGAATTTATTTATCTATTTAATTTTAACATTATCCATAATAGTGTCTGCTGATGTCATCATGATGCAATGCTGAGGTCATCAGTCAACAGTGCGGTTGACGGTTCAAATCTGACCTGTGGGTCCAGAGGGACCCACATGTCATTGACTAAACTAACTAAATAGAGTTGGTTTAATCTAATTAACCTAATTAGTGGGTGGGGCCTACTGGTCAGTGAGTGTTTAGCAGTTAATTAACCAACTAACTAACTAACAGTTTATTTATTTATTTTAATTCGTTTATTCATGCGAGACCCACATGTCATAGACACAGGGGGCGTCCACGTCAGTGTTGACCCAAGTCAACAGGTCAAAGGGGGCCCTGTGCCCACCAGTCAGTGGCCCAGGCGGAGCCACGTGGACGCCACATCGGACACTGGCCGGAGACGTGCCGGAGCTGACTCCGGCGAGCCAAATGCGGCGGCGCGGCTTGGGAGAGGCGCGGATTTCGCGCACAGGGGGTCTGCTGGGCTGTGGCCGGGCGCGATCGACGCGGCTCGGCGTCGCGCGTCAAACGGTGGTGGCCAGAGGGGTTGGAACGGACGGGGGTGAGCACTTCGAGCTCGCCGACGGCGAGGTGCTTCCGGCGAACAACAACAACGGTGGTACGACGCGAGTTCGGGCAATCCAGAGAGCGGGGCGAGGCCTACGTGCACGCGCGAGCACAACGACACGAGCCCGGGACCAAATGGTCACGAGCCCGCGACGCGTACGGGAGCTCGAGGAAAACAGAGCTACGGCGAGCTAGCGAACAAATGGAGAGGCTGGGGAGGATCTACGGGGCGTGGTGAGTGCAACCGGCACTGGCCCGTGACCATTTGGTCAGCGGAGACTCGTCGGCGACGAGCTCCGCGGCGCTGCTTTCGGGTGGTTCGGCGGCAGCTAGCTAGGGCGCGAGAGAGAGCAAACGGGTAGTAGGTGATAGGACCTCACCGAGCAGCACACACGGAGGCCGGTGAATGGTTTAGTAGCAGCAGCAGTTGCCGAAGACGACGGAGTTCGCCGGCGACAGAGGCGAAAAGGGGAGTCTCGATCTGCTCCCCACAATGGCTCCCATCTCGCTCCTGGTGGTTGCAGATGGCGTAGAGGACGGAGGCGGAGCGAGCTGGCACGGTGGTGAGGCGAGGAGGTCGCGGTGGCCGCGAGTTCTACGGCGGCGAGGTCATGGTGGCGCTCGGATGCGGTAGGGAAGAAGGGAGCGGCGTGGTGGATCTAAGGGGAGAGGGAGAGGCGGAGATCCGGGAGGAGAGCGGGGGTGAGTGGGAGACGGAACCAAGGAGGCATGGGCGTGGCGGCCTTATCCCCTCGGCGGGGATGGCGAGGTGGTGCGACGGGGACGCGCCCCTGTTCATGGCGCGGTCGGGGGAACAGGGCGTGGGGAAGGAGGCGTCAAGGGGTAACGGGGGAGTGGGTCGACCCGGATGGGCTGGCTGTTGGCTAGCTGGGCCGGAGTCTTTTCCCTTTCTATTGCTTTCTATTTGTCTTTTTATTTTCTATTTATTTTTACTTTACTGTTTTATTTTAGTTTCACATTTATATTAGTAAATTTATGAAAGTAGTCCCTAATTTAGTGTATGTAATAAGCCACATTCTGAACATTTTAGTTTTGATGTTTGAAAACTTTCGATGTTGGACAAAAATTCAAATTTGAATTCGAATCATTTTGAACTAACACGAGATTAGCGACACTAACAGAGGTGATGTGGCATCATTAGCATAGGTTCACTGTAGCATAATTATCCGGGCATTACACTTATCGGATTGAATATTTTGGACTCTAGAACACTTGATGTATGTCTTGCATGTGGATACCCGTGGTGACAATGGGGTCATCTATTGATTCACTTGATATATGTTTTGGCAATCAACTTGCGGATTCCCGTGGTGACATTGGGGTAATCTAGGCATAGAGGTTGAAGCATGTTTTCGTCCTTCTTTCTCCGGTAGAAACCTTGGGGCACTCTTTGAAGTTCTTTGTGTTGGATTGAATATTATGAATCTGAAGTTGTTTGATGCATATCGAATAATCAACTCACGTATACTTGTGGTGACATTGGAGTATCTAGGCAACATTAGAGTTGGTTGATGCGTATCATATGGTGTTATTTTAGTATGAACTCTAGAGCCATTTGTGACACTTATAGGGATGGCTCAATAGATTGATCGGAAAAGATAACTTTGAGGTGGTTTTGTACCCTACAACAATTTCATCTTATGTTCTCCGCTAGATGAGAACTTTGGAGTGACTCTTTGTCGTACGTTGAGGGTTTTTTATATGATTCAATTATGTTATCACTGTTGAGATATTGCACTAGTGAAAGTATGAACCCAAGACCATGTTTCTAAGCATTGCAATACCGTTTGTGCTCCGTTTTATCACTTTCTACCTTGCTGTTTTTATATTTTCAGATTACAAAAGCCTATATCTACTATCCATACTATACTTGTATCACCATCTCTTCGTCGAACTAGTGCACCTATACAATTTACCATTGTATTTGGTGTGTTGGGGACACAAGAGATTTCTTGTATTAGATTGCAGGGTTGTTTCAGAGATACCATCTTCATATTATGCCTCCCATGGATTGATAAAACTTAGGTCACCCACTTTAGGGAAAATTGCTACTGTCCTACAAAACTCTGCGCTTGGAGGCCCAACACGAGTCTACAAGAATAAATTGTGTAGTAGACATCAAGCTCTTTTCTGGCGCCGTTGTCGGGGAGGTGAGTGCTTGAAGGTATATCTTTATATCTTGCAATTTAATCTTTTTAGTTTCTTGTTTTATCACTAGTTTGGTTTATAAAAGAAAACTACAAAAAATGGAATAGAGGTTGCCTCATATGCTTCATCTTTATAATGTCTTTCTTGAAAATGATGGATCGGAAAATTGTGCCAAAGCGTTAGAAGAAGAATTCAATAAAATGCTTGGCATAAATTGAATATTGAGAATGATTGCAATGTTATTGGTATGATTTCTATGAATATCCATGATGCTAATGATATGCAAATCCATAAGCTTGGGGATGCTGTGTTTGATGAAGATGATATTTTTAGTCCCCCAAGTCTTGATGAGCAAATTTATTATGATGATAGCACACCTGCTATTTCTGATGATTATAATGATGAAAATGGGTTTGGAAGAGTGTCAACTCTAGGTTATAATGATCCCACTATTTTGGAGGGTGTTGAATCTTATTGTAAAAATTATGGAAGTGGATTTGTAGAGGTCATGACTTTATTTCATGATGATTCCACTATTCCGGAAGAGGTTTCAATTAATGATTATGAGAACAAAGTTGCTATCTATGATGATTACTGTGATGACATGTATGCTATAAAGAGTAATGATAACCATGAAACTTGTCATCATGATTTTAATGTTCAATTTGATTATGTCAATCAAGTATCTCATGATAGTTATTTTGTTGAGTTTGCTCCCACTACTTTAATGAGAAGAAGATTGCTTATGTGGAGAGTAGTAAAATGTATATGCTTATGAGTCATGAAAAGAATGCTTTATGTGATAACTATATTGTTGAATTCATTCATGATGCTACTAAAAATTATTATGAGAGAGGAACATATGCTTTTACACATCTTAATAATATCAAGTTTCCTCTCTTTATGTTGAAAGTTTTAAAGTGTTGCTTGTTTTGCCTTTTTATGCTAGTTGATTCTTGCTCCCATAAATTGGTTGCTCGCCTTTGGGATGGTGTGGATGACAGTTGACTTCATTCTGTGCAAAAACAGAAACTTTTGCGCCCAGTAATGGAATTGTTTAAAATCACTGGAGCGTCAAAAAATTCTGGATTTTTTACACATGATTTATATACGAATTACCTATGTTGTCCTAATTTGTTTGAATTTTTGGATTTACAGAAGTATGGTCTAGTTATTTGCTACAACTTTCTTCATGTCAAGTATCAATTCCTTAGACTATGAGATCATGTCACTCCCGGATATCGGAGGAATGCCTTGTGTGCTATCAAACATCACTTCGTAACTGAGTGATCATAAAGGTACTCTATAGGTATTTCTGAAGGTGTTTGTTGGGTTGCATGGATCGAGTCTGAGATTTTTCACTCTGTATGATGGAGAGATATCTCTGAGCCCTCTCGGCAATACAACATTGTAAAGAGCTTGCAAGCAATGTGGCTAATTAGTTAGTCATGGGATCTTGTATTACGGAATGAGCAAAGAGACTTGTCGGTAACGAGATTGAACTATGTATGGAGATACCACGATCGAATCTCGGGCAAGTAACATATCACTGTACAAAGGGAATTGCATACATGATTAACCGAATCCTCGACATTGTGGTTCAACCGATAAAAGATCTTCGTCGAATATGTGGGAACCAATATGGGCATCAAGGTCCCGCTATTGGTTATTGACCGGAGAGGTGTCTCGGTCATGTCTACATGATTCTCGAACCCGTAGGGTCCGCATGCTTAACATTCGGTGACGCTAGAGTAGTATTAGGATATGTACGTGTTGCTCGGAGTCTCGTATGAGATCCGGGACGTCACGAGGAGCTCCTGAATGGTCCGGAGGTAAAGATATATATAGACAATGGATCAAGTACTGTTTTGGTCGCCGAAAAAGTTTCGGGCATTATCGGTATTGTACTAGGAGTGTCGAAAGGGGTCCGGGGGGTCCACCTGCCCTCCGGGCCCACATGGGCCAGGGGCACCAGCCGCAAGAGGCCCATGTGCCAAGGAGAGGTGGAGGAGGAAGAGTCCTAGAGGCACCCCTAGGTGCCTTGGGGAGGGAGGACTCCTCCCTTGGCCGCCTCCCCTCCTTGGAGGAGGGGCTAGGGCTGCGACCCATCCCTCCCCCTTGCCTCCAATATATAGTGGGGGAGAGGTAGAGGCTGGATACACCAATTCCGACGCCCCGGCGGCAGCCCTACCCTCTCCCATAACTTCGTTTTCTTCTTAGATTGGTTCCGGCAGCGTTTGGCGAAGCCCTGCCGGCACTACACCACCACCATCGCAACCACGCTGTCGTGCTGGTTGAGATCCCATCTACTTCTCCACCCCTGCTTGCTGGATCAAGAAGGAGGAGACATCATCGAGCCACACGTGTGCTGAACGCGAAGATGTCGTCCGTCCGGTACTTCATCAGATTGGATCGCGATTGGATCGTTAAGAGTACGACTACATCAACCGTGTAATATATGCTTCCTCTTAACGGTCTACGAGCACTACAGGAATCAGCTATTTTGCCGTCTGCCACGGCGGACGGCAAAGGCATGAACGGCGGATGGCAAAGGCCTTTGCCGCCAGCCGCGGACGGCAAAAGGCTCAGGCAAAGTAGGCTACAGTAAAGAGCTACTTTGCCGTCTGCTTCCGGGCGGCTGACGGCAAAGGCCCTTTGCCGTCTGCAGCGGACGGCAAAGAGAGCAGACGACAATAATTGCACTGTCAGTCCGTTAAGTGGCTAACGGCAGGCCTTTGCCGTCCGCCGCTGACGGCAAACTTTCTAGTGTCTTTGCCGTCTGCCGCGGTAGGCAAACTTTCTAGTGCCTTTGCCGTCTGCCACTGTAGGAAAACTTTCTAGTGTCTTTGCCGTCTACCACTGTAGGCAAACTGACCAAATTGGTCAGCTCCCAGGAAGCACAGTTGGCTGCCACGTGGCTTCTTTGCCGTCTGCGGCTGACGGCAAAGAGCCCGTTGCCGTCGGTGGCGGACGGCAAAGAGCCTGCATATTGGCTCTTTTTTCTGTTTTTTATTAAATCCAACAATTTTCACAGCAAATATATATGACATATATAGATATATTTCACAGGCCTATTTAACAGCAAACATATCACATATATCCAGCACATAAGTTCCATACATTCATACATAAGCAAGTTCCATCCATTCATAGATAAGCAAGTTCCATCCATACATATTACATAAGCAAGTTCCATCCATCCATTCATACATAAGCAAGTTCCATCCATACATAAACAAGCACTCCATAGCAAGCTAGCTTCCATGAAGTGAATGAAATCTGCAAAATGGCAAAATAAGAAAGTTAGAAATAGGTGACTAGAATAAGAAGACTAGAACAAGAAGAGTAGAACAAGAAGAAGACTTGAACAAGAAGTGTAGAACAAGAAGAAGACTAGAACAAGAAGAGTATGTCATTTATGAGCTAACTTACGTGAAATGGATCATATATGAGCTAACTAAGTTGAAATGGGTCGTTTATGAGCTAGCTAAGGTGAAATGGATCATTTATGAGCTAACTTAGTTGAAATGGGTCGTTTATGAGCTAACTAAGGTCAAATGGATCGGTTTTTAGGTAACTAAGGTGAAATGGATCGTTTTTTAGCTAACTTAGGTGAAATGGATCATTTATGAGCTAACTTAGTTGAAATGGATCGTTTTTGAGCTAACTTAGGTGAAATGGATCATTTATGAGCTAATTTAGTTGAAATGGATCTTTTTGAGCTAACTTAGGTGAAATGGATCATTTAAGAGCTAATTTAGGTGAAATGGATCGTTTTTGAGCTAACTTGGTGAAATGGATCGTTTATGAGCTAAATTAGTTGAAATGGATCGTTTATGAGATAACCTAGGTAAGATGGGTCATTTTGGAGCTAACCTAGGTGAAATGGGTCATTTTAAAGCTAACGTAGGTAAAATGGATCATTTAGGAGCTAATCTAGGTAAAATGGGTCATTTTTGAGCTAACTTGGATGAACTGGATCATTTATAAGCTAACCAAGGTAAAATGGGTCATTTTAGAGCTAACTTAGGTAAAATGGATCGTTTATGAGCTAACTAAGCTAATTATGCAATTTTTGACATAAGTAAGCTAAGTACAGATCGTTTTAGAGCTAACTTAGGTAAAATGGATGGTTTTGGAGGTCAGTAAGCTTATTAAGTCATTTTGGAGGAGAAGAAGCTAAGTCTAGGTCATTATGGTAAGCATTGGAGGAAATAAAGCTAAGTCTAGGTCTTTATGCATGTGTTAAGCAAAACACTAGATAAACTTACCATGATCCCGGAGGTGTAGGAGCGGGCTGGCTCGTGTCGGTAGCTGGAGAAGGATCGTGCGATGCTTGTCTGGAGTTACGCTGCACCAAAGATCATTTCCAATGTCTTGTTAGCATGATGACACTCAAATGTTAAGACTAGCAAGTAATGTCCATTCAAATTAAACTCACCGTGGTCCCAGGAGCAATCACTGGCATCGGCGGAGCGGTCTGACCGGTCTTCTCGCACACAGACTGCACATTTGGGTTTGACGACTCAGTCATACTAGTTAGTAATGAGACAAACACTACATGAATGTTTTGGCTAATCTGCAGAAGAAACTTACCACAAGGAGCTCGTACATGGCCCTTGCCTGCATGTCATTCCGTGCCCTCTCCTCCTCCAACATCTTTGTCGTCCTCTCCTCCAACTCCCGCTGCCTCTCCGCCGCCTCCGCCAGAAGTTTCTCCGTTCTATCTCTCTCACTCTGTATAGCAGCCTGCAACACCACTCACATGACCATTTGTAATCATTGATGGAAGCGCACACAATGTAATGGAGAAAGATAGCTGAGTACGTATCACTAACCTTGATGGCGAGTTGCACTGGCCGTTCACGAGGCCTTATCTCAGGAGCGGAGCTCGACTGGCGCGCCTTGATCTCCGGGAGAGTGCTAGGACAACGGATAAGTCCATCTCCAATGGCTATGGAGCCATGGGACCTCCCGCCACCAGATATCATCACCAGCTCTGGATCAATGGGACCCTGGCTCGGGTTAAAGTCCTCCCCTTTCCTCGCCTTCCCCTCATCTCTATATCTCACGAGCTTGTTGTGGGAGGAGATGTTGGTGAAGTTGTTTGCATCATCGAGGTCAGACTGAGAGAATGCCTTGACTTTCTTGAAAGAGGCAGTTTGGGCCATGGCATACAGGTCGTACACCTCTGGCACCTTATCCACCTTATTGTGGCGTGCCTGAAAGAGAGAAACAATGTAAATTAGTAATTAAAGGGCTCAAGCTAGCATGATGAATGAATTGCATGAATCATGAAGCAAACCACATACCCAGTTCCGCCCGAACTGATATAAGTTGGAGCTGCCTTGATGGTGTGGCACACCTTCCATTTGGGCACGTTTGTCCTTGGCCTCGTTGTGGAGGGCTAGCCATTCTTTTGAGCACCACTCATTGACCAACACCTCCCAACAGTCCATCCGATCCGCACACCATCTCGGAGGCGCCTAAGTTAGCAAATAGAAACTTGAGCGCTACGGCTAAGAATTACTAAATGAAGGAACTTAAGTAGAAGGCCTTAAGAATTACCTTCATGTACTGCTCCTTACTCAGGAACTTATCGCGGCACGCCGGCTTGGTCTTCTTGATACCACGCAAGGCGTAGTAGTCTCGAACAGCCTGCACCCGAGCCTCGTGCCGTAAGTTCTGTAGTAGGCGCTTGCAGACGTTCTCGATAACATGTGCCGCGTCCTCCTCGTATCCCTCCTCACACCTGTAGAATGTCTGCAATCAAATGAGACAATATTGATTAGTACAATTAATAACTAGCTAGTTGAAGATTTTTAAATGTGTAAAGGAGAAATTACCCAGAACTTTCTGATCACCATGTCTGCCCTCGTGTCGCACAAGACACCATCGATAATCTCATCCGGCGGGGCCGAGGCAGCCAAGTAGTGCTCCCAGCTCAATCCAAGCTCTGGAAGCCGACCCTCACCAGGCAACGTGACAAACCCCGGGAAGTTTTGCCGGCAAAGAACTCCAAGGACGGAGTTGGGCCGGCGGACACTATGATGGTGGTCCCAACCCCTGCAGCATGACAAGGCCAACGCATTAGTTATTTGAAGAAACGTGAATGCAGAAGGTACAAAAATATTAAATGCACTTACCTCTCCCCATCAGGGAAAATCAACCACCTTTGCTCACGGGTCGCCGGCACGGACGGGAGCCGTGTAGCACCACACTGGTAGACGGTGCCCCCCTCCTCCTCAATATCAGTCGGCTCCCCGCCATCATCAGCATGGCCACTCGGCTCCTCGGGCTGATCCGGCCAGGTACCCCATCCAGACGTGTGCTCCTTCGGGGTCTCGTGGGCCGAAGGCCAGTCGACCCGAGGCTCATGGGCCCAAGACCCGTGGACCGGAGTCCATGTAGCCTCCTCCTCGGATGAGTCCACCCTAGCAGTCACATGCTCGGGTGAAACAGCTGGGGGTGGCGGCGAGGAAGGCGCCGTAGCAGTCACCCTACCTCCTCTCCCGCGACCACGTGCCCCACCTCCTCTCTTCCTACCTCGTCCCCTGCTGGGCACCGCGGTCGACGAAGAAGGGCCTGGCGGTGTCGCCATACTGTCCAGCAACGCTCGGCGGAGAGGTGCGTGTGGAATGGAAGACCTCACACCACGCGCCGATGAAGAAGGGGCCTTGGCGCGCTCCCGACCAGCGCCCACCATCTTTCAACACCTGCCATGACAAACAGTAAATGAAATTAGTACAACATAAAAAAAGACCGACATGAATAATAATATGTGTATCACTTAAGTGTATCATCATCAAGTACAACATAAAAAAATTTAATACCTGACACTACTAATAATCTCGATCAGTATCATCAATAAATGCATAATCATCATCATCACTATAATCAATGACGGGCTCATAGGGTTCAGTGGCATCAACATGTGGAAGGCCACCTTGACGTAATCGGTCAAGCAATGACAGGTCATCCGTATCGACTATATGAAATATCCAGGAATAAGAGCAGTTCAAAGGAAATAGAAGTTGCGAAACAATGTACCGAGAACTTACTCGATGTACGGCCGCACTTCTATCAGGTTGTTGAAGATATACAACGAAATGGTCCGCCATTGTTCGTTATCCAAAGATACTGGATTCGAAACACTGGCTGGTGCGAGATTCCCTTTGAATAGGCTGAGGTTGGATCCACCCTTTTTAGGGTCGTCAGCATTATACCAAGGCTTCGGATTATGCAAATGACGATTTTTGGCTTCGTAGTGTGCTGTCACGAAGTTTGCCGCCTCCTCAGTGATGAATGCGTCAGCCATCGATGCTTCAATTCTACGTTTATTTTTACATTTTTGTCGAAGCGTCTTCTGCATCCTCTCAGTTGGGTAGCACCAACGATTTTGCACGGCCCCCCCCAATCTTGCCTCGGTCGGGAGATGCAAAATCAAATGTTGCATTGGATTAAAGAAGCCCGGTGGAAAGATCTTCTCTAACTTGCAGATCAACTCCGGCGCCAACTCTTCCATTTCTTCTAGCACGCCAGGCGATAGTTCTTTCGCACAAAGAACACGGAAGAAATAGCTGAGTTCTGCCAGTACTAGCCATTCATCCTCAGGGATGAAGCCACGCAACATCACCGGCATTACCCGCTCAATCCATATGTGCCAATCATGACTCTTGAGACCAAATATCTTCAATTTATCAAGACTGGCTCCCCTCTATAGATTCGCTGCATACCCATCGGGGAACATCAACTGCATTTTCACCCACAAGATAATTTCCCTCATAGCTGGCCTTCCAAGATTGAACCATGCCTTTGGCTTCGTCCAGTTCTGCTTTCCTTTCGGTTCTTTCATGTTTTGTAACGGCCTATCACATAGCGCCTCCAGATCGACTCTAGCCTTAGTATTATCCTTTGACTTCCCATCTATGCCGAACAATGTACCAAAAAGTGCCTCGGCGATATTCTTCTCAGTGTGCATCACGTCGATGTTGTGTGGGCAAAGGAGGTCTTTGAAGTAAGGCAGATCCCATAAGCATGTTTTGTGAGTCCAGGCGTGCTTAGAATTATACCCCTTGAAGTACCCTGGACGCTCTGGATCTGGCTCGAGAGCGTTTAACTGATCCAGGGTCTGTTGGCCTGTCAATGCAGGTGGTACAGAGTTTTTGACAACTCTACCTCTGATGAAGTTCTTCTTGTCTTTCCTGAACTTATGGCGAGGATTCAGGAACTGTCTATGCATGTCGAAGCAAGAAAACTTGCAACCGGCCTGAAGCCAACGAAACTCAAGAGCTCCCTTGCATGTGGGGCACGGGAACCTTCCATGCACACACCAGCCAACGAATAGCGCATACGCTGGCAAGTCATGCGCCGAGTACATGTACCAGACACGCATTATGAAGTTCCGTTTGCTATAGGCATCGTATGTCTTGAACCCATTATCCCAGGCTTCTTGCAATTCGTCCTTAATCGGCTGCATGTACACATTCATATTTTTCCCCGGATAGTTGGGCCCTGGAATTATCAACGTCAGGAAAATGTTCTTTCTTTGCATAATTTGTCTGGGGGGAGATTGAGTGGAAAGACAAATACGGGCCAACAACTGTATTGGGCTGCCGTCATACCAAACACACTGAACCCATCCGTGCTGATGCCGACTCGAGGATGCCTCAGATCTGCCGCTTTGTCAGCATGTAATTCATCAAACTTTTTCCACGCAACACCATCCGATGTGTGTACAATCATTAGATTCCCATCTGCATCTAGTTCGGTTCTTTTGCCCGTTTTGTGCCATGTCATCTGTCTGGCCGTCTCTTCGACCATGAAAAGAAGTTGAAGTCTTGGTACGATTGGCATATACCGAAGAACACTAACGGGGATTTTGGTCTGTGTCTTCTCACCCATACCGTTGTCTACCACAACATACCTGGAAGACTTGCAAATGGGACAATAGTTCAAGTCCGCATAGTCAAGCCTAAACAAGACACATCCTTTCTCACAGGCATGTATCTTATCATAGGGCATCTTCAGTGCACGGAGGATTTTGTCCGACTGGTACAGGTTTGCAGGCATTACATGGCCTTTGGGTAGAAAGCGTCCAAATACTGTCATCATTGCATCGTAGCATTCTATGCCCAAGTTGAACTGAGCCTTCAGAGCCATTACTTGTGAGATGGCATCCAACTGACAAAGCTCAGTGTGCTCATGGAGCGGACGTTTTGAAGACTCCAACATTTCATTGAAGGCCTTTGCAGATTCCTCCATCTCCTCGTCCGAATCCCGAGCATCATCGAAGTCTTGCACCATGTTTTCCATCCCGGTACCATGCTCGTCGGTGCGACGACGATCCACCTCAGCTCGGCCACGTTGGGCAGACTCACCATGAAATGTCCACACCGTATAATCGGGCGTAAAACCACTCTTCTGTAGGTGTTTGCCCATTTCAGCCTCTGTCCTCTTTTCCCAATTGCCGCACCGTAAACAGGGGCACCAGGTTTTCCTCTGGCCATTTGCAAATGCGGCCCGCACAAACCCCTTGGTTTTTGTGAACCATTCAGTGCTCCATTTGTTCTGACCAGTGTGACCGGTGCACATCCACGCACGATCACTCATCTTGACTTTCAGAGCTACTAGACACACAACAAATATATATATAATTCACCATGTATATATTCATCAGTTGATCTACTTTATCAATTTTATTACGTCCATGCAACCTATACTCTAATAGGTAATGATAGGTCCTAATCCCACCCGAGTATGTTTAGATTGGGTTCATTTTCCCATGCTATGCTCCGGATCCTACGCAAAATTTCGGCAGCACCTCCCCACTGTTCTCCTGATACACGTCTCTGCAATAAACAGAGAGGATGTGTACCCGGAGAACAACAGGGGAGGCACTGAAGAAACTTATGCGTCAGATCCGGAGCAAAGCATATGGGAAAACGAACCCAATCCAAACATACTCGGGCTGTCCATGGATAGGGTTGGACAATTCGAAAGAATCAAGGTTACAAATATGCAAATGCATGCATATTTATAACTATGACGCTTTCGAACGGGAGACACATATTGGTTACGCATACTGATGATTCAAGACACATATATAGCTAGCAATCAAGTTTCATCGGCACGAACACCGGAACAGAGCAAATAATTAACGGGGGAGGAGGACATGTCATTTGTGCTCACCCACGAACGAAGGGGTAGAGCTCGTCAAACGCACGGCGAGGTCGTCGACCACCAAACCTCGCAGCGATGAAACAAATGCACATTTAAATCTACCCGATCAACACAATTATATATGATGTTTTCATAACAAAATCGAAAAATATATGACCTAACTAATAATTCACAAATATATGACCCTGTCAGGGTGTCGGGGTTGGGGTCGGGGTGTGGGTCGGGGTGTGGTGTCAGGGTGTCGGTGGTCGGGGTAAGGGTGGGTGTGGTGTCAGGGTGTCGGGGTCGGGGTGTCGTGCCGGGGTGTCGTGTCGGGGTGTCGTGTCAGGGTCGGGGTGTCGTGTCGTGTCGGGGTGTCGTGTCGTGTCGTGTCGGGGTGTCGTGCCGGGGTGTCATGTCGGGGTGTCGTGTCGGGGTCGGGGTGTCGTGTCGGGGTGTCGCGTCGGGGTGGGGGTGTCGGTCGTCGGGGTCGGGGTGTCGGTGGTCGGGGTGTCAGGTGTCGGGGTGTCGGTGGTCGGGGTCGGGGTGTCGGTGGTCTTCTTCTTCTCCTCCTCTCCTCTAGCTTTCTCCTCCTACTCCTCCTCCTCCTCCTCTCCTCTTTCTTCTTCTTCTTCTTCTTCTTCTTCTTCTTCTTCTTCTTCTTCTTCTTTCTTCTCCTCCTCCTCCTCCTCTTCTTCTTCTTCTTCTTCTTCTTCCTCTTCTTAAACCTAGCACTAAGTAACCTAAAACAAAACAGGAAAAAACTACACCTAAACCTAGCTATTCTTCTTCTCCTCCTCTTCTTCTAATTATTCTTAGTTTTTTTATTACTAAACATAAACCTAAAACTAAACTAAACCTAAGACTAAACTAAAATTAATCTAAACTAAACTAAATATAAAACCAAACTAAAAGTAATCTAAACTAAACTAAATCTAAAACTAAACTAAAAGTAATCTAAACTAAAAAACAGAAAAAACAGAAGAAAAAAAGGAGAAGAGGGGTGCGACCGGGGCTCACCTGCGGCAGGGGTGGGAGGCCTGTGGCACGCTGGCAGGGCCCAGGGGCGCCGGGCGGTGGGGTTGCTCGCCGACGGAGGGGCGCTGGCCGGGCGATGGTGGCGACGGGGCCACAGCTCTGGGGTGGCGGGGTGCGCTGGTCGGGCGGAGGAGGCGCCGGGCGGTGGTGGCGACGGGGCCGCACGGCTCCGGGGCGGGGGGTGGTGCTGCGGCGGGGTGGGGCGGCGGCAGCGTCCTGGCGGTGGCCGGGCGGAGGGGGTGCCGGGCCATGGTGGCGACGAGGCCGCAGGGCTCCGGGGCGGCGGGGTGGGGCGGCGGCAGTGTCTGGGCGGCGGCGGTGCTCGACGGCGGCGGTGCGGGCGCGGGGTGGAGAGGGGGTGAGAGTGAGGGGAGAGAGCAATGGGGGTGGGGCGGCCGTTACTAATTAGTGGGGGCATGTTCTTTGTCGTCCGCTCGCGGACGGCAAAGGGCGCACATAGCAGAAGGGGAGACGGCCGTTAGCTGGGCCCTTTCTTTGCCGTCTGCCAGCGGACGGTAAAGGACCGGCAGGCGGACGACAAAGATTTCGCTGACGGTAAATAGGCTGACCTAGCCAAGCCGTGCGCTGTGGGGCCCACCTGGCTCTTTGCCGTCTGCTTTCCAGCTGTATTTGCTGACGACAAAGATTTCGTTGACGACAAAGATTTCGCTGATGGCAAAAGGTGTATTTGCCGTCAGCTGCTTCTTTGCCGTCAGCTGGTGGACGGCAAAGAGGAGGCAGACGGCAAAATGCCAGATTCCAGTAGTGGAGGGTACGTGGACACACTCTCCCCTCTCGTTGATATGCTTCTCCTAGATAGATCTTGGTTGATTCGTAGGGAATTTTTTTATTTTCATGCAATGTTCCACATCAGTGGCATCATGAGCTAGGTCTATGTGTAGATGTATATGCACGAGTAGAACACAAAAAAGTTGTGGGCGTTGATGTTCAGATTGCTTACCTCCATTGTCTTATTTGGATTCGGCGGTATTGTGGGATGAAGCGACTCGGACCAACCTTACATGTCCTCGCACATGAGCCCGGTTCCGCTAACTAACATGCAACTTGTATTGTGATACATCTCCGTCGTATCTATAATTTCTGATTGTTTCATGCCAATATTATACAACTTTCACATATTTTTGGCAACAATTTATATGATTTATTGGACTAACCTATTGATCCAGTGCCCAGTGCCAGTTCCTGTTTTTTTGCATGTTTTTTGTTTCGCAGAAAATCCATATCAAACGAAGTCCAAACGCGATAAAAATTTATGGAAAAATTATTTTGGAATATATGTGATTTTTGGGACTTGGAATCAACTCCAACGGGGGCCCACAGTGCCCACAAGACACCAGGGTGCGCCCCAGGCTCCAGGCGCGTGGTGGTGGGTTGTGCTCACCTCGTACGTCGGTTGGGGCCCTTCTTCTGGCGCAAGAAATATAATTTGTGGAAAAAATCGTGTAAAACTTTCAGTGCAATCGGAGTTACGGATCTCCGGGAATTTGAGAAAATGTGAACGGACAAATCTGGGGAACGCGAAACAGAAGAGAACAGAGATGGAGATCCAATCTCGGAAGGGCTCCCGGCCCTACGCCGCCATGGAGGCCATGGACCAGAGGGGGAACTCTCCTCCCATCTAGGGGGGGGCAAGGAAGAAGAAGAAGGAGGGGGGCTCTCTCCCCCTCTCTCCCGGTGTCGCTGAAGTGCCGCCGGGGCAAGGATCGTGACGGCGATTTACACCAACAACTTTGCTACTGTCAACACCAACTTTCTCCCCCTCTATGAAGCGGTGTAACACCTCTTCTCCCCGCTATAATCTCTATTTAAACATGGTGCTCAACTCCATATATTATTTCCCAATGATCTATGGTTATCCTATGATGTTTGAGTAGATCTGTTTTGTCCTATCACTACTGGAATCCACTTCTTTGCCGTCTGCCACCTCTTTGCCGTCTGTTGGCTGACGGCAAAGAAGGTCTTTGCCGTCAGCCACAAGAAAACGGACGGCAAAGATGTTGCTGATGGCAAACAAAGTCTTTGCCATCAGCCAGTTCTTTGCCGTCCGCTGGCTGACGGCAAAGAATCTTTGTCGTCCGCTAGCAGAAGGCAAAGAGGTGGGTGGGTCCAGTTATTGTTTAACCAACTCAAGCCCATCGGCCCCACCTCTTTGCCGACCGTTGGCTGACGACAAAGAGGCGGGTACGTTAACGGCCGTCCCACCCCCTCTCTTCTCTCCACTCTCTCATTCGTCCCCACCCACACCCGCGCCGCCGACCCCGTCTGTCGTAGCCGGCCACCCCGCACCCCTCCCCTGCGACCCCCGACCTCCACCGCACCCCCTCCGCCCCTTGCACGTCACCCTGCCCCCCGCCCCCTCCCCTCCATCGCCATCCCCCACCCACACCGGCCCGCGCCGCCGCCGCCGACCCCGTACGGCGTGGCCGGCCACCCCGCACCCCTCCCCGACCTCCACCGCGGCCCCGCCGCCTCTTCCATGTCGGGCAGCCGTGCCGCGGCCGTCCCCGCCCCGTCCCGCCGCGGCCGTCCGGCCTCCCCCTCCACCGGGTCGCCGCCTCCTCCAGCGGCCGCCGCAGCCGTCCGGCCTCCCCCTCCACCAGATGAGCTCCTCTCCACCTTTTTTGTTTAATTAGTTTATTTTTGTTTCTTTTAGTTTAGTTTCCATTTTAGTTATAGTTTAAGTTTAGTTTTAGTTTTAGTTTAGTTTTAGTTTAGTTTATTTTAGATTAGTTTTAGTTTAGTTTAATTTAGATTAGTTTTAGTTTATTTTAGTTTAGTTTAGTTTATTTTAGATTAGTTTTAGTTTTAGTTTATTTTAGATTAGTTTTAGTTTTAGTTTATTTTAGATTAGTTTTAGTTTTAGTTTAGAAGAAGAAGTAGAAGGAGGAGGGAGGAACAGGAGGAGGGAGAAGAAGAAAGAAGAAAAGAAGAAGAGGAAAAAGAAGAAGAAGAAGAAGAAGAAGAAGAAGAAGAAGAAGAAGAAGAAGAAGAAGATGAAGAAGAAGAAGAAGAAGAAGAAGAAGAAGAAGAAGAAGAAGAAGAAGAAGAAGAAGAAGAAGAAGAAGAAGAAGAAGAGGAGGAGGAGGAGGAGGAGGAGGAGGAGGAGAAAGAAGAAGAAGAAGAAGAAGAAGAAGAAGAAAGAGGAGAGGAGGAGGAGAAGAAGAAGAAGAAGAAGAAGAAAGAGGAGAGGAGGAGGAGGAGGAGAAGAAGAAGAGAAGAAGAAAAGGAAAAAAGAGACCCCGACCCGACCCCCGACATCCGATCGACACCCCGACACCTCGTCACGACACCCCGACCCCGAACCCCGACCCCCGACACGCTGACACCACACCCCGACCCCGACCCCGACCCCCGACCAACCGACACCCTGACACCACACCCCGACCCCGACCCCAACACCCTGACACCCCGAACCCGACACGACACCCCGGCACGACACCCCGACCCCGACACCCTGACACCACACCCCGACCCCGACCACTGACACCCTGACACCACACCCACCCTTACCCCGACCCCCGACACCCTGACACCACACCCCGACCCCGACCCTGACACCCCGACCCCGACACGACACCCCGGCATGATGATATGTCTCCAACGTATCTATAATTTTTGATTGTTCCATGCTATTATATTATCTGTTTTGGATGTTTATGGGCTTTATTTTACACTTTTATATTATTTTTGGGACTAACCTATTAACCCAGAGCCCAGTGCCAGTTCCTGTTTTTTCCTTGTTTCAGTGTTTCAAAGAAAAGGAATATCAAACAGAATCCAAATAGAATGAAACCTTCGGGAGACTTATTTTTGGAACGGAAGCAACCCAGGAGACTTGGAGTGTACGTTAGGGAAGCAACGAGGTGGCCACGAGGCAGGGAGGCACGCCTACCCCCCCCGGGCGCGCCCCCACCCTCGTGGGCCCCTCGTGGCTCCCCTAACCGACTTCTTTCGCCTATATATATCCATATACCCTAAAAACATCGGGGAACAGAATAGATCGGGAGTTCCGCCGCCGCAAGCCTCTGTAGCCACCAAAAACCAATCGGGACCCTGTTCCGGCACCCTGCCGGAGGGGGGATCCCTCACCGGTGGCCATCTTCATCATCCCGGCGCTCTCCATGACGAGGAGGGAGTAGTTCACCCTCGGGGCTGAGGGTATGTACCAGTAGCTATGTGTTTGATCTCTCTCTCATGTTCTTGAGGTGATACGATCTTGATGTATCGCGAGCTTTGCTATTATAGTTGGATCTTATGATGTTTCTCCCCCTCTACTCTCTTGTAATGGATTGAGTTTTCCCTTTGAAGTTATCTTATCGGATTGAGTCTTTAAGGATTTGAGAACACTTGATGTATGTCTTGTGTGGGATGCCCGTGGTGACAATTGATTTACTTGATGTATGTTTTGGTGATTAACTTGCGGGTTCCGCCCATGAACCTATGCATAGGGTTGGCACACGTTTTCGTCTTGACTCTCCGGTAGAAACTTTGGGGCACTCTTTGTAGTACTTTGTGTTGGTTAAATAGATGAATCTGAGATTGTGTGATGCATATCGTATACTCATGCCCAAGGATACTTGAGGTGACGTTGGAATATCTAGGTGACATTAGGGTTTTGGTTGATTTGTGTCTTAAGGTGTTATTCGAGTACAAACTCTATGATAGATTGAACGGAAAGAATAGCTTCGTGTTATTTTACTACGGACTCTTGAATAGACCGATCAGAAAGGATAACTTTGAGGTGGTTTAGTACCCTACCATAATCTCTTCGTTTGTTCTCCGCTATTAGTGACTTTGGAGTGACTCTTTGTTGCATGTTGAGGGATAGTTATATGATCCAATTATGTTATTATTGTTGAGAGAACTTGCACTAGTGAAAGTATGAACCCTAGGCCTTGTTTCAACGCATTGCAATACCGTTTACGCTCACTTTTATCATTAGTTACCTTGCTGTTTTTATATTTTCAGATTACAAAAACCTTTATCTACCATCCATATTGCACTTGTATCAGCATCTCTTCGCCGAACTAGTGCACCTATACAATTTACCATTGTATTGGGTGTGTTGGGGACACAAGAGACTCTTTGTTATTTGGTTGCAGGGTTGTTTGAGAGAGACCATCTTCATCCTATGCCTCCCACGGATTGATAAACCTTAGGTCATCCACTTGAGGGAAATTTGCTACTGTCCTACAAACCTCTGCACTTGGAGGCCCAACAACGTCTACAAGAAGAAGGTTGCGTAGTAGACATCAAGCTCTTTTCTGGCGCCGTTGCCGGGGAGGTGAGTGCTTGAAGATATATCTTTAGATCTTGCAATCAAATCTTTTTGTTTCTTGTTTTATCACTAGTTTAGCCTATAAAAGAAAACTACAAAAAATGGAATTAAGGATGTCTCATATGCTTCATCTTTTTAATGTCTTCCGTGAAAATAAGGATTCCAATAATTGTGCTCAATTGCTAGAGGAAGAATGCATTAGAATGCTTGGCACTAAATATTTAAATGATGAGCATGATTGCAATGTTGTTAGTATGAATTCTTTGAATACCCATGATGCTAATTATATGCAAAGCCACAAGCTTGGGGATGCTATGTTTGATGAAGATGATATGTTTAGTCCCCCAAGTTTTGATGAGCAAATTTATTATGATGAAAGCATGCCTCCTATTTACGATGATTATTGTGATGACATGTATGCTTTAAAGAATAAAGATAACCATGAAACTTGTCATCATTATTTCAATTTTCAATTGGATTATGCTTCACATGATAGTTATTTTGTTGTGTTTGCTCCCACTACTATTCATGAGAACAAATTTGCTTTTGTGGAGAGTAATAAAATTTTTATGCTTGTAGATCATGAAAATAATGCTTTATGTGATAGTTATATTGTTGAATTAATTCATGATGCTACTGAAAAATATTATGAGGGAGGAACATATGCTTGTAGGAATTGCAATAATATCAAGTTTCCTCTCTATGTGCTTTAAGTTTTAAAGTTATGCTTGTTTTGCCTTCCTATGCTAGTTGATTATTGTTACCATAAGTTGTTTTCTCACAAAATCCCTATGCATAGGAAGTGGGTTAGACTTAAATGTGCTAGTCATATTCTTCATGATGCTCTCTTTATGTTTCAATTCTTATCTTTTATGTGAGCATCATTGAAATCATCATGCCTAGCTAGGGGCGTTAAATGTTAGCGATTGTTGGGACGCAACCCAACTTTATTTTAGTTTCTTGCTTTTTGGTTCTGTTTAGTAATAAATAATCCATCTAGCTTCTGTTTAGATGTGGTTTTATGTTTTAATTAGTGTTTGTGCCAAGTAAGACCTATCGGATCTTCTAGGATGATAGTTATTTGATCTTGCTGAAAATTCCAGAAACTTTCTGTTCACGAAAACAATTGTTAAAAATCACCAGAAAGTGATAAAATACTGATTCCAATTGCAGAAGATCAATAATCAAATTATCTAGTTCTTCTTATTTTGGTAGATTTTTCTGAGTTCCAGAAGTTTGCGTTAGTTACAGATTACTTCAGACTGTTCTGTTTTTGACAGATTCTGTTTTTCGTGTGTTGTTTGCTTATTTTGATGAATCTATGGCTAGTAAAATAGTCTATAAACCATACAGAAGTTGGAATACATTAAGTTTAACACCAATATAAATAAATAATGAGTTCGTTACAGTACCATGAAGTGGTGTTTTGTTTTCTTTCGCTAACGGAGCTCACGAGGATTTCTGTTAAGTTTTGTGTTGTGAAGTTTTCAAGTTTTGGGTAAAGATTCGATGGACTATGGAATAAGGAGTGGCAAGAGCCTAAGCTTGGGGATGCCCAAGGCACCCCAAGGTAATACTCAAGGACAACCAAGAGCCTAAGCTTGGGGATGCCCCGGATGGCATCCCCTCTTTCGCCTTCGTTCATCGGTAACTTTACTTGGAGCTATATTTTTATTCACCACATGATATGTTTTTTGCTTGGAGCGTCATTTTATTTTCTTTTGTTTTGCTTGCTGTTTGAATAAAATACCAAGATCTGAAATTCTTAAATGAGAGAGAGTCTTCATAAAGCTACACATTTATTCGACTACTCATTGATCTTCACTTATATCTTTCGGAGTAGTTTATCATTTGCTCTAGTGCTTCACTTATATCTTTTAGAGCACGACGATGGTCTTATTTTGTACAAATAGATGAAATCTCATGCTTCACTTATATTATTTTGAGAGTCCTAAACCGCTTGGTAATTTGCTTTGGTTATGAATTTAGTCCTAATATGATGGGCATCCAAGATGGGTATAATAAAAACTTTCATATAAAGTGCATTGAATACTATGAGAAGTTTGATACTTGATGATTGTTTTGAGATATGAAGATGGTGATATTAGAGTCATGCTCGTGGGGTAGTTGTGAATTTGAGAAATACTTGTTCTAAAGTTTGTGATTCCCGTAGCATGCACGTATGGTGAACCAATATGTGATGAAGTCAGAGCATGATTTATTTATTGATTGTCTTCCTTATGAGTGGCGGTCGGGGACGAGCGATGGTCTTTTCCTACCAATCTATCCCCCTAGGAGCATGCGCGTATTACTTTGTTTCGATAACTAATAGATTTTTGCAATAAGTATGTGAGTTCTTTATGACTAATGTTGAGTCCATGGATTATACGCACTCTCACCCTTCCACCATTGCTAGCCTCTCTAATACCGCGCACCTTTCGCTGGTATCACACACCAACCATATACCTTCCACAAAACAGCCACCATACCTACCTATTATGGCATTTCCATAGCCATTCCGAGATATATTGCCATGCAACTTACCACCGTTCCATTTATTATGACACGCTTCATCATTGTCATATTGCTTTGCATGATCATGTAGTTGACATTGTATTTGTGGCAAAGCCACCGTTCATAATTCTTTCATACATGTCACTCATGAGTCATTGCACATCCCGGTACACCGCCGGAGGCATTCATATACAGTCATATTTTGTTCTAAGTATCGAGTTGTAATTCTTGAGTTGTAAGTAAATAAAAGTGTGATGATCATCATTATTAGAGCATTGTCCCAGTGAGGAAAGGATGATGGAGACTATGATTCCCCCACAAGTAGGGATGAGACTCCGGACTAAAAAAAGAGGCCATAAAAAAAGAGAAAAGGCCCAAATAAAAAAATAAAAATAAAAAATGATAGAAAAAGAGAGAAGGGGCAATGCTACTATCCTTTTACCACACTTGTGCTTCAAAGTAGCACCATGATCTTCATGATAGAGAGTCTCCTATGTTGTCACTTTCATATACTAGTGGAAATTTTTCATTATAGAACTTGGCCTGTATATTCCAATGATGGGCTTCCTCAAATTGTCCTAGGTCTTCGTGAGCAAGCAAGTTGGATGCACACCCACTTAGTTTCTTTTGTTGAGCTTTCATACACTTATAGCTCTAGTGCATCCGTTGCATGGCAATCCCTACTCACTCACATTGATATCTATTGATGGGCATCTCCATAGCCGTTGATACACCTAGTTGATGTGAGACTATCTTCTCCTTTTTGTCTTCTCCACAACCACCATTCTATTCCACCTATAGTGCTATGTCCATGGCTCACGCTCATGTATTGCGTGAAGATTGAAAAAGTTTGAGAACATCAAAAGTATGAAACAATTTCTTGGCTTGTCATCGGGGTTGTGCATGATTTAAATACTTTGTGTGATGAAGATAGAGCATTGCCAAAGTATATGATTTTGTAGGGATAACTTTCTTTGGCCATGTTATTTTGAGAAGACATGATTGCTTTGTTAGTATGCTTGAAGTATTATTGTTTTCATGTCAATATTAAACTTTTATCTTGAATCTTTTGGATCTGAACATTCTTGCTACAATAAATAAGATTACATGGATAAATATGTTAGGTAGCATTCCACATCAAAAAATCTATTTTTATCATTTACCTACTCGAGGACGAGCAGGAATTAAGCTTGGGGATGATGATACGTCTCCAACGTATCTATAATTTTTTATTGTTCCATGTTATTATATTATCTGTTTTGGATGTTTATGGGCTTTATTTTACACTTTTATATTATTTTTGGGACTAACCTATTAACCCAGAGCCCAGTGCCAGTTCCTGTTTTTTCCTTGTTTCAGTGTTTCAAAGAAAAGGAATATCAAACGGAGTCCAAACGGAATGAAACCTTTGGGAGAGTTATTTTTGGAATGGAAGCAACCCAGGAGACTTGGAGTGTATGTCAGGGAAGCAACGAGGTGGCCACGAGACAGGGAGGCACGCCTGCCCCCCTGGGCGCGCCCCCACCCTCGTGGGCCCCTCGTGGCTCCCCTGACCGACTTCATTCGCCTATATATATCCATATACCCTAAAAACATCGGGGAACAGAATAGATCGGGAGTTCCGCCGCCGCAAGCCTCTGTAGCCACCAAAAACCAATCGGGACCCTGTTCCGGCACCCTGCCAGAGGGGGGATCCCTCACCAATGGCCATCTTCATCATTCCGGCGCTCTCCATGACGAGGAGGGAGTAGTTCACCCTCGGGGCTGAGGGTATGTACCAGTAGCTATGTGTTTGATCTCTCTCTCTCGTGTTCTTGAGGTGATACGATCTTGATGTATCGCGAGCTTTGCTATTATAGTTGGATCTTATGATGTTTCTCCCCCTCTACTCTCTTGTAATGGATTGAGTTTTCCCTTTGAAGTTATCTTATCGGATTGAGTCTTTAAGGATTTGAGAACACTTGATGTATGACTTGCGTGGGATGCCTGTGGTGACAATGGGGTATTCTATTGATTCACTTGATGTATGTTTTGGTGATCAACTTGCGGGTTCCGCCCACGAACCTATGCATAGGGGTTGGCACACGTTTTCGTCTTGACTCTCCGGTAGAAACTTTGGGGCACTCTTTGAAGTACTTTCTATTGGTTGAATAGATGAATCTGAGATTGTGTGATGCGTATCGTATACTCATGCCCACGGATACTTGAGGTGACGTTGGAGTATCTAGGTGACATTAGGGTTTTGGTTGATTTGTGTCTTAAGGTGTTATTCTAGTACGAACTCTATGATAGATTGAACAGAAAGAATAGCTTCGTGTTATTTTACTACGGACTCTTGAATAGATCGATCAGAAAGGATAACTTTGAGGTGGTTTCGTACCCTACCATAATCTCTTCGTTTGTTCTCTGCTATTAGTGACTTTGGAGTGACTCTTTGTTGCATGTTTAGGGATAGTTATATGATCCAATTATGTTATTATTGTTGAGAGAACTTGCACTAGTGAAAGTATGAGCCCTAGGCCTTGTTTCAACACATTGCAATACCGTTTACGCTCACTTTTATCATTAGTTACCTTGCTGTTTTTATATTTTCAGATTACAAAAACCTTTATCTACCATCCATATTGCACTTGTATCATCATCTCTTCGCCGAACTAGTGCACCTATACAATTTACCATTGTATTGGGTGTGTTGGGGACACAAGAGACTCTTCGTTATTTGGTTGCAGGGTTGTTTGAGAGAGACCATCTTCATCCTACGCCTCCCACGGATTGATAAACCTTAGGTCATCCAGTTGCTGGAAATTTGCTACTGTCCTACAAACCTCTGCACTTGGAGGCCCAACAACGTCTACAAGAAGAAGGTTGCGTAGTAGACATCACACGACACCCCGACACCCTGACACCACACCCCGAACCCATATATATTTGTGTTGATCGGGTGTATTTTTATTATGGTCATGATTATGATACACTTAAATTATATACATATTATTATGTTCATTTCAGGTATCCAAATTTTTTATGTTGTACTAATTTCGTTTACTTTTTGTCATTGCAGGTGTTGACAGGATGGTGGGCAAGGGTCCAGAGCGCCCCGATCCTCCTGCGAGCGCTACTGGGAGGGGTGGTTCCATTATTCCAGCCGAGCCCCTCCGGAGAGCGCTGCTAGACAGTATGCAGACAACTACGGCGGGCGCTTCTTCTTCAGCTGGGAGAGGTCGGGGGAGGACAAAGAAGCCTGCTAGAGGTGGATGCGGTAGCGGGAGAGGTAGGAAGGCTGTTACGCCTTCCTCGCCGCCACCCTCAGCTGATTCACCCGACCACAGGAGTGCTCCGTCTGACGTGGACCCGTCTCGGACTCCGGTCCATGAGCCTCCGGTCGCTGATCCTTCCCCCGACCAGACTTGGGTCGCCGATCCTTTGCCCCACGTGAGTCTGGTCCCAGAGTCTTTGTCCCAGAAGACTCCGGTCACGGGGTCTTCGTTCCAGAAGACTCCGGTCACGGGGTCTTCATCCCACGAGACTCCGGAGGCTAGTGGCTCGGAGGATGGTAGCGAGGACACCTTTTCAGATGATAGCTACAGCGACGACGAGCTAGTTGAGAAGGGCAAGAAGGTCTACAAGCATGGCTGTACAAAGTGTCAGGACCGGATTTTCGGGATATTAATTTCCCAGAAAACGGCCTTTGTGCTCACCAGCCCCAGGATTACTGTTAGCTGATGAGGCACCAACTTGATACAAGAATTCCAAGCAAAGCACAAAATATGTAGTACAAGACCATTGTGGCCTAGGAGTACAACACTTGGTTTCTAGTGGTTGATGGCGGAAGCGGTTTGTGGTTCATCTGCGTCTATGGGACTCCATTTCCCACAAGAACAGCTGACCAGGATAACTCCTATCTTCACGAGGCTGCTATCATCATTGCGTAGGTTCCGGGGCTGTCATCGCAATGCTCTTCTCCACGCAAGGAATCTGGCCAAGACAATAGCCAGGGACAAGCCAGTGAGTACGTTTGAATGTACTCGCAAACATCAAGAACACGGGTATAATCTAACAAGGGGTGATCATGCTCCAAAATATTTTATGACCACAACGTCTATCACGAAATAAACGAAATCCATGATGCTCGCAAGCAGGTAAAATATAAATGTGCAATACGGAAGTAGAAAATAGAATGCACTGATCGAGTGTCTGAAGCGATGCCTCAAAAAGGATAATAAGACAAGTCATGCCTCAGTCGGGCGTCTGAGCGATACCACATAAAGGGCTTATGAATAATAAATAAATGACAAACATGCCGCAGTCGGGCGTCTGAGCGACGCCACATAAAGGGCTTATAATTAATAAAGAAATGACAAACACGCCGCAGTCGGGCGTCTGAGCGACGCCACATAAAGGGCTTATAAGGATAAATAAATACCAAGCATGCCGCAGTCGGGCGTCTGAGCGACGCCACCTAAAGGGCTTATATAAGAATAATCACAGTGAATATCCAGGAGGTAGAACCGTCCCAGGGATACTTAATAATTCAAATAATGTAAATGGTTAGTCCATAATAATAATAATCATAATCCTCATATGTCATAGGTCATAATCAATGTTCTAGTATAGCCGTTTCTCCATCCGAAGACCGTCACTATGTTCTAGTTTAGCCGTTTCTCCATCCAAAAAACCGTCACTAGACCCATCTCAGACTGTAGTCCTTACCCATGGACATGGCTATCCGAATAGATATGACCTCTGCAGAGGGTGTACTCTTTACCCACGAGTAACGGATTTATTTATTCCATCGGGACTAATTCCGCCTACGGCCTTTTAATTGAAAACACGCCTGACCTGCACACACCAGCTTAACTTACCGGTGTCTGGAATCACCCACGACACCTGCCAAGCAAAACTCTAAGTGGGGAGGCTACAACCTCGACGTAGCATGGGATCAAATTTATATCGCGCGCTCTAAGGGGTGCCCCCCTCTCGGTCCCAACCGAAAACACCCATGCCCCCGGACCAGGTGGCATGCCTACCGGATGCATCCGGTATCTTCCACCATGGCCTCTCTGTACGGTGTGTGCTTTGGTAAGGGGTTGACAACTTACTGAACCATACCCTACCTGCGGCAGGGACAAGTGGTAGTACAAAACAAGTAGGGGAAGTTACTAATCAAGACTCGACCTATGGCCGACTCAGGAGGTCCGAATGATTAGCATAACCAATATATTCCCATTGACAGACAGAATTACCGCTCATCAAACCTCATCATGCCATACCGACGAGGAACTAGGGACAAGCTCGTGTCTACCCAAGACCACAACTTTCCCGGCTTCCTACCGGTATGCATGAAAAGCTCGCGAGGATGGTCATTATCACCAGCATATCCATTACTAACAGTGAAGCATCTCCAAAATGCACTCAGGTGTGTGACTTTATCGTCACATAAAAATAACGTATGCTCCAAGCCAAGGTGGTGTTGTAACCGTATCAAAACACCACACAAAAATATTATGCCAGAGTTCAGAATGCTTGCCTTCAAGAGTATGCAAGGGGGTGCACTTTTTGAAAGTTTTCTTCTCTCTCCATTTCCTATTTTGAAAAATATTAAAACAACAAATATTTCAAAAAACAGTACAAAAAGTTGTCCCAAATATTTTTGAAATAAATCTTAAAATAAACTAGATGAAATTTGAGAGAGGTAGGAAAAAGAATCAACTCATTTGTGGTTTTATTTTAAAAGATATAGCCAGTCAAAGTTCTGTTTTTAATAAAACCAGAAAAAGAAAACGTTTCGATACAGAATACGCTTTCGGGGTGGGGGATACGTACTCGAGGATATACGCTACCACTTAAGCCAGCGTGGGTGGCGCGTGGGTCACTGACAGTGGGTCCAGGGGGCCCACTGGTCAGGTTTGACTAGTCCCCCTCTCCCTCCTCTCTCTCTGCCCGAGCGGAGGCGGGACTCTAGCGATCGCCGTCGACGAACGGCAGCTCCCCACGGGTATCCAAGGGCGGGGATGGACCTGCCAGACCGGGGCGGTCCTCCCGGTGGTCGTTGGGTCGACGGTGGTGGGAGGAGTCGCCGGCGGCGAGCTCCGCGGCGGAGGGGGCTACGGGAGTGAAGGGGTTTTGGGCTCCGGTGGTATCCGATCGAGGCTGAGGCGCTGGGCAGCTCCGCAAGAACAAGGGGAAGCAGGTGGTGGCGTTGGATGGGCGGGGGATAGCCTGGTTGCGACGAATGGCACCGGAAGGCGGCGGCGGCCGAACCGACCAGAGGTGGGGGAGATGGCCTCTTCCGGTCAATCCACGGCTAGGGGAGCACTAGGGGAGAGGCCTGAGGTCGCCTGAGCGCTCGGAGGGGCTCGGGGCCTCCTTTTATAGGCGTTCGAGGCTGGTCCCGCGGCGGCCGTGGATAAGAATGCCGGCGACCGTCGCTCTGTAGCCGCAGGGCGACGTGGCGGTGACGAGCGCGTGCCGACGGGTTCCAGGATAAGCTCGAGCTGCTCCAGGGGGCAGCTGGCGCGCTGGTGTGGCTTGGGTGGCGCCGTCCGTGGTAGGAGCTCACTGCCGACGCCGGCGTGCCGCCAAAGGCTCTGACGGCGGCGCTGTAGGGCGCCAGGGGTGGCTTGGAGGGTACTGGCGAGTGGGCGAGGATAGTGCGTGGCTCTGCAGGCGAGCAAGGGCCAGGGGCGGGACGCGGCGAGGGCGGCAGTGCGACGCGGCGACTCGGTGCACGCACGTGCAAAACGTGCGCTCTGGGCGTGCCCAGAGCGCGTACGGGATGTGTTCGACGAAATGCCAGGGCAGCCTAGAGTGCTAGAGGGAGGCTGGCAATTAACAGGACTAGGTTAGGAGTAGCTAGGATCTTAGTGGACAAGGTTGTTGGGTCAGAGGATCAAGTACACAGTGCAAACTAAAACTCATGTCAACACTGGCTGTGCACACCAAGTGTTCGATAGAATGCTAAGTGCATCTAGGCAACTCTTGGAGTGGCCAAAAACTCCAGATAAGGGTCTCCCTGGATGTAGGTGATGATGGCAAGATCATTTGGGCAAAACCAGAAACTTGCTAGTGCAAGTTTTGCAAAACTTCAGTTTTGGACAGAAAGAAAAAGGTCTCATTGCATGCACTTTAAATCCTCCAATGGGTCCACTCTCCTGGACTTAAGGGTTTTGTAGGGAGGGCTACAAGCAGGAAAAAGCTCATGGGCACTAGAGAAAAATAAAATAGGGTTGCAGTACAAATCACCAAACTGGACCAGAATGAAAAAGAGGTTGATTCACTCAAATCTTTCAAAGAACAACACTGGGTTTTTGCATGAAGTTGAATTATATGCATCTACTGACATCTCCAAACACTTGGAAGAATTTTTAAAGAAATATTTAAATAGGTTGTAGTGCAAAAATGCCTACTGGACCAGATTTGAAGAGTTGATGTAGAGCTCAAAATCTCCAATAACCAAAAGATATTTTTGCATAAAAGTGATGTGGAAACATCACATGACATCCCCAAATTTTGGTGGAAATTTTAAAGGCATTTGCCAAATGGTTGCAGTGCAAAACAGGCTCCAAATTTATGAAAGACCATTTTAAAAGAGTAAAGCTCAAGAAAAAGCAAACCTTGCAATTTGATCCACTTATAAAGAATTGTTTCATAGAGAGAGCATACAAGTCCAATAATACTTTTGGAAAGTTTCTACTTGAGGTAAAAACCCACAATATCAAAAGGGTAAATCTAGACAAATGGAAAAGTTTAATTTCCTGGCAAAATTTTAATTTATAAAACAAGGTCAAAATTTTGGGGTGTCACAACACTACACCCCTTAAGAAAAATCTCGTCCTCGAGATTTGTTAAAAGCTGTTTTGAACAAACATTGCTCTTACCAAAAAAAAGAAATCAACATTCTACTATGCAATAAAAAATGTGGCTACAGTGAGAGGGCAATAAGTGGTGTAAAACCACAGTGTGGTATACTGGCGTTGCTCGGAAAAATCCATGGTTGGGGAAAACGAGATATTTCTACGTGGATACAGTAATTCAGAATAAATTCTAAATTACTAAAACACGCTGGTCGTACCCGAGAGCACAGTGCTCTCTCTGGCTGACAGGTGGACGCGGGGCCCACTGTCGGCCTCTTCTTCTACCTCTGGTTCTCTCTTCTCTCTCGCGTGCTCTCCCGTGCTTCCTCCACCGGTGACGCCTAGCGCGTAGGGCATCTAGGCCGTACTGTGGTAGTGCGCGGTGTGCTAGCTGCCGGTGCAGCGTGCACTCACCTCGCGGGCCAGTGCACTGTCGACACTGCTCGCGGAATCGCCTCCGAACACCGGTAATCGAGCGACGAGTGGCGCTGGTGGACCTCGCCCACCGTACACCGATCTCGAGCTACAAAATGATCGCGTTGCTCCTCTCTTCTTCCTCACACCTAGCCTCGCTTCTACTTCTCCTTCCTTCTCCTCCATTGCTGTTAGCAGGAGCTCGAGACGAGGCTCTAATGGCGGAGGCGATGCCGGACTGGTACGTGGTCCTGGTGTGTGGGGGTTTGGCGACGTTGCTGGGGTTCTCCGTGCTCTTGTGCGCGATGATCCTGGATGATCGCCGTGATGCTGCCGCTCGAGTGTTAGCTCTTCGCGGTGGCGGCGATCACGGGGATTAGGTGCGGCATCGAGTGCTAACTGCTGTTGGTGTGCTGGGGCAACTCACGGCCGAATGATTACTCACAAATCTCTCTTACTGAGACTGTGGTGTCCTCTGGTGTGATCAGTTAGGCGCAAAATGTGTACGAGGATTTGTAATTAGCGCACGAGGTCGAGTGGTTGTGGTTGTGAGTCTGCTGTTATGGTGCTGCGCGAATAAAAATCTATGTCGTGAAGATATATACGCTGCAGCAACTCGGGGAAAGAAAACTCATTACAAAATTTATTGTGAGTGAAAATTAGTTAAATAAAGATTAATAGCAGTAAAAGTGCTCACATAATTGAAACCAAATATCTGATCCGTCGCACATTTTTTTGGGTACCACGTACAAGTTACAGCACAAAAATAAATACTGGGATAAAAAACGTAGCGGTGATGTCTACAGTGAAAACGGCAAAAGGACACGGTCCTGAGAAAACGTCTCTGGTACTGGGGCACACTCCTCTTCTATCGGGGGAAGCGGGTTGACCAGTCGATGAATGCGCCTCTCCTGGTCAGGCCTCAGTGGTCTGCCAATAGCGATCCGAGGATTTAAATCAGCGAGGCTCTGGAGATAACCCATTACCCGCTGAGTCAAACGCTCCTGAGCGATAACGTACTGGGCAAGGTTGGCCAGTACTGGATCTCTCTCAATTCGTCCACCGGGAAAAGATGCAACTTCTCCGGGTGTTGCACGACTCGGAAAATAATAATATCCTCGTTCGCTGGCATAGGGTACCGCGAATCGAAGACGAGCGAGTGCTTCGTACGCAGCAGCTTCTATGGCCATATGCGGAGTCGACATGGATTTCCCCACGAAGGAAACTTCCGTTGGGTCTTGGTTTGGGTTTGAGGGAGGGATGTGCACCACTGCCCAATATTTTCGAGGTGGATGGGGTGATCCTCGATTTGAGCAACTCGTACTGGGGTGGATGGATGGCACTCATGGTACTGCAGGTAAAGTCCCACAATAATTTAACAAAACTACCCGGGGTTGCGTCTGGAGTTCTCAGATAAATACTGGGGGTCGGCATGGCAAAGAAATGGTTGTGTGTGTTGCGCACAAGGCGAGGGGTACTTGGCAAGGTCACGAGGTGGCCTTTTATATAGCATTGGGGCTGGGTTATCTACCGTGGTGAAGGGGTAACTGGTTGTCGATCATCTTCTTGGGTCAAAGCCACAGATATACATATCTCATAAATGTGACGCATTACTATGGGTGCCGTCGGGGTTGGTCTTGGTAGCTGCGCCCGGAAATTAAAAGATGCATCTGTACGCTGACGTACATATGCATAGCTACTACTCCGGAAAAAAGGGGTGCACAAGCAGACAACATTTAATAATGGTGATACAAGATCACACAAGTACAAAGCGTAGGAAAGCTAAGGCTCGATACTACTCGAGCGACTTAGTCTACTTCGTTAATGTCTAAGTGGGCTGGCCTGGTGGACGCCGGGGTTTCTCCACGGGTTTCACCGTCGGGATTTGCTGGTTGAGGTTGAGGGGCTGCAGGGTCGGGGTAGTGGTGATGACCATCGCGGGGGTTGCTGGCCACAATCCCATTGGAACGGGTTCCCAAAAGGCGACGAAGCGCTTCTGGGGACACCAAAGCACTCTGGTTGATGGCTGGGGCAGACCTCAAGGGCTCGATCGGGTGTCCGAACAGCACGACTGGGTTGTCGGCGTCGGGCTCCACTTCTCCTCTCGTCGTGGCTCGGCGAACCAGTTCTCCACGAGCTGCGATCAGATCAAGGGTGACTTGATCGAACAGTTGCTCTAGTGCGCTTACATAGCGCACCAGATGCAATAGTGCAGGATCTGTCTCGTGATCTTCGTTGGCAACCTGGGGCGGCCTACCATACCCGTCACGACTGGGGTAGTAGTAGAACGAGCGACAATTAACTCTGGGCGACAAGTGCCGGAGTTGAACTATAGCTTCTCGAGCTGCCAGTTGGATGGCTTGTGGCTCAAAGGAAGTTGTCCTTCCAGTGAACCTGTAGGGGCGTTCTGGTGATAGACCCCTACCATAGATGTGCACAGTGGCCCAGAATTGACGGCTCTCACCGTACATGGGTCCTTGGTACACAACATATTCAGGGGGCTCTTCTAATGCATAGGCACGGCGGGTGAGGTTTGCGAGCACGGTCACAAAACCTCCAAGGTTGGTTGCTGTGGTCTCATTGTGAACAATGGGGCCAGGCATCGTGGCTTGGTTTGGGGAAGAGGCTGTGCTATGCTGGGTTGAGGCTAGCGTGCCCTTTTTATAGAAAAAGGGGACGGAGTCTTCCTTCGCACGCTTGCGAATGAGACGTGTTAGGTGTCGGTCACTGGCGCGTGATCGACGGGCTAGGCTGATAGGTTGGGCACCGTCTGCCGAAAGGCGTCGGGTCACTGTGGGGCTATCTTACGCGAGAAGCTCGGCCAGGATTAGGTTAAGGTCTGGTGGTTTGGTTAACCTAGGTTTATTGACCTGGCTAATATAGGATTAGCCAATGGTCAGCCTGGCTCTGATACCAAGTCTGTCAGGACCGGATTTTTGGGATATTAATTTCCCAGAAAACGGCCTTTGTGCTCACCAGCCCCAGGATTACTGTTAGCTGATGAGGCACCAACTTGATACAAGAATTCCAAGCAAAGCACAAAATATGTAGTACAAGACCATTGTGGCCTAGGAGTACAACACTTGGTTTCTAGTGGTTGATGGCGGAAGCGGTTTGTGGTTCATCTGCGTCTATGGGACTCCATTTCCCACAAGAACAGCTGACCAGGATAACTCCTATCTTCGCGAGGCTGCTATCATCATTGCGTAGGTTCCGGGGCTGTCATCGCAATGCTCTCCTCCATGCAAGGAATCTGGCCAAGACAATAGCCAGGGACAAGCCAGTGAGTACGTTTGAATGTACTCGCAAACATCAAGAACGCGGGTATAATCTAACAAGGGGTGATCATGCTCCAAAATATTTTATGACCACAACGTCTATCACGAAATAAACGAAATCCATGATGCTCGCAAGCAGGTAAAATACAAATGTGCAATACGGAAGTAGAAAATAGAATGCACTGATCGAGTGTCTGAAGCGACGCCTCAAAAAGGATAATAAGACAAGTCATGCCTCAGTCGGGCGTCTGAGCGATACCACATAAAGGGATTATGAATAATAAATAAATGACAAACATGCCGCAGTCGGGCGTTTGAGCAACGCCACATAAAGGGCTTATAATTAATAAAGAAATGACAAACACGCCGCAGTCGGGCGTCTGAGCGATGCCACATAAAGGGCTTATAAATAATAAAGAAATGACAAACACGCCACAGTCGGGCGTCTAAGCGACGCCACATAAAGGGCTTATAAGGATAAATAAATACCAAGCATGCCGCAGTCGGGCGTCTGAGCGACGCCACCTAAAGGGCTTATATAAGAATAATCACAGTGAATATCCAGGAGGTAGAACCGTCCCAGGGATACTTAATAATTCAAATAATGTAAATGGTTAGTCCATAATAATAATAATCATAATCCTCATATGTCATAGGTCATAATCAATGTTCTAGTATAGCCGTTTCTCCATCCGAAGACCGTCACTATGTTCTAGTTTAGCCGTTTCTCCATCCAAAAAACCGTCACTAGACCCATCTCAGACTGTAGTCCTTACCCATGGACATGGCTATCTAATAGATATGACCTCTGCAGAGGGTGTACTCTTTACCCACGAGTAACGGATTTATTTAGTCCATCGGGACTAATTCCGCCTACGGCCTTTTAATTGAAAACACGCCTGACCTGCACACACCAGCTTAACTTACCGGTGTCTGGAATCACCCACGACACCTGCCAAGCAAAACTCTAAGTGGGGAGGCTACAACCTCGACGTAGCATGGGATCAAATTTATATCGCGCGCTCTAAGGGGTGCCCCCCTCTCGGTCCCAACCGAAAACACCCATGCCCCCGGACCAGGTGGCATGCCTACCGGATGCATCCGGTATCTTCCACCATGGCCTCTCTGTACGGTGTGTGCTTTGGTAAGGGGTTGACAACTTACTGAACCATACCCTACCTGCGGCAGGGACAAGTGGTAGTACAAAACAAGTAGGGGAAGTTACTAATCAAGACTCGACCTACGGCCGACTCAGGAGGTCTGAATGATTAGCATAACCAATATATTCCCATTGACAGACAGAATTACCGCTCATCAAACCTCATCATGCCATACCGGACACACTCGTCCCGACGAGGAACTAGGGACAAGCTCGTGTCTACCCAAGACCACGACTTTCCCGGCTTCCTGCTGGTATGCATGAAAAGCTCGCGAGGATGGTCATTATCACCAGCATATCCATTACTAACAGTGAAGCATCTCCAAAATGCACTCAGGTGTGTGACTTTATCGTCACATAAAAATAACGTATGCTCCAAGCCAAGGTGGTGTTGTAACCGTATCAAAACACCACACAAAAATATTATGCCAGAGTTCAGAATGCTTGCCTTCAAGAGTATGCAAGGGGGTGCACTTTTTGAAAGTTTTCTTCTCTCTCCATTTCCTATTTTGAAAAATATTCAAACAACAAATATTTCAAAAAAAAGTACAAAAAGTTGTCCCAAATATTTTTGAAATAAATCTTAAAATAAACTAGATGAAATTTGAGAGAGGTAGGAAAAAGAATCAACTCATTTGTGGTTTTATTTTAAAAGATATAGCCAGTCAAAGTTCTGTTTTTAATAAAACCAGAAAAAGAAAACGTTTCGATACAGAATATGCTTTCGGGGTGGGGGATACGTACTCGAGGATATACGCTACCACTTAAGCCAGCGTGGGTGGCGCGTGGGTCACTGACAGTGGGTCCAGGGGGCCCACTGGTCAGGTTTGACTAGTCCCCCTCTCCCTCCTCTCTCTCTGCCCGAGCGGAGGCGGGACTCCAGCGATCGCCGTCGACGAACGGCAGCTCCCCACGGGTATCCGAGGGAGGGGATGGACCTGCCAGACCGGGGCGGTCCTCCCGGTGGTCGTTGGGTCGACGGTGGTGGGAGGAGTCGCCGGCGGCGAGCTCCGCGGTGGAGGGGGCTACGGGAGTGAAGGGGTTTTGGGCTCCGGTGGTATCCGATCGAGGCTGAGGCGCTGGGCAGCTCCGCAAGAGCAAGGGGAAGCGGGTGGTGGCGTTGGATGGGCGGAGGATAGCCTGGTTGCGACGAATGGCACCGGAAGGCAGTGGCGGCCGAACCGGCCAGAGGTGGGGGAGATGGCCTCTTCCGGTCAATCCACGGCTAGGGGAGCACTAGGAGGGAGGCCTGAGGTCGCCTGAGCGCTCGGAGGGGCTCGGGGCCTCCTTTTATAGGCGTTCGAGGCTGGTCCCGCGGCGGCCGTGGATAAGAACGTCGGCGACCGTCGCTCTGTAGCCGCAGGGCGACGTGGCGGCGACGAGCGCGTGCCGACGGGTTCCAGGATAAGCTCGAGCTGCTCCAGGGGGCGCTGGCGCGCTGGTGTGGCTTGGGCGGCGCCGTCCGTGGCAGGAGCTCACTGCCAACGCCGGCGTGCGGCCAAAGGCTCTGACGGCGGCGCTGTAGGGCGCCAGGGGTGGCTTGGAGGGTACTGGCGAGTGGGCGAGGATAGTGCGTGGCTCTGCAGGCGAGCAAGGGCCAGGGGCGGGACGCGGCGAGGGCGGCAGTGCGACGCGGCGACTCGGTGCGCGCACGTGCAAAACGTGCGCTCTGGGCGCGCCCAGAGCACGCACAGGACGTGTTCGACGAAATGCCAGGGCAGCCTAGAGTGCTAGAGGGAGGCTGGCAATTAACAGGACTAGGTTAGGAGTAGCTGGGATCTTAGTGGACAAGGTTGCTGGGTCAGAGGATCAAGTACACAGTGCAAACTAAAACTCATGTCAACACTGGCTGTGCACACCAAGTGTTCGACAGAATGCTAAGTGCATCTAGGCAACTCTTGGAGTGGCCAAAAACTCCAGATCAGGGTCTCCCTGGATGTAGGTGATGATGGCAAGATCATTTGGGCAAAACCAGAAACTTGCTAGTGCAAGTTTTGCAAAACTTCAGTTTTGGACAGAAAGAAAAAGGTCTCATTGCATGCACTTTAAATCCTCCAATGGGTCCACTCTCCTGGACTTAAGGGTTTTGTAGGGAGGGCTACAAGCAGGAAAAAGCTCATGGGCACTAGAGTAAAATAAAATAGGGTTGCAGTACAAATCACCAAACTGGACCAGAATGAAAAAGAGGTTGATTCACTCAAATCTTTCAAAGAAAAACACTGGGTTTTTGCATGAAGTTGAATTATATGCATCTACTGACATCTCCAAACACTTGGAAGAATTTTTAAAGAAATATTTAAATAGGTTGTAGTGCAAAAATGCCTACTGGACCAGATTTGAAGAGTTGATGTAGAGCTCAAAATCTCCAATAACCAAAAGATATTTTTGCATAAAAGTGATGTGGAAACATCACATGACATCCCCAAATTTTGGTGGAAATTTTAAAGGCATTTGCCAAATGGTTGCAGTGCAAAACAGGCTCCAAATTTATGAAAGACCATTTTAAAAGAGTAAAGCTCAAGAAAAAGCAAACCTTGCAATTTGATCCACTGATAAAGAATTGTTTCATAGAGAGAGCATACAAGTCCAATAATACTTTTGGAAAGTTTCTACTTGAGGTAAAAACCCACAATATCAAAAGGGTAAATCTAGACAAATGGAAAAGTTTAATTTCCTGGCAAAATTTTAATTTATAAAACAAGGTCAAAATTTTGGGGTGTCACACAAAGCTCCCGCCCGTGCCGACGACCCCCGACCAGAGGTGGTTGATTGCGCCTAAAGGGTTGAAGTAAGTGCATTTACTATTTTTTAACCTTTTGCCTTCATGTTCCTTCAAATTAATATCTAATGCGTTGGCCTTGTCATACTGCAGGGGCTGGGTATGCCCCCGTGGTTCCCGTAGGCCCAACCAGGTCCTTGGTGTGCTTTGCCGGCAGCACTTCCCTGGGTGGGTCACGTTGCCCGGTGAGGGTCAGGTTCCACAGCTAGCACTGACCCGGGAGCTGTACTCGGTTGCCCAGGCCCCGCCGGAGGAGAGGGTCGACGGTGTCTTGTGCGAGACGGTGGCCAACATTGTGTTCCGTCGGTTTTGGGTAATTTCTCCTTTACGGAATTAAAAATCAACACTACCTAGTGATTGTACTAATCAGTGTTGTCTTGTTTGATTACAGACCTTCTACAGGGTTTCAGAGGGACAGCAGGAGGCCGCGTGTATGGTTGTCGAAAACGAGTGCAAGCGCCTACTTCAGAACATAAGGCACGAGGCTTGGGTGCAGGCCGTTCAAGACTACTACTCCTCGAAGGGTATTAGGAGGGGCAAGCAGAAGTGTCGCGGCAAGTTTCTGAGTAAGGAGAAGTACATGCAGGTAATTACCTATTCTTAAGGCCTTGAACTTAGTTTTCTTGATTTGATTCGTAGGCGTAGCGCTGAAATTTCTCTTGACTCACTTAGGTGCCCCTGAGATGGTGTGTGGATAAGATGGACTGTTGGGAGGCGTTGGTGGATGCGTGGTGCTCTGCCCAATGGAAAGTCGAACACCAAAGGGCCAAGGATAAGCGCAACCAAATGGAAGGTGTGCCACACCATCAAGGGAGCTCCAACTTGTTTGAGTACGGGGAGAACTAGGTATGTGGTTTGCTACATGATTCATGCAAATCATTCTTCATGCTAGATAGTTCATTTATGACATATTTAGCTCTAAAATGACATAATAACCTTAGATAGCTCTATAAAATGACTTAATATGCTTTAGTCAGTTAAAAAATGGCATAACTAGCTTCGATAGCTCAATAGCGACCTAAACTAATCTTAGCTAGTTCATTCATGACATAATTAGCTCTAAAATGACATAATAACCTTAGATAGCTCTATAGAATGCCTAAATATGCTATAGTTAGCTCTAAAATGACATAATAACCTTGGATAGCTCTATAATGACATAATTAGCATACTTTGGTCAAAAATGGCATAATAATCTTGGTTACCTCGAAAATGACCTAAACTTAGCTTATTTTCCTCGAAAATGACATAATAACCTCTCTTAGCTCCAAAATGACCTATTTACATAGCAATATCATTCTTCATGCTAGCTTGAGCCCTTAACTAATATTTTGTTCCTCTCTCTCAGGCGCACCACCACAAGAAGCCTGTGCAAGGTCTGTTCGACCTCTATGGCATGGCCCATATGGCCCCGTACAAGAAGGCCAATCCATTCACGGAGTCTGACCTAGATGATCTAGAGAGCTTCACCAACAAGACCTCCCACCACAAGCTTGTGAAGTACAGACACGAGGGGAAGGCGAGGAAAGGGGAGGACTTTAACCCGAGCCAGGATCCTTTTGATACAGAGCTGGTGATGATATCTGGTGGCGGGAGGTCCCATGGCTCTCTAGCCATTGGTGATGGACTGATACGTTGTCCTAAGACTCTCCCGCAGATCAAGAAGCGCCTGAGTAGCTCTGATCCTGAGATAACGCCTCATGCACGGCCTGCGGAGATCGCCATGGCGGTTAATTATACGGACACTCTCACCTTTCCTCCATTACATTGTGTGTGCGTCCATCGATGATTACAATGCTAACGAGGAGTGGTGTGTTGCATGATATTGTTGAGAAAGAGAGATTGAAGACGAAGGAGCTTGTGGAGGAGGCAAAAAGGGAGGCACAAAAGGAGATGGAGGAGAAAACGGCTAAGTTGTTGGAGGAGGAGAGGAACCGGAACGACCTTGCTAACCGGGCCCTATACGAGCTCATCGTGGTACGTTTCTCGTGAAAATTAGCCCAATCATGCACGTAATGTTCGCATTACTATCTAATATGACTGACTCGTGAGAACCAAATGTGCAGACCATGTGCGAGAAAAATGGTCAGGCCCCTCCGCCGATGCCCCAGATTGCTCCGGCGAACACGGTGAGTTTGATTTGAATGGTCGTTGCTTACTACTATTCACATTTCAGTTTGTGAACTTGCTAACGAGACATTATTGGAAATGATCTTCGGTGCAGCATGGCTCCTGACAAGCATCGACCACTCCTTCTGCCAACGCCGGAACCCCGACCGGTCCTTCACCTCCGTCTGGCACTGGCGCAGCCCCGACCATTCCTACACCTCCGTGATAATGGTATTTTTATTCTTATTTAGCGTGCTTAGTCCATTTATGACATAATTTAGCCTATTTAGTCCACAAATGACATAATAAGATGAAGAAAATCAAGGAAGAGGAAGGAAAGAAGGAATAGGAAGAAAAGAAGAAGAAGAAGAAGAAGAAGAAGAAGAAGGAGAAGAAGGAGAAGACATCTTCTTCTTCTCCTTCTTTTTCTTCTTCTTCTTCTTCTTCTTCTAGTTTTCTTCTTCTCCTTCTTCTTCTTCTTCTTCTTCTTCTTCTTCTTCTAGTTTTCTTTTTCTTCTCCAAAATAAAGTTAGCTCTAAGTTATATCAAAAATGGCATAATATGCTTAGTTAGGTCAAAAATGGCATAATTAGCTAGGTAAGCTCAAAAGTGGAATTTTTCTTCTTATTTAGCCTATTTAGTCCATTTATGACATAATTTAGCCTATTTAGTCCACAAATGACATAATAAGAAGAAGAAAATCAAGGAAGAGGAAGAAAAGAAGGAATGGGAAGAAAAGAAGAAGAAGAAGAAAAGAAGAAGAAGAAGAAGAAGAAGAAGTTTTCTTCTTCTTCTTCTCCAAAATGAAGTAAGCTCTAAGTTATATCTCATAATATGCTTAGTTAGGTCAAAAATGTCATAATTAGCTAGGTAAGCTCAAAAATGGCATTTTTCTTCTTATTTAGCCTATTTAGTCCATTTATGACATAATTTAGCCTATTTAGTCCACAAATGACATAGTAAGATGAAGAAAATCCAGGAAGAGGAAGAAAAGAAGGAATAGGAAGAAAAGAAGAAGAAGAAAAAGAAGAAGAAGAAAAGAAGAAGAAGTTCTTCTAGTCTTCTTCTTCTTCTAGTTTTCTTCTTCTTCTCCAAAATGAAGTTAGCTCTAAGTTATATAAAAATGGCATAATATGCTTAGTTCACTCAAAAATGGCACAATTAGCTAGGTTAGCTCCATTTTACCTAAGTATGCTTACTTCTTATTCTTCTTCATTTTCTTCTTCTTCTGATTCTAGTCTTCTTCTTCTAACTTTCTTGTTTCCCATTTTGCAGATTTAATTCACTATATGGAAGCTTGCATGGATGGAGTGCTTGTTTCCCTTTTCTTTTTTTCGTTTGTATTGATAAAAAATGTGGAACTTTTTTATATGGATGCATGCATGGAACAATGTGTTGGATGAACATTGTGATGTTACTGTAATATTTTTGGATGGAACTATGTTTCCTATTATGTATGTATGTTGTCATGGATGGAGCTATGTGTTGGATACATCATATGTCTGCTGTGCATGTGAAAATATATATATATATATATGTGTGTGAATTCCTGTGAAATTAAATGGATTCCAATAAAAACAGGGGATATGTAGCCTGTTTGCCGTCTGCTAACAGACGGCAAAGAGGACACGTGGCAGCTACATGTACTACCTGGGAACACTGGCTGCCTATTTGGTCACTTTGCCGTCTGCCAGCGGACGACAAAGATTCAAATCACTTTGCCGTCTGCTAGCGGACGGCATAGCTGGCCACGTGGCAGGTTCCCAGTACTGCCTAGCTGAGCTCTTTGCCGTCTGTCAGCGGATGACAAAGAGCTTTGACTCTTTACCGTCCACTGGCAGACGGCAAAGAGCGCCGTTAACCCCCTAACGGCACTCACGCCACCGCACTGCCGTCCGTTGTCTTTGCCGTCTGCTGGCCTCGGATGGCGGACGGCAAAATCATTTGTCGTCCGTTTCCAGGAAGCGGACGGCAAAGAAGGCCTTTGTTGGCACGTGTTCAGACAGACAGTTTGCCGTCTGCTGGCGGACAGCAAAGACATTTGCCGTCCGTGATCCTTGCCTTTGCCGTCCGCCATGGCGGACGGCAAATAAGCTGATTCCGGTAGTGTATGGGTTAATCGTGATCTTGGTTGGTATGATTGTATATTTTATTTATGGTGCTGCCCTATGGTGCCCTCCGTTTCGTGCAAACTTGATTGGCCCCCGTTGTAGGGTGTTGCAATATGTTCATGGTTTGCATATTGTCAGTGTTGCGGAGGATGACAGCAGCCTAAACGCGGGTAAGTGGGTTATGGCGTATGGGATAAAGAGGACTTGATACTTAATGTTATGGTTGGATTTTACGACCTTAATGATCTTTAGTAGTTGCGGATGTGTGACGCCCGGATAATTAAGCTACAGTAATTCCCTGCTAATGATGCCACGTCATCATGATTATTGTTGTTAAACTCACGTTGGTTCGAATCCGGTCCAAATTCAAATTTAATTTAAAGTCAAAAATAAAAGTTTTCAAACGTGAAATAAAAAATGTTCAAAGTGTGGCAAATAATCTCTGGTTATTTTTCATGTTGGAACCAACCTCTTTTGGATTCCCAGATGCCCCTAGAAATTTATTTAGTAGTCCAGCAACATTTAAAATTGGCCTTTCCAATTTCTAAAAATGGTTAGACAACTCCTTTTGGCCTCAAACTTTTTGTGACTCCTAAAAATAACGTGCTTGATTTATGTGACAAGTCTCATATATATCAAAACTCTTTTAGTTTTATAATTTGATAGAAAGCAGTAGCTAACTTAAATACATAATAGGATTTAGAAAACCATGCCTCATTACTGTGCATCTGGGCCCTAGTGGCCACATAGCACTTATGGGTGAACGCACACGCGTCGGCCATCCGTCGTCTCCCTCGTGCTATAAGGACGGCCCCCGAACCCTAGATCCCCTCGCTCGCCTCCCTCGACCCCCTGCTCACTCTTCCCCCTGCTCCATCGAGCTCCCTCTCGATTTGGAGCTCGCCCGACCAAGCCCATCGCCACCGCGCCGTCGTTGCCATGCTCCGGGACCTCGCTGAACTGCGCCACGACGTCCAGGAGGATCATCGCCCTCGTCTCCGTCCTTCCCGAGCGCCAGGACGAGCCGAACCACTGCCGCCATGGACGACCTCCTCCGCGTCGGCCATCGCCACGGCACCGCATCGCCCCGCCTCTCTGACACCACTCCGACCGCCCCGAGCTCTCCACCGCCCTCCTCCCAGTGAGCCGTGTTCCCCTCCCCTTTCCCCCATTGATTTCACCGTCGATTGGCGCGGTCCTGCTCTCGCTCGAAGCTCACGACGACCTCCTACTCACCGCGCCCGCAACCCACGCCCCGGCCGCCCCGTGCGTGCCCAGTCTGAGCCCACGCGCGCGCTCGGCCACCCCTGACCGCGCCCTCGACCGAGCTCCCGTGCTGAAGCTACGCTGCTGTTTGCGGCCGCAGCAGCTCTGCTGCCTTGCTGCTTCGTTGCCGCCGCTAGCTACTACCCCCGCCGATGCTTGCTTGTTGCAGCTGCTTGCGCTGGCTGTTGCTTCTGTTGCCGCGACCCCGTAGCTGTCGTGGCCATGCGTGCCTGCGCTTGCCGCCGCTTGCTAGCGCTGCTGCCGCTGTTGACTGCCGCCGCTGCTGACAGCCATGGCCGCAGCCCCGCACGAGCTCGCCCCTCCGCGCGCGCCCGCGCAACCCGCGCCCGTTCCTCCTGCCCTGTTGCTCCCCTGCCGCAACGCTCACCGCCGTTCCGGTCGGCCGGCATGCCGCGCCGGTGGCCCCCGTCTGTGCGCGGGCGTAGCCCCTGCTGGCTGCACCTCTGCCAGATTGGGCAGGCCCATACTAATTGGGGAGTAGATTAGCACTAACCCCCCATTCTAATTAGCCACTGACATTGGACCCCCACCACAACTAACCATTCGTTTAATAAACATGTGCCACTGACTGTCGGGACCCACGCACTAACTAAGTTGTTTAATTTAGCACTAATACAGGTGAGTCCATGACAGGTGGGTCCCCTTGACCCTGTTAACCAGTCAAAGGGTCAATAGTTGACCCTGTTGACTGGACCCCCCGGCCCACTGTCAGCCACAAGTGCACTCTGGCTGGGTACACTTTTGAGTGCCCATAGCCTTTTGCTTTTTAATTTGAATTATAAATAATCCAAAAATTTAGAAATTCTTTTAAAACTTTTAAAATTTATATAAATTAATTTGTAACTCGGATGAAAAAGTTTTATACATGAAAGTTGCTCAGAACGACGAGACGAATCCGAATACATTGTTCGTTCGTCCGCCACACGCCTCTAGCATAGTGAACATCAAACCTTTCCCTCCGGTTCGTCTGTCCGAAAATGCCTAACCCCGGGAAAACTTTCTCGGATGTTATCCCCCTTCGCCGGTATCGCGTAGTACTGTGTTAGAATACCCCTAGTGCTGCTTATTGTCTTGTCATGCATAGTATTACACTTGTTTGCTCTGTGTTTATTGTTTCTTCCCCCTCTTCTCTCCGGTAGACCCCGAGACCGCTGCCGATGCTGCTATGATCGACTACGTCGACGACGACTCTTCTTCCCTTTCAGCAGAGCTTCCAGGCAAGCCCCCCTTTGATCATCCCGATATCGCCCATTCCATTTTCTCATGCTTGCATTAGATTTTGCTACTGTTATTGTTTGCTCCTATTCTGATGCATAGCCTGCTTTTGTAACCTGCTCATTGTACCTTACCTGCTTATCCTAAACTGCTTAGTATAGGTTGGTCAATGATCCATCAGTGACCCCACCTTGTCCTTGTTGCCCCTGCTTCATCATCGATGACTCGATCAACATGATCGACGACCAGAGCCCGACACCCCACATCACATCACGCCCCTTTTGTTGCTCGACTCTGCAGAGTTACCATCGAGTGCCGACGGTGGTACCTCATACATCACTCCTGATGAGATCTCTGTAGTGTATCTATTCGGTCGTGGTCATCGTGGGTGATTCCTCCTTAACCACTTCCGATACGACTCTGTCGTGCAACCCCTCAAGTGTGAACCTCGAGGGTGGTTCCTCTTACGTTCACCTTGATGATTACATCGAGTGGAATCCACTGAGGGTGATTCCTCGGGTTTTCCTCCTTGATGTTTTGGACACACGGTTACCTTGACTTTACTTGAGACCTTTGGGAAAGTCGGGCGGGCCCGGAGAGCACCTGCAAGATAATTACGTGGCATGACCGGGCATTCTGAGCCCTTGCCGTAAGTCCACAAGACGGGGCGACAGGGTCACATCGATCGTGAGTCTCTGCTCGTCTCCGCAAGCTAATAATACACTATGGTTTGGGTATTTGTTCTGAGTTGGCTTTGGCCTTTACGCACTAACCACCATGCGAGAATAGTTGTGGGCCTCGACGACGTAGTATCGGCCGAAGCTTTGTCAGACGTCCAGTTCAGCATTGCAGCATGGCTGGGCCAACACCATCCTATAGTGGTGGAGCCTGGATCCGCCCTGCTCGCAACGACCCGGAGTGCAACGGGCGATGGGCCCAAACGCCGGAGTGCTTAGGATGTAGACCGGCGGGTACCTCTCTGCTGAGCCTAGGTAGGGCTACGACGTGTTGGTCTTCCGAGGCCGGGCATGACCCAGGAAAGTGTGTCCGGCCAAAGTAATCAAGCGTGTTGGAAAACGTGGTGCACCCCTGCAGGGAAGATTATCTATTAATAGCCGTGTCCACGGTAACGGACGTTCAGACTTATATCCTAATCTATTACAACTAGAAATGGATACTTGAGATATGTGGCCCCGAGATTGCTTTCTCGCAGAGAGTCGAGGAAGGATCTCTGGGCACTAATGCTATAACATGCTTGTTAAATGTTAAAATGCTATTCTTTACTCTTCTACATGCTACAAGATTATTGAAGCTACTTGAAGATGCTAGTCTTCGATAGGCTAGGCTTTCCCCCTCTATTCTGGTATTCTGCAGTTCAGTGCACAGATACAACCCTTCCATGTGATACCAATGCATACTTAGGGCGTGTTCGGAAGTCCTCCGCACTCCCTGCTCCGCGAACTCCGCGTGAGAAGTTAGGCCGAACACTCCATGCTTCATGGAGCCAGATTCGAGAAGTTGTACTGAGCCCTTGTGCAACTTGAACGAGTTAACAAAGCTGGGTTTTCGTAGCTTCACGGGCTTCTCAGAAACGCGGAGTTCGCCCAAATTATGCGTGATGCCACCGCCAAGTGAGTCACGTACCGCTTCGTCCATCCTGATTCTTTTTCTCGCCCGCCGTCCTCTCAGTCGTTCGATTAGCCAGCATGAACACATCCTAGCGGTGCTCACAGCGTTCCTCCAAACCGGGCCAGGCCCTGTCTCTCTCCTCCTCTCCCCGAGCAGGCCTTAGGCCTCTTTTCCAATTAAGTTGGATGAGCTTTAGACTGGCCAAGCAGGCTGCCGGCCCGCCTAGTGTGGGGAGGAGCTGGACGCAGTACCGAACGGTCCTGGCTTCTCGCTCGAGATGGAGTCTGGCGCACAACTGAGAAGCTGTGGAGTTGAGCGATGCGGAGGACTTCCGAACGCGCCCTTAGTATAGATCTAATGCTTGCGAGTACTTTGGATGAGTACTCATGGTTTCTTTGATGCCCCTTTTCCTCCTTCTCTCTTATTTCCGGTTGTTGCAACCAGATGGCGGAGCCCAGGAGCCAGATGTCACACCCGTCGACTACTGCTACTATCCCGAGATGCCTACTTCTATGTGGAGACCGTCGACGACCAGGAGTAGTTAGGAGGTCCCAGGCAGGAGGCCTTGCCTCTTCGATCGTTGTTGCTTTTGTGCTTGCCTTCTTAAGGCATTCTTGTTTAACCTCATGTCTGTACTCAGATATTCTTGCTTCCGCTGACTCTTGTGTATCGAGCTTATGTATTCGAGCCCTCGAGGCCCCTGGCTTGTAATATAAAGCTTGTATTATTTTATTTGTGTCTAAAGTTGTGTTGTGATATCTTCCCGTGAGTCCCTGATCTTGATCGTACACATTTGTGTTTATGATTAGTGTACGGTCGAATTAGGGGCGTCACAAGTTGGTATCAGAGCCGACTGCCTGTAGGATCCCCCTTTCCAACTCCTTGGCCAAAGTTGAGTCTAGTCTTTGGAAAAAAATTGTTTTACTAACATGGCTGTGTGGCTTAGGGGCCCACGTCGCCATTGGGGGTATTAGGATCTTTTATTCCTCGTCTATACTCTGGGACTCTGACCTCTCTTCTATTCGGGTTAAATGATTTTGTTAACTCTAACTCTAGGTTCTCACAAATACTTTCTCCCGGATAGCCCCTCACTCCAGATGATTGCTTGGTGCACCAGAAGATTCTGGAGATACTCTCCAATATTTTCCCAAGACTCTTGTACCCTTCGCCGTTGCGATCCCTACCACCGATAAATCCTTATGGGTAACTACCTACATTGTCGTTCATACCTTCATCCCCAGTTGCTCTTGTTATTACAAGATGTCCTAAAATACTCTCCGATGTTTCGAGAATCCTATATGCTTACTGCCCTATAGTTCCTTGCCGCATGAATACCCCTATGAATATTTCCTCACACTTTTCGAGTATTTGTTCATTCCTAGTTGATCAAGTGATTCACAAGATACTTTGAAGTACTATCCGATCTTCCGATAATCCTCTCAAACTATTGCTCTACAAATACTTATCTGCTTGCATTATGGTTACTTCCATTTGTCTAGCAATACTCATTAGCATCCTTTGTCATTGTAATTTTGAGCATTTGATTCGATTTGTTTGTGAATGCTCGCAATCATCAGTCCTAATAGAATTCTTCCTTTCGGCTCAGACGTCACCCCGGACATGAGCTAGTGTTTGACAAATCAAACCTTGATTGATTGTCGATCTATGTCTATTCTACTTAATTGTCTTTTACCAGAGCCTCTTCTTCTCATCCCTCGTTTTGGAAATCATATTCCCTTTGCATTCGAGCTTTGAATTAGTCAGCAGTTTCTATAATCTGATATCCTTGCATTCTTTCTTCTTCTGGTTGAGTACCAATGCTCACATCAGATCCCTTGTGAACCACCAAATTCTTTGTTGGGTTTTATCCGACAGCGCCCTTCATATTCAGTAACCTTGTGAGCCTTTCCCCGGATACATAATGCCTTTGATAAATTTTATCCCCCGCTCTTGTCAACCATACTCTGCTTCTGAGCTTGAGTTATTTACTCGTGAAGTTTGTGGTATATGTTCCTTAGATGTCCCTATGGGTTGAATCTATGTCTTCCCTAAATCCGTGTGAACTCGAAAGTTATGCGGGTTACACTCTACTAGTATATTGTCAGGTAAAAATTCAACGCTACAACTTCTTCGAATACGAGAAGTAAATGGAAAGTTGTGCATTAGAGAAGTGGGAGTCGACCTTGAACCTTTGTGTTCATGCCCATGGACCCGATGTGGAACTTATCATGGAAGCTTCTAATTATAATAATAATCCCCTTGTGATAAGTTCATCTTTTATCTATAATTGGTCCTTTGCAGCCGTGGTTTCAACCATATTGTTTTTCTTTGATCCCATTTCTCAGACAAGCTGAACTACTTGTCTTCTGCAGACCACTTCACCTGTCCAACCTCTATTCTGTTCTACCCTCGAGTGTTACCCACTTGTATCTCGAGAATATCACGGAACTACATAACTTCTTATGAGTTCTTCATCAACTATTATTTCTCGCTAATTCAAATTTTCCACTGGTTCTGAGTTGTTAGACACTCGAGAACACCGATAACTGGTTCGAGTCTACACTTTCCTTTCTGTTGTTTTGTTTAACCTTTCTTGTAACGTAACATATCTGAGCAATGATAATTCTCTACTTATGTAAACACCTCGGTGTACAAACTCTGTCAGTAAGACCTTTTTACTATTATTGATAACATTCCGGTAGCCACCGATGGACGAGAACTTTGCCTATTGGTCCGCCTCGTCTTAACGAGCAGGAAAATGGTTCTCTTCGTCCCTCGCCCTTGGTACCAATGTTGTTGCCAACATAACTGACAAGTTGTCCTCTGACCTGCCTTGCTGTCATGACTGTGCAAATGTTAGTACCCTTCCTGCTTTTAACCCACATGGTGGGCCCATAACCCACAATTCCACAGGATCGAAACCAGACTCTCCTATACATCCTTGTTTTCTAAGTTATTCCTCCCGCTTGGCTTCGTATGTAATTCACGAGCCACATTCCTAGTGATCTATTCTGGTATCAGACGCAATATGTATTCCCATTGCTCTGAATCCCATTCACCCTCTATTTCAGGCAACAGACGATTGCCTACCGAGTTGAAGCTTCTTATTGCACCTCCTTACCTTGCTCTCGATGACTTTCTTGAATTTCAACTCGAGAGATGCCTCTATTCCATGCTCACTGAGATAGTCCCCATGTACCTATCTTGTGTTGAGCTCCGTCCCTCCCGAGTTTTTTCACCTTACTCCACCCCTTAAATCTCGGGACGAGATTTCTTGTAGTGGAGGAGAACTGTGACGCCCGGATAATTAACCTACAGTAATTCCCTGCTAATGATGCCACATCATTATGATTACTGTTGTTAAACTCACATTGGTTCGAATTCGGTCCAAATTCAAATTTAATTTAAAGTCAAAATAAAAGTTTTCAAACATGAAATAAAAAATGTTCAAAGTGTGGCAAATAATCTCTGGTTATTTGTCATGTTGGAACCAACCTCTTTTGGATTCCCAGGTGCCCCTGGAAATTTATTTAGTAGTCCAACAACATTTAAAATTGGCCTTTCCAATTTCTAAAAATGGTTAGACAACTCCTTTTGGCCTCAAACTTTTTGTGACTCCTAAAAATAATATGCTTGATTTATGTGAAAAGTCTCATATCTATCAAAACTCTTTTAGTTTTATAATTTGATAGAAAGCAGTAGCTAACTTAAATACATAATAGGAATTAGAAAATGCCCTGCCTCATTACTGTGCGTCTGGGCCCTAGTGGCCACAGAGCACTTTCGGCCCAACCCACACCCCACTTCCCCCCCCCATCTCCAGCTACAGAAGCACAGGTGGGCGTGGCGTTCATCCACCGGCGCCATTACCGGCGAACGCACACGCACCGGCCATCCGTCGTCTCCCTCGTGCTATAAGGACGGCCCCGAACCCTAGATCCCCTCGCTCGCCTCCCTCCACCCCTGCTCACTCTTCCCCCTCCTCCATCGAGCTCCCTCTCGATTTGGAGCTCGCCCGACCGAGCCCGTCGCCACCGCGTTGTCGTTGCCATGCTCCGGGACCTCGTCGAGCTGCGCCACGGCGTCCAAGAGGATCGTCGCCCTCGTCTCCGTCCTTCCCGAGTGCCAGGACGAACCGAACCACCGCCGCCATGGACGACCTCCTCCGCGCCGGCCATCGCCACAGCACCGCATCGTCCCGCCTCTCCGGCACCAATCCAACCGTCCCGAGCTCTCCACCACCCTCCTCCCAGTGAGCCGCGTTCCCCTCCTCATTCCCCCATAGATTCCACCGTTGATTGGCACTGTCCTGCTCGTGCCCGAAGCTCACGGTGACCTCGTACTCACCGCGCCCGCGACCCACGCCCCGGCTGCCCCGTGCGCGCCCCGTCTGAACCCACGCACGCGCTTGTCCACCATTGACCGCGCCCTCGACCGAGCTCCCGTGCCGCAGTTGCGCTGCTGTTTGTGGCCGCAGCAGCTCTGCTACCTTGCTGCTTTGTTGCCGCCGCTAGCTACTATCCTCACTGATGCTTGCTTGCTGCAGCTGCCTACGCTGGCTGTTTCTTATGTTGCCGCGACCCCACAGCAGCCGTGGCCGTGCCCGCCTGTGCTCGCCGCCGCTTGCTAGCGCTACTGCCGCTGTTGACTGCCGTCGCTGCTGACAGCCATGGCCGGAGCCCCGCACGAGCTCACCCCTCCGCACGCGCCCGCGCAACCCGCGCCCGTTACTCCTGCCCTGCTGCTCACCACCGTTCCGGCCGGCCTGCCGCGCTGGCGGGCCCCGTCTGTGCGTGGGCGTAGCCCCTGCTGGATGCGCCTCTGCCAGATTGGGCAGGCCCATACTAATTGGGGATTAGATTAGCACTAACCCCCCATTCTAATTAGCCACTGACATTGGACCCCCACCACAATTAACCCTTCACTTAATAAACATGTGCCACTGATGGCTGTGACCCACGCACTAACTAAGCTGTTTAATTTAGCACTAATACAGCTGAGTCCATGACAGGTGTTCTGAGGACCCTAAAAAACATCTTCCCTTTCAATGTGAGTTTAAGGATAATGGAATCTTATCTTCTTATGCCAAGGGTGCTTATAATTACTTTGATATTGAACAAATTGAAGAATTTGTTGCTTTTAAGGGTGCCTATGAAATTGCTTCTTTGATTGAAAAGTATGATGCTACTCTTTACAAATCTGAAAATTTTGCCTTACTTAAATATTGCTATGAAAACTATGCTTCTAATGCTTATGTTAAAGAATATATTGAGTACTTATCTGCTGTCCAACAAGAGAATAATATCTTGTAGGAGTCTATGGAAGAAGAAATTGATGAAACTGTGAGCACATTGGATGGAAAAGATGATGAGGAGCGCAAAGAACAAAAGGAGGAAGAGCGGACTAGCTACCCGTGCCCACCTTCTAATGAGAGTAACTCTTCAACTCATACATTGTTTAATTTCCCTTCATGCTTACTGAAGGATGAATGCTATGATAATTGATATGATCTCGTTGATTTTTTTGAAATATCCCTTTTTGATGAACTTGATGCTTGCTATGCTTGTGGCCAAGATGCCAATATGAATTATGTTTATGGAGATGAACTTGCTGAAGGAAATATGCCCTAGAGGCAATAATAAAGTTTTTATTTATATTCCTTATATCATGATAAATCTTTATTATTCATGCTAGAATTGTATTAACCGGAAACTTAGTACATGTGTGAATACATAGACAAAGAGAGTGTCCCTAGTATGCCTCTACTTGACTAGCTCGCAAATCAAAGATGGTTAAGTTTCCTAACCATAAACATGTGTTGTTATTTGATGAACGGAATCACATCATTAGAGAATGATGTGATGGACAAGACCTATCTGTTGGCTTAGCATAATGATCGCTTAGTTTTATTGTTATTGCTTTCTTCATGACTTATACATATTCCTCTGACTATGAGATTATGCAACTCCCGAATACCGGAGGAACACTTTGTGTGCTATCAAACGTCAAAACATAACTGGGTGATTATAAATATGCTCTACAGGTGTCTCCGATGGTGTTTGTTGAGTTGGCATAGATCAAGATTAGGATTTGTCACTCCGAGTATCGGAGAGGTATCTCTAGGCCCTCTCGGTAATGCACATCACTATAAGCCTTGCAAGCAATGTGACTAATGAGTTAGTTACGGAATGATGCATTACGGAACAAGTAAAGAGACTTGCCGGTAATGAGATTGAACTAGGTATGAGGATACCAACGATCGAATCTCGGGCAAGTAACATATCGATGACAAAGGGAATGATGTATGTTGTTATGCGGTTTTACCGATAAAGATCTTCGTAGAATATGTAGGAGCCAATATGAGCATCCAGGTTCCGCTATTGGTTATTGACCAGAGATGTGTCTCGGTCATGTCTACATAGTTCTCGAACCCGTAGGGTCCGCACGCTTAACGTTCGATGACGATTTGTATTATGAGTTATGTGATTTGATGACCGAAGTTTGTTCGGAGTCCCGGGTGAGATCACGAACATGATGAGCAGTCTCGAAATGGTCAAGAGGTAAAGATTGATATATTGGAAGGTTATATACGGACATCGGAGTGGTTTCGATAAGGTTTGGGGATTTATCGGAGTACCGGGAGGCTATCGGAACCCCCCCCCCCCCGGAAAGTTATAATGACTAATGGGCCATAGTGGAGGAGAGGAGGCAGGCCACAGAGGTGGGGCGCGTCCCCCTTGCCGCAATCTGAATTGGACAAGGGGAGGGGGCACGACCCCCTCTTTCCTTCTCCCTCTCCCTCCTTTCCCCTTTCCCCCTCTCCGTTGGAAGGAAAGGGGGGGCCGAATCCTACTAGGTTTGGAATCCTAGTAGGACTCCCCCCCATGGCATGCCTCCCCCTTGCACTACAAAAAAAGACACATCCATTACATTTTGGGCCGAACGAAAATCTTTTCTGTCATACTTATGACACTTCTATGACGATAATTGTGACAAAACCCGGTATCATCATAGATGTGGTGGGGTCCTACTTCTATGACAAAAAATCATGACAGAAAATGGGCTTTTCGTCCTGGGCGGGCCGGAGACGCAGCTGCATGACATTCTTTGGGCCGTCCGTGATGGAGAAAACCATGGTAGAAGCGAGGGCGAGGAAAATATCGGGGTGTTCCTGGTTACGGTGGGTGGTCGGGGCCGAGCGATGCGCGTTTCTCTCGTACACGCACGCGCGTGGGTGCGAGGCGTTGGGCTCTAACTAAACCCAAGCGATTGCATTGCAGGCTACGCGTTACTGAACCCGAGCGATCGATCGATGGCTGTTAACTGAACCCGATCGAGCGATTCCTTCGCCACTGCTGCTAACTGAAGCCGGTCGATGCTGCCTCTGGATGAATAGTGAGCGTTGTGGGGGGGTTTGGATGAACAGTTCCCGGTGGGGGTGGATGAACAGGACACCGTGGTGTTGCCTCTGGATGAACAGTACCCTGATCGATCGAGCCGGTTAGGGCTGGATGAACAGGACCCCGTGGAGGGCTGGATGAACAGGACCACCCCGTGGAGGGCAGGATGAACAGTAGACGGTGGACGGCATGATGACCAGTAGCCCGTGGAGGGGTGGATGAACAAGAGCCCGTGGAGAGGGCTGGTTGAACAGTAGCCGGTGGAGTAGCGCGCAGTGGAGGCTGGATGAACAGGAGCCCGTGGATGAACAGTCGCAGGTGGAGGCTGGAGGAGTTCGATGGTGGATGAACAGTAGCCCGTGGAGACTGGAGGGGGTCGACGGTGGAGATGAACAGTATCCCGTGGAGTCCCGTTTTGCGGTACGCCACACCCCTCCCGATGAACAGGACCCCCGTTTCGACCGTAGCGCTCCAACACAAGTTCATTTCCTCCGTTTTGTGGTACGCCACACCCCTCCTGATCAACAGGACCCCCGTTTCGACCGTAGGAGCTCCGTTTCCTCCGTTTTGCGGTACGCCAGACCCCTCCCGATGAACAGGATCCCGTTTCGAACGTGGCCGGTCGAACACAAGGTCGTTTCCTCCTTTCTGCGGTACGCCAGGCCTCGTTTCCATCGGCTGTCCCATCCAAGCCCTCTTGATGAACACGACGACGCATTCCATTCCGACCCAGCCGGTTGGCTCCCCATGAACACGACGACGACGCTGTTTCTCCGTTCCGACCCAGGCATGTACACAAGCCCTGGCCGTACGTATGCGCGAGTAGGCGTTCGAGACCCTGCCCGTATGTACGTACGTGGCCGTATTTGGTTCTTGCACACTGGCCGTTGTACGTACGTGTACATGCTACGTGTGCGCCTCTACTACGACACGTGCGCGCCTCTATATCGACCAGTATGTACGTACATGTTCGCGACCAGAATGACAACGCTACGTACGCTTTGACCAGGTGGGTCCCGACTGTCAGGCACTTCCTTGCCTGCGAAAATGTAGCTGGTGGGTCCCAGCAGTCAGGGGGGCGAATCGTTTTTTTTTGCCCGGAGGCACTTCCTTGCGTGCGAAGATGTAGCTGGTGGGTCCCAGCAGTCAGGGGGAAAGGTTTTTTTTCACGAAATACGGTGGCCCGTCCGGTGGGTCCCCGCTGTCAGGTGGAGGAATATTTATTTTGCGCGTAATAAGGAGGCACTTCCTTGCTGCGGCCGTGGAGCCAGTTGTCAGCCTCTCCACGTACAGTACTCTTCTGATGGAAGTCGGTCGTTGACCACATTGACCACGCCGCGCCGAGAGTACCAAGGCGATGGACGACGGCGAGGCCTAGGAAGGGGACGACGCGGAGCCAGGGAGGACGCGGCAGTGGAAGCCCGCGCGGAGAGGAGTACGAGGGTTCACTGGTTCGGCTGCGGTGAGAGGCTGCCGTCGCCGCAGGGCCTGGCCAGCGGTGGGAATAGTAGGGGGCGGTGAGGCCTCCGCGGCAGCACAGCCGGCCACGGGAGGCAAGAGCATGCGGCACGACCGGCGCTGCTTTGGGCGGCAGGAGCAAGAAGACCAGAGGTTGAAGAAGCACAACGGCCGTTGGATGGACATCGTACGGTCACTGGAGCTAGAATCGTTCATATTGACTAAGTTGACAAAGCACTCCTCCCCATCAACTTAGTAGGCCCACAAGTCAGCCACCCACCAAGGTATTCATTTTTTTGTGCGTAATAAGGCGACACTTCTGGTGGGTCCGAGCTGACAGCGGGGGGAACGTTTTTTTGCGAAATACGGTGGCCCGTCCGGTGGGTCCCAGCAGTCAGGGGGAACGTTTTTTTCGCCAAATATGGTGGTCCGTCCGGTGGGTCCCTGCTGTTAGGTGGAGGAATAATTATTTTCCGTGTAATAAGGAGGCACTTCCTTGCGGCTGCCGTGGACCCAGTTGCCAGCCTCTCCACGTACAGTACTCTTCCGATGGAAGTCGTTCCTTGACCATGATGACCACGCCGCGCCGAGAGCACCAGGGCGGTGGACGACGGTGAGGCCTAGGAAGGGGACGACGCGGAGCGGGGGAAGATGCGGCAGTGGATGCCCACGCATAGAGGAGTATGAGGGTTCACTGGTTCGCTGCGGTGTGAGGCTGCCGTCGCCGCAGAATAACAGGGGGTGTGGGTGAGTACAGGGATGGCCTGGCCAGCGGTGGGAGTAGTAGGGGGCGGTGAGGCCTCCGCCACATCGCAGCCGGCCATGGGAGGCAGGAGCACGAGGCACGACCGGCGTTGGTTTGGGCGGCTGGAGCAAGAAGACCAGAGGTTGAAGAAGCACTACGGCCGTTGGATGGACATCGTACGGTCACTGGAGCTAGAATCATGCATATTGACTAAGTTGACAAAGCCCTCCGTCCCCGTCAACTTAGTAGGCCCACAAGTCAGCCTGCCACTATACTGGGTCCCAGCTAGCAGGGGGAGTATTCATTTTTTTGTGCGTAATAAGGACGCACTTCCTTGCGTGCGAAGATATAGCTGGTGGGCCCGAGCTGTCTGTGGCGGTAACATTTTTTTCACGAAATACAGAGGCCCTTTCGGTGGGTCCCAGATGTCAGGTGGAGGAATCATTATTTTGCGCGTAATGAGGAGGCATTTCCTTGCGTGCGGCCGTGGACCCAGTTGTCAGCCTCTCCACGTACAGTCCACTTCAGATGCATGTCGGTCGTTGACCACGTTGACCAGGCCGCGCCGAGAGCACCAAGGCGGTGGACGGTGGCGAGGCCTAGGAAGGGAACAACACGGAGGCAGGGAAGACTCGGCAGTTGTTTCCCATGCGGAGGGGAGTATGACTGTACGAGGGTTTACTGGTTCGTCTGTCGTCGCCGGAGAATAACAGCAGGTGTGGGTGAGTAGAGGGATGTCTAGGCCAGCGACGGGAGTACGGTGGGGCGCTGAGGCCTGCGCGGCAGCACAGCCGGCCCGGGGAGGACGGAGCAGGCAGTCCCGCCGGTGCTTGTTTGAGCGGCTGGAACAGGAAGAGCAGAGATTGAAGAAGCACGACGGCCGTTGGATGGACATCCAACAGTCACTGCTTGTGCATTAACCTTTTTTTAGGATAGCCTCAAATCTATGGAAAACAGCATACAGCCCATCTGCCATTATTTCTAATAATTTACAGCCCATTTGCTAATTCTTAAGGTTTTTTTGGAGCCCATATTCTTTTTGTTAGCATTACTGCCCATATTGTGGCCACAGTTAAAAAATTATACGAAATGTTGCATATTTCGGTGCGGTCCGAACTTTTTTTAAACCCGAAATTTCGAGTGACATTCAAACTGATTTTAAAAATAAATGTATATCAATATAAAATCCAACAAATTGTCCATGCATAAAAATTAATGCAATTTAAAATCTTGAAATGAAAAAAAGAAATTTGAAAGTAATTGCCGGTTTGATGTGTTTTAAAAATGTACTGCCCATTTCTCATTACTGATGGGCCATTTTCTCGTCTAGCCAAATAAAGCTCTCCTCGTCTTGAAAGATTTGCAGCCCAACAGGCCTGACAAAGCGACTTACTTGGCAAATCACAAAAAAATTGGGCTAGCCATTTTCAAAAAGAAAAAAACTACTGGGCTGGTCTGTGGTAAACATAAAAGAGAAGGCTGTCTAGACAGGCCAGAGTGCCCCGCACAGCCTAGTTGACACCCTGCTTTCGTCTCAAAAACAAATTAGATAAATGCCACAACAAATATGGCGATTCATAAAAATGCCACTGCAATTTCCAAACTTTGAAGAATGCCACCGCAATTTTTGCAAACTTTGGAAAATGCCACTGCAATTTGAAACTTTGAAAAACGCCACTCCAGACTTTGAAAAATGCCACTGGAAATGGCATGAAATGGCATTTTTCAAAGGTTGAAAATTGCAGTGGCATTTCTCAGAAACACCAGATTTGGAGTGGCATTTATCAAATTAACCCAAAACAAAAATAACTGGGCGAGCTGCTGGGTCCCTGGTGTCAGCCGCTCGTTGTGCAACTCTCTCGTTTATTAACTACGTTGACAATGGCATGGGACCCAGATGTCAGAAATCCATTAGGAGGAGCCTTTTTTTATTGGACTGAAATAAGGAGGCACTTGCTTGCGTACTGCCATGACCTTGGCGGGTCCCTGATGTCATCCTCTCCACGTACAATCATCTCCTGATTGTGTACGCGTCAACTTGGCTGGCCCACAAGTCAGCCTCTAAACCCGTGGAGGACAAATACAACCCATTTAAAAAAATAACAACCCATTCCATACATTCAAACGGAAAGTTCAACATTCAGAGCAAAGTAACAGGTCTGATCCACATATAGAGTACTGAACTTCCACGTTGACAACCATCATAGCCAAGTTAACTATCTACTCCCACTAATACTCTAGTAGCGTACAAGTACTAACTTACTCTTAGCTAACTAAACGATGCTGGCCGCCATCTGCGGTACACGCTAAATGCCGGCACCAGCGTCCTCCGCCTCGCCTGGACTTGCCAGAGGTGCGATAGGGCGCATTGCTCGCGCGCGTTGGCCCTTTCCATGCCGGCGTGGTCCACCGAAGCTTCGGCTTCTAAGCGGGAAACCCACTTGACGAGCTGGTAGTAAAAATCAGTGTCGCAAACACGTGCATGCCCGACAGCCTCCAGGGCTATTTGCCGGGCGCCGGCCTCCACGTAGTCGGCCCAGGTGCGGGTGCTCTGCTCGCGACTCAGAGCGTCGGTGCACTGCTGCTCCATGTCCCGCTGGCAGCGCAAATCGGTGATACGCTGCTCCTCCGCCAAGCGGTCGCGCTCCAACAACTCCTGCTCCTCCGCCAGGCGGTCGCGCTCCAACAAGTCCTTGATCTCCGCATTGCCATCTAAAGACCGATAGAATGCCTCCTCCCTCCGTCTGCCTTCCGGTGAAAAACCAAACACTAGCTCCGGCGGTGACCGCCTCCGGCCTCGCCTATCGCGGACGGGCGGGGGCATGGCGGACGTGGCGAGAGCGAGGATAAGTGGCGAGCGAAATCGGGCCGGTGGGGGCTTATGAGGATAGGGCGAGTTGTCACGGTGCCACCATAGAAGGCCGGCAAATAGTACTTATAGGCAGAAGGTAGCGCGACGGTCATCGGAATTCAATGCATAATTAAGCAGGCATGGCTTAGCGCACCAGCTTGCCATGGAAAACTAGAGAAACTGAAATTCTGACTGTGCCGTCCCATCCCGTCCGTGCTGGGTTGCACGCCGGCATGACGGTCAAACGAGTGCACTCGAATCATCTCCCTCCTTATCAATAATGATTCCACGGATTTAAAAGGCCTGCAACAATTAAAGCGCATCTTTTTTCGCATCAGTTAGCTGCCTTAATTACGGTCGGCTGCATGCAGGCACTCAAAATCGTTCGCAGCCAGTACGCGGAGCAGCATGCAACGAGTCGCAGCCGAGGGCATTAGTTGATGAAGTTTAGCTGGGAGATAAGGTTTGCGAACGTTTTCGTTGGCAGTTTCTTCAGATTGGCATGGCATTTTCTTCAGAGCAGCTTGTCAGTTTCTTCAGATGTAGGCATTTTTATTCAAAAAACTGCCACTTCGGATCTTGCATCGCAACTAAAACAGCCAGGAGCGCATTAGTGGGCTAGCTAGTGATCGATCAGTAACTTGTAAACACTGAGCGAACAGATATAAGGAACTGTTAATGCATCTCAATGATTCACATATCATATACAAATATGTAGCTCCAAAAGCAAAGATCAGCAACAACTAAAACCAACTAGTACGATTCCCATACATAAGATCAACGTGTTAATGCATCTCAATGATTCACAGATCATATACAAATATGTAGCTCCAAAAGCAAAGATCTAGAAAAAACATATGTTCTTCCTACTAACATGGATGCTTCTCTTGGCCAACATTCAGTACAGACTGAAAGACAAATTTGTTTGTGAAGTCTACAATTCCTCTTGCAAACGTAAGTGGTTTCACCAACAGCTGGAACCATGAGAATGAACCACACATGATGGAGGAACATCCACTGCAATATGATTTGGTCTTCTCTTGATCACACGGCGAGACTATTTCCGGAATACAAACTTTAATTTAGGCAAAATGATGCCCATTGTATAATCAGACCAAAGCAATGAAGCACCTAGTGTTGGCTAATAAATAGTACAGTACTACTTTTCTGCAGTCCATGAAGTGACTATCCAATCTTTCTGTGTCTATTTTCAAATGGCACTGCATGCAGTGACTATACTGTTCTCTTGTGCAGTTCAACCAAAATTGCGGTCACTTTGTGTGTTTGCCAAATAGCAACGGGCAGACATCTCTATCTGCACAAATATCAAGCAGCTAGTAAACATATACCCCACCTTGTATTTTCGGTTTAAACATGTCTCTTCCGCTTAGCATCTGTCATGTTTTACACTGGGCAATTTGATACAGTCATGTTTTGCCCTAGACAATTTCATACTGAATTGATTTGCTTGTTCAGAGCAGAAATATAGCGCCTATTCTTCATCAGACCAAGGATATACATGTTCGTAGTGATTGAAGAGGTGAAATCGATACAACCGAAATTGAGCATACAATCATTGAATCCTGTCCTGCACCTCCAATGTAGGTCCACCCTGCTAATAAATTCACATGCAAACCACTAGTATTACTATCTAATGACAGTACAAAAAGAGTAGCAAGATAGTAGCAAACCATGTACCTTCTTAATGAGCAGCTCATAGTGCCACCAATTGGATATAAAGGTTTGGAAGAAAACATGCTCCTAATGTTGAACCAGTTGGACTTTTTGTGCAGTTCCACTAAAATCGAGCATCCCTGTTTGCATAGATATTGAAAGCGTGATTACTATAAAAGTGGCACTAGTTGAAGCATAGACTCACAAATATAAGCATTCCAATTTCTTAATGGGAAAAGGTAGCAAGACTGTTTCTAACCACCTGTTTGAAGGAATAAATAAGGCAACAGAGGCTGATGTCAGAAAGGCATATATAGTTCTTTCTGAAAGAATGATCGATTCCTGACCTTTCCTCTTCTTTTAAGCATATTTTGTGCAGTTCAACTAAAATAAAATGCCATCACCGCCTTGACAATTCAGTGACACTGTACAAAAGGAAATGACTTAACATTACATCATGATGTCAGGTATGTAGTCGACAGGCATTAGAGACAAACTTACAGACCTCCTCCGATAACATAATGAACATTAATTTTAACAAAGGTGTGACTAGCTTTACCGGGATAATTTGAGTGAACTCTACACCCTCTGTTCCTTAATATAAGACGTTTTCGCGGTTCAGTTTAAAGTACCCAAACGTCTACTAGTATTTAGAAAAACAGGTAGTAGTTTTCTTGAGCACATATCTGGGAAAGCTTGCCACACTTTATTTATGTCCATACGCTAATGCAACACCATTCAAAATTTCGAATACTACAAATATACACTAATTCAGTGGCTAGTGCAACAGTAGAGTAGTTATTTTATTACAGGGTACAGTACAATGGTTTTACTGAACAGCTTTCAATAAACTCTGGCACTGGAAGATTTCTATAAGAATTAACAATACAAAATGTAAAGGTAACACGTTTCAGCATTGGTATACTAGTTGTGCATGAGCATTAAACCAAATACAAAAGTCTGAAGGTAACTAGCATTATTAACTAATGACAGGATAAAAAAATTGCAAACCATGTACCTCCAAGGTAAATATCATTTCGAACTCGGGGGGGGGGGGGGGACCTTAAAAATTGCTATCCCAATCTTGATAACCGATCAAACATAAAAACTTGATCGAACGAATCAAGAGAACAGCCGGAGGAGGAGGTGCCCACTCTTGACCTTTCCTCTTGTCTTCATAATTTTTGTCCAGTTTAACCAAAATAAAATGACATCAGCACCTTGGCATTTTGGTGACACTGTACAAAAAAATTAACTTATCTCATGAAAGTGAGGTATGTAATCTATAAGCATTAATAGTGCAAAAATCTGAAGGTAGTAACAAGTTTCATCGTTGGTATACTGGCTGTGCAACAACATTAGAATGCCTTAGCTGAAAAATCTTTAATACATCCACAATCAATAGCTAACCCTGAAATAATCCAGTGACATTAAATGGCATTGCTTAAATTTATTGGTGGCATTAGACTGAGTGCGGCATTAGTTAAATGTGGCATCACTTTAGCAGTAGCACTGCTTGACTTGACTGCTGGCGTTATACTAACAGCAAAAAAGTGACACTAAGAGCATGGGAGGCCCATTCGGACAGTGGGCGCACCAGTACGATGTACCTCCACGGACGCATAGAGTGGTGAGGGAGGTATGGTTGCCCAAAGCAACAAATATCCAGGCAGCATATGTGGATTACGTCCCATTTTTGTTATAGTTAGCCACCTTTTTCCTATGTGAGGACAACAAACCGATTGACCTGGTCATTCTCTATTGCGTTGTCATGCCTTCCTACCCTTCTTCAACCAAGAGACACGAGACTCGTTCCTTAGCTACTGATTTTCCCCTTTTCAACCTAGATGCGGGTTCGATGCCTACTCTCTTGGACAATACAGTGTCCCTTCCTTTCCTTATTCAACCCAGACATGGATTAGTCTGCATGAAGTAGGGTTTCCTTTAATAGTGCAAATTAAGGTTTTCGTCTGCGTGACCAGCAGAGTAGAGGATAGAAAATTGGGAAGATGGTGGAGTGGAAAAAGATCCACATGCAGCGACATGGCAGATCGGGCAATAGAACAAGGGTATGATTCGAAAAGAGGTAGCATACCTGAGGGTCGGCGGGAAGTGGCTTCGCTCGTGGTCATCATCCTCCGCACACACTACGGCAGCGAGCTTGGGGATGGAGGCCATCCCGCGCGGGCGCTAGGTCTGAGAGGACGGACTTGTCGTCAGTGCGTGACCTCGCTCGCCGACGACAAGTGCGTCAACGCTGCACGTCCTTTTCTTCCCCGGCGGATCTGTGACCACCGGTGAGGAGGGAGAGAGAGGCCGTCTTTTTATATCTGGAGAGAGGGTGATAGTGTGAGAAGCAAGTGGGCAGCCCTTAGCAAGAAAGCTATGAAGCTCCAGCCTATATATCTTTTTTATACTACTAGTACTAGAGGTGGAGTAGTGGTAGAGTAGTTTATATTTTCTCTGCAAACAGTACCAGTTAGTCATGCTTCAAAACTGAACGGCACGCCATTAAAAAATAAAGTCGAGAAATAATGCAGCACCTCGGGCCAAAGCGGCCAGATCGCATTTTGCACGAGAAATTACACACCATGTTTCGTTGACATGTGGTCCCGTTCCAACATGTCAGTGAGACGACGGCGAGTCCTTTTGTACAATTTCTGAAAGGACGTGTAGGCCGGGGCGCCTCTTCGTGTACCGTGGCAAATTGGCAACCATCCACCGACTCTTCGCCTTTCCCTCTCCATTTGGAACTGTTGTCGCACGCTCTTCCTCCCTCCTCCATTTGCCTTCACCCTTCCTTCTGCCATTGTTCGATCATCTTCTCCATGGAGGGAACAAGCTGGAAACGACCCCGTTATTCTTGCCCCGATCTGAAAGATGACGTGGTGGGGCAACTCATTGATCGGTGCGACGTCATTACCTCGGCTAGCATGGCAGGTTCGTTCAAGCCCATTCTCGACTCAACTAATAACATCATTACAAGGAACCCAAGGGTCCAGGAGCAGTTTGATCTCCCTTATCTTCTTCGCTATAAGCCTGTTCGCATGGGCGCGGACGACGGAGGCCTCGCCTTGTGCAAGTTGATGCCGCTTGATAATGATATGTGTGATGTTCATATGCCATCGCTTAAGCGTAAGTCCTAGGCTGGTGCAAATGGAGATTGGGTTGTTTATATTGGGTACAATTGCGAGTGGGAACTTGTGAATGCGTACACTCGTCAGCGGATTCCACTTCCAAAAATCTCAGAGTGCCCTGAGGTTGAGCACACAGATGATCTACGTACGTTCAAATACGATCATGGTGACTGTCGTCTACTGAAGATAGCAATTTTTCGAGTTCCCAACCGCTCTTGGAATTAGAAGAACTATCAAGTTGTTGCTATCTTCAACAAGCTTGTTGCCGTCCTTCGTGGTTCGACTGGATGGATATTGCTCAAAAATCAGTTTCTATACACGGATGTGTACTGTGATGCAATTGAATACGAGGATCTTGTGTTTGCTGCCACCACTCGTGGCACTATTTTTGCATGGGATCCTCGTAGTTTCGGTACGTTTGTCTTCCACCGTAATTATAATTGTTTCATCCGCATGCATGCGGGTTAGCAAGTTTCCCTTTACTAATTAACCTTCTTCTTGTGTTTCCAAGGTCTTGTGAACATTCCACCACCTATACTTGAAAAATTTTATAAGCAAGGGGGAGATGACGATGGTGATGATCACGAGCATGAGGAGGAGCGGAACTTATATACTCAGTGGCGCCTGGCAACTAATTCCGATGGATCACCTCTTCTTGTCTATATATAGTGCACTCAGACTGTTACTACTGAGGAAGCAGGTGTTGTCTCCCATGGTCGCCCTCTCCTGACCTATTCCAACACCCGTTGCATGGTATTCAGGACGAATACTAGTGTGCTAGCACAACACCTTCTCCCTGGTTCAGTATTGATAGTCTTGGAGCAAACTCGCTCTTCCTTGGACCAAACTATCCAATGATGGTGAAAGGCGATCCAGCTGCTGTTGACACAACATTACTACCATTTATGAGAAGCAACTGTATCTATACCTCGGGCATTTCGGTGGTTCCCTAGCCTGGTCCTGATATATGCCGCTTCAGCCTGGATGATCAGTCCTACGTTGCTCTTGATATTGACAATAGCTGGCCCTTCCCAGAGCACCTATGGTTCAAAGCAAGCGTTTCCAACGCCGAGGATTGGTTGAGTTGAAGTTCATTTCATTGCTTGTTATTTGTTGTGTGATGAAAACTTTAGTAATTGCTAGAATGTTTTGTTGGAAATAATCTATAATCCAACATGTATCCTCGTTGTCGTTGTGTGTTGATGACTTGTTGTATTTAATGAATGGTACATTTTAGTTGCAAATGCATGTCATAGACTCAATTTATGAATGGTTTTCGAGTCACTTCTTGGAGTGTGAGTACCGTAGTAGTATAGCCAGCATCCTGTTAGTATATGAAGTTGCCACATCACATAGAGCCAACCTAATATTGGAGTATGCTAGCCCTCCACCGGCGCGCCGCTTCAAATGGCGGAGGAAGTGAGAGGTCGCGTCACCTTGTGTCCAGATCTGAGATGCCATGTGTACCAGATGAATGACTCCAAGTTCGACCACCGTGATGCTAGGTGCGAGCCAAGGAACACTGTTGGAGAGACCCCCCTCATAATTTCCTACATTGGTCGTTCGATTCATAGGATAGAATGCTATAGGATTTTTTTCCTATGTAATCATGTTTTAATTGGCAATCTAGCATCCACTCCAACTTTGTTTCACTTCCTTTGTTCCTACGAAGAGAGTACTTGCTCTAAATGACGTGCCGCTGCAAGAGCCGCCTATATTAATTAACCATGCTCTAAAAAGGTGGACCAGCTTTGGCTATAGTAGTACTGTACTAGGTTAGTAGGTGACCTTGCGCTTGGTTGTTCTCCTGGGCTGGCGCAAATGGAGATTGGGTTGTTTATATTGGGTACAATTGCGAGTGGGAACTTGTGAATGTGTACACTCGTCAGCGGATTCCACTTCCAAAAATCTCCGAGTGCCCTGAGGTTGAGCACACAGATGATCTACGTACGTTCAAATATGATCATGCTGACTGTCGTCTACGGAAGATAGCAATTTCTCGAGTTCCCAACCGCTCTTGGAATTACAAGAACTATCAAGTTGTTGCTATCTTCGACAAGCTTGTTGCCGTCCTTCGTGGTTCGACTGGATGGATATTGCTCAAAAATCAGTTTCTATACACGGATGTGTACTGTGATGCAATTGAATACGAGGGTCTTGTGTTTGCTGCCACCACTCGTGGCACTGTTTTTGCATGGGATCCTCGTAGTTTCGGTACGTTTGTCTTCCACCGTAATTATAATATTTTCATCCACATGCATGCGAGTTAGCAAGTTTCCCTTCTCTACTAATTAACCTTCTTCTTGTGTTTCCAAGGTCCTATGAACATTCCACCGCCTATACTTGAATTTTTTTATAACCAAGGGGGAGATGAAGATGGTGATGATCACGAGCATGAGGACGAGGAGGGCCCATATAATCAGTGGCGCCTGGCAACTTCCGATGGATCACCCCTTCTTGTCTATATACAACCCACTGCTGATGTTACTACTGAGGGAGCAGGTGTTGTCTCCCATGATCGCACTCTCCGGACCTATTCCAACACCTATTGCATGGTATTCGGGATGGATACTAGTGTGCTAGCGCCAACACCTTCTCCCTGGTACAGTATTGATAGTCTTGGAGCAAACTCGCTCTTCCTTGGACAAAACTATCCAATGATGGTGAAAGGCGATCCAACTGCTGTTGACACAATGTTACTACCATTTATGAGAAGCAATTGTATCTATACGTCGGACATTGCGGTGGTTCCCTACCCTGGTCGTGATATAGTAGGCCGCTTCAGCCTGGATGATCAGTCCTGCGTTGGTCTTGAGATTGATAGTAGCTGGCTCTTCCGAGAGAATCGCTTGTGGTTCAAAGCAAGTGTTTCCAACACCGAGGATTGGTTGAGTTGAAGTTCATTTCATTGCTTGTTATTTGTTGTGTGATGAAAACTTTAGTATTTATAATGTATCCTCATTGTCGTTGTGGGTTGATGACCTGTTGTATGTAATAAAATGATATGCCTGTGATAAACTTACTAAATTTATGAATGGCTATCGAGTCGCTTCTCTGAGTGGGTGCTGCGACGAGGCAAAAAAATATTTTCCGAATACATAATTGTACGTGCATTGCAACAGGTTATCGGATGAGGCCAATCAACAATAGTACACTATTTGTACTAGCTTCACATGCTGCACTATCTCTACGTCTACATACATAATACAACAAGTTTTAAACTTGAGACCAGCCACCCATCCTCACAAAGAACACTTTTTAACCTAGCACAGACTCCAGGAAATTTGGCCACAGTGTGAGGTGGGCCATATGTTAATGTGTTCGATGTACGTAACCAGCACCTCAAATCCTCGATAGGAGTAGTAGGAGGAGTAGTAGGAGTAGTAGGGTGGCATGGGCCAGAACAAGCATTCACGTCCAGGAGTACGACACACGCCACCAGCACGACTTCCATCTGACACCATATTTCTTGGAGTCTGTGCTACAGCAATCTCTTCAACCTCGTCGTTTCTCTAACTCAGCCATCGCGCGGCGGGCGAGGTGGGGGTTCGCTGATAGTCGGTTTCCTCAACTGCGGTCCCACTTGTAAGGCCAACTCCAACGCACGACCCCAAACAGACCTCTGTTTTGCCCGGATTCTATCCGTTTGGGTAGGGCAATGGGGTCGTGTCCGGGCCATTTCTCGGATGCGGTGGCCGTGCGCCGAACGCGCGGACGCATCCCGGCCGCGTACATTTTTCTTTGCGAACACGTATGTTTTTTTCATCATTGATTTTTTGGTACATGGAAATACATCACCAAAATTTTGACTAGGAAAACAAGAACCACGAGAATACATTTTAGAAGATATCCAACTTCCATAACTGCTCCTGTAAGTTGGATTAGTGCCTTCTTGATGCATTCATTGTTGATCTGCGGAGGCTCGATCCCGTGTGCTTCTTTCTTCTTCGATTGTAAAGAATTAGACGTGTCTAGCCTCTATTCTATCAACAAGTGCACTAGTCTCATCTCTAGTCTCTATGCTAGCTAAAAGTGCTAGAACATCTACTAAATTGTGCTCTATCAATATATCATTGTACTCTTCTTCCCAATACCAAAACTTGCATCCATTCTACACAATAAAATTTTAAGTTAGCACAACTAGTCTAATCCGAGAGCACAACCGAAGATTTGGTCGAGTTCTTCCTCCTTTTGCCGACACGTGGGACATCCAGCATCCAGGTCGTGTCATGCAAGAAAATAGAGTGGTAGTTGAAGCCACGTGATGTGCATCTTGGGTTAAACTGTAAATAGAATCTTACTACTCTTGAGTAACTCCAAAAGCGGCCACCGAAGATCTTTATTGGATTTGTTTTTCATCACCAGCACGTCGAGGTGAAAGATGTGCAGGTTCAGTGGGTCCTCTTGCGTTTTCACTGACATGTGGGACCGCATATGAGCAAACAGACGATGGGCTCCGCGCGTCTGCTGGCTGGTGAGAAGAGAGATAGAGGAGGGCTGAGCACGGACTCCAGGAAATTTGTTCTACGTAACCAGCACCTCGATATAGTGGAGTGGCATGGGCCATAACTACCATTCATGTCTAGCAGTGCGGCACACGCCACCCACACGAGTCCCATCCGGCACCAATTTTCTTGGAGTCCGTGCTACAGCCATCTCTTCTTCCTCCTGTTTTCTCAGCCATCGCGCGGTGGGCGGGGTGGGGGTTTGCCGATAGTCGGTTTGCTCAACTACGGTCCCACTTGTAAGTGAAAATGCAACACAGCATGCATTCCCCCTTGAGCAGCGTGCCGGACCAACCGTGTGGGGGTGCGACACGAACACGGCAGGCTTTTCCTTTTGAACTTGTAACTTGTAAAATTTGGTTCTGCTCCATGGCGCGACCGATAGATAGAAATAATGATTTTCCCTAGAGTAATGAGAAGTTTGGTTCTGGCGCGGTTCATGCATGGAGTACGTAGGAAAATTATGAAGTTGAAGCGAAAGGTAAGATAATTACTAGTAGTACCATATACTACTACATGGATTTGACGGAAAGATAAAGATACATACGGATCCATCAACGACATCTCACGCCCTAGTGCACCGGGTCACCAACCGACGTGTGAGGAGCAGCGGCGTTGGCGGCAAGCTCAACGTGCTTCTGAACAATGCCGTCCAAGGTTGCCCCGCGGTCCAAGAAGGCCAGCGTCATATCGTCCTCCTCTTGCATGTAGTAGTCCTTGTGGACGATTTGCGTGTAGACGTGGGTGATTATGTCGATGGTGTCTTGCTGTGCCAGGCGCTGCGTGGCGAGCGCGACCTCGAGGTGGACATTCTCCGGCGTGACGGCGGGCATTCGCAGGGCCACCAGTGCGTCGAAGAGGTTGTCACCATAGAGGCCGTTGAGGGTGGCAGGCATCGCAGAGCCTGGGCGCGTGGGCTGGAGACGTACGTCAAGGTCGTCCGCGAGCTTCTTGACGATGGTGAACTTGTCGAGGAAGCCGACGAGGACCACGTCGAACAAGGAGACGAAGCAGTCATCCAATTGGCCCCTCGCCCTGGCAGCCTCAAGCACTACCTGGAGACGTTCCTCAGTGCCGGGCCACAGGCCGGCATCGCGGACCATCTGGCACAGCCGGCTGATGCTCGCGCTCATCGCCTCCATGGGTCTAGCTTCTAGTGAACTGATCTTGCGATTGGAGTGATCACTCTTGCCCTTGGGTGCGTAGGTGTGTAGGATTTCGTAGATTGGACTGGCGGGAGCCTTTATATGAGAAGTGCAGACTGTGTTGAATTCACGTGCGTGTTGGCCATCTACTCCTCGCCCCTCTACTGCACCTGCCTTTGGCTGTATGATAGGTTGGCCAGCCACCCGTTGGGCCCACGTGTCATACACCCAAAGGCAGGTGCAGTAAGTCAATGAAGCCGCGTCCCCCTCCGTGCCCGTGCATGTTTTCAATGACTTGAGACTACCAAACATCACATGCAGTGGTTAGTTCATTGCATGTAATCCTATTAAGTAGCAAAAATACATTAAGTTACCTCGCCGATAGGAATAAAACAATACACCATGTATTTATTTACAGAGGGAGTAGTACATTTTTTGTGACATGCATTACTAGATATTGCTAGTCAAATACTAAATCCAGATGGACGTGGTAGTCCTACTAAATCCAGACGGTGGTGCTAGTACTAGTAGTAGTAGTACTACCAACGTAGTAGCACTATACTACCCGTTGGTCAAATTATTACGTGCTGCTCCTCACAGTGAAGTGACAAGACCCTACGCCGGAGATGACACCTGAGTATAGGTGCCGTGTTCGGCATACCATAGTCAGCCTCACCGTCTGTAGTCACTATCATCATGGCTGTAGACCTAGCCTGCTTACAACTAGCCGTGTTCGACATAATTTCCGGTGCGTAGATACCCGTGCATTGCACGGAACACCAAGATTGGGGGGTGGACGGCGCCGGCAGTGGCCATCGCGCCAGATTTTTCCATGGCCTTCTAGATGTGGTGGGGAGGAGATAAGGCTGATTGTGAGAGACAAGGAGTTGTTTGTAAATAGGGAACAAGTGCGGGCATCTTTTTGCAAAACTAGAGAAGTTTGGTTTGTATGCGTCAGATCTAGATCCGACGGCTATTGGTGAAAGATGGCAGGCACAACATCATCACCAACTCAGGACCTATTTGATTCGCAGGATTTTGAAAACGCAGGAATAGGACAAGGCAATATTACAAGTTTCAAACTGATATTACAAATGTTAGGAGTAATGCTGCACCTACGAAGAGGGAATTACTAGGAAGTTTACGTAAGAACTTTCGTTACTTTAGGTGGATGCAGCATTATCGTACAAACTAAAATCCACCGCCCTGACAAGTCACTAATGGGCAAATAAGTTTTTGAGTCTCTAGCCACTTGATGTTTCAAAAACAAATTCAGCTTCTGCGGAGACTTTGTCATTTAGGCTTAGACGCTTGCGGTGATCAGCACACCATTCATTGTTGCGCCAGAGAACGCCAAACCTCATTACCTTGAGCACACTTGCCTCCAGAACAAAGAACCTGGCCAATTTAATCTCAGATGTGCTACCTCAGTAGTCGATCAAATCAATTTCTGTAAGATGGAGATCAAGGCATTCGATGAGATTGTTATAGTGCAGCACATTTTTCACTTTCGGGTCTTTTTTATCTGCAAAAGAAGAGAACATATTAGAGCAGCTGGTTGTATAAGATTGCCGTGTCATCAAGAGGTACCAATATCATTTGCTCATACGATAGGGTTGGCTGGCTAGTGATATTTTTTCACTCTCTCTCTCTCTTTCTCTTTCCTCTCATTTACCTAGGAGGACGTGAAGAGCTTGGGCATTTGTTGCCTTCCAATATGTGGCCGATGCGATAATACGCATCGATGTCAAATCAAAAGATTTTGGCACCGCTCTCGCGATGTGAGAGAGTTGGCACCGCTGTGCACACAGACCCACATGTATAAACAAAACAATCAAACCAACTACACCAGCCTCTCACTCTCCCAAACAAGTGTTTTTTTATTGCCTCAGTCCTCTCTCTCCCACGCGAGTGTTTTTTCATTGCGTGAGTTAATTTGGCACCGGAGCAAAGTAGGTGATCCAGTTTGGGGCACCAGGTGAGCAATGGAGGGGCATCGATGCCAAATGCATCACAAGTGAATTTGGCATGTGTTTTGGCCTACATAGTGGAGGGCCGTTATAGCCCACTTTTGTACTACCTCTTATTTAGTATAAAATTTTGACCATATATTTATGTAAAAAAATGCCAATGCATGTCACTAAAAATTACACCATTTGAAATTATGTTCAAATACGAATCCAACGATATAGTTCTTAGTGACATGCATTAACATTTTGTCAGTTAAATCTATGGTCAAATTTCGATACTACAAAATAGGAAGAGTAAACCAGGACGGAGGTAGTACTTGCTCTTAGGGTAACCATAGAGTTACTGGAGTAGTCTAAGTTACTTTCCACTATGACTAGCCTAGGCTACTATAGTAGTACAACAACAAAACGATGCAGGTGATCACGTGAGAAAAAATACTAAAAACTTTTCTTTCGGTGCAGTGCGTAGATGCAGTTTTCAACACTACACTTGTCATCGTAATTTGGGAAATTACGAAAAAATTGAGCTACGTTGTGATTACCGTTTATTAATAGGAAAGAAGTTTCACCTCGATGAGTAGCTTCTCCGTGCACGGAAAGCATGTAAGGAATCCAACAACTTGATCCAGATTGGGGCCGATAGATTTTATTGCCAAGATCTTCACTGTGCGCATAGACTGGGTCAAACTTGTGGGAATCATTTTCTGGAAGACGGTCATAAATACATCAAGAAGAAATTTAAAAATGTGAATTTCAAGAAGACGAGGAAGAAGATGAGTGCTGTACCTGAACGATTACGGATCCAATAAAGAGTTCGGAGAATTCGGCAGATGAGTGCACCAACGCTGTCAATTTTGGCGCGCCAATGACCCTAATTTTTTGTTGGACCTTCTAGATCCGATACAAGCAATCTCTCAAGGAAAGGCGCATTCTCAATGACCATAACGTTGAACAGCTGGAGTGATCTCTTCCCAATTGATGTCTTGTTGCGGGGCCAGCAAGACACATAAATCCATCGGAGATTCGTCGAGGCGATGTGGAGGCTAATGAACCCGTGGATCTGCTCAAGACGAAGGTACTCGAGCGCAGTACAGCTGCGGAGCAGGTGCTCCATAGCCTTCTTCGAGATGACAACGTCGAAGAGGTCGATCTGCTTGAGTTGAGGGAGAAGAAGGGCGGGCGCGGCATTAATCTGGGAAGATAGCAGGAGTTGAAGCTGGCGCGGCGCAGTGTTGGCGCGAGGCAGAGCGCGGACGGCGGCAGAGAGCGACATCGTCCAGCTTCAAAGCTGAGCTCCTCGAGCTGATCTAGGGCGGGGGATAAGAACCACTCGTCAAACTTGGGTTGGACCTTGCAGTTGGTACTGAACATGCAGATGTCAAGGCGTCTGGCTGGCCCAGGGTGCGATGAAAGGATCTTGGAGACTGAGGCCATGCATTTGCAATCCCCGTCGTAGAGGCAGCTGTCAACGGTGAGGTTGAGGGGGACGCGGCGCCAGAGGGGGCGCCACCGCCAGGAGAGCAGGGCGGTCCGCGCGGCAGATTTGGTGGGGAGGAGGCCGATGATGACGAGCAGCATGTCATCGGGGAGGCTGCTGATGAAGTCCAGGCTCGCCGGATGCGGTTTTGGCTCGAGCCGCCTCCACTTGTTGGCTGCCTCGCCGTCCATCTCAACCGGCGGCGACACCGGTGTACACGTGTGCTGGTGTGTGTTGTGTGTTGGCTGTGCGCGAGTGCGTCCTTCTGTGCATGCCGCCGCGCAGTGGTGAATTGTGCGCGAGTACGTCCTCCACGCGGAAGAAGTGTGTCCTCAATGCGCCCTCAATTTACTAGCGTGCGGGGTGCTACCCCGAGTGGTTTCAACTTTGTTTACTTCACCGCGTGTCAGATGGGCCTCTAGTTTACTTATTTTCACCCACTGCCATATGGGCCAGCACACGAAGATACAGAACACGAGCTGACAAAGTAGCATGTGGACTGGTTGACTGGTATACGCTGACACAGTGAGCGTATAATCCATCGGTATAGAGTGTTCGTGTGAGAGGGGAGGCCCGTGAGAGATAGCAGAGAGAGAGAGAAAGAGCTACTCCCTCCGTTCGATAATGTAGTTCCAACATTTTTTTAAGTCAAACTTTTGAAACTTTGACCAAGTTTATAAAGAAATTACTTATATCTACAATACCAAAGATAAATGAAAGTATGAAGTAAGTACATGTTGTGATGAGTCTAATGATCTTTCCAGATGTAAATGTTTTTCTCCATGTATACCTGGTCAAACTTTTCTGAGGTTTGACTTTTCAAAACATCCATATGCTTATGGACGTGAGAGAGTCCCTAACTAGAGAGAGAGAGAGAGTGAAATAGAAAGAGTGAGTGAAAATAGTGTGTGTGCGTGTGTGAAAGAGACATGGACAACACTCGATAAAAGTCGAGAAAAAACGTGTGTGTCTTATGCAAACATATCACACATGCATCTTCGACAACGGAAGCAAGGTGAGGAGATAGTGTGTGGTTGTTTGCAACCAAGAGAGCAAGACCCCTAGCATGTGGCCAAGAGGGGTCTGACAAACAAGGGAGAGAGGTCGAGAGAGACGTACGAAGAAAATGCAGACATGGGGAGGAGAGAGTGTATGTTTGTCATAGAGAGATCCCCTGGAGATCGTGATGGGACTACATGGGTGGGAGATCGAGTGACAAGGTGTGTGCGCGATAGAAGATACCACGAGAGATATCGAGATAGACGTATGGATGGAAGGAGACAATACGTGTGTTCCTGATGGCTAGTAAGAGATAATCATACTTAGGGGGGAGTGCTTGCGCCTATGATGGAGTGAGGGATTATGGTACTTATTAGGGGGGTGCGTGTCACATAGAGAGAGAACAAGGGCGGAGAGTGTTGGATGGGTCTATATGTATAACGCGAGCGAGACATGTGTATGTGTGAACCAAGGAGATATAAAGTTTGAGAGAGATTGAGGAGCCCCGATAAGGCCGAGTGGTGCGTCAGATAGCTAAGAGGGGGAAAGAGATATTCCATCCGCTCGATAATGTAGTGCATGTAATTTTTTTAGAAGTCAAACTTTGGAAACTTTGATCGGGTTTACACAAATGTTATTTATATCTTCAATGAGTGCACCCAAGATATCTAGCTTGGACTAGAGAATCATACATAGTGTGCAAACTAGAAAGACCCCCCCCCCCGCCCCCACGCACACACACAAAGAGAGAGAGAGAGAGAGAGAGAGAGAGAGAGAGAGATGGAGAGAAAGAGAGAGGACCAACAAGGTTTGTGTGTTGGATGCGTGCGACAGAATTGAAGATTGTCGGCGAGAGAGAGAGAGAGAGAGAGAGAGAGCAGGAGTCCGGGAGAGGGGGAGGTCGTGTTTTATGCATCAAAGACTGATATAAACCATGTTTCGATATAAACTTTCATTCAAATATTTAAATTGGAGAACATGTTGTCTGCAATCCACACATGAACGGATATATGCGTATATCAAACAAGTTCATTAATTTGACTTTCAACATGTTCATGGAGTACTATAATACTGTACAACATGCTATTCGATTGAGGTGTTCAATTTTGGATTTAGTTCACTATTTTGACCTGGTGAACGAGCTATTTCATTGATCGAGATATTTCATTTTGGGTTTGATTCCCGTTTTTGAGTGGGTCAACTATTTGTCATATAGTAAATTGCTAGCAACGAGCATGTAAAATCACATTACTCCCGAGCATCATCTCTCCATCTAAAAAAGAAGTGGCAAGCTAATATTTCTAAATTTGATTCGAATCGACTTGGTAAGGTAGACGTGGATGCTCGTTCTCCCAAATTTTGAATGAACCGTTAAACATCCTCTGCTTGGTGGAATTCGCCCGAGCAAATAAATGGGAGACGCGAAATTACCATCCTATGTGGGAGACGCATTAATTGGCCCGTTGTGCATCGAGGGTAGGTTCGTAACTTCATCCAAGCGCACCTTCTCCTCGGCCGAAATGACATGTGCCGAATAATTCATAAACCATGGTCGGCAAAACACGCTCTCCTCGCCCGAAATAGCTCGCGCCCACTTTTTCAAAACACGCTCTCCTCGCCCGAAATCGCTCGTGCCCACTATATTTCAAAACATGCCCTCCTCGCCCGAAATTGCTCCCGCCCATTATTTGGGGAGAAGCAAAGTTACTCTACTATCCCCGACCCTCAGTACACAGACCCAAGTCGAGAAGCCTAAAGGCAGGGGTAGAACTGTAACTCCCCCTCACATTTCAGACAAATGCGTCCATAAAACATGGTTCCACTCCCCTCCCAATTCCCCCCCATTCATACCTCGTGGGCGCCAAATCACCTTCTCCCCGGAAGCTCCCTTCTCCCGAGCCGCGAAACCTCAGCCCCTCCTCCATGGCGCCCCCACCGCACCAATTTCGCAGCCGCCCTCCTCCCTAATGCCAGAGACGCTGTCCATTTGCCATCGTGCACTAGGTCGTGTGCCTCTTCCTCCGTGCTGCTGGAGCTGCCTCGACGACGGCCGCGTGAACCGTACCGGAGCCGATTCACCCTCGCCGTTGTTCACGGCGCCGGAGCGGCTCCAACTTCGGATCCGTCCAGAGTCCCGGCGCTGCTTCCCCGTAGCCATCGACCGTCGCGACATCGCTGTTTCCCTGCCGCCGGTGGCCACTGCAACCGCGCCGGCCTCACCGACTCGGCAGTTGGACCTGCCTACTTCACCATGCCGCCAGATAGGTCGCACCCTCATCTCAAATCACTTTATTTAGGCGTCAGTTGTCTGAATTTTTATTCTGGGCCAATCGTGTAGCGACCAGACCTCAAATGGCCTGTGCTACTGTGCACCAATGTCATCCCTGGATCAGTAATGCTGACACGCACAGTACAAATGGAGGATTTATAACAGAGTAGCAATCACACACTTATTACATCGAATATCTCCGAAGAGATTAAGTATGATAAACATGGCTTAAGGCCATCTAATAACGATAACAGCGGAAGACTTGGAAGATAAGTGAGTCCATCAACTCCAGCGGCATCACTGAGTATAAGACCACGACCTAAGGCACCTTACTCGTCGTCTGAAAAGTCTGCAACATGAAACGTTGCAGCCCGAAAACGGGTCAGCACATAGAATATGCTGGCAAAGCAACACATAGAGAGCAATGAACAATAATAATGCTATACTATATGCATATATGGCTGGTGGAAAGCTCTATGGTTACAGTTTTGCGAAAAGCCAATTTTATCCTACTGCAAAGGAATAAATTTTATTTAACTATCATGGTGGTTGTGAAACATTGAGAAGGTACCTCCAACTCAATCCCAATTAAGTGTCTTCATTAACCCAACAAAATTAATTATAAGTAACATGGTGATGAGATTCAAATGATAATCCAGGTACTAGATACTCAAGTTGTCCATAACCGGGGACACGGCTAACCATGATTAGTTTGTACACTCTGCAGAGGTTTGCGCACTTTTCCCCACAAGACTCGATCGCCTCCGCTTGATTCTCGCACTGCATGGTGTTTGAGAAACGGATGACCGAGACACAGCCTTTCAGAAACAATCCCTCTTTACTCTGGATGGACCGGTACACCTACTTTCCCCTACATCTGCTAGCCCACCTCTTCAAGAGATCTTGTAACCTACTCAACTATGCTAGAGCCCATAATAGCTTGTGGCTGCACACGGAAGTTTCTAGCATGAATAATCTTATGATCCCTTTGAGCCTGGGTGGCGGTCCTTATACAAACAGACAACACTGGGTTCTCCAGGTGCCTCAATCCACCCAGATGTGAGTTTTAGTTGCCACCTTAAGTTGAACCATTATTAACAATCTCACATCTGTCGTGAATATCACTCAAACCCAATCCACGTCTACGAGCATAGCATGGCAATAATAAAAGCAACGTAGAAGTAACTCCCAAGGGTTTGATAAGAAAAACAGGTAATAGGTACTACCTCAACTACTTCCCAATACCCATAATTTAATTAGATCCTAATCATGCAAGTGTTTGAGGAAAGCAGATCTAATGCAGTAAAACTGGGTATGAACGGGATATGATCAAAGTGTTACTTGCCTTGCTGATGATCCGCAAAACCTAGCGAGTCGAAGTAACAAGCGGCACACTCCGGGTACTCTATCGCAAACAAACAAGCATACAATCAGTACTCATCTAATGCACAGGTAAAACTCGAATGAAAGATCCAACAAGAAAGTTCAGCTTAAGAACTCCGGTTTGCAAAAAGAATCAACTCGAAAGAAGCAACGAAAGTCAAACGACGAAAGAAAGAAACTTTGTTTGCTAATCTGGATCTAGGTCAAATTTTACTGTAGCAAAAACTTGTTTGTGTAGGTTAAACGGAAAGAGAATTTCGAGACGAAACTCTAGGCGCTTGAATCGCCTGATTCCGATAATCGAGCGAGAAGTTAAACAGAATCGAAGATTCGATCAGAAATCGAATCTGAGAAAATAACGAGAAAAATCCGACGAAAAAGAAAAACGGACGAACGGTTAAATAACGGACGTTCGTTAACAGAGAAAAACCGACGAACGCGTTCGTTAAAACGAACGGTTCGGTGAACGCTCGCAAAATAATAAAACCGAAAAAAAACCGATCTAGGGTTTTTTTTAAACGAACGGGTTTTTTTTAAGAAAACCGGCAACGGCGAGGTGCGGCTACCTCGGGGACGGGCTCCGGCGAGGCTGCGGCGACGGGGCTGCGGGGGCTCGAGGCTCGGGCAGCTCGGGGGCGAGGGGCGGGGCTCCGGCGGCGGCGGCGCAAGGCGGCGGCGGCGCAAGGCGGCGGCGGCGCGGATCCGTGCGGGCGGCGGCGGGCGAGGCGAGTGCGGCGGCGGCGGCTTGCGGTGAGGGATAGGGGGGGCGGCGGCGGTATAAATAGGTGGGGTGGAGGTGACTTGGGGAAGGGGGTGGCCGGCGGGAGCCGGACTCGGCCATGGCGGCGGCGGCGTCTCGTGCGCGAGGAGGAGAGGGGCGCGGGGTGGGCCGGCGGCCTGGCTGGGCTGCGGCCCGGTCGGGCGCGCGCAGTTTTTTTTTAATAAGTTCCGCGGTAAATAATTTGTAGAAAATTAAAAAAAATCAGAAAAATATGAAATAAATTTTCCCCGTCTAGTTAGAAAATCTAGAATAGGGTGAACATTTTTTTTAACACAAAATGAATATTTTGAAAACATGCAATATTTTTAATGCAATAAAAATTGCAAATAAATTCCAAATAATGATTTTAACATTTTTCCTCCAGTATTTCAATTGTTTTGGAGAAGTCATATTTTCTCCTCTCGTTTATTTTAAAATGAAATATTTTTCCGGAGGGAGAATAATTAAAACCAAAATCCTCGTCTTATTATTTGATAAAAATCAAATATGAAAATTTAAGAAAAATCCCCAACTCTCTCCGAGGGTCCTTGAGTTGCTTAGGATTTATCGAGGATTTTGTCAAAATGCAATAAAACATGATATGCAATGATGATCTATGTATAACATACCAAATTGAAAATTTGGGATGTTACAAACCTACCCCCCTTAAGATGAATCTCGCCCTCGAGATTCGGGTTTGCTAGAAAACAGGTGGGAGTGGTCTTTCCGTAGATCTTCCTCTCGCTCCCAGGTGGCTTCATCTTCTGTGTGGTGACTCCACTGAACTTTGCAAAACTTGATAACCTTGCTGCGGGTAACTCGGCTGGCATACTCGAGAATCTTAACTGGCTTCTCCTCATAAGTCAAATCACTTTCCAACTGTATCGCTTCCAGTGGCACAGTATCTCTCAGTGGTACTCAGCCATCTCTGCGTGGCACTTCTTCAACTGCGAAACGTGAAATACATCATGTACTCCAGACAATCCTTCGGGCAATTCCAACTTGTAGGCAACTTCTCCCATACGTTCCAACACTCTGTATGGTCCGATAAAACGGGGCGCTAACTTTCCTTTAACTCCAAAGCGCTTCACTCCTCGAAGGGGTGATACTCGAAGATACACTATGTCTCCGACTTCATGAACGGTCTCCTTTCGTTTAGAATCGGCATAACTCTTCTGCCTGGACTGGGCTACCTTGAGCCTATCGCGAATCAACCTCACTTTCTGTTCAGACTCCTTAATCAAATCTGGTCCAAACAACTGACGGTCTCCAACTTCGTCCCATAACAACGGTGTTCTACACCTTCTTCCGTACAAGGCTTCGAAAGGGGCCATCTTCAAACTGGTTTGATAACTGTTGTTATATGAAAACTCCGCATATGGCAAATTGTCGTATCAACTAGATCCATAATCTAGTGCACATGCTCTCAACATGTCCTCCAAAATCTGGTTGACTCTTTCGGTCTGTCCATCTGTCTGTGGGTGGAAAGCTGTACTAAATTCCAGCCTGGTTCCCAATGTTTCATGTAACTGCTTCCAAAACTTCGAGGTAAATTGGGTTCCTCTGTCTGATACAATGGTCCTCGGAACTCCATGCAAACATACGATCCTGGTCATGTATATCTTTGCCAACTTAGCACTGGTGTAAGTGGTCTTCACTGGAATGAAATGAGCCACTTACGTCAAACGTCGACTACAACCCATATCGAGTCATAGCCTGAACGAGTCCTGGGTAATCCTGTGATAAAATCCATGCCTATTTTATCCCACTTCCATTCGGGTATCGGCAATGGTTGCAGCAATCCTGCTGGCTTCTGATGCTCTGCCTTCACTCTCTGACATACATCACAAACTGCTACATACTCCGCAATATCCTTCTTCATTCCGGTCCACCAGAAAGTATTCTTCAAATCCAAATACATCTTGGTATTCCCTGGGTGAATCGAGTATGGTGAATCATGGGCTTCTTGCAAAATCAACTTCCTGATCTCCGGATCATTTGGCACATATACGCGGTCCTCGAACCATAAGGTATCATGCTCATCCTCACGAAATCCCTTGGCTTTTCCTTTGCTCATCTTCTCCTTTATCTCTTCAATCACCTTGTCTGTCTTCTGAGCTTCTCTGATCCTTTCCATCAAGGTAGACTGAATCTCTGATGTCGCTAAAGAGCCTCTAGGGACTATCTCCAAACATAGCTCGCGAAGGTCCTCGGCTAACTCCTGAGGTAACTCTCCTGTCATGAGGGTGTTGACATGACTCTTGCGGCTCAACGCGTCTGCTACTACGTTAACCTTTCCTGGGTGATAATGCAATCTCATATCATAATCTTTAATGAGCTCCAACCATCTCCTCTGTCTGGGATTTAACTCCTTCTGCGTGAAAATATACTTCAAACTCTTGTGATCCGTGTACACCTCACAATGGTTTCCAATGAGAAAATGTCTCCATGTTTTCAATGCATGCACCACGGCTGCTAATTCCAAATCATGCGTAGCATAATTCTTCTCATGGGGTTTAAGTTGTCGTGAAGCATACGACACAACTCTTCCTTCCTGCATAAGCACTGCTCCAAGTCCTCGACGAGAAGCGTCGCAATAAACTTCATAATCCTTGCGTTGATCCGGCAGAATCAACACTGGTGAGGTAACCAATCGTTTCTTCAGCTCTTGGAAACTAGCTTCACATTCCTCAGTCCAATTGAATTTGGTGTCCTTCTTCAATAGCTCAGTCATGGGCTTAGCAATCTTTGAGAAATTCTCGATAAATCTCCGGTAGTATCCTGCAAGTCCAAGGAAACTCCAGATTTCTCCAACTGTCGTGGGTGATTCCCAACTTGTCACTGTGTCAACCTTGGCAGGGTCTACTGCTATTCCTTCTCCAGAAATAACATGTCCAAGGAATCCAACTTCCTTCAACCAAAACTCACATTTGCTGAACTTGGCATATAATTGATGTTCTCTGAGCTTCTCAAGTACCAATCGTAAATGCTCCTCATGCTCTTCTTCATCCTTGGAAAAGATTAAAATATCATCAATGAACACCATGACGAACTTATCCAAAAACTCCATAAACACTTTGTTCATCAGGTTCATGAAATAGGCAGGTGCGTTAGTCAGTCCAAATGACATAACGGTATACTCATACAATCCATATCTGGTGGTAAAGGCCGCCTTGGGTATATCCTGCTCTCGAATCTTTAACTGATGGTACCCTGATCGTAGATCGATCTTGGAAAATACTTTAGCTCCTTGTAAGCGGTCAAACAAATCATTGATTATCGGCAGTGGGTACTTGTTTTTGATGGTCACTTCATTCAAACCTCGGTAATCAACAACCATCCTTAGTGATCCATCTTTCTTCTCCACTAGAAGTACTGGGGATCCCCAAGGTGACGAACTTGGGCGAATATAGCCTTTATCCAGTAACTCCTTGATCTGCTTCTTAATTTCTTCCAAATCCTTTGCGGGCATCTTGTACGGTCTCTTAGATATTGGCCCTGTGCCTGGCAAAAGTTCAATCAAAAACTCAATGTCTCTATCTGGTGGCATGCCTGGCAACTCTTCTGGAAATACATCCGGATAATCCTTCACCACTGGTACTTCCTCCTGTACAACTCATGATAAGGAATTCACTTGAGTCCTCTTCGGCATATGCCGGGATACATACTTGATCCTTTTTCCTTCTGGGGTGGTAAGCAAAATTGTCTTGCTGGCACAATCGATGTTTCCTCCATACAACGATAGCCAATCCATTCCCAAAATCACATCCAAACCTTGCGATTCCAAAACAATGAGGTCTGAGGGGAAAACATGCCTACCAATGGCCAGTGGTATCTGAAAACATCCTTGGGTGGCCATATACTCTACTCCTGGCGAGGTTACTAACATAGGGGTTTTGAGAACTTGGGTGGACATCTTAAACTTGTTTACGAATCCCCTTGATATGTATGAATGCGATGCACCAGTATCGAAAAGAACGGTTGCAGTAAATGACTTAACCAAAAACTTACCTATTACTGCATCAGGCTGAGCTTCAACCTCCTCCACGCTCACGTGGTTCACATGTCCTTTGTTGAACGGGTTCGGCTTCTTCCCAGAGCTTCCATTGCCATTTCCATTTTGGGCTTCGGGACAATCAGTAGCATAATGTCCCGTCTTCTGGCACTTGAAACAAGTAATGTGACTTAGGTCTCTCTTGGTTGGGGTAGATGGGTTGGTGCGGTTCTGTCCGTTTCCTCCTCCATTCCCATTACCATTCTTGGAGCCATTATGGTTGTGCGAACTACCTCCTCCATGGGTATGCTGAAACTATCCTCCCGGCTTCGGGGTAAATCGTGGCTTCTGCTGGGCTCCAGAATTGTACTTCCCTTGTCCATACTTCCTCTTACGGTTTTCAATCTGCTGTTGCTTCCCTTCAATCATGAGAGCTCTATCTACCAGCTCCTGGTAGTTGTTGGAGGTTGCTACCATCAACTGCATACTCAGTTCATCATTCAGTCCTTCCAAGAATTTCTCTTGCTTGGCAGCGTCTGTAGCAACGTCATCTGGTGCATAACGTGCTAACTTACTGAATTCCTCCACATACTGGCCTACGGTGCGTCCTCCTTGGCGTAGGTTACGGAACTCATGCTTCTTCATAGCCATAGCTCCTGCTGAAACATGAGCTGTACGGAAAGCTTGCTGAAACTGGTCCCATGTGACAGTGTCAATAGGGTGCGTGGCTGTATAATTCTCCCACCATGATGCTGCGGGTCCATCAAGCTGATGTGCGGCAAAACGCACTCTTTCCGCATCTGTGCATCCTGCAGTGGTCAACTCCCTTCCAACTTTGCGGAGCCAATCATCTGCTACAATCGGCTCGGTCCTACTGGAAAACACCGGCGGGTTTAGCCTTAAGAAACGGGCTAAGTGATCAACAGGTGGTGGTGGCGGTGGGTTGTTGTTGTTGTTGTTGCCTTGGTTCTGCACTAACACTTGCATCAGGGCATTCTGTTGCTGAATCAACTGGGTGATCTCTGGCGGGAAAACAAATCCGGTGTCGCGTCTCGGAGGCATCTGATAGGTTTAGAAAAGATGAGAGTTAAGAATAGAATGAGGTCTAGAGAGGAAACACTACCCATATGCTCATGAGACAAATTCAATCAATATCACTCAATCAATTCAAACAAGGCAAAACAATCGATCTAACTTGCGTTACAAAGTGCTTGGACTATACTATTAAATGGGGGAAAACTACTACTGATTTGGTGGTCTACTAGAAATTCTGATCCGTTGAAGACTCCATGATGTCTGCTCCAGCTTCATCAATCCAGTCGTCTTCACTTGGTTCCGAGTCGGTGTCGTCGATGATGATGTAGTTATCCGGACAAGTGCATTCGTCGACTTCTGCTTTTGGCACTAGATTTCCCACGAATGCTCCAATCTTCTTCTCCAGGTCGTCAATCTTCCCTACTAGTGCGTTGATTTCCTCCAAATAATCTTCGCGTGTAGCCTTGAGTTCTTCTTGGAGCTCCTTGATCTTCGTTAATGCCTTCTTCAGTTCTTCCTTGTCCGTGCACATCTGGTTCTCCTGGCGACGAATATGTTGGTCCTGCTCCTGGATGAAAGCTGCAATTGATCCACCCTTCTTGGTCTTGATCATCTCCCATTGCGCGTCTCGATGTCCACATATCTGATAAATTGTATCCTTAAGCTCCTGGTGGTAGACTTCTCCAATGCGTCCCATGGCGATGTGTGCGGCCATGCTCTTCCTTAAACTCCAAGTTGGTGCTTCGAAAACCAATCTCATGGGTTCCGTAATTGGCACAAACGTCCTTCCTGGAATGTGAACTTGAATCTTCCAGCTCTCCTCTTCAGGTAATGTGGCATTGTAGGTTCCGGTGATGCTTGGTATTCCTATGTTCAAGTACTTGGTGACTTCCTTCAAGTGTCGACCAAAAGGCGTGTCTTCATCTGGTTGCATGAACTTGCTCCTTGCATTCGCCATTCCTAAAAGAGTAGAAAGTGGAGAGGGGTCAGAAATTAGAAGAGAGAAGCTTTCTAGGGCTTAAGCTTAGTGGTCGTGTCCTACAGTCAACGTGTACTCTGATACCAACTTTGTAGCGACCAGACCTCAAATGGCCTGTGCTGCTGTGCACCAGTGTCATCCTTGGATCAGTAATGCTGACACACACAGTACAAATGGAGGATTTATAACAGAGTAGCAATCACACACTTATTACATCGAATATCTCCGAAGAGATTAAGTATGATAAACATGGCTTAAGGCCATCTAATAATGATAACAGCGGAAGACTTGGAAGATAAGTGAGTCCATCAACTCCAGCGGCATCACTGAGTATAAGACCACGACCTAAGGCACCTTACTCGTCGTCTGAAAAGTCTGCAACATGAAACGTTGCAGCCCGAAAACGGGTCAGCACATAGAATATGCTGGCAAAGCAACACATAGAGAGCAATGAACAATAATAATGCTATACTATATGCATATATGGCTGGTGGAAAGCTCTATGGTTACAGTTTTGCGAAAAGCCAATTTTATCCTACTGCAAAGGAATAAATTTTATTTAACTATCATGGTGGTTGTGAAACATTGAGAAGGTACCTCCAACTCAATCCCAATTAAGTGTCTTCATTAACCCAACAAAATTAATTATAAGTAACATGGTGATGAGATTCAAATGATAATCCAGGTACTAGATACTCAAGTTGTCCATAACCGGGGACACGGCTAACCATGATTAGTTTGTACACTCTGCAGAGGTTTGCGCACTTTTCCCCACAAGACTCGATCGCCTCCGCTTGATTCTCGCACTGCATGGTGTTTGAGAAACGGATGACCGAGACACAGCCTTTCAGAAACAATCCCTCTTTACTCTGGATGGACCGGTACACCTACTTTCCCCTACATCTGCTAGCCCACCTCTTCAAGAGATCTTGTAACCTACTCAACTATGCTAGAGCCCATAATAGCTTGTGGCTGCACACGGAAGTTTCTAGCATGAATAATCTTATGATCCCTTTGAGCCTGGGTGGCGGTCCTTATACAAACAGACAACACTGGGTTCTCCAGGTGCCTCAATCCACCCAGATGTGAGTTTTAGTTGCCACCTTAAGTTGAACCATTATTAACAATCTCACATCTGTCGTGAATATCACTCAAACCCAATCCACGTCTACGAGCATAGCATGGCAATAATAAAAGCAACGTAGAAGTAACTCCCAAGGGTTTGATAAGAAAAACAGGTAATAGGTACTACCTCAACTACTTCCCAATACCCATAATTTAATTAGATCCTAATCATGCAAGTGTTTGAGGAAAGCAGATCTAATGCAGTAAAACTGGGTATGAACGGGATATGATCAAAGTGTTACTTGCCTTGCTGATGATCCGCAAAACCTAGCGAGTCGAAGTAACAAGCGGCACACTCCGGGTACTCTATCGCAAACAAACAAGCATACAATCAGTACTCATCTAATGCACAGGTAAAACTCGAATGAAAGATCCAACCAGAAAGTTCAGCTTAAGAACTCCGGTTTGCAAAAAGAATCAACTCGAAAGAAGCAACGAAAGTCAAACGACGAAAGAAAGAAACTTTGTTTGCTAATCTGGATCTAGGTCAAATTTTACTGTAGCAAAAACTTGTTTGAGTAGGTTAAACGGAAAGAGAATTTCGAGACGAAACTCTAGGCGCTTGAATCGCCTGATTTCGATAATCGAGCGAGAAGTTAAACAGAATCGAAGATTCGATCAGAAATCGAATCTGAGAAAATAACGAGAAAAATCCGACGAAAAAGAAAAACGGACGAACGGTTAAATAACGGACGTTCGTTAACAGAGAAAAACCGACGAACGCGTTCGTTAAAACGAACGGTTCGGTGAACGCTCGCAAAATAATAAAACCGAAAAAAAACCGATCTAGGTTTTTTTTTAAAATGAAAGGTTTTTTTTTAAAGAAAACCGGCAACGGCGAGGTGCGGCTACCTCGGGGACGGGCTCCGGCGAGGCTGCGGCGACGGGGCTGCGGGGGCTCGGGGCTCGGGCGGCTCGGGGGCGAGGGGCGGGGCTCCGGCGGCGGCTCCGGCGAGCGGCGGCGGCGGCGCAAGGCGGCGGCGGCGCGGATCCGTGCGGGCGGCGGCGGGCGAGGCGATTGCGGCGGCGGCGGCTTGCGGTGAGGGAGAGGGGGGGCGGCGGCGGTATAAATAGGGGGGGTGGAGGTGACTTGGGGAAGGGGGTGGCCGGCGGGAGCCGTGCGGGAGCCGGACTCGGCCATGGCGGCGGCGGCGTCTCGTGCGCGAGGAGGAGAGGGTCGCGGGATGGGCCGGCGGCCTGGCTGGGTTGCGGCCCGGTCGGGCGCGCGTAGTTTTTTTTTTAAATAAGTTCCGCGGTAAATAATTTGTAGAAAAATAAATAAAAATCAGAAAAAATATGAAATAAATTTTCCCCGTCTAGTTAGAAAATCTAGAATAGGGTGAACATTTGTTTAACACAAAATGAATATTTTGAAAACATGCAATATTTTTAATGCAATAAAAATTGCAAATAAATTCCAAATAATGATTTTAACATTTTTCCTCCAGTATTTCAATTGTTTTGGAGAAGTCATATTTTCTCCTCTCGTTTATTTTAAAATGAAATATTTTTCCGGAGGGAAAATAATTAAAACCAAAATCCTCGTCTTATTATTTGATAAAAATCAAATATGAAAATTTAAGAAAAATCCCCAACTCTCTCCGAGGGTCCTTGAGTTGCTTAGGATTTATCGAGGATTTTGTCAAAATGCAATAAAACATGATATGCAATGATGATCTATGTATAACATACCAAATTGAAAATTTGGGATGTTACAAATCGATTCCCAATGGGAAGCAGCACCCCTCGAGGCGGCGGAGCTCCTAGGCTGCCGGTTGGCTGGTGTCTAACGTAAGGGTGCGGGGCCGCAAGTTCGCCACGGTAGCAGCGCTTAGATGGCTATCTTAGAGTTCCGTCGGTTCAAGGTACTACCGCCGCCGGATCTGGATGACGGGGACTCTTTGTGGGTTGGCCCGGTGGCGGCGCAACCACGGCAGTGCGGTGGGGCGGGGAGCGGGGTTTTGGCCGGGGCCACAGACGGCGGAGGCAAGCTGCCCTGCCGTTGGTCGCTGGCTCTTCGGGGAAGATTCCTAACAGTGTCAGCCGGGAGGCACAAGACGGCCATCAAGCCATCCGGCGTAGATCGGACAGTACCAAAATAAAATAAAATCATGTGACCCCAATTTAGTCTCAGTCAGCAAACGTGTGACCACTCTCGTACCTTGCTGTTGATCTCTTAGTGTATTTCTTCAGATCAAAGAGATGTGTCGTTCTTAACATTATGCGTTATCTGCATCTTCAGCCACACCGTCTTCCGACTCACCGCAGCTGCTCCAACAAGGGAAGCATACACCAGAAGGGAGCTATAGTCCCCACTCAACAGTTCCCTGCATCGAATGCGCGTGCCCGACATGGACAGCCACAACAACTGCAGGGCCATCGACAAGTCAGCACATGATGCTCACTCCTATGGATGGCGGCCAGATAGGTTGTACCCTCATCTTAATTTTGTGCAACATTTATGGCTTTGTTATTCATCTAAGCATGGAAAATAGATTATCACATTTCACTGTATATTCATGCTGATCTCTTACGGGTCTTGTTCAGGAGTTAACACTGTTCCATAGTTCAGCTAAGATACTTGTTCTTTAGGTAATGTTGTTCCATAGTTATCATCCATCAGCCAATGCTATCCCACAGGCTGGTGATTATAGTATTATACCACTTCTAGTATTACCTATGTTGTTCTTTAATACTTTTGTGTGCCATCTAGTAAATCTCGAGTACAAACGATACATATTCTGTAGCTTTCATCTGTATTCTCCCTTTAGTTTTAGAGACCTGTTGCTGCTAGTTAACCCCAGTCCTACTATTTATCTCGTCTCCTACATGCACTCATTACATAAATCTAACTACTAGTTGTCTTCCATGCATGTCAGATATAATTGCCCACACTGATATATCCACAAGAACCTCACGGAGCAATGTAAAGGCCAATAAACTTGATGTCAGTGATACCCAATATGATGGAAGATGTAAAGGCAGTTCTTCAGAAGACATGCAGAAAGATGTTGAATCCTCTTCACCCCACAAGGTCCTTGCTCTAACTTGGCCCGTGATATGGGTACAACATGCATATAATGTCCTGGAGTGTATCTACTCTGTTGCAATGCCATGTGCTTAGCATGCTGATCATGCATGTAAATATGTCATGCCTTCCTGTTTTTCAGTACCTATTCCATTCATGATAACATGTTTTCAAATTCAAGTACTGTCATTCTACTCTATCGCAGTGCCATCTGCTTAATTTGGACATCATGCTTCTGAATATCTTATGCATTGTTATTCATCAATACGTACTTCATCTGTCTACCATACCATGTTTTTTTACATTGAAGTGCTGTTCTAATGCTCTGTTGCAATGCCATCTTAGTTTCCCAATCATACACGTGTATGCTGCCTTAGTTTTTTCTATACGTATTCCGCTAGCATACAGTTTTACATTCAACTAGTGTTTTTTTACTGTGTTGTCCTGTCGTATCCCTAGCTCTTACACCATACTCCCTCCGTCCGGATTACATGTTGCCGAAATGGATAAAAAGGATGTATGTAGAACTGAAATACGCCTAGACCCATCCATTTTTTTGGATGGAGGGAATACATGTCAATATGTCATGCCTTTCTATTCTTCAGTACCTATTCCATCTCTTTGTTGTAGCATGTTTTATAACTGAAGCACCATTCTTCTATACAAGGCATGCAAGGGGAAGACGACTATGTTAGAATCTGAAGGGTTACAAACCAGGTCTTTGCAAAAGATCCAAACGTCAGGACATAATAAACCAACTCCAGTTTTTATAGATACTGCTCCAGCACAGAGAAACCCAACTCCTACTGATAATAAGCAGATTCCAGTGGCCAAAGAACTAGTCCGCTCCAGTCCAGCAAAAATATGTCAGCTCCATTCTAAGAAGCGTGTGCGTATCCTTGCATCATGAAATTTTATAGCATGTTGATCATATTTTCTACATATTTCTTACCCATCTCTCTTTTAGAAAATAAGCTTAGCAGATAGACGAATTTCTGCATTGGTATCGTCTGTGAGGAAAGATTCTTGCAGGAATTCTCTGTACTCCAATGCAGATGTAAGTACCTGTTGTATATCACTATATTTTTACATCAGCATGTATTTTGTTAATCGGCGTGAATCCAACCTTTATCTGATCTAAATTTAGTTGTAGCAAAATGTATGATTAAAGGCCACAATGTTGATTTTTGTAAGGAAAACTGCCTGGTAGTTTTGCATCCTGAGCTGCATGAGTGTACTATCTCATATCAGTGGTTTTGATTACTTTGGTTCTGCAGTGGGTTTTCAGTGTTTTTTTACTGTGTTGTCCTGTTGTATCCCTAGCTCTTACATCATACTCCCTCCGTCCGGATTACATGTCGCAGAAATGGATAAAACTGGATGTATCTAGAACTGAAATACGCCTAGACCCATCCATTTATTTCCGGATGGAGGGAATACATGTCAATATGTCATGCCTTTCTATTCTTCAGTACCTATTCCATATCTACTGTAGCATGTTTTATAATTGAAGCACCATTCTTCTATATAAGGCATGCAAGGGGAAGACGGCTATGTTAGAATCTGAAGGGTTACAAACCAGGTCTTTGCAAAAGATCCAAACGCCAGGAGATAATAAACCAACTCCATTTTTCATATATACTGCTCCAGCACAGAGAAACCCAACTCCCACTGATAATAAGCAGATTCCAGTGGCCAAAGAACTAGTCCGCTCCAGTCCAGCAAAAGAATGTCAACTCCATTCTAAGAAGCGTGTGCGTATCCTCGCATCATGAAATTTTATAGCATTCTGATCATATTTTCTACATGTTTCTTACCCATCTCTCTTTTAGAAAATAAGGTTAAATGATAGAAGATTTCCTTCATTGGGATTGTATTCGAGGAAAACATCTTGCGGGAATTCTCTGTGCTCCAATGCTAATGTAAGTACCTGTTGTATATCACTATATTTTTACATCAGTGTGTATTTTGTTAATCGGCGTGAATCCAACCTTTGTCTGATCTAAAATTAGTTGTAGCAAAATGTTAAAGGCGCCAATGTTGATTTTTGTAAAGAAAACTGCCTGGTAGTTTTGCATACTGAGTTGCATGAGTGTACTATCTCATATCATGCACATTACCGAATTGTAGTGCTGCTCCGGTTGCCCATTCATTCATTGTGTCAATGTTGCTTTCGTATTACCTTACCTGGCTGATGATAGCTGTGCCATATTGTGTTAATTTGGTGTTGGCTAGTTGCCCAAACGTTCGTTGTGCTAATGTTGCTTTCCTATTATCTGACTTGGCCAATGATAGCAATGATAGTGTCTTAATTTGGTGCAGGCTGCTGAAGATAAGAAGACAAACTCTAGAAATAGCAAGAACCCCATTGTTTCTTTCCAATAAATCTAGGCCAGGTAATATGCCAATAACTCATGATTAATCTGTTTGGTTCCCCTCCTAATTTATGTTATGATGCGGTGGTTGAGACACTCTCCACTATCAATAATACAAGCCTGCCAAAATCACCATCTGAATCTGTTCAGTATCCTCTGTCTCGAATGCAACGGAAAAAATGTATGTTTGTGAACCAATTAATGGCTGAAGGAATGATGGAAATGGTGGAGGAATCAGAGGTGCAGAGTCGTGCGACACAACAACCGATCAATGTTTTCAGAGACAGTGTAGCAAAGCAGCAAGAACTTGCCCACATGCTTATGGGCGTCATCCGTGCTGAGGTTGCAGATTGTGACGTTGTAGATCGTTAGGTTATGTTCATTTATTTGCACTGGCATCAATCTTTGATTGCCCAGTGGATGTAATTTCCTGTAATATATGCTAGATGTGCAACGTTTTCCCTGTATGTCGTACCTTTGCTTGATCGGTTTTGGTCCTGTGCATAATTGCTCGTTGTAATGGGCTCAAATTATCTAATTTGGCCTAAAGACATGTACGAACTTTAGTGGGCCCATTAAGTTAATGGGTCGTTACCAGGCCGAAAGTTAATGGTCGGCCCTCTTAACTCCCGGGTCGTTAACAGGCTGACATCGAAGCGGGCAACAGGTGGGCCCAATTGATTTCACAGGCCGTTAACAGGTCATTACTAAGTTCGGGCTACATATGGCCCAACTATACTGCGGGCCTTTAGCAGGCCGAAAGAGACAGTGGGCTTGTACTGGACCATGAAGAGCATGGGCCGCTAAGAGGCCGAAAGTCAGGTCGTATTGTAAATGGCCCAACTGTGTTGTGGGCCTTTAGCAGGCCAAAAGAGAAACCGGGCTGGTATTGGACCATGAAGGGCATGGGCCGTTAAAAGGCCAAAACTCAGGTCCGACTACAAATGGCCCAACTCATTTATGGTCCGTTAACAGGCTGAAAGGCACACAGGGCCGGGAATTGGCCCAACAATTAAATGGGTCGCTAAAAGGCCAAAACTCAGGTCCGACTACAAATGGCCCAACAGATATATGGGCCGTCACCAGGGTGAAAGACACACCGGGCTGGAAATTGGCCCAACACTTAAATAGGTCGCTAAAAGGCCGAAACTCAGGTCTGACTACAAATGGCCCAACTGATTTATGGGCCGTCAACAGGCTGAAAGACCCACCGGGCCGGAAATTAGCCCAATATTTAAATGGGTCGCTAAAAGGCCGAAAGATGTACATTGTGAAAATTGGCCCATCCACTAAATGGGCCGTTAACAGGCCGAAATCTCATCGGGCCGATATTGAGCCCAAATATATAGCGGGTTGTTAACGGGCTCGAACTGATGATGGGCTGCAATGGTGTCAAATCTTTAATGGGCCGTCGACGGGCCGAATTGGCACATCTCGTATGGGCCGTGGGCTTAAATGGACCTGACACAAGTAGGCCTTATATGGGCCGGCCTGCTATTTTTTACTGGGCTGGCCTTTTTCACCGGAATGGGCCACTCTTGGGTCGTGCCACGTGTCGACCTATCATAGGCGCCTCCTGTCCAATGAGTGGATGGCATCTGTCCCAACGGTGAGGCAACACGTGTTTCCTCCAGCCAATGATGATTTTACACGTGGAAAATCCCCATTGGTCCGGGCTGTTAACGGGTTATCGGATCCAAAACCGGACCCGATAGCTTAACGGCGTTCCATTACGGTGGATGCCACGTGTTGGTCACCCTTGATGAAAGCACTTCTGTGACGCGCGATTTATTGTCATGGAAGTGGACACTTCCATGATGATAATTTTGGTAATGTCATGGGACACTTCTACGATAGCACAGGTATGACTATCTTGATTCTGTCATAAATTTGTCATGGATGTACATGCATGACAGAAAACGTGACCTACTGTGACAAACACGTATCATCACGAAAGTGTATTTTTTTGTAGTGTTGACCGGCCTCCTCCTCCCCCTCCTTTATATACGTGGCCAGGGGGCACCCCAAAACACAACAGACAATCTCTTAGCCATGTGCGGTGTCCCCCTCGACAGTTTAACACCTCGGTCATATCGTCTTAGTGCTTAGGTGAAGCCCTGCGCTGGTAACTTCATCATCACCGGCGGCACGCCGTCGTGCTGACGAAACTCTCCCTCGTCCTCAACTGGATCAAGACCTCGAGGGACATCATCGTGTTGAACGTGTGCTGAACACGGAGGTGCTGTACGTTCGGTACTTGGATCGGTTGGATTGTGAAGACGTTCGACTACATCAACCGAGTTACTAAACGCTTCCGCTTTCGGTCTACGAGGGTACGTGGACACACTCTCCCCGCTCGTTGCTATGATTCTCCTAGATAGATCTTGCATGATCGTAGGAGTTTTTTTGAATTACTACGTTCCCCAACAGTGGCATCCGAGCCAGGTCTATGCGTAGATGTTATATGCACGAGTAGAACGCAAAGAGTTGTGGGCCATAATAGTCATACTGCTTACCACCAACGTCTTACTTTGATTCGGCAGTATTGTTGGATGAAGCGGCCCAGACCGACATTACATGGCCGCGTTCATGAGACTAGTTCTACCGACGTGCTTCGCACACAGGTGGCTAGCAGGTGTCTGTTTCTCTAACTTTAGTTGAATCGAGTTTGACTACGGTCGGTCCTTATTGAAGGTTAAAATAGCACACTTGACGAAAAATCGTTGTGGTTTTGATGCGTAGGTAAGAATGGTTCTTGCTAGAAGCCCGTAGCAGCCACATAAAATTTGCAACAACAAAGTAGAGGACGTCTAACTTGTTTTTGCAGGGCATGTTGTGATGTGATATGGTCAAGACGTGATGAGATATAAATTGTTGTATGAGATGATCATGTTTTGTAAAAGTTATTGGCAACTGACAGGAGCCTTATAGTTGTGGCTTTATTGTATGAAATGCAATCGCCATGTAATTGCTTTACTTTATCACTAAGCGGTAGCGATAGTCGTAGAAGCAATAGTTGGCGAGACAACAACGATGCTACGATGGAGATCAAGGTGTCAAGCCGGTGATGATGGAGATCACGGCGGTGCTTTGGAGATGGAGATCAAAGGCACAAGATGATCATGGCCATATCATGTCACATATTTTGATTGCATGTGATGTTTATCCTTTATGCATCTTATTTTGCTTAGTACGGCGGTAGCATTATAAGATGATCCCTCACTAAATTTCAAGGTATAAGTGTTCTCCCTGAGTATGCACAGTTGCTACAGTTCATCGTGCCGAGACACCACGTGATGATCGGGTGTGATAAGCTCTACGTTCACATACAATGGGTGCAAGCCAGTTTCGCACATGCAGAATACTCGGGTTAAACTTGACGAGCCTAGCATATGCAGATATGGCCTCGGAACACTGAGACCGAAAGGTCGAACGTGAATCATATAGTAGAGATGATCAACAAAGTGACGTTCACCATTGAAAACTACTCCATCTCACATGATGATCGGACATGGTTTAGTTGATATGGATCACGTGATCATTTAGATGACTAGAGGGATGTCTATCTAAGTGGGAGTTCTTGAGTAATATAATTAATTGAACTTTAATTTATCATGAACTTAGTACCTGATAGTTTTTGCATGTCTATGTTGTTGTAGATCAATGGCCCGTGCTACCGTTCCCTTGAATTTTTATGCGTTCCTAGAGAAACCTAAGTTGAAAGATGATGGTAGCAACTACACGGACTGAGTCCGTAACTTGAGGATTATCCTTATTGCTGCACAGAAGAATTACGTCCTGGAAGCACCGCTAGGTGCAAGACCCGCTGCAGGAGTAACTCCGGGCGTTATGAACGTCTGGCAGAGCAAAGCTGATGACTACTCGATAGTTCAGTGTGCCATGCTTTACGGCTTAGAATCGGGACTACAAAGACGTTTTGAACGTCATGGAGCATATGAGATGTTCCAGGAGTTGAAGTTAATATTTAAGCAAATGCCCGAATTGAGAGATATGAAGTCTCCAATAATTTCTACATCTGCAAGATGGCGGAGAACAATTCTGTCAGTGAACATATACTCAGAATGTGTGGGTACCACAACCACTTGACTCAACTAGGAGTTAATCTTCCTGATGATAGTGTCATTGATAGAGTTCTTCAATCACTGCCACCAAGCTATAAAAGCTTCGTGATGAACTATAATGTGCAAGGGGTGGATAAGACAATTCCCGAGCTCTTCGCGATGCTAAAGGCTGCGGATGTAGAAATCAAGAAGGAGAATCAAGTGTTGATGATTAACAAGGCCACTAGTTTCAAGAAAAAGGGCAAAGGGAAGAAGGGGAACTTCAAGAAGAATGGCAACCAAGTTGCTGCTCAAGTGAAGAAGCCCAAGTCTGGACCTAAGCCTGAAACTGAGTGCTTCTACTGCAAAGGGACTGGTCACTGGAAGAGGAACTGCCCACGGATAATAAGGATGGCAAAGTGAAAGGTATATTTGATATACATGTTATTGATGTGTACCTTAATTACTAATGCTCGTAGTAGCGCCTGGTATTTGATACTGGTTCAGTTGCTCATATTTGCAACTCGAAACAGGGGCTACAGATTAAACGAAGATTGGCTAAGTACGAGGTGACGATGCGCGTGGGAAATGGTTCCAAAGTCGATGTGATCGCCGTCGGCACGCTACCTCTACATCTACCGTCGGGATTAGTTTTAGACCTGAATAATTGTTATTTGGTGCCAGCGTTGAGCATGAACATTATACCTGGATCTTGTTTAATGCGAGACAGTTATTCATTTAAATCAGAGAATAATGGTTGTTCTATTTATATGAGTAATATCTTTTATGGTCATGCACCCTTGATGAGTGGTCTATTTTTGTTGAATCTAGATTGTAGTGATACACATATTCATAATATTGAAGCCAAAAGATGCAAGGTTAATAATGAGAGTGCAACTTATTTGTGGCACTGCCGTTTAGGTCATATTTGGTGGGGAACGTAGTATTTCAAAAAATTTGCCTACGATCACGCAAGATCTATCTAAGAGAAGCATAGGAACGAGCGGGGAGAGTGTGTCCACGTACCCTCATAGACCGAAAGCGGAAGCGTTTAGTAACGCGGTTGATGTAGTCGAACGTCTTCGCGATCCAACCGATCCAAGCACCGAACGTACGGCACCTCCGCGTTTAGCACACGTTCAGCTCGGTGACGTCCCTCGAACTCTTGATCCAGTTGAGGCCGAGGGAGAGCTCCGTCAGCACGACGGCGTGGTGACGGTGATGATGAAGTTACCAGTGCAGGGCTTCGCCTAAGCACTATGACGATATGACCGAGGTGAGTAACTGTGGAGGGGGGCACCGCACACGGCTAAGAGATTATCTGTTGTGCTATTGGGGTGCCCCCTGGCCACGTATATAAAGGAGGGAGGAAGAGGAGGCCGGCCTAGGAGGGGCGCGCCTATAGGGGGGGTCCAACTAGGATTCCCAATCCTAGTTGGAGTCCCCTTCCTTTTCCACGAAGGGAGAGAGGGAAGGAGTAGGAGAGGGAGAAGGAAAGAGAGGGGGTGCCGCCCCCTCCCTAGTCCAATTCGGACTTGCCATGGGGGGGCGCGCGGCCACCCCTTGAGGCCCTTCTCTCCTTTCCCATATGGCCCATTAAGGCCCACTACTTCCCCCGGCGAATGCCCGTAACTCTCCGGTACTTCGAAAAATACCCGAATCACTTGGAACCTTTCCGATGTCCGAATATAGCCTTCCAATATACCGATCTTTACGTCTCAACCATTTCAAGACTCCACGTCATGTCCGTGATCTCATCTGGGACTCCGAACAACCTTCGGTACATCAAATCACATAACTCATAATACAAATCGTCATCGAACGTTAAGCGTGCGGACCCTACGGGTTCGAGAACTATGTAGACATGACTGAGACACATCTCCGGTCAATAACCAGTAGTGGAACCTGGATGCTCATATTGGCTCCTACATATTCTATGAAGATCTTTATCGGTCAAACCGCATAACAACATACGTTGTTCCCTTTGTCATCGGTATGTTACTTGCCCGAGATTCGATCGTCGGTATCATCATACCTAGTTCAATCTCGTTACCGGCAAGTCTCTTTACTCGTTCCGTAATGCATCATCCCGCAACTAACTCATTAGCCACATTGCTTGCAAGGCTTATAGTGATGTGCATTACCGAGAGGGCCCAAAGATACCTCTCCGATACACGGAGTGACAAAAACAAGTACCCACTGCCGATGATCAATGATTTGTTTGACCGCCTACAAGGAGCTAAAGTATTTTCCAAGATCGATCTACGATCGGGATACCATCAATTAAAGATTCGAGAGCAGGATATACCTAAGACGGCCTTTACCACCAGATATGGATTATATGAGTATACCGTTATGTCATTTGGTCTGACTAACGCACCTGCCTATTTCATGAACCTGATGAACAAAGTGTTTATGGAGTTTTTGGATAAGTTCGTCGTGGTGTTCATTGATGATATTTTAGTCTTTTCCAAGAATGAGGAAGAGCATGAGGAGCATTTGCGATTGGTACTTGAGAAGCTCAGAGAACATCAGTTATACGCCAAGTTCAGCAAGTGTGAATTCTGGCTGAAGGAAGTTGGATTCCTTGGACATGTTATTTCTGGAGAAGGAATAGCAGTAGACCCTGCCAAGGTTGACACAGTGACAAGTTGGGAATCACCCATGACAGTTGGAGAAATCCGGAGTTTTCTTGGACTTGCAGGATACTACCGGAGATTCATCGAGAATTTCTCGAAGATTGCTAAGCCCATGACTGAGCTATTGAAGAAGGACACCAAATTCAATTGGACTGAGGAATGTGAAGCTAGTTTCCAAGAGTTGAAGAAACGATTGGTTACATCACCAGTGTTGATTCTGCCAGATCAACGCAAGGATTATGAAGTTTATTGCGACGCTTCTCGTCGAGGACTTGGAGCAGTGCTTATGCAGGAAGGAAGAGTTGTGTCATATGCTTCACGACAACTTAAACCCCATGAGAAGAATTATGCTACGCATGATTTGGAGTTAGCAGCCGTGGTGCATGCATTGAAGACATGGAGACATTTTCTCATCGGAAACCATTGTGAGGTGTATACGGATCACAAGAGTTTGAAGTATATTTTCACGCAGAAGGAGTTAAATCTCAGACAGAGGAGATGGTTGGAGCTCATTAAGGATTATGATATGAGATTGCATTATCACCCAGGAAAGGCTAACGTAGTAGCAGACGCGTTGAGCCGCAAGAGTCATGTCAACACCCTCATGACAGGAGAGTTACCTCAGGAGTTAGCCGAGTACCATTGTATCCGACAGAGGAACCCAATTTACCTCGAAGTTTTGGAAGCAGTTACATGAAACATTGGGAACCAGGCTAGAATTTAGTACAGCTTTTCACCCGCAGACAGATGGACAGACCGAGAGAGTCAACCAGATTTTGGAGGACATGTTAAGAGCTTGTGCACTAGATTATGGATCTAGTTGGGACGACAATTTGCCATATGCGGAGTTTTCTTATAACAACAGTTATCAGACCAGTTTGAAAATGGCCCCTTTCGAAGCTTTGTACGGAAGGAGGTGTAGGACACCGTTGTTATGGGACGAAGTTGGAGACCGTCAATTTGGTATGTTATACATAGATCATCATTGCATATCATATTTTATTGCATTTCGACGAATCCTCGATAAATCCTAAGCAACTCAAGGACCCTCGGAGAGAGTTGGGGATTTTCTCAAATTTTCATATTTGATTTTCATCAAATAATAAAACGAGGATTTCGGTTTTAATTATTTTTCTCTCCGGAAAAATATTTCATTCAAAAACAAATGAGAGGAGAAAATATGACTTCTCCAAAAACAATTGAAATATCGGAGGAAAAGTGTTAAAATCATTTATTGGATTTTATTCGGAGTTTTGTTTGCAATTTTAATTGCATTAAAAAAATATTGCATGTTTTCAAAAATTTATTTTGTGCCAAAAAAATGTTCACCCTGTTCTAAATATTCTAACTAGACGGGGAAAATTTGTTTTACCTTTTTTAGACTTTTATTTATTTTTTCTATGAATTTTTCCACAAAACGTATTTAAAAAAAACGCGCGGCGCCCGACTGGGCCGAAGCCCAGCCGAGCCGCCAGCCCACCCCGTCGTCCTCCTCGCGCACGCCAGCGCCGCCCTCGCCGAGTCCGGCTCGAGCACGGGAGCACCCCGCCGCCTTGCCCCCTCCTCCAAGCCGCCACCCCCTCCATATATAGCCCCGCCGCCCCCCTTCTCACCCCGCAGCCGCCCCGCACCTGCCCCGCACCCCGCCACCGGAGCCGGAGCTCGAGGCCGCCGCCGCTCGCCCCCTCGCCGCCCCCTCGCCGCCCCGAGCACCCCCGAAGCCCCGCACCCCGCCGACCTCGCCGGACCCCCGCCGGAGCCCGCCGACCCCGCCGGAGCCCCGCCCCCGACGAGGTATACCTCGCCGCCGTTTTGCCGGTTTTGTTAAAAAAAACCGTTCGTTTAAAAAAAAACCCTAGATCGTTTTTTTACGGTGTTGTTATTTTGTGAGCGTTCACCGACTCGCTCGTTTTAACGAACGCGTTCGTCGGATTTTCTCTGTTAACGAACGTCCGATCTTTAACCGTTCGTCCATTTTTCTTTTTCGTCAGATTTTTCCGCGATTATCTCAGATCTCGATTTCTGATCGAATCTTCGTTTCTGTTTAACTTTTCGCTCGTTTATCGGAATCAGGCGATTCAAGCGCCTGGAGTTTCGTCTCGAAATTCTCTTTCCGTTTAACCAACTCAAACAAGTTTTTGCTACTGTAAAATTTGACCTAGATCCAGATTAGTAAACGAAGCTTGTTTCTTTCGCAGTTTGACCTTCGTTGCTTCGTTCGAGTTGATTCTTTTTGCAAACCGGAGTTCTTAAGTTGAACTTTCTGGTTGGATCTTTCATTCGAGTTTTACCTGTGCATTAGATGAGTACTGATTGTCTGCTTGTTTGTTTGCGATAGAGTACCCGGAGTGTGCCACTTGTTACTTCGAATCGCTAGGTTTCGCGGATCATCAGCAAGGCAAGTAACACTTTGATCATGCCTTCCATACCCAGTTTTATTGCATTAGATCTATTCCTCAAACAATTGCATGATTAGGATCTAATTAAATTGTGGGTTCTGGGAAGTAGTTGAGGTAGTACCTATTACCTGTTTTCTTATCAAACCCTTGGGAGTTACTTCTACGTTTGCTATTATATTGCCATGCTATGCTCGTAGACGTGGATTGGGTTTGAGAGATATTCATGACAGATGTGAGATTGTTAATAATGGTTTACCTAAGGTGGCAACTAAAACTCACATCTGGGTGGATTGAGGAACCTGGAGAATCCAGTGTTGTCTGTTTGTATAAGGACCGCCACCCAGGCTCAAAGGGATCATAAGATTATTCATGCTAGAAACTTCCGTGTGCAGCCACAAGCTATTATGGGCTCTAGCATAGTTGAGTAGGTTACATGATCTCTTGAAGAGGTGGGCTAGCAGATGTAGGGGAAAGTAGGTGTACCGGTCCACCCGGAGTAGAGAGTGATTGTTCCTGAAAGACTGTGTCTCGGTCATCCGTTTCTCAAACATCATGCAGTGCGAGAATCAAGTGGAGGCGATCGAGTCTTGTGGGGAAAAGTGCGCAAACCTCTGCAGAGTGTACAAACTAATCATGGTTAGTCGTGTCCCCGGTTATGGACAATTTGAGTATCTGGTACCTGGATTATCATTTGAATCTCATCACCATGTTACTTTTAATTAATTTTGTTGGGTTAATGATGATTCTTAATTGGGATTGAGATGCTGTCAACCATCTCAATGTTTCACAACCACCATGATAGTTAAATAAAATTTATTCCTTTGAAGTAGGGAAAAATTGGCTTTTCGCAAAACTTAACCATAGAGCTATCCCCCAGCCATATATGCATGTAGCATAGCCTTATTATTGTTCATTATTCTCTATGTGTTACATTGCCAGCATATTCTATGTGCTGACCCGTTTTCGGGCTGCAACGTTTCATGTTGCAGACTTTTCAGACGACGAGTAAGGTGCCTTAGGTCGTGGTCTTATACTCAGTGATGCCGCTGGAGTTGATGGACTCACTTATCTTCCAAGTCTTTCGCTGTTATCGTTTTAGATGGCCTTAAGCCATATTTATCATACTTATTCTCTTTGGAGATATTCGATGTAATAAGTGTGTGATTGCTACTCTGTTATAAATCCTCCGTTTGTACTGTGCGTGTCAACATTACTGATCCAGGGATGACACTGGTGCACAGCAGCACAGACCATTTGAGGTCTGGTCGCTACAAATTTAGTTTTGTCATCCATTTGCCAGATTTCATAAAATGTGGCAATTGCCAACATGATTCGGACAGACTTAAGCATCGCTACGAGTGAGAAAATCTGATCGTAGTCAACACCTTGAACTTGTCAAAAACCTTTTTCGACAAGTCTAGCTTTGTAGATAGTAACACTACTATCAGCGTCCGTCTTCCTCTTGAAGATCCATTTATTTTCTATTGCTTGCTGATCACTGGGCAAGTCAACCAAAGTCCATACTTTGTTCTCATACATGGATCCATCCCGGATTTCATGGCCTCAAGCCATTTTGCGGAATCTGGGCTCATCATCACTTCCTCATAGTTCATAGGTTTGTCATGGTCTAGTAACATGATTTCCAGAACAAGATTACCTTACCACTTTGGTGCGGAACGTATTCTGGTTGACCTACGAGATTTGGTAGTGACTTGATCTGAAGTTTCATGATCATCATCATTAACTTCCTCACTAATCGGTCTAGGCATCACTGGAACTGATTTCTGTGGTGAACTACTTTCCAATTCGGGAGAAGGTACAATTACCTTATCAAGTTCTACTTTCCTCCCACTCACTTCTTTCAAGAGAAACTCCTTCTCTAGAAAGGATCCATTCTTAGCAATGAATATCTTGCCTTCAGATCTGTGATAGAAGGTGTACCCAATAGTTACTTTTGGGTATCCTATGAAGACACATTTCTCCGATTTGGGTTCGAGCTTATCAGGTTGAAGATTTTTCACATAAGCATTGCAACCCCAAACTTTAAGAAACGACAGCTTAGGTTTCTTGCCAAACCACAGTTCATATGGTGTCGTCTCAACGGGTTTAGATGGTGCCCTATTTAACGTGAATGCAGTTGTCTCTAATGCATAACCCCAAAACGATGGTGGTAAATCGGTAAGAGACATCATAGATCGCACCATATCCAATAAAGTACGGTTATGACATTCAGACACACCATTACGCTGTGGTGTTCCAGGTGGCCTGAGTTGTGAAACTATTCCACATTTTTTAATGAAGGCCAAACTCGTAACTCAAATATTCGCCTCCGTGATCAGATCGTAGAAACTTTATTTTCTTGTTACGATGATTTTCCACTTCACTCTGAAATTCTTTGAACTTTTCAAATGTTTTATACTTATGTTTCATCAAGTAGATGTACCCATATCTGCTCAAATCATCTGTGAAGGTCAGAAAATAACGATACCCGCCGCGAGCCTCAACACTCATTGGACCGCATACATCGTATATATATTTTCCAACAAGTCAGTTGCTCGCGCCATTGTTCCTGAGAACGGAGTTTTAGTCATCTTGCCCATGAGGCATGGTTCGCAAGCATCAACTGATTCATAATCAAGTGATTCCAAAAGCCCATCAACATGGAGTTTCTTCATGCGCTTTACACCAATATGACCTAAACGGCAGTGCCACAAATAAGTTGCACTATCATTATTAACTTTGAATCTTTTGGCTTAAATATTATGAATATGTGTATCACTACAATCGAGATTCAGTAAACCATTTATATTGAGTGTATGACCATAGAAGGTTTTATTCATTTAAATAGAACAACAATTATTCTTTGACTTAAATGAATAACTGTATTGCAATAAACATGATCCAATCATATTCATGCTCAACGCAAACACCAAATAACATTTATTTTAGGTTCAACACTAATCCCAAAGGTAAAGGGAGTGTGCGATGGTGATCTTATCAACCTTGGAATCACTTCCAACACACATCATCACCTCGCCCTTAACTAGTCTCTGTTTATTTTGCAACTCCCGTTTCGAGTTACTACTCTTAGCAACTGAACCAGTATCAAATATCAAGGGGTTGCTATAAACACTAGTAAAGTACACATCAATAACATGTATATCAAATATACCTTTGTTCACTTTGCCATCCTTCTTATCCGCCAAGTATCTAGGGCAGTTCCACTTCCAGTGACCATTTCCTTTGCAGTAGAAGCACTCAGTTTCAGGCTTGGATCTAGCTTTGGGCTTCTTCACGGGAGTGACAACTTGTTTTTCATTCTTCTTGAAGTTCCCTTTCTATCCCTTTGCCCTTTTCTTGAAACTAGTTGTCTTGTTAACCATCAACACTTGATGCTTTTCTTGATTTCTACCTTCGCCGATTTTAGCATCACAAAGAGCTCGGGAATCGTTTTCGTCATCCCTTGCATATTATAGTTCATCACGAAGTTCCAATAACTTGGTGATAGTGACTAGAGAACTCTGTGAATCACTATTTTATCTGGAAGATTAACTCCCACTTGATTCAAGCAATTGTAGTACTCAGACAATCTGAGCACATGCTCACTGGTTGAGCTATTCTCCTCCATCTTGTAGGCAAAGTACTTGTTAGAGGTCTCATACCTCTCCACTCGGGCATGAGTCTGAAATACCAATTTCAGCTCTTGGAACATCTCATATGCTCCATGGCATTCAAAACGTTTTTTAAAGTCCCGGTTCTAAGCCGTAAAGCATGGTGCACTAAACTATCAAGTAGTTATCATACCGAGCTTGCCAAACGTTCATAGCGTCTGCATTTGCTCCTGCAATAGGTCCGTCACCTAGCGGTGCATCAAGGACATAATTCTTCTGTGCAGCAATGAGGCTAATCCTCAGATCATGGACCTAGTCCGCATCATTGCTACTATCATCTTTCAACATAGTTTTTCTCTAGGAACATATCAAAAATAAATGGGGAGCTACATCGCAAGCTATTGATCTACAACATAGTTATGCAAATACTATCAGGACTAAGTTCATGATAAATTAAAGTTCAATTAATCATATTACTTAAGAACTCCCACTTAGATAGACATCCCTCTAATTATCTAAGTGATCACGTGATCCATATCAACTAAACCATGTCCGATCATCACGTGAGATGGAGTAGTTTTCAATGGTGAACATCACTATGTTGATCATATCTACTATATGATTCACGCTCGACCTTTCGGTCTCATTGTTCCGAGGCCATATCTGCATATGCTAGGCTCGTCAAATTTAACCCGAGTATTCTGCGTGTGCAAAACTGGCTTGCACCCATTGTATGTGAACGTAGAGCTTATCACACCCGATCATCACGTGGTGTCTCAGCACGAAGAACTGTCGCAACTGTGCATACTCAGGGAGAACATAGTAAGGGATCATCTTATAAAGCTACCGCCGAACTAAGCAAAATAAGATGTATAAAAGATAAACATCACATGCAATCAAAATATGTGACATGATATGGCCATCATCATCTTGTGCCTTTGATCTCCATCTCCAAAGTACCGTCATGATCTCCATCGTCACCGGCATGACACCATGATCTTCATCATCTTGATCTCTATCAACATGTTGTTACATGGTTGTCTCACCAACTATTGCTTTTGCAACTATTGCTATCGCATAGCGATAAAGTAAAGCAATTATATGGCGCTTGCATCTTATGCAATAAAGAGACAACCATAAGGCTCCTGCCAGTTGCCGATAACTTTAACAAAACATGATCATCTCATACAACAATTTATATATCATCACGTCTTGACCATATCACATCACAGCAAGCCCTGCAAAAAACAATTTAGACGTCCTCTACTTTGTTGTTGCAAGTTTTACGTGGCTGCTACAGGCTTAGCAAGAACTGTTCTTACCTACGCATCAAAAACCACAACGATTTTTTGTCGAGTGTGCTATTTTAACCTTCAACAAGGACCGAGCGTAGTCACACTCGATTCAACAAAAGTTGGAGAAATAGACACCCACTAGCCACCTGTGTGCGAAGCACGTCGGTAGAACCAGTCTCGCGTAAGCGTACGCGTAATGTCGGTCTGAGCCGCTTCATCCAACAATAGCGCTGAACCAAAGTATGACATGCTGGTAAGCAGTATGCTATTATCGCCCACAACTCTTTGTGTTCTACTCGTGCATATAACATCTACGCATAGACCTGGCTCGGATGCCACTGTTGGGGAACGTAATATTTCAAAAAAATTGCCTACGATCACACAAGATCTATCTAGGGGAAGCATAGCAACGAGCGGGGAGAGTGTGTCCACGTACCCTCGTAGACCGAAAGCGGAAGCGTTTAGTAACGCGGTTGATGTAGTCGAACGTCTTCGCGATCCAACCGATCCAAGCACCGAATGTACGGCACCTCTGCGTTCAGCATACGTTCAGCTCAGTGACGTCCCTCGAACTCTTGATCCAGTTGAGGCCGAGGGAGAGTTTCGTCAGCACGACGTCGTGGTGACGGTGATGATGAAGTTACCGGCGCAGGGCTTCGCCTAAGCACTACAACGATACGACCGAGGTGTGTAACTGTGGAGGGGGGCATCGCACACGGCTAAGAGATTGCCTGTCGTGCTATTGGGGTGCCCCCTGGCCACATATATAAAGGAGGGAGGAAGAGGAGGCCGGCCTAGGAGTCCCAATCCTAGTTGGTGTCCCCTTCCTTTTCCAAGAGGGGATAGAGGGAAGGAGTAGGAGAGGGAGAAGGAAAGAGAGGGGGGCACTGCCGCCTCCCTAGTCCAATTCGGACTTGCCATGGGGGGGCGCGGCCACCCCTTGAGGCCCTTCTCTCCTTTCCCGTATGGCCCATTAGGCCCACTACTTCCCCCGGCGAATTCCCGTAACTCTCTGGTACTTTGAAAAATAACCGAATCACTCAGAACCTTTCCGATGTACGAATATAGCCTTCCAATATATCGATATTTACGTCTCGACCATTTCGAGACTCCTCGTCATGTCCGTGATCTCATCCGGGACTCCGAACAACCTTCGGTACATCAAATCACATAACTCATCATATAAATCGTCATCGAACGTTAACCGTGCGGACCCTACGGGTTCGAGAACTATGTAGACATGACCGAGACACATCTCCGGTCAATAACCAATAGCGGAACCTGGATGCTCATATTGGCTCCTACATATTCTACGAAGATCTTTGTCGGTCAAACCTCATAACAACATACGTTGTTCTCTTTGTCATCGGTATGTTACTTGCCCGAGATTCGATCGTCGGTAACATCATACCTAGTTCAATCTCGTTATCGGCAAGTCTCTTTACTTGTTCTGTAATGCATCATCCCGCAACTAACTCATTAGCCACATTGCTTGCAAGGCTTATAGTGATGTGCATTACCGAGAGGGCCTAGAGATACCTCTACGATACACGGAGTGACAAATCCTAATCTCGATCTATGCCAACCCAACAAACACCTTCGGAGACACTTGTAGAGCATCTTTATAATCACCCAGTTACGTTGTGACGTTTGATAGCACACAAGGTGTTCCTCCGGTATTCGGGAGTTGCATAATCTCATAGTCAGAGGAACATGTGTAAGTCATGAAGAAAGCAATAGCAATAAAACTCAACGATCATAATGCTAAGCTAACGGATGGTTCTTGTCCATCACATCATTCTCTAATGATGTGAACTCATTCATCAAATGACAACACATGTCTATGGTCAGGAAACATAACCATCTTTGATTAACAAGCTAGTCAAGTAGAGGCATACTAGGGACACTCTGTTTTGTCTATGTATTCACACATGTACTAAGTTTCCGGTTAATACAATTCTAGCATGAATAATAAACATTTATCATGATATAAGGAAATATAAATAACAACTTTATTATTGCCTCTAGGGCATATTTCCTTCAATATTGGTGTAAAGCGCATGAAGAAACTCCATGCCGATGGGCTTTTGGAATCACTTGATTATGAATCACTTGATGCTTGCAAACCATGCCTCATGGGAAAGATGACTAAAACTCCGTTCTCTAGAACAATGGAGCGAGCAACTGACTTGTTGGAAATAATACATACTGATGTGTGCGGTCCGATGAGTGTTGAGGCTCGCGGCGGGTATCGTTATTTTCTGGCCTTCACATATGATTTGAGCAGATATGGGTATATCTACTTGATGAAACATAAATCTGAAACATTTGAAAAGTTCAAAGAATTTCAGAGTGAAGTGGAAAATCATCGTAACAAGAAAATAAAGTTTATACGATCTGATCGTGGAGGTGAATATTTGAGTTATGAGTTTGGTCTTATTTGAATCAATGTGGAATGGTTTCGCAACTCACGCCACCTGGAACACCATAGCGTAATGGTGTGTCCGAACTTCGTAACCGTACTTTATTAGATATGGTGCGATCTATGATGTCTCTTACTGATTTACCGCTATCGTTTTGGAGTTATGCTTCAGAGACGGCTGCATTCACGTTAAATAGGACACCATCTAAATCCGTTGAGATGACATCATGTGAACTGTGGTTTGGCAAGAAACCTAAGCTATCATTTCTTAAAGTTTGGGGCTGCGATGCTTATGTGAAAAAGCTTCAACCTGATAAGCTCGAACCCATATCGGAGAAATGTGTCTTCATAGGATACCCAAAGGAGACTGTTGGGTACACCTTCTATCACAGATCCGAAGGCAAGATATTCGTTGCTAAGAATGGATCCTTTATAGAGAAGGAGTTTCTCTCGAAAGAAGTGAGTGGGAGGAAAGTAGAACTTGATGAGGTAATTGTACCTTCTCCCGAATTGGAAAGTAGTACATCACAGAAATCAGTTCCAGTGATTCCTACACCAATCAGTGAGGAAGCTAATGATGATGATCATGAAACTTCTGATCAAGTTACTACTGAACCTCGTAGGTCAACCAGAGTACGGTCCGCACCAGAGTGGTACGGTAATCCTGTTCTGGAGGTCATGTTACTTGACCATGACGAACCTACGAACTATGAGGAAGCGATGAAGAGCCCAGATTCCGCGAAATGGCTTGAGGCCATGAAATCTGAGATGGGATCCATGTATGAGAACAAAGTGTGGACTTTGGTTGACTTGCTCGATGATCGGCAAGCCATAGAGAATAAATGGATCTTCAAGAAGAAGACTGACGCTGACGGTAATGTTACTGTCTACAAAGCTTGACTTGTTGCGGAAGGTTTTCGACAAGTCGAAGGAGTTGACTACGATGAGACATTCTCACCCGTAGCGATGCTTAAGTCTTTCCAAATCATGTTAGCAATTGCCGCATTTTATGATTATGAAATTTGGCAAATGGATGCCAAAACTGCATTCCTTAATGGATATCTTATAGAAGAGTTTATATGATGCAACCAGAAGGTTTTGTCGATCCTAAAGGTGCTAACAAAGTGTGCAAGCTCCAGCGATCCATTTATGGACCGGTGCAAGCACCTCGGAGTTGAAATATACGCTTTGATAGTGTCATCAAAGCATATGTTTTTATACAGACTTTTGGAGAAGCCTGTATTAACAAGAAAGTGAGTGGGAGCTCTGTAGCATTTCTAATATTATATGTGGATGACATATTATTGATTGGAAATAATACAGAATTTCTGGATAGCATAAAAGGATACTTGAATAAGAATTTTTCAATGAAAGACCTCGGTGAAGCTGCTTATATATTGGGCATCAAGATCTATAGAGATAGATCAAGACGCTTAATTGGACTTCCACAAATCACATACATTGATAAAGTTTTGAAGAAGTTCAAAATAGATCAGTCAAAGAAAGGGTTCTTGCCTGTGTTACAAGGTGTGAAATTGAGTCAGACTCAATGCCCGACCACTGCAGAAGATAGAGAGAAAATGAAGGTCATTCCCTATGCCTCAGCCATAGGTTCTATCATGTATGCAATGCTGTGTACCAGACCTGATGTGTGCCTTGCTATAAGTTTAGCAGGGAGGTACCAAAGTAATCCAGGAGTGGACCACTAGACAACGGTCAAGAACATCCTGAAATACCTCAAAAGGACTAAGGATATGTTTCTCGTTTATGGAGGTGACAAAGAGCTCGTCGTAAATGGTTACGTTGATGCAAGCTTTGACACTGATCCAGATGACTCTAAGTCACAAACCGGATAAGTATTTATATTGAATGGTGGAGCTGTCAGTTGGTGCAGTTCCAAGCAGAGCATCATGGCGGGATCTACGTGTGAAGCGGACTACATAGCTGCTTCGGAAGCAGCAAATGAAGGATTTCATATCCGATCTAGGTGTAATACCTAGTGCATCGGGTCCAATGAAAATCTTTTGTGACAATACTGGAGCAATAGCCTTGGCGAAGGAATCCATATTTCACAAGAGAACCAAACACATCAAGAGACGCTTCAATTCCATCCGCGATCAAGTCAAGGAGGGAGACATAGAGATTTGCAACGGATCTGAATGTTGCAGACCCGTTGACTAAGCCTCTTCCACGAGCAAAACATGATCAACACCAAGACTCCATGGGTGTTAGAATCATTACTATGTAATCGATATTATTGACTCTAGTAAAACCCTTAGGGAATTAGTCACATGGCGATGTGAACTAATCACATGGTGATGTGAACTATTGGTTTTAAATCACATGGCGATGTGAACTAGATTATTGACTCTAGTGAAAGTGGGAGACTGAAGGAAATATGCCCTAGAGGCAATAATAAAGTTGTTATTTATATTTCCTCATATCATGATAAATGTTTATTATTCATGCTAGAATTGTATTAACCGGAAACTTAGTACATGTGTGAATACATAGGCAAACAGAGTGTCCCTAGTATGCCTCTACTTGACTAGCTCGTTAATCAAAGATGGTTAAGTTTCCTAACCATAGACATGTGTTGTTATTGATGAACGGGATCACATCATTAGAGAAATGTGATGGACAAGACCCATCCGTTGGCTTAGCATAATGATCGTTTAGTTTTATTGATATTGCTTTCTTCATGACTTATACATATTCCTCTGACAATGAGATTATGCAACTCCCGAATACCGGAGGAACACTTTGTGTGCTATCAAACGTCACAACGTAACTAGGTGATTATAAAGATGCTCTACATGTGTCTCCGATGGTGTTTGTTGAGTTGGCATAGATCGAGATTAGGATTTGTCACTCCGAGTATCGGAGAGGTATCTCTGGGCCCTCTCGATAATGCACATCACTGTAAGCCTTGCAAGCAATGTGACTAATGAGTTAGTTACGGGATGATGCATTACAGAACGAGTAAAGAGACTTGCCGGTAACGAGATTGAACTAGGTATGAGGATACCGACGATCGAATCTCGGGCAAGTAACATACCGATGACAAAGGGAATGACGTATGTTGTTATGCGGTTTGACCGATAAAGATCTTCATAGAATATGTAGGAGCCAATATGAGCATCCAGGTTCCACTATTGGTTATTGACCAGAGATGTGTCTCGGTCATGTCTACATAGTTCTCGAACCCGTAGGGTCCGCACGCTTAACGTTCGATGACGATTTGTATTATGAGTTATGTGATTTGATGACCGAAGTTTGTTCGGAGTCCCGGATGAGATCACGGACATGACGAGGAGTATCGAAATGGTCGAGAGGTAAAGATTGATATATTGGAAGGTTATATACGAACATCGGAATGGTTTCGATAAGGTTCGGGGATTTATCGAAGTACCGGGAGGCTATCGGACCCCCCCTCCCCCGGGAAAGTTATTGGGCCTAATGGGCCATAGTGGAGGAGAGGAGGCAGGCCACAGAGGTGGGGCGCGCCCCCCTTGCCCCAATCCGAATTGGACAAGGGGAGGGGGAGCGGCCCCCCTCTTTCCTTCTCCCTCTCCCGCCTTTCCCCTTTCCCCCTCTCTGTTGGAAGGAAAGTGGGGGCCGAATCCTACTAGGTTTGGAGTCCTAGTAGGACTCCCCCCATGGTGCGCCTCCCCCTTGGCCGGCCTCCTCCTCCCCCTCCTTTATATACGTGGCCAGGGGCACCCCAAAACACAACAAACAATCTCTTAGCCGTGTGCGGTGCCCCCCTCCACAGTTTAACACCTCGGTCATATCGTCGTAGTGCTTAGGCGAAGCCCTGCGCCGGTAACTTCATCATCACTGTCGCCACGCCGTCGTGCTGATGAAACTCTCCCTCGTCCTCAACTGGATCAAGAGCTCGAGGGACGTCATCGTGCTGAACGTGTGCTGAACACGGAGGTGCCGTACGTTCGATACTTGGATCGGTTGGATTGTGAAGACATTCGACTACATCAACCGCGTTACTAAACGCTTCCGCTTTCGGTCTACGAGGGTACGTGGACACACTCTCCCCGCTCGTTTCTATGCTTCTCCTAGATAGATCTTGCGTGATCGTAGGAATTCTTTTGAATTACTACGTTCCCCAACACTTGCTATTGTCCCTTATGTTAAAAATGAAATTGTTGCTATTGCACCCACACATGATAGTCCTATTATCTTTTTGGGTTCTCCCAACTACATTATGTTGGAGAAGTTTTCGCTTATTAAGGATTACATTGATGGGTTGCCTTTTACCATTGCACATGATGATTTTGATGAATATAATATGCATGTGCTTGCTGCTCCTACTTGCAATTATTATGAGAGAGGAACTATATCTCCGTCTCTCTATGTTTCCAACATGATAAAATTGCAAGAAACTGCTTATGCTATGTATTGGCCTTTACTTGATGTGCATGAATTGTTCTTGTATGACATGTCGATGCATAGGAAGAGAGTTAGAATTTGTCATTGCATGATATATGTTGCTTTGTGCTCACTAATAAATGCCAAATCATTGCTAATTAAAATTGGCTTTGATATACCTTGGGATCCGGGTGGATCCATTATTTGAGCACTTTATGCCTAGCTTAATGGCTTTAAAGAAAGCGCTGCCAGGGAGACAACCCAGAAGTTTTAGAGAGTCATTTATTTCTGTTGAGTGCTTATATAAAGTTTAAAAACAAAAAAAATATAGAGGGGAACTTAAAACTTCACAAAAAGAAAAGTGAATGTGAGAGGGATGAGCATTGTGAAAGTGGGAGCTAGCCTTGAACTTTGTTCATGCCCGTGGAAACTTTGTGAATCTTAATTACAGAAACTTTTCAACAAAAATAATTACCCCCTGTACAAATCCATTGTATTGTAAAATTATTGTGCCAAGATTTGCCTTTAGGATGAGTAGATTGTTTGTTGGTATGTGCGGTGCAAAAATAGAAACTTTGGTTGTAGTGCGCGATTTTACATTTTCTACTAGAACGTTGAAAGCTTCCGAAACTTTTTGCACAGTCTTGCTATGCAAATTGTTTATTTTTCCTAAATTTTCAGAATTTTTGGAGTACCATAAGTATGGTGAATGTTCAGATTACTACAGACTGTCCTATTTAAGACAGATTCTGTTTTTGATGCATTGTTTTGCTTGTTTTGATGAAACTATCGATTTTTATCGGTGGTATAAGTAATGGAAAAGTTATATTATAGTAGCTACAATGTAAAAACAAAATATGAATTGGTTTGCAACAGTACTTAGAGTAGTGATTTGCTTTATTATACTAACGAATCTTACCGAGCTTTCTGTTGTGTTTTGTGTGGATGAAGTGATTAAAGATCGAGGAGGTCTCGATATGAGGAGAAGGAGGAGAGGCAAGAGCTCAATCTTGGGGATTCCCAAGGCACCCCAAGTAAATATTCAAGGAGACTCAAGCGTCTAAGCTTGGGGATGCCCCGGAAGGCATCCCATCTTTCTTCCACAAGTATCAGTATGTTTTCGTCTTCGTTTCGTTCATGTGACATGTGCAAATCTTGGAGCGTCTTTTGCATTTAGTTTCATTTCTTATGCACCATGCTGGTATGAGATAGTCCATGGTTGATTTATAGAATGCTCATTGCACTTCACTTATATCTTTTGAGTATGGCTTTATAGAATGCTTCATGTGCTTCATTTATATCGTTTGAAGTTTGGATTGCCTGTTTCTCTTCACATAGAAAACCGTTATTTGAAGAATGCTCTTTTGCTTCACTTATATTTATTAGAGCATGATCTTTTGTAGAAAGAATTAAACTCTCATGCTTCACTTATGTCTATTTAGAGAGTTAAAAGGAATTGGTCATTTGCATGGTTAGTCATGAAATCCTACATAAAACTTGTGGATCACTGAATATGATATGTTTGATTCCTTACAATAGTTTTGCGATATAGAGTTGGAATATGTGGGAGGTACTAGTAAACGGTTGTGGTTAGTAAGAATATTGGTGTTAAGGTTTGTGATTCCCGAAGCATGCACGTATAGTCTCTCGTTATGCTATGAAGTTGGAGCATGATTTATTATTGATTGTCTTCCTTATGAGTGGCGGTCGGGGACGAGCGATAGTCTTTTCCTACCAATCTATCCCCCTAGGGGCATGCGTAGTAGTACTTTGCTTCGAGGGCTAATAAACTTTTGTAATAAGTATATGAGTTCTTTATGACTAATCTGAGTCCATGGATTATACGCACTCTTACCTTTCCGCAATTTGCTAGCCTCTACGGTACTGTGCATTGCCCCTTCTCACCTCGAGAGTCAGTGCAAACTTCGCAGGTGCATCCAAACCCGGTGATATGATACGCTCTATCACACATAAGCCTTATTATATCTTCCTCAAAACAAACACCATACCTACCTATTATGGCCTTTCCATAGCCATTCCGAGATATATTGCCATGCAACTTCCACCGCTTCCATTTTGATGACTTGAGCATTCATTGTCATATTGCTTTGCATGGTCATATAGCTAACATAGTAGTTGTGGCTCAGCAACCGTTCATCATTTTTTATACATGTTACGCTAGATCATTGCACATCCCAGTACATTGCTAGAGGCATACATATAGAGTCATACTTTTTCATAGGTATCGAGTTGTAATTTTTATTTATTTTGAGTTATAAGTAGATAGAAGTGTGATGATCATCTTATTCATTTTTAGATCATTGCCCCAGTGAGGAAAGGATGATGGATACTATGATTCCCCCACAAGTCGGGATGAGACTCTGGACAATGAGAGAAAAAGAAAAGAAAAAAGGAAAAAAAGAAAAATTAAAGAGAGAAGGGGCATGCTAGTTTCACACTTGTGCTTCAAAGTAGCACCATGTTTTTCATATGGAGAGTCTCCTATGTTGTCACTTTCATATACTAGTGGGAATTTTTCATTATAGGATTAGATGCACACCCACTTAGTTTTCATATTGAGCTTTCATACGCTTATAGCTCTTAGTGCATTCGTTGCATGGCAATCCCTACTCCTCGCATTGATATCAATCGATGGGCATCTCCATAGCCCGTTGGTTAGCCGCGTCGATGTGAGACTTTCTTACTTTTTTTCTTCTCTATATTTACCCCTATCATCATACTCTATTCCACCCGTAGTGCTATATCCATGGCTTATGCTCATGTATTGTGTGAGGGTTGAAAAAGCTGAAGCGCGTTAAAAAGTATGAACCAATTGCTCGGCTTGTCATCGGGGTTGTGCATGATAAATACTTTGTGTTAAGAAGACAGATCATGACAAGACTATATCATTTTGTAGGGATAGCTTTCTTTAGCGTTGATATTTTGAAAGACATGATTGTTTGTTGGGATGCCTGAGTATTGATGTCTTTATGTCAAATTATAGACTATTGCTTTGAATCACTTATGTCTTAATATTCATGCCATGATTAGATATATGATCAAGTTTATGCTAGGTAGCATTCCACATCAAAAATTATCCTTTTTATCATTTACCTACTCGAGGACGAGCAGGAATTAAGCTTGGGGATGCTGATACGTCTCCGTCGTATCTATAATTTTTGATTGTTTCATGCCAACATTATACAACTTTCACATATTTTTGGCAACAATTTATATGATTTATTGGACTAACCTATTGATCCAGTGCCCAGTGCCAGTTCCAGTTTTTTGCATGTTTTGTTTCTCGGGAAATCTATATCAAACGAAGTCCAAACGCGATAAAAATTTACGGAGAATTATTTTGGAATATATGTGATTTTTGGGACTTGGAATCAACGCAAACGGGGGCCCACAGTGCCGACAAGACACCAGGGGGCGACCCAGGCTCCAGGCGCGTGGTGGTGGGTTGTGCTCACCTTGTACGTCGGTTGGGGCCTTCTGGCGCAAGAAAGATAATTTATGGAAAAATGTGTAAAAATTTCAACGCAATCAGAGTTACGATCTCCGGGAATTTAAGAAACCATGAAGGGCCAGATCCGGGGAACGCAAAATAGAAGAGAATAGAGAGGGAGATCCAATCTTGGAGGGGCTCCCGCCCCTCCGCCGCCATGGAGGCCATGGACCAGAGGGGGAACTCTCCTCCCATCTAGGGGGGAGACCAGGAAGAAGAAGAAGGAGGGGGGATCTCTCCCCCTTGAGGGAGTCCTGGACTAAGGGGTCCTCGGGCATCCGGCCTGTTATCCGTGGGCCAAACTGATGGACTGTGAAGACATGAAGACCGAAGACTGTACCCGTGTCCGGATTGGACTCTACTTGGCGTGGAAGGCAAGCTTGGCAACCGACTACGAAGATTCCCTCTGATGTAACCGACCCCATGTAACCCTAGATCTCTCCGGTGTCTATATAAACCGGAGAGCGTAGTCCGGATAGGGATGCTCATTACCATATTCACATAGGCTAGACTTCTAGGGTTTAACCATTACAATCTCGTGGTAGATCAACTCTTGTAACAGTCATATCCATCAAGATCAATCAAGCAGGAAGTAGGGTATTACCAACATAGAGAGGGCTCGAACCTGGGTAAACATCGTGTCCCCCGTCTCCTGTTACCATCGATCCTAGAAGCACACTTCGGACCCCCTACTCGAGATCCGCCGGTTTTGACACCGACATTGGTGCTTCCATTGAGAGTTCCACTGTGTCGTCGGCAAAGGGCTCGATGGCCCCTTCAATCGTCAGTAATGACGTTGTCCAGGGAGAAACCTTTCTCCCCGGACAGATCTTCGTATTCGACAGCTTCGTACTGTGGGCCAACTCGCTTGGCCATCTGGAGCAGATCAACAGCTATGCCCCTGGCCATCAGGTCAGATTCGGAAGCTTGAACTACGCTGCGGACATCCATGGAGACCTGATCTTCGACGGATTCGAGACCGCGACAATCGCTCCCCGTTGCCCCGATGAACATGGCTTAAACCTGTCATCGGGCCGCATCCAGGAGGTAGCTCCTGTAGCAACTCTGGCCTTAGATCCGGAGCAGATCAAGTCGTCCAAAGATGGGAAGCTCAACCCCATCGCGGGGCTACCGATTCTGCAGCGTTGGAGCCGCCCGCAGATTCCGCTTCATATGGTATCTGCATCAACGGAACCCCGAACTCGTCTCCGGTGTCGAGTTCCGAAACCTACGAGCCCGCGGATACCGAACTCGATCGGTTATCGATCTTCAAGTTCAGCGCCGCAGATGTCTTCCAACACTCGCCCATGGGCGACCTACTAAACTCATTAAAAAACCTATCCCGGGCAGATGACTCGTCGCCGAACTATGTTCGGTTCGAACTTACGGCGGATGATGGAGAATTTTGCTTCCCACCCGCCACCCACTTCATAGCCACCGTTGAAGACCCAACCAACACGCCTGACCCCCACTCCGAAGACATCGACGGTATGGACGACGATGAGGGGCAGGGCCAGAGCTTACTACCCGCGAGACACGGGATGGCCACTTCCTGGTATGACGTGTGTATGATAGACACACCTGACGACGCTCTCGACGATGACAAGGAGGATCCAGTCGAGGATAAACCTCCTGGTACACAGTCTGAACACCGGCGCCCATGGCGCCGCTCTAAGTCACATCGCCCAAGAGAAAACACTACTAGCACCAGAGAAGACAACACTCCGGACAATGAAGACCCTGTTGAGGTAGAATCCGAACAGGAGGAACAGGAAAGCGGGCAAGACAGCCTTGATGGACAGGCCACATATGGAGACTCGGAGGATAGTAATTATCTCCCACTCTCTGAGGATGAGGAGAGCCTTGGCAACGAGGATTTTATCGTGCTTGGGGAACCTCTCGAGCAGGAGCACTTTAAACGCTGGCTCATAGCCACAGCAAGGAGCCTAAGGAAGAAGCAGTTGCAGCTTCAAGCGAGCCAAGATTTGCTCAATGATAGATGGACCGAGGTCCTGGCCGCCAAAGAATACGGCCTTAGCAGCCCAGACAAAGGCCACCCCAAGTATAGGTGGCTCCCTCAATATGATGGCAGGGCGTTGGAGCCCACACCACCATCAAATGATGCGGTAGGCCGACCGCAGTTCGGTCCGGATAAAGCAGCAGCCCAAGCAGAGCACCATACCAACCCATCCGGCCGTCAACACAAGAACAAAACAGCTCGGGTGAATACTCTCGACATCCAACAAGACCTGGAGGGTAGAACAGGACACACAAAATCGATATACAGATCGCGGGGACATGCCCCGGCCGGTGATGATGGTTACCTATTCGGACATAACAGAGCCGACCACTCCCTGTCCGAACACCGTAAACGGAGTCCACCGGAGGTTCTTCATAGTGTGGCCCAACATAGAGGAGCCGCACACCCTCTCTGCTTCACTAACGAAGTAATGGAGCATGAATTTCCAGACGGTTTTAAACCCATTAACATCGAGTCATACGATGGAACAACAGATCCCGCGGTATGGATTGAAGATTACCTCCTCCATATCCACATGGCTCGCGGAGACGACCTTCATGCCATTAAATACCTACCTCTCAAGCTCAAAGGGCCAGCTCGGTACTAGCTAAACAGTTTGCTAGAAAATTCTATTGGCAACTGGGAAGATTTGGAAGACGCCTTTCGAGACAACTTCCAAGGAACGTATGTCCGGCCACTAAGGGGGCGTTTGGTTCACAGGCGAGGTTGGCTTGGCTGAGGATATACCTAATCACGTGGTTGGGGATATCCTCGCGCTTGTGGTTACGGATAGCCAATTTTATGTTTGGTAAGAAGGACGAGAGATGGATATCATGTTGTCGACTGATTATATAAAATATATATCATGTGGAATAGGTCAACAACACCATCAAAAAAATGTATTGTAATCATCTAATCTGTCAAAAAAGTGTCTAAAACACATCACATGCATTAGCAGATTAGATGATTCATCAGATGGTGAGTTGAAGCCAATCTTGCTGTCTGATGCAAATATGCTAGTTTGAAGAATGTATAATCAGGCAGTTGGAGAATATGCTACATGCATACATGCGTACGAGTTTGCTACGTGCCTACGTGTGTGTTGACCGGGCGTGGGACGGAGGACCCGGACGTTCTGGTAAACCTGGAGTCACGGTAGGCGACGTCTTCCAACACAGGCCAGCCTCGACGTGCTCATGAACTTGGGATCGCCGGAGGTGTGGAGACAGTTGCCCCGGCGTCCGCACTGCGTAGGACATCAGCAGCCGCGGCCGGTGAGCGTGCGTGTTCGGCATAGGCGCAACTTGATGCGCACCACCGGACACTGGACCTTTCTTGCCCGAAGCCATACACCTGCCGCCGCCATGCACACTTCGACCCCGCCGCCGCCCTTGCTCAAACGGCCGCCGCCGATCCAAATCGTAGCTTCCTTGTCCGTGTGGATAGGGTGTTCAGTTCTTTCGGGAGGGGTGAGAGAAGAAAATAAAATATTTCGCCGCCTTGGGAGGTCACCGAGCATGGGTGGCTGCCAGCGTCCGCGAGAATTTTGCGGCTCCCCATAGCCAGCATTTGGAGGAATATTCCTGGGTATCTGGTTATCCCCAGCCTTCTTCACCACCAAACCAAACAAGTGTTATCCCTCCCAAAACTGGCTATCCCTATCCATTGGTTGGTTATCCCTCCAACCAAACGCCACCTAAATGCCGATGACTTAAGTCATATTGTCCAGCAGCCCGGTGAATCAGCCAGGGAGCTCTGGACCAGGTTCTTAGTCAAAAAGAACCAAATCATCGACTGTCCGGAAGCGGAAGCCCTCGCGGCCTTCAAACATAGCGTCCGAGATGAATGGCTAACACGTCACCTCAGTCAGGAAGGACCCAAATCCATGACAGCCCTCACTGCTCTAATGACTCGCTTTTGTGCGGGAGAAGACAACTGTCTCGCTCGTAAAAGCAACAACGCCAGCGACCCGGGCACTTCCGAAATCCGAGACGGCAACAGCAAGCCACGACGAACCGAACACAACAGTCGCAATGACAATGAAAGATCACGTGACATAGCGGTCAACGCTGGATTTAACAATCCAAACCCCGGCCAACAGAAAAAGCAACCGAAGGCAAACAAAGACAGACTATCCACCCTTGATAGGATATTGGACCGACCTTGCCAGATCCACGACCAATCTGATAAGCCAGCTAATCATACCAACAGAAACTGTTGGGTCTTCAAGCAGGCAGGCAAGCTCAATGCTGAACACAAGGGGAGGAGGCCACCAAGCGATAAAGACGACAGACCGGCTCACCAGCCAAACACCAGGGGCCAGAAACAGTTTCCCTCCAAAGTTCGACCACTCCCGGAACAGAAATAGTAGTTCGGGTTCCGCCACCCACCTCATGTACCAGCAAGATTTACACCGCACGTGTATCACTACGCACTCAAGATACCATGGGCATTGGCGGAAGCACAATACGGACGGCCCTGCAAGCACTCCCGTAACGTTTTTTATCTGTGTTCCTTTTTCTTTTTTCACTATTATCTCGTAAAAATAGGTGACGAAAAAGACAGTATCTACAACGGACTCTCTCGGAGTTCGGATCCGTACACTCTCCTAAAGGGGCTACTTCCGTTAAGGATTACCCTCCCCGAGGACGGGCGGCGCAGACGTGCGACAGGAGGTCCAAATCAACTTTTTGGAGACCGCACTCTTTAGTTCAAGCCTCTACTATGCCTTGTTTCCTCCGTTCCCGACCCCGAGCATGTCAAATAGCAGGGTTCGTGGTTTTTTATATGAATTTATCATTGGCATATTGCTCTATTTCCAGTAAACTTTTATCCGAACTAATCTTCCATACTCTTTCAACAATGAGTATGGCCTTAGCGGCTGCTTTACAGATGCACCTCGGCATAACCTGCCAGGGGCTCGGTATGGGAACAAATGAGTTGCCAGTAAAAGTCCGAACAGCTCTAAAGCGCACTTCAGCGTCGCAAGTTTGGCCTTATATGCATCAGCTCTGAATCATTGTCTCGGGTCAATAGTTGGGTTGCTCGGCTCCTGTGCTTGCTACCCTACGTTCCGTTCTATTGGCTAGGGTAGTAAAGGGAGAACTACTGCGATTTGTGCCCTGGCCTAGACCGGATGAGCACCTCAGTAGAGAAAGCCGAAAACTGACTGTCATGATGCGGCAAGAGCTGGTCAACCACTTGATGACTTATTCGAATCTTTAGTGATTCTCAGTGTCACACGAGGGATCTTTTTCAGATCAACATATGTAAGGCACTATATTATAATGCGACGTATACATACTAGGGGCTATGTCGTAGCCCCACCATAAAACTCATATGGCTAAGTGAAGGTGTTAACGCCCTATAGTCCGATTGCCTGGTTCGCCGCATTGTCACCTCCTTCACGGACCAAGACGTTGGATAAAGAGTGAGTAAATGCTTTTCCGAACACCCCCGTACTTCCTACGAGGGGGCTGAAGCCGACGACTGGAAAACTTTCAGATCACATTAAAACGGCCGCACAGGAGGAACACAAGCTCTTGAGCAAAACATAAAAACAGATTGACTATAAAGTTGTCTGTTACAACCATTATACACATCACTCGAACATTATGTCTTTCGAGCATTGACCCTCTATCAAGCGGGCGGCCTCTAAGACATCTTCAAAATAGTGCTCCGGCTCACAACGGCCCTTGCCCTTGGGTGGACTCCTCGCCGCAACATCGATGGCCTTCATCTTTCCCCAAAATGTTTTGACTCGGGCAAAGGCCATCCATGCACCCTCAACGCACGCCGACCGCTTCACAGCGTCGATATGTGGCACCGCGTCAACAAGCCGCCGCACCAGGCCAAAATAACTACTCGGAATAGGCTCACTTGGCCACAACCGGATTATGACTTTCTTCATGGCGTTGCCGGATATCCTATGAAGCTCGGCCCACTGGGACATCTATTCATTCAGCAACAGAGGGCACTTCAATGCGCCGAATTGTGACTAGCTTCTTTGTTACATACCCCTCTTGTGCGTGGTAAAACTACGCCGCATCGGAAGAACTCTTCGGTAAGTCCAAAAATTTGTCCGGAGAACTCCATACTTGGTTAAGCTGAGCATAGTTCGGATCGCCGAACTTAGTCTGTAGCAAAAAGGGCTTGCCAGCCGCAATCTCCCCAGCTTGCCGGATCTCCTCACGGGCCGCTCTGGATTCAGACCGCGCTTCTCTCGCCTCTCGTAAGGCCTTGTCAAGTTCAGCCGTTTTGGCTTCATTTTCCTTCTCAAGAAGTTTACAGCGGCTAGCCGCATTCTCTAATTCATGCGCCATGGTGGACATCCTCTCCTTGTCTTGGCGCCGTGCAGCTTGTTCGGCTTTCAACTCAGCCGATGCCTTTTCGGCAGCCGGATTACTAAACCGGGCCTGCTCCTTGGCCCGGGCTAGCTCCGCCCGAAGGGCCTCCACGGCGGCAGCACCATCTGTATTCATGCACATTTCATATAAAACTCTTTTTAGAGTCAGGCTTCAATTACAAGCACATTGGTGTAAGGAATGCTCGAAATATATACCTTGCGAGTCGTCAAGACGCCTGTTGATCAATGCAATGTCATCCTTTGCAATATCCAGCTTTCGCTGCAGTTCGGCCACTTCCGTATTTCGGGTAGCCGCAGGAGGGGAGGCAGCCTGTATTCCAAGTAAAATCAAGGTTAGTACCTGAACATATCTTTTCGATCCTCTTATCGCTTCCTTTGAAAGGGAATCCGAGTCTCAGGGGCTACTGCATATACAACAGGTGCATTCTGTCAATAAAATACCATTGGCAAAATTACATCACAAACCTCAAAACCCCTTAGGAGGCTCGTGAAGGCCTCGTTCAACCCGCTCTTCGCGGATAGAACCTTTTCGACCACCGTAACCATCAATGCACGGTGTTCCTCTGAAACGGACGCTTGTCGCAGCACGTCCGTCAGCATTCCCGGCGTTTCTGGGTCTTCGGAAACCGCCGCTGGAGTACGGCATTCCTTTGAAGGAATCTGCCCACTCGCCTCCAGAATCGTCTCCGGCTGTAAACCGGATAATTCGGGGCCGTCATGCTTGATTCCCGAACCCTGAGTAACAGAGGCACCACCTTCGGGTAATGCCTTCTTCGTTTCCTGCACTACTTGTCGATCGGGAGGAGCCCCCCGGGACGATACCTCAGAATCATCCGCCCTATTGGGCGGGGAGGCCGGAGAAGGCGTGTCGCTCTCCATCATCTCTGGAAGAAGGTCTCCCGAGGAGGAGGACGATTGAGAAACACCAGGCGTTAACCTGCGAGGACGTACGTATGTCGGAGGATTACTTCATTAATAAGAAAGGAATGAGGTATGATTAAAGTACCTTGCTGCACTTACGGTTTGGCCGGAGGTTTGTCCTCATCATAAAGCTCTACGTCAACATCACTTGCCCGGCCCAAGCCTCCCGTCGATGGCGTTTTCCCTTTCTTGGAAGGTTTCCCCTCCTGATCTTCAGAAGTGGCCCTTTTCTTGCCATGGAGGGCTTCCTCCGCACCTTCGCCCTCGGGCAAGAGGGTTTCGGTTTCCCTGAACATAATGTATAATTTATCCTTGGGGCGGAGACCACCTCCAGCCTCCCTGTTCTCGCCCTCCTCCGTAGACACCTGGTACGGTGTCGGAGCCAGCATCCTCGTTAGCAGGGCGTTCGCAGAGTCTTCGGGAAGGGGCGCCGGACACCAGATCAACACCGCTTTCTTTATCCAGTCCTGTGAAGGGACGGATTGTTCAACATCTTACCAAGAGATACTCGAATAGAGGGTATGCGGAGATTGAATACTTACCGAAGTGTCCGGATGATTGCAGTCGAGGCCAACATCTTCGGTGGTGTCCGGCCATTGCTCTCGCTCCCCGAAATACAATTTACACATTCCTTCGTACGTGGTGCCGAAGAAGTGCTGAAGAGTCCGCCACCCTTCTGGATTAAACTCCCACATACGGAGAGGCCGCCGCTGACACGGCAGGGTTCGGCGGACTAGCATTACTTGAACGACATTCACAAGATCGATGCCCTTCTCGGTAAGGCTTCAGATGCGACTTTGCAAAGTCTGCACTTCATTGACGGATCCCTAGTCCAATCCCTTATTGATTCATGAAGCAAGCTGAACTGGAGGGCTGGGTCGGAACGCAGGCATAGCTGCCCACCTGGAGCCACGCGGCTCGTTGATATAAAACCACCGCTGATGCCATAGGTCGGAGGACTCGGCGAAAGATCCTTCAAACCAAACCGCGCTGGCAAGCTTGCCTATTATGACACTGCCACACTCTGCCTGCTCCTCCTCTGCCCCCTGCTGCCTCACATCAAAGGTCTTGAGCCACAGACCAAAGTGCGGAGGAGTCCGAAGGAAGGCCTCACACGTGACGATAAATGTCGAGATGAGAAGAACAGAGTCCGGGGCCAGATCGTGAAAATCTAGCCCGTAGTAGAACATGAGCCCCCGGACGAAGGGGTTAAGCGCGAACCCTAACCCATGGAGGAAGTGGGACACAAATACTACCCTCTCGCTAGATTTGGGGGCGGGAATAACCTGCCCCTTTGCGGGAAGCCGATGAAGGATTTCTGGGGTCAGATACCTCGCCACGCAGAGCTTCGCAATATCCTCCTCCATGACAGAAGAGGCCACCCACCGGCCTGGACGGCTGGACCCGGACATGATTGGGGTTGGTGGTGATTGGAACCCGAGGGCTAGAACTCGGGGTGGCTGGGGTTGAGGAAGAAGCCAGCACAAAAAGAAAAAGACGAGAGTGGGTCTCTATATAAAGAGCCCGAATACTGAGCGTCTCCTCCTGGGTCTCGAAACTTGCCTATCCCCAAAGAGTTGTACCCAGGGGACGGTTGGGTTACCCACGATTGCATTAATAAAAATCCCATGAATAAGGAGACACGATCTCTGCTTTGACAAGACGTGCCAGTAAAACCGCGTCCCGAGACGTGGGGCGACGGGCTAGCCAACGGTTGGAAATAATAACCAGGCAGGTGTGATATGATGTCATAAACAGTTGTCAGCAGATTGGACTCGTGGAATATTGTGTTCTCCCCAATTACGTACACAGGTCCGGGTATACTTGCTACATCCGAAGACTATTCCGGAGTTCGGAAGGAGGGAACCCACCTTGCAATGCCGAAGATAAAATCTGCGCGCCGGACTCCTCGTCATTGAAGCCATGTTCAGGGGCTACTGAGGGAGTCCTGGACTAAGGGGTCCTCGGGCGTCCGACCTGTTATCCGTGGGCCGGACTGATGGGCTGTGAAGACATGAAGACCGAAGACTGTACCCATGTCCGGATTGGACTCTACTTGGCGTGGAAGGCAAGCTTGGCAACCGACTATGAAGATTCCCTCTGATGTAACCGACCCCATGTAACCCTAGATCTCTCCGGTGTCTATATAAACCGGAGAGCGTAGTCCGGATAGGGGATGCTCATTACCATATTCACATAGGCTAGACTTCTAGGGTTTAGCCATTACGATCTCGTGGTAGATCAACTCTTGTAACACTCATATTCATCAAGATTAATCAAGCAGGAAGTAGGGTATTACCTCCATAGAGAGGGCCCGAACCTGGGTAAACATCGTGTCCCCCGTCTCTTGTTACCATCGATCCTAGACGCAGAGTTCGGGACCCCCTACCCGAGATCCGCCGGTTTTGACACCGACACCCGTCTCTCCTGGTGGCACCGGAGTGCCGCCGGGGCAAGGATCGTGACGGCGATCTACATCAACAACCTTGCTACTGTCAACACCAACTTTCTCCCCCTCTATGCAGCGGTGTAACACCTCTTCTCCCCGTTGTAATCTCTACTTAAACATGGTGCTCAACTCCATATATTATCTCCCAATGATCTATGGTTATCCTATGATGTTTGAGTAGATCCATTTTGTCCTATGGGTTAATCGTGATCTTGGTTGGTATGATTGTATATTTTATTTATGGTGTTGTCCTACGGTACCCTCCGTCTCATGCAAACGTGAGGGGCCCCCGTTGTAGGGTGTTGCAATATGTTCATGGTTTGCTTATTGTCAGTGTTGCTGGGGATGACAGCAGCCTAAACACGGATAAGTGGGTTATGGCGTATGGGATAAAGAGGACTTGATACTTAATGCTATGGTTGGGTTTCACGACCTTAATGATCTTTAGTAGTTGCGGATGCTTGCTAGGGGTTCAATAATAAGTGCATATGATTCAAGTAGAGAAAGTATGTTAGCTCATGACTCTCCCTCATGTAGAATTGCAAGAATGATTACCTGTACTTGTTATAGATTGCCTAGGGACAAATGACTATCTTGTTGACAAAGGCTATCCACTTTTATTACCTTGCAATTTATTCGTAGTTTTATTCTCGCAAAGTACTCGTAGTTTTATTCTCGCAAAATAGTTTCATACTTGTTTTAGGTAAAGCAAATGTAAAGTGTGCGTAGAGTTGTATCGGTGGTCGATAGAACTTGAGGGAATATTTGTTCTACCTTTAGCTCCTCGTTGGGTTCGACACTCTTATTTATCGAAGAAGGCTACAAACGATCCCCTATACTTGTGGGTTATCATATTGCATAAGATGGCTGGCGGGTGTCTGTCTCTCCTACTTTAGTTGAATCTGATTTGACAAATGCGGTCCTTGTAGAAGGTTAAAAGGCAACTTGATTATCACCGTTGTGGCTTTGCATAGGTAAGAACGGTTCTTGCTAGTTGCTCATAGAAAACACGTAAAAATTGCAACAACAAGTAAAGGACGTCTAACTTGTTTTTGCAGGGCATGTTGTGATGTGGTATGACCAAAACGTGATGTGATATATGTTGATGTATGAGATGATCATGTTTTATAATAGGTTCACGGCTTGCATGTCGATGAGTACGACAACCGACAGGAGCCATAGAGTTGTATTTAATTTATTATATGACCTGTGTGTCTACTAATAACGCCATGTAATTGCTTTACTTTATCGCTATGCGTTAGCAATAGTTGGTGAGACGACCACGTGATGACACGATGATGGAGATCATGGTGTCATGCCGGTGACGATGAAGATCATGCCGTTGCTTTGGAGATGGAAATAAAAAACACAAGATGATAATGACTATATCATGTCACATATTTTGATAGCATGTGATGTTTATCTTTTTATGTATCTTATTTCACTTAGGACGACGGTAGCATTATAAGATAACCCCTTTACTAAATTTCAACATAAAAGTGTTCTCCCTAAGTTTGTTGGCCCAAAACCTGCAGGCGAGCCCTAGCCCACCGACACATAGCCGTGCCCTTGACGACGAAATCACTAATTGAGGAGTACTCCTTGCAAAGATCACTCCCACCTACTTGTCGCAACCTGGGAGTTTTCCCTTTTTTCATAGATCTGTTTATTCAAAATGTTTTATCTCTTAAACCATGCATCCAAATCTCAATCCGTTTTCATCAATGGATTCCTCGCTTCGTGATCTTCAAAACTAGATCCCATGTTGATAGGTTTTGACAAAGTTTTTTTATGAAAAAACCGGACAAAAAAACAAACGAATAAACCAAACCGTGAGCATGGTTTTTTCCCTTTATGAAAGAGGCATGGTCGTGCCTCTCACGAAAGCACAACCGTGTCTCTCGCACGGCAAAACCGTGCCTCTCGCGGAAGGAAAAAATAGAAAGCGCATTTTTCCGTTTCTGAGAGGCACGACCGTGCCTCTTGCGAAAGCACAACCGTGCCTCTCACGGAAGGAAAAAAAAATAGAAAATGTATTGTTTTTCGTTTTCAAGAGGCACAGCGAAAGCACAACCATGCCTCTCGCGAAAGCAAAACCGTGCCTCTCATGAAAGAAAAAAACAGAAAACGTGTTTTTTCTGTTTCCGAGAGGCATGGCCGTGTCTCTTGCGAAAGCACAACCGTGCCTCTCCGGAAGGGAAAAAACAGAAAATGCGTTTTTTTATTTCTGAGAGGCACGGCCATGCCTCTCACGGAAGCAAAAGAAAGCATTTTTTTCTCGCAAGATTTTTTTGTCCAAAAGCTAAGGAAGACTGGTAGATAACTAAAAGGTCCAAAAGAACCGGGGAAAATACCGGTTTAAAAGCTGAAAACACGTGCGAAAAATAATAATCCGAAGGGAGCGTCCAAATTGCGACACGTGGCGACAGCTGAGAACATGCCAAGTGGCGGGCTCGCAGCCCACGCACAAGTGATCGTTGCGAGGCTCCCGAAGGGGCGCTCGTCAACTTTTTTTTGAGGGGTAAAACCAAGTTTATTCATCCGCAAAGTCCACATGGTGTGGGATACATCTCTGGTCATGGGATACACCAAACCAAACGTGGCGACCTGGACTTTGGACGCTCCCTTCGGATTACTATTTTTCGCACGTGTTTTCAGCACGACTAAGTTATGTGCTTCATAGTTAACAGCACGACTCCCAAAGGAAAAGATACAATGATAAGTAGATGCCCTAAGATTTATTTCGATGATGATTGTGCCATAAGTCCCATGTGCGTTTTTGTTCATATCCGATACCACTTGCAGACAATCCGACGATACCACAAAATTCTGGATGCCCAAATCCTGTGCTAGGGAGAGAGCTTCCCGGCAAGCTATAACTTCTAGAGTCACAGGGTCTACAACTCCTTCGACTACTAGCGCCGAGCTGCCTATATAGTTACCTCCGTCGTCTCTGCATACTGCCACTGCTGAGCCTCCTTTTCTTGTTACCACTCTTGCATCAACATGTATTTTGCAAAACCCCACGGGGGGCTTCTTCGGTCGGCGCTGATTCTGACGTGGTAGTGTAGCGCTTGCCACCGGGCCTCTCTCCTTATTTCTGACAATATCCAGGTCTGCAATGAATCTGCCTATAAAACTGTGTGTTGCTTGGGGGCTCTGGAAAATAAATTCATGAATGGCCTTCCTTCGTGAATGCCATATAGAACAAAGCATCACTACCATAAGGATAAACTGGTCATGTGAAAGCTTCTGCATAAGTGTAAACAACCACTGTTTTGCATTTGGTTCCGTATTCTCTATGATTTTATGTGTGATCTCTTCATCCGTCAGCGCCCACACACTCCTCGACGTTGTGCACTCAAGCAAAGAATGACGCCATGAGTCCTGTGCTCCACACAACCCGCACTAGTCCGAATCAGCCATGTGGCGATGTGCTCTTACGTCATTAGTTGGTAATGAGTGTTTCGAGAGCCTCCACAAGAACATTTTGATTTTCCCTGGGACTTGTGTCTTCCAAAGCGATTTCCATGCTCTGCCCTCTGCATCGGAGCTTGATGGGCTTGCAGTCCCATCCAGCCACGCCTCCCTTCGGTGCTTGGTGGCAACAAGCATGTTATATGTAGATTTTACAGAAAAAGAACCGTGTTTCTCAAAGTGCCACGCCCAAAAGTCCGGTATATTCCTAGTGCACAACGGAATTCCGAGTATGGTCTGAACATCTATTGGTATGAAGGTAGCTTGAAGGAGCTGAGTATTCCAGGAAGCTGTTGTATTGTTAATGAGCTCGGACACTTTGGTGGGAGGGTTTGGAACAATACTTCCGTATGGTCTGAACATTCCCTCTCTAGGCAACCAATTCTGTGACAAATATCAGTAGCAGCACCATTGCCAATATGTTTTATCAGACCTTGCTTTAATGTATCCCTGCCTTCAACTATGGCGCGCCATACCTGGCTTGGGTGACTTCCAAGTTCGGCCTCAAGGATCTCGGAGTTTGGGTAATAAATGCTCTTCAAAACACGTGCACTCAGGGACTCCGGGCTCTGTAGCAATCGCCATGCTTGCCAAGCCAGCATTGCTAGGTTGAACAGTTCGAAATCTTTGAAACCCAAACCTCCCATACTCTTGGGTTGCGTCATAGTTTTCCATGAGACCCAATGAGGCTTTCGCTTTCCTTCCTTGCTCCCCCACCAGAACTTTCTGATTAGCATATTTAGGTGTTCACACAATCCTCTAGGCAGCTTGAAGCAAGACATAGAGAAGACAGGTACAGCCTGGGCAACAGACTTGACCAACACCTCTTTTCCAGCCATGGACATAGTGCGCTCAATCCACCCTTGAACCTTACTCCAGAGTCGGTCTTTTAGATATTTAAATGCACCATTCTTTGAACTGCCAATATCAGAAGGCATTCCCAAGTACTTTTCATTGAGGGTTTCATTAGGGACGTGGAGGATGTTTTTAATCTCTTGTCTGACCTCTGGTACCCCTTTGCTGAAATAGATTGATGATTTATCATGATTAATTCGCTGCCAAGTTGCCCAGCAATATGTGTCCAGAACATGGTGCACCTCATTAGCACCTACTATTTGCCTTGAAGAACAACAGTCTGTCATCAGCGAATAGGAGATGGCTCACTGGTGGCGCCGAAGGAGCAACCTGTAGACCATTCAAGTTGGATGACTCACTTTTGGATTTCAAAAGGCACGAAAGGCCCTCTGCTGCTATCAAGAACAAGTATGGAGATATCGGGTCCCCTTGTCTGATTCCACGTGAAGGTTTAAATTGTTGTAGTCTCTTCCCATTGAACAAAACAGAGAAATTTACCGTAGTAACCAGGCTCATGACAATATCTACCCATCTGGTATTGAACCCCAGTTTGAGCATAATGGCTTTGAGATATGGCCACTTCACCCTGTCATAAGCTTTCATCATGTCGAGTTTGAGGGCACATGACTGATTCTTCTTGGCCTTGTTCCTCTTCATAAAATGCAAGCACTCGTAAGCTGTTATGATGTTATCTGTGATCAATCTACCTGGAACAAAAGCTGACTGCTCCTCTGAGATAATATCAGATAAAACTACCTTCAATCTGTTAGAGATAACCTTCGAAGCAATCTTATACATTACGTTACACAAACTGATTGGGCGAAACTGAGACAGAAGCGTGAGATTTTTTACCTTGGGAATTAATACCAAGACCGTCTCATTTATGCATTCCGCAGATTCAGTGCCTTCTACAATCCTCAAATCTGCCTTGGTGACGTCATCCCCGCATGTATCCCAATGGTGCTGAAAAAAGTGCGCCGGAAAACCATCCGGCCCGGGTGCTTTAGTTGGGTACATCTGAAATAAGGCTGTTTTAACTTCTTTCTGACTGTACGGAGCATTCAATGTATCATTCATTGCTGGTGTTACTTTGGTCGGGACTGTCTCAAGCACCTGCTCCATATCATGAACACCCTCAGATGTATACAGGTCCTGATAAAAGGTTGTGGTCAAAACCTCCATTTCTGACGTATCCTCAGTTAACTACCCGTCCGGTCTCTGGAGAGATTTTATTTGGTTCTTCCGCCTTCGGCGGCTTGTACGGAGATGAAAAAAATATGTGTTCTTGTCGCCATGCATCAATCATTTTAGATGGGCTCGCTGGCGCTCGTCAATTAGTTGCTCCCTGTGATGTTGCTCTCGTGGCACCTTGGGCCGCGGCCCGGGGCCTTGATATATTTTCTGGACCCTATGTTTACGGGCTTTAGAATCAGCCCGGGATCTGCCGAATATCACTGCGAAGGCAGACAGCACGGCCCGGGCGCACGCACGCACGCACGCACGCGTCGCCTCTCCTCTCCTTGTTCTGCATTCCTCTTCGCTTTGTTGCGAAGCAAACTGCTCGCTACCGTGCCGCCGCGCTGCGCGTCTGCGCCCAGGCCGGCCGCCGCCTGCGCTGCCTCGTCGTGCTGCGCGCGCCCCCACCCCTCCGGCCCTCGGCTATTGACTACTCGGCCTCCGGCGCTGATTCAGACGATCGCCGTCGGGCTCCTCCTCGGCTTCCCCCTTCGCGCTACCGGCTGTTACGCGTCGTTCCCCTCCCCACATCCGCGCCGGACCGCCGGCTCCTCTTCCCCCCTCCGTTGGTGCGCCGCCGAGCGAAGCTTCTGGTCGCCCCCTTGCAAGCGCAGGCGTGCGGCTGTCTGTACGCGTGTTGTATTAGGTATAATTTCTATCTTTTTTTCTTTTGTATATATGCGCTGAATTGAATCCTCAAACTGACGCATTTTATCACCAGTTTCATGTTTAGAACAGAAGATGAAGAAATGTTACCATGTTTTGATGTCTTGAAGGTGTTGGTTCAGTGATTAACTATCTCACTTGATGTTGTGGGACGAGCAGATGAACCAAACCATCTATTTTGTACTCTTTTATATCCCTGTATTAACTCTTGTAGTTTTCGTCTAACTTATTGGATCGTTAAACATTGAGTTTAACTTTTACATTTATTGTGCAACCGGGCCATATGTTTCTATGCTTTCACAAGAGATATTTTTTGGATAGTTATAACTTATAAGCACTTAGTTTCTGGCCCGGGGTTTGCCCACCATACCCTGTTCAGTTCATTCTCCTCTCCTTCTAGATTGTTTAAGGATCAATTTCTATGTTTCTGGCTTATAGTATCTTCGTTTAGCATAAACATATACTTGAAAATATATTATTTTATATGCATTATTTGTATTTATTGTGTATATATATAGCCGCAGCTCGTGTCACCATTTTCTGTGAAATGGTGAATCCGCATTTCTGTCTCTGCATAACATGTATCAGGTCACCAAATTGCTTTAGGGACACTGTTGGAAGCATCTCGGATTTGGTCTATGGCTAGCATCTAGCATGGACGTTTTAATGCAGTGCGTTTGCAAGCCAGGGCTACATCTATGTTACTATGTTAGGCCAGTTACATTGTAGCGTGAATTAAGTCTGACATTGTGCTAAAATTGATGAACCAACTGGGACCTTATTAATTCAGCATGTGATATTTTTTCTCTCGAATGGATTTCTATTTTGAATGGTCAGCATATGATGTTATAAGCACTTTTCTTGTTCATTCTCATCACGCCATTTTATTCACAACCTGCAGGAGTTTCTTGTGTGTCAAGGGAATGTCTGCCTCAGAAAACCAGACTGCTGAAATCAGCAACGAAACTGATGACAGGAAGGGAGACCGTTCATGGAACATCATACGTATACGTTTACCACCGAGGAAGAAGTTGCCTGACGCCTCCCTCACCCTGAGCAAGAAAGTACCTAGGATTAACAAAACCGGAAGTAAGGAAGTACCTGAAATGAGTACTGACAGCCCAGGAAAGAATCTGATAATTGCTCCAGTACTGGGTGAGGCAAGCAGCCATTCCCCAAGAATGGGACTGTGTAATGAGGGCAGTAGCAACACCCTGAGCAAGACACTGTCTGCTAAACCTGAGAGTGATACCTCAGGCAACAAACAACCAGATGAGGCAACTTACAGCACCCTGAGCAAGAACCTAAAAGTCGATGATAAAGAGCAAGGAAGTGATGCAAACTGTTATGCGGCTAAACAGGGACCGTATGAGGCCAACAACAATATCTTAAGCACGATACTTCCTCTACCAGGCAAGAATCTGATAACTTCTCCAGTACAGGGTGAGGCAAGCAGCCACTCCCCAAGAATGGGACTGTGTAATGAGGGCAGTAGGAACACCCTGAGCAAGACACTGTCTGCTGAATCTGAGAGCGATACCTCAGGCCATAAACACCCGGATGAGGCAACTTACAGCACCCTGAGCAAGAACCTAAGAGTCGATGATGAAGAGCAAGCAAGCGATGCAAACTGTTATGCTGTTGAACAGGGACCATGTGAAGAGGCCAACAACAATATCTTGAGCATGATACTTCCTCTACCAGTTCAGGAATTACCTGAAAATCATATAGACAACAGCCCAAGCAAGAACGATATAACCCCCGGAATGCAGAATGATGAGGAACATAACAACTCCCCAAGAAGGAAACTGCACTATGATACTGACAACAAAGAAGATGAAGAGGGTAACAGCAGAAGCTGGAACCTCACAATCACCGCTGGGAAGTATGAGGATGTTGTTGAAGAAGCTCACCACCACATTCCCACCAAGAAGGTTGAAAACAATGCCCCAAGCAATTCACCAACTGATCCAGCCAAACAAATTTCCCCACACAAGAGGCTGCCTACCTCTTCGAGCCGGAACACCCCGGGAATGAAGCTTTCTGCTTCCGTTTGCCAGGCTGTGGAGCAAAATACCAATGCTGCGAACACGGAGGTCACAAAGGAGTTTCAAGAGTTTGAGGAGAAGTTCAAGCGAACTGTATTTCTTGTCAATCTTGACAACCTCTCTCACCAAGCTACAGAGGTTAAGAGCAACCCAAGCAGGATCCTGTCAACCACTGCTATGGAGTGTGAGATGTTTGAAAATGCTAACCACACCATTCCTAGCAAGAAGCTTTCTGATGTGGCAAGAAACAAGGCCCCAAGCAATAGATCAACTGATCCAGCTAAGAAAAGAACCCCACGCAAGAAGCCACGCACCTCTGCATTACAGACTACTGATACCAGCCAGAATGCTTTTGGAATGAAGCTTCCCATTTCTGATGGCCAGGCTGTTAATCAAAGTAAGAGTGCTGCAGATTTGGATTCCATAAAACAGTATCCTGAGGACAACAAATTGATTACTGACAACCAAGGCAAGAATCTGATGACCACTCCAGCACATGGTGAGGCAAGCAGCCACTCCCCAAGAGTGGGACACTGTAATGGGGCCAATAGCAACACCTTTAGCAAGACACGGTCCGCTGAGTCTGAGAGCGATACCTCAGGCAACAAACTACCGGATGAGGCAAATGACAACATCCTGAGCATGAACCTGAGAGTCACTGCTGAAGAGCAAGGAAGTGATCCAAGCAGTTACGCTGCTAAACATGGACTGTGTGAAGAGGTGAACAACATCTCGAGCATGATGCTTCGTCTTCAACTTCAGGAATTGCCTAAAGATCATATTGGCAACAGCCCAAGCAAGAGCCTTACAACAACTAGAAAGCAGGGTGAGGAGGAACATAGCAACTCCCCAAGAAAGAAACTGCTCTACAATACTGACAATAAAGTAGCAGATGAAGAGGGTAACAACCCAAGCTGGAATCAAACGATCACCGCTGTGAAGTCTAAGGAGGTGTTTGAAGAAGCTAATCATCCCATTCCCAGCAAGATGCTGTCTGGTGAGGCTAAAAACAATGGCCCAAGCAATAGACCAACTTATCGAGCTAACAAAAATGCCCCACACAAGAGTTTGTGTACCTCTTCAGTACAAGCTACTGGTACCAGCGGGAAGACCCCTGGAATGAAGCTTTCTGCTTATGTTGACCAGGCTGTGGAACAAAGTACCAGTGCTGCAAACATGGAGGTCATAAAGGAGCATCAAGAGTTGGAGGAGAAGATGAAGGAAACTGTATATCTTGACAACCTCTCTCACAAGGCTACAGAGCCTAAGAGCAACACAAGCAGGACCCTGTCAACCACTGCTATAAAATCTGATGTGTTTGAAAATGCTAACCACACCATTCCCACCAAGAAGCTGTCTGATGTGGCTAGAAACAAGGCCCCAAGCAAAAGATCAACTGATCCAGCTAAGAAAATCACCCCACGCAAGAAGCCGCGCACCTCTGCAGTGCTGGCTACCGGCACCAGCCAGAATACATCTGTAATGAAGCTTTCCACTTCTGATGGCCAGGCTGCTAATCAAAGTAAGAGTACTGCAGAGTTGGAAGCCATAAAGCAGTATCAGGAGTTCGAGGAGAAGGTCAAACGAACTGTATACCTTGACAACTTGTCTCACCAGGCTACAGAGGCAGTCATAAAAACAGCTTTGAGTCAATTTTGTAGTATCAGAAAGGTTAGTTTTGTTGTGAACTACACCATTCCCTACAATATTCCTCAATCTGCATTAGTAGAGATGGAAACTGAGAAGGATGCTGAAGTTGTGGTCAGTATGCTGCATGGCTTCCCTTTTATGATCTCTGGAATTCCAAGGCCTGTTAGGGCGAAGCATGCTACGGCTGAGATGTTCAATGATCGCCCCCGGAGACCTGGGAGTAAGTTAAAATTTCGCTGGGTGGGCAACAGAGATCCTGATTATGAGATTCTAAAAAAATCGAAGATACTCTCCAGGAGACATGAGGTGGAGAACTTTGCACTAATTGAGGTAAAATCCATTTTGTAGACCCTCAGTTCTGAAATTCAATGGCAATCATCTTTCACATGTGTGTTCCTGTTCTGTGCTTTATTCGCGGATTACTTAGTAATTAGTGGATTTATGCAAGCATTCTCTGATGCTTATTGTTTTTCGGACCTTGTAGCATGAACTAGATGAGGAGAAATCGCTAGCAGAGCAGCAGCAGGAGAATCTGAACTGCAACCGCAAGATGTTGGAGACCATGGACAGCGTCATTCTGTCTGGCATGACAAACTACATATCTAAAATTTATAGCGTCAATTGGAACGATGTGTTCTGAAAATGGCTGAATATTAACGGTGCTCTTTTTGCACAGCGTTGGTACTAATCTCGTAAGTGCCTGTACCATCTGGTTGAAGTGTGATCTAACCTCAGAATCTGAGAGTTGGATGGTTGAACTGTGACCGTTTTATTTTGTGAAACGGATGGCATCGATGTCGCATACTTGAACATGGAGGACCTAGGGTCTGGGGAACTTGACCTCAGGAAGTAGTCAATTTACTGACATTGTAAAGTTTATGTTCATGCTCAACGTCATTTGGAGTATTATAATCCTTATGATCTTTTTGGTTCTTTTGATCATGTTACAGCGACAAATCTCCATTTTAAGGGCTTCTTAGGAGATTTTCAAAGGTATTTTAGATAGGGGTGCAAGCCGCAGCCCACTTTCCAGTTTTTGAGTGTCGATGTCTAAGACATATGAGGAGTTTAGTGCTTCAAGTTCATTCCCACAAAAGGAAAAAGTTCATTTTGTATTAGCTCATCACGTTTTGCAATTTGCAGGCCTAGCAGGACCCCAACTTTTTATCACTAATTTTAGGCTAGTTCAATCCTTACAAATTTTTCAATAAGAGCCTTTTGTATTATAGGACCGTGGCTTGAATTTGTAACTTAAATATCCTGGAAAATTCTCCTGTCTTTCTATGGATGTGTCAGCATAGCAGGGATAGTCCGAACTTGCTAGTTCAACTGATTGCATACCAAGTGTTCCGTTGAAAACTCTGGTTAGCGTTTTGCGAGAAGTGAGGACGAAAACATAAGAATTGCTACATGTAAATGGCCTTCGCCGATCCAACACAAGGTTGGGTTGAAGCTAGTTTTAAATCTGGGGCTTTACACCAACCTCTCAAGCCAATCCAACATTGCAGACAAATTTATGATACACTTCCTTTTCACGAGTCCGAGGCATGTACCTATGTAAAAAAAATAGTCCGAGGCAATGTACCTAATACAAACTGTGAAGCCTTCTCACCTATAGGCTATACATGAGGTCCTTAAGATGCTCTAACATGTTGGTTAAAGGAGAAAACCTGAAAAATAAGAGAAAAATAACGAGATCCTTTTCTATGTGTCGCTTCAAACGATTAGTACGCTGGACAAGAAGAGAAGGAGCGTCACTCATCATCAAGGTCAAAATCGTCATCCGATGCGCACTCAAGATATGAACCAACCGACTTGCAGAAGATGATGAAAGACTTGTCATCCTGCGAAAAAAGAATGCAGTATTTTGCAGGAAGAGGTGTTTCAAGCCATGGAACAAAAAGAATTGGCTGGTCATTCAGCTTTAGGCGTGACGGGGTAGCTAAAAATGAAGTCTAAGAAATGCAAGCAGTTGTGAATTTTGCCACACCTGCTTCATCCTTTTCGGTGATGGTTTGGCATTTGTTATCTTCTCTGAGAAGGTGTCACCAAATTCAGACAATGTAGCCGTCTCCTCCCCTGTTTCAAGGATTTGAGTGTAAGAACAGCATATTTCCGTCCGAGGGAAATGATGGATCCTCTAGTCACTTACTCTGATATTGATACTGCTCAAGCAGTTTCTTTTTCTCAACTTCAACTTGTGAGAATAGGTCTGCGTAACAAGACATTTAACAAGTCAAATAAGAGCCAAATATTTTTGCAGAATCAGTAAGATCTGAACGTCTTGTATGGGAACATCATCCAAATAATGCCAGAGTCGCTGACAAGCAGCAGCCAAGAAATGCGTATTTAGAAACAACACATGAATACAAGTGTCATGTAGATTCTGTTTGCATCAAAACCAGGTATAATTCATTCCTCGATATATTTTTCCAAAGATAAGAATCACAGTTCATACGTACTCCGTACTGGCTGATTAGACCAAATGACATCACATGGCATAACGCCCTAAAATCCTAGATAAATCTGGATAGAAGCACACGATATACTTGTGAAAATGACAACCAGCTCTTATTTGCCATACCTTTGAAGGTTTGTAAGTGTGCATCATTTTCTTCACAGAACATTTCATATGTTTCCTGAAGCTTGGTGTACTCTTCGTTCAATGAACTTTCACACTGCTAATAGTGCAAATCACATGCCATAATTCAATCTTAGGCAAATCAGTAAGTTAGTCGACAATCCGAAAGAATTCTAAACTGAATACCTCTTTCGAAGTGCCTGACAATACTTTCAGCAAGTTCTGCCTGCACATGCAAATATAACAGTTACACTGCGTTCTAAATAAAAACGAACAAGTTTTCTTTTCGGATAGAAATGGTTTCAGGCGTAATTGTACATGCAGGTATTGTTTCACAGTTCACAAGAAAGTGAGTTACCTTTCCTTCTCAAACTTGGACTTGGTATCTTCAAGCATAGTCTGAATATTGGCTGCGACACTGTCAGGTTGAGAAAAGTAAAGGAATAAACGGTGTAAGGAAAAGGTAAAAGAATAATGATCAGCAACATTATGCGCTTCAAACTTCACAGTACAGTCAATGGAGTCCCTTTAGACCACATGTTACAATTTTTGACTGCTTTTTCTCCCCGATGCCTGTGTAAATAATTCTTTGTACAATTTTCCTAAAGCACATCTAGATGTGCCATAAGTATTGCACATCTAAGTCCCATGTCATTAATTTTACACGGAGATTCGTGTGGGTATTTTTTTCTTTTTCTTTTTTCTTTTTATGCTTGATTGAGTCACTTAGATGTGCAATAACTAGGGTCTTTGTAATAGTTCTGAAAAGTTTATAGAAATGTTCAGGCCAGCCGTAGTTTTGAAAATCAACTCACCCGAACAAAGCCACGCCATGACATACAAAACATGAATCCGGGAACCCATCAAATTAATATGCCCATTTTCCTCACACCACTCACAGTGCATATCGCTCCGCATAATATGCAAAAACTGACAGGTACCACCAAACGAACCTAGTTCCTGCATTAATCACATATAATCAGCCGACTGAACACATTGCAGGATTGCATACGTGCAACGTTTATTTGTTGCACATCCCTCCCAGTGACCATGAACTGTAAGTCTCTCCGAACAAATCGGCGAGCACGAAATGCATCAGAAGAAGCCGCTAGGGTAGCATATACGCATATCCCAATTTTTTTGCACGCTAGCACATACCGCGATAAGAGAAAATTCAGAGGTTCAACCGAAAGAATATTGTTCTCCGCACCTGGCGATGATCTGCTCGCACATCTTCTGGCGATCCTTGTTGGCCCCGCTCTTGATCAACCGCAGCAGGCACGCGATCTGCCTCAAGTCACTGCGCCCGCCACAAAAGGAGCCATCACGGAATTAAACCGAGAAGGAATTAGAAATGTGAACCACCGAATCGAAGAGGGAAAGCTCGAAATCAGATGCGCGGCACCTGACGAAATCGCCGTCGGATTCCGAGTCGGAGCTGGAGCCGGAGTCCGAGCCGGAGCCGGGATCAACGGGGTGGCGCGGCCTCTTCAACGACCGCAGAGCCTCTTCGCCCGGGGACATCCTCCTTCCGCCGCCGGGACTCGCCGCAGGCCGCATCGCCGGTCGACAAGCGTAGCGCAACGCAATTCGAATTTGGCAGGGGAGCGAGAGGGTAGTGATGTACTGCTGGCGAAATTTTGGTGGTCCACTACCACTATTGGCTTTTTGTAAGGGCATCTCGACAGCACGTTGTGACGAATCAGTATCACTAGTCACTTTTTTTGCCATGCAGTGCCAACTCTAAGCCTAAGTGTTGCAAAACGGTCTGACAGGCGTATAAGCTCGTATTGACCACGTATCTGACCGACCGGCCCTACGTGTCAGCTGCCACGGTGGCCTACCCGCGCGCACCCGCTCGGTAACTCTCGCACCCGTCTCGGTCGCTCCATGTAGCCGGGTCCGGTCGAACCCAACCGGAGCCAGCCGCACTCTGTCCCTCTCCTCGCTTCATCGCCCTCGTCTCTCCAGCCGCCACCGCTCGCCGCGCAGACCGCCGCGTCCGCCACCGCCGCCGCGCCATGGTCTTCGAGGATGAGAGCAGCGACGACTTGTCCGACCTGCAGATGTCCTCCTCCGACGACGGGATGCATTATCAGGTCAGTGGTGGAGCTAGGGTTAGGGTTAGGTGATTTGGGGATTTGGGGATTTGATGATCTGGTTTTCTGATTTGAGGATTTGCTCCCTGTAGATTCCTGCTAGCATTGAAGACCAAGACTACAATGGCTTGGAGAAGGCACCAGAGGGGCTCTGTGTGGAGCATCGGCTGCCAACTGAGCGCCGTGTAGCTTTTGAATCATTTGAGATGGGCAGGAGGTTTCTAGTTTGTGCTCAGCCTGTAAGATTGATGCTCGCTCTCTCTCTATGTTCACTGTAATATAGTTACTAGTACTGATGATGAAGCAGTTCTGATGATTATGGTTTTGATGCTTATGTTCATTGTAATATGTATATGGGCAGCAGCTTAGTTGGCTGTGTTCACTAGTACTGATGATGATGAGGCAGTGTAGTTGCTAATTTTTAATTGAGGCAGTATAGGTTGCAGTTGAAGTAGCATTGTTTAGTTGGCCACATGGATAGGTTGTAGTTCTGCAGTTGTTAGTTCATTTTTTTAAAGTGCCCTTTCATAATGGTAATTCTTCAGAGAGTAACAATATAAGTGTTTACTATATTGCAGGAAGCTGTAAATTGTGGTTTCCTTGCTTGGGTAGACCCAGAGTGGCCTCCCACAATGCAAAATGCATTGTTGAAGCTTTGGGAAATGTTTGAAGACAGCAGGACTGCTAGGAGGAAGGATAACCTGGAAAGTTCACTTACTATCCACCACCTTAAAGAAGAGAAAAGGAATCTGGATGCCAACTATGACAAACTAGTTGAAGATGTCCATCAACTTCTCAGTGCCCAGGAGGACAGGGTGTTGAATTTCAGCTCTCTGAAAGCTAAGGAGAAGAGAGATGAGAGAGCCAGTGCATCAGTTGTGGCTGCCATGAAGAATGAGATGGAGAAGAAAGAGGCAGAGAACTTCAAGATGAAAGAGAAGTAAAAAGTGCTAATGAACCTGGTAGAAGCTCAAGGCACTGTCATTAGGAACCTAAAGATGAATCATTTGAAAGAGAAGGAAAAGCTAGCTGAAGGCAACAATAATTTAAAGATTCAGGTTGATGAGCTCACCAAGTCTTTGGAAAAAATCACAGAAGAGAATGTGCAGCTGAACCTTCACATGTCTGATCTCAAGAGGGGACATGAGAATCTAATAAAACGCAGGGATGAGGTAAAGCTCCAGCTTGCTGTTCAGTTGAAGTCACTGGAGAAGAGCAACGAGAAGTTGAAGTTGATCCATGACATCCTGAAGGAATGAGGTAGATGAAGATGATTTGGGTAGATGAAGCAGAGCATACCTATCATGATATAAGTTGCTTTGATAGAAGGCTTTGCTAATCTTTTGTGAAGGGTGGTTTAGTTAAGTGTAATGTATGGATGTAGTAGTTGTGAACAATGTTGAACTCCACTATGCTATGGTCTTTAGGTAATGTTGTAAGAATCTAGTAATTATGGCTGTAAGAATCTATGGTTATGTTGAACTCCAGTATGCTATGTTATTTAGCTAATGCTCAAGTTATATCTCCTCTTGAACCTCGGATGAAATATTTAGCTAATGCTCAAGTTAGATGGCTCAAGTTCTACCTATAAACTAACGAATCCATGGCCAAATCAAACACTAGAGCAAAAAAACGCTGACGTGGATTGCCCTGAGTGGTGGCCCTGGTTATTAAAGCAATGCGCGGGGGCGAACAGGAAACGATTTGTGCATCTGGGGGGAAAAACCTAGGGTTAGGCGACGGCGGAGGCGATCTCGCAGGCGGCGGCGGCGGCTGTGTCCAAGTCAATGTCAATGTCGTGGTCTTCGGGTCGTTCTCAGGCTCCCAGCTTCCGTCGAGCCTCTGGAAGGAGAGGGGACGAATCGAGGTCGCTGGTGCCCTACCGTGAGAGCCCGATGGCGTATGAGCCGGAGAAGCTCTGCTGGTGCAGGCCGCGTAGGAAGGTGCCGAGATGGATCTCATGGAGCCGTCAGAACCCAGGTAGGAGGTACTACGCCTGCGTGGATGCCATGGTAAGTTTCATTTTTGTTCTACTTTTCTGTTCATTAGATCTTCTCCCTTCTCAAACCCTGATTTCTGTTGCTACAGCATGGTGGTTGTGGCTTCCTTGAATGGCATGATGATCCTCTGCCGAAGTTTTTGAGTGATTTGATTGGAGATTTGCGAGATGAAGTGCGTAGGCTGAGAGGTGAAACAAGTGTTGGTGTGTTTGAAGATGACAGTGCAGTTGTGGCTCTGCCTGAAGCTCAAAGAGGAAGAGAGGTGGTGGCTTTGGAAGAACAGCTCAAGGAGAAAAATGCAGAGATAGATGCACTGAAGGACAAATATCACAATGTTGTCTTTCTTTTTCTTGTCTTTGTGGTAGGTTTAGTGACAGCCAAGATGCTGCTGCAGTAAGCCTGTTTAGTACTGAAGATGCAAGTTGTGGTCAGGTTGATCCTTGCTAAGGAGAGATGCAAGTTAGTGTCAGTTGTGGTCAGGTTGATCCTACTGTGTTATTGATCCTACTGTTGTTAAGTTAGTGTCAGGTGTTGCAATTTAGTGTCTGGTTAGCTCCTACTGTGTTGTTGATCCTATTGTTGTTAAGTTAGTGTCAGGTGTTGCAAGTTAGTGCCACTACTGTTGTTGATCCTAGTAATGTGTCAGGTGTCTTTGTAAAAAAGATTTGGTGTAATCAAGTATGTGGCCATTGTGGCATTATCATCCAGTTTGTGCATGGTTTCTTGACACATGTGCATTGAGTTGTTTCATAAAAGCCAAATGAACAAATATCTTGACACAAGTGCCAAATGAGCATTGAGTTGTTTCACAAATGCCAAATGAACAACACAAAAAGCCTTGAGTTGTTCACAAGTGCCAAATGGCCAAATATTTCAGATATTGCAGGCCTGATATGTTCACAGGAGCATCATAGGTCCACAAATGGCCAGAAAATACATGGTTTGTAGCACAAATAACTTAGTTCACATCAGACTCAACTTAGTACTCCATTAGGACATACACCAGTTTTGTAGCACAACTAACTTAGTTCACATCTTCTCTCACTCAAGTAGCAACATTCTCTCACTCAAGTGTTACCATTGGCAGTAAAGAATGACATCAAGCGAGTATAATTCCCTGGGACACTTGAAGGAGCACCAGAAGTAGAAGGACCAGAAGATGAAGCTCCTGCAGCAAATCTTGGCGCAGTGAAAGGCCATGCAAATCTTGCACTTGCACTAGTTGACACTCTAGCAGATCTTGAAGTAGATATTGCACTAGCAGATCTTGCACTAGCAGTTCTTGCACTAGCAGTTCTTGCAGAAGCAGTTCTTGCAGAAGCAGACCTTGCTGGTGGCTGTTGTGATCCTGATGGAGTATCTTCATTCCTTGATCTTGCAGGTGCCTTGCAAACATTTACAAGGAAACATGCTAGTTAGTCACAAAAACATAGAAGGAAAGAAGACCAATTAGCAAGTAAAATTCACAAGGGTTTACCACATGCTTGTTTTTCCTCAAAGCCAACTCTGGTCTCAACTGTTGCTTGCAGTTAGTGTACCTATGGCCTTGGAGCCCACAGTTGCTGCATGTTATAGTGGCCATTCTTGAACTGTCCTTTGGTTTTGGAACCTCAAATCTGCCCTTTATTCTCTTCTCTTTCCTTCTCCCCTTCTTCACATGAAATTTGGGTAGCTCTATGTCTGGTCCACTTGTCCTTGTCCAATCATGTTCGCCAGGAACTGGATATATCATTGGTTCATATGCAGCAAGGTAAAAAGGTTTTTTGAAGCAGACATAGTCCTCTGAAAATCTTTTTGCCTTGTTAATTGCTGATATTGCATGGTTGCATGGTATGCCACTCAGGTCCCACTTTCTGCAGCCACATGTATAAGCTTCCAAGTTTACAGCATGTGTTTGCTGCCCACTGGTCACTTGCCAAAGATTTACACCAGCTTGAATAGGTTTGCAAAATCTGGCCCTTTCCTTTTCCTCCTCAAGCTTCTCAGCATAATGTGGTGTGATCTCCCACAGAGATGCCTTTCCTCTCTCTCTCTCTGTTTCTATGCCACCTCACCATCTGCTTGTCCTTAATACCATCAATCATGGTCCTAATAGGTTTTTTCCTAAAATCTAGGATGTACTTGTTGAACACCTCAGACAGGTTGTTAACAACCAAGTCTGTCTTGCAGTTAGTGTCAAAAGCACGCCTAGCCCATGTGTGCTTAGGTATTCCACTTAGCCACTTCCAAGCTTCCTCACTCTCATTTTTCAAGTCATTCATGGCAATGTTAAACTTGTGCTGGTTATAAGCATAGCTGGCATTATCCATGCATTTCTTAAGATCTTCCCCCCTAAACCCAGCATTCTGGAAATTTGCATATAGGTGTCTAAGGCAAAATCTTTGATGACAGTTTGGAAAAACTTGGTTTATTGCATTTAGTAGCCCCTGTTCACAAGGCATGCTAGACTTAGCTGCTGTACTACTACATCTAGAATATAACATGCTAATGCAGAAGAACATAAAAGCAAGAACATAACAAAAAGATGCATGGATACCTTCTGTCTATCAGACATGATAGTATAAGGCCCAAATTTGCCAACTTCTCCTCCTAGGCATATCTTCAGTTGGTGTAGAAACCAACACCAGTTAGCTGTGTCCTCTTGTCCAGCAACAGCAAATGCAAGTGGGAAAATATTATTATTCCCATCTCTTCCAGTGGCAGCTAGGATTTGAGCACCAGTGGTGAGCTTAATAAAGCATCCATCAACACCTGTTGTTGCAACCAGAGAACAATTTAAACTTCTACAAAGCATTACTAAACTATATATTGAGAAAGAACCACTACATCAATTGAGAAAGAACTATAAAGCATTACTAACCAATGAATGGTCTGCATGCATTGAGAAATCCCTCCCTTGCTCCATTTATGCAGAAGAACATAGCATGAAACCTTGGTCCTGGATGTGGTATTTTTGTAGTTGGTCTTGGAGTAACTGTTGCAACTAAAACTCTACTACCAGGGTTTGTATCCATGATGGTCTGAGCATAATCCCTTAGCCTGGGATACTGCTTCTTGTGCTCTCCTAGCACAGCTTCCACAGCTAGGTTTTTGGCCCTATAGGCCATGTGCCTTGGCACATCAACACCATACTTCTCATTGCAGTTGTCAATCAGAGTGTGTATGCTGGTGGTTGGATCAGACCTGAACAATAATTCATAGGTCTTTGCAAGCCACTTGGCACTAATCCTAGATGTCTCAGTGCTGCTAGGGCAAGTGTGCTCCAGCCTTATTTTTTTAATAGCAAAAGTCTTCTCCCCTTTGATAACTGCAGCAACTATGCAAAACTGGCAGTGCTCTTGCTTACAACAGGCAATGATCCTTTGGTCTGAATTTCTGTGATACCTGAAGTCTCTGGCCTGTGTGATGTGCAAGCTCAACAAAGCATCTCTGAATTGCTGTTGATTCTTGAAGCACATGTACAGACATAACTGCTGATGTGGTTGCTCAAGTTTGTCATTGTACCAGATCCTTGGTTTCCTTTTCTTGGCCCTACTCTTCCTCCCTTTAGGTAGAACAAATGACAGTGGCTCATGCCCATCATCTTCATCCTCAAACAGCAACCCATCATCTTCTTCATCTGATGAAGGAATGAAATCAGGTTGCACCTCCTCCAACACACTAGAATGTGTCCTACTAGTAGGGCCTCTCCTAACTACCAGCTTCTTCCTCTTTTTTGCAGGTTTTTGCATTGGTGGCTCTTCTGTTGCAACAACATTGATCTCATCCTCCTTGTCCTGCTCCTCCTCCATCTCAAACAAGTCCTCAACCTCAGTGTCACCCTCATAATGTAATTGTTCCTCTTCTGAATCCTCATCTGAATCTTCATCTGAATCTCCATCTTCAACTTCTTGCTCTGCTAGTTTATTCCCCTCAATTATCTCTGTGTCTTCAATTATCCTGTACTTCTCCATGCAGAAAGGATTGTTATCACTGTCATATGCAGCAGCCTCAGAGTCATCACTGTTATTATGTCCCTCCTCTAGCACCGCCTCTTCCTCCATTACAGCTTTGAGCTTCTCCTTACTAAAATTTCTGCTCTCTTGTGTGCACTGACTATAAAAACAACACCTTGTTGATCAACAGTAAGAACTGCAGGCTCACTGAGATCATACACAACAGGTGGTCTATACAATATAGTTGCTAAATTTTCTTCTCTCCTCCGATAGACATTGCTGTAGTTTGGACTCACTAAATCTTCTTCTATCTGACATACAAAAGGTGTTGTTGCCCTCACTAGCAAATTCAGAACTAAACTATGCTCATATTCCTTCTTAAGTTGCTGCAGTTTGATGTTTGCAATTAACTCTAACCCTTGCTCTCTTTCCTCTCCTCTGCCTAAATTCTTCATGTGGTACAATTCATCAGAGAAGGAATAACCTTGTGTGTGCATAAGTGCATATAACTTAAGAAATGTCACATCTGAGCTGCATATCTTCCTATCCAGGTTGTGTTGTGCATCGAAATGAATCCGAACATCCCAAGCAGCATCATCCAAACTACAATTGACAGCACAAATTTAGACTGTCATGAGCAACACTAACCCTAGCCCCCTGTTTTGCAATATACAGAAATAAGCAGAGAAGAGAATGACTTACAGCACGCCGCCAGCAACTCCACTGGTCCACTGATGGCTACTGCTAGGGTGGGCCACCCATATCTCTGCCAGCTTCAGCTTGTCCTCCATGGACAGTGCGGCCTCCTCCTCCCAATCCTCGTCTGCGCTGGAGTAGTATGAACTAGAGCCGTCGACGTCGTCCAGACCTAAGTGGTCATCAGGGCCGAGACCAGGAAGGTCTCCGTACCCGCCCGCGCCGTCGGCGCCGTCGAGAGTCGCCGCCGCCATCGCCATCGCCTGAGAGGGAGAGGGAGACGAGGGAGGGGGGAGAGGAAACTAGGGTTCGTCCAGTCCGATTCGACCCGACCCAGCTACTTGGTGTGACCGACCCGGGCTGGATCGAGTGATCGAGCGGGTGCGAGCGGGTGTGCGCGGGTAGGCCACCGTGGCAGCTGACACGTAGGGCCGGTCGGTCAGATACGTGGTCAATACGAGCTTATACGCCTGTCAGACCATTTTGCAACACTTAGGCTTAGAGTTGGCACTGCATGGCAAAAAAAATGACTAGTGGTACTGATTCGTCACAACGTGCCGAAGTGTGGTAGTGCCTTGCAATTAACTCGGGCATCTTCGAGGCTCACCCATAGACCAGCTATTCTTTCATGAGGAGAATATGTGTTATTATACTTTTTATCTGAAATATATTCTATCATGATATGGGTGGCGTTAATGGACTAACAGAGTGAGCTGTAAAGGTAGAAAAAAATCCATCCGCGAGTGGTTCGGCTTTCTTTCAAGGACGAAGTCATCGAGTGAGGATTTGGTTGAGCGTCCTTTCGCTGCTCGTGGTGGAGTACTCATTATTCACTCTATTATTGCCTCAGGATGTGAGCGGGATTAAGCCGTCTGTCGATACATCCGTCCACGGGATCAGTCTACGGATATGGATGCGGGTGGCGGTCATCTAAAGCTATCCCATACATTTCAAGGCGGGTTTGAATAAACCGGACGAATGACATGCAAAACGGATGATTTTCATAAAAATGGGAGCACATTCATTACATTTCGACCAGTTTTTATTAAAAAAAAGGACCGGACCTAAACCTAGCCTAAGGCGGCACCCGTCATCCAAGTCTTTGTTGTTCCCTTCCGCGACCGCCTCCTCCATCTGTCGTATCCATGAGCGGCAGGGATAAGACCCATAAAGTGAATGTGTGGTCGCCGACGAGGAAGAGTAGAACATGGGATACAGACCGACCCATTTGGGACTCGAGCCCCATTGCCTTCCATGCCCTACTCATCCTCGTCGGAGTCCGCGACCTGTTTGTCACTGGCAGGCGTGAGGTCCATGATGGAAGTGGAGGAGCCGACAGCTCGTCGCCCCACCATCGCGGCCAAACAACATTCGTCGGCACGTAGGACACATAGCTGGTGGCGTTCTCGTTCGCGATCGCCTGCGCAGCCAGCGTCGCCTCCGCGTTTGGCTGCACCGCCTGTATGTTGCAAGCGGCGGCTTGAGCGCAGGCGGCCTTGTAGAGCGTCTGCTGCTCGGCGACGAAGTTGAGGTTTGCCGCGAGGGCTTGATCCCTAGTATCCACTATGTTCTGAGATTGATGTTGCTATGACTTTGCTATGCTTAATGCTCGTCACTAGGGCCCGAGTGCCATGATTTCAGATCTGAACAATTTATGTTTTCACCATCATATCTATGTTCTTGATCCAATCTTGCAAGTTATATGCACATGTTACGTGTTATGATCCATAAACCCCAAGGTGACAATAATTGGGATATTTTCCGGTGACGACCGTAGTTTAAGGAGTTCATGTATTCATTATGTGTTAATGCTTTGTTCTGGTTCTCTATTAAAAGGAGGCCTTAATATCCGTTAGTTTTCTTATGGACCCCGCTACCATGGGAGGGTAGGACAAAAGATGTCATACAAGTTCTTTTCCATAAGCACGTATGACTATTTACGGAATACACACCTACATTATATTGATGAACTGGAGCTAGTTCTATATCGTCCTAGGTTATGACTGTTACATGATGAATATCATCCAACGAATCACCAATCCAATGCCTACAAGCTTTCCACATATTGTTCTTGTTGTGTTATTATTACTATTGCTACTATTACAACTGCTACAAAATTATTACTGCTGCTGTTACCGTTACTATTACTGATACTATCATTGCTACTGCTATCAAATTATCATACTACTGTGCTACTGATCACTTTGCTGCAGATATTTAATCTCCAGGTGTGGTTGAATTGACAACTCAACTGCTAATACTTACAACTATTCTTTGGCTCCCCTTGTGTCGAATCAATAAATTTGGGTTGAATACTCTACCCTCGAAAACTGTTGCGATCCCCTATACTTGTGGGTTATCAAGACCTTTTTGGCGTCGTTGCCGGGGAACATAGCTATATGTGTTGAGTCACTTGGGATTTATATCTGTTGAACACTATGAATAATCTTAAGGATGATAGAACCAAGATCGTTCCCTCTAAGATGAGGGGAGGTAAGGAACTATTATCTAGCTCTACACTTGATTCACCTTCTGTTCTAAGTAACCTTGCAACACCACCACCTACTATAAATTATGATATGTCACAAGTAATTGATGATGCCACTTCTGCTAGAAATGATGCTATTGATGATGCTAGTACTTTGCTTGATAATACTCTGCCACTAGGTGAATTTTTTGATGAACAAATTGCTAAAGCTAAAGAAATTGAGAGTGCTGAAACTGATGAAACTACTAAAGTTGATGAATTTATTGAAACTGAAAATTTTGATTCACCTATTGGAACCAGTGCTCCTAGATATGAATTGCCTGATATATCTGAGGGTTATGTTATGGATGTAGAAGTAGCTAAAGACTTCCTTGCTTGTAAGGATAGAGATGATCTTAAGAAATTTTTATGCAAGTTGAAAGAAAAATCCTTGAATGCTAGAATGAAATATGATCCTAAGTTTGCTACTTCACCTATCTTTATTACTGATAAGGATTATGAATTCTTTGTCGACCTAGAGTTAATTATTCTGGTTGAATCTGATCCTTTCCATGGTTATGAAACTGAAACTGTTGTGGCACGTCTTACTAAATTAAATGATATAGCCACCCTATTTGCTCATGAGGAAAAAATCGCTACTATTATATTCTTAAATTATTTCCTTTCTCATTAAAGGGTGATGCTAAGATATGGTACAATACTCTTGCTCCTAGTTGTGTGCGTAGTCCCCAGGATATGATTTATTACTTCTCTGAAAAATATTTTTCTGCTCACAAGAAACAAGCTGCCTTATAGGAAATATTTAACTTTGTGCAAATTGAAGAAGAGAGTCTCCCACAAGCTTGGGGGAGGCTTCTCCAATTACTTAATGACTTGCCTGATCATCCTCTCAAGAAAAATGAAATACTTGATATCTTTTATAATGGGCTAATCGATGCTTCTAGGGACCACCTAGATAGTTGTGCTGGTTGTGTTTTGATGGAACAAACTGTTGAACAAGCTGAGGAACTATTGAATTATTGAAGAATTATGATGATTGGACACTTCCCGAACCACCGCCGAAACCCACTCCGAAGAAGAGGGGTATTTATTTCTCAGTCCTGAAGATATGCAAGAGGCAAAGAAATGTATGAAGGAAAAGAGTATTAAAGCTGAAGATGTTAAGAATCTACCACCTATTGAAGAAATACATGGTCTCGACACACCACCACAGGTGGTGGAGGTATATTCTCTTTTGAAATTTGATGAAGGTGACATCCCGCATAATAAACCTCCTAGTCAATGCTTATATGAATTTGACAACTACATTAGAAAACAAGACCACTTCAATGCAAATGTTATGAAATAATTGAAATGGAATTCTAATATGATAGCTCGCTTGAGTAACTTGTTATTTAGAATCACTAATGATGTTAGAGGGGTAGGAAAACATGCTTCTATGGTTCAAACTCAGTTAGAACAAGTTGCCAAATCTCAAAGTGAGTTTCTTAATGAAATGAATAATAATATGAATGATCATGCTGTTAGAGTAATGACCAGAGGAGGTAAAATGACTCAGGAACCACTTTATCCTGAGGGACACCCTAAAAGAATTGAACAAGACTCTCAAAGAACCAATGTTGATGCACCTAGTCCTTCTAAAAAGAAAAATGATACAATTTTTCATACTCCTAGTGAACCTGAGGTAGAAAACCCTTCTGAAGATAATAATGGTGTCTCTATTTCTGATGCTGAAACTCAACCTGGTAATGAACATTCACCTAATGATAATGAAAATGATAATGATGATGTCATGTAGATACTCAGTCAGATAATGATAAAGAACCAGATAATGATGTTGAAATAGAACCAACTGTTGATCTTGATAACCCACAACCTAAAAATAAACGTTATGATAAAAGAGACTTTGTTGCTAGAAAACATGGCAAAGAAAAAGAACCATGGGGTTCAGAAACCCATGCCCTTTCCACCTAAACCCTCTAAGAAAAAGGATGAGGAAGAATTTGAACACTCTGCTGAAATGATTAGGCCAGCCTTTTTCCGTACTCGTTTGACTCATATTGGCCCCTTATGCTAAATACATGAAAGATATGTCACTAATAAAAGGAAAATATATGAAGCTGAAATCTCCAATATGCTTGCTAATTATTCTTCTAAGGACGGAGTACCTAAGAAACTAGGGGATCCATGAATACCAACTATACCATGCTCCACTAAAAGAAATTGTGTCAAAACTGCTTTATGTGATTTGGGAGCCGGTGTTAGTGTTATGCCTTTCTCTTTATACAAAATACTTGATTTTAGTAAAGTCACACCTACTGAAATATCACTGTAAATGGCTGATAAATCAACTTCCATACCTATAGGTATTTGTGAGGATGTGCTCGTTGTGGTTGCAAATGTTACTATCTTAACAGACTTTGTTATACCTGAGATGCCCGAGGATGACAACATGTCGATTATCCTTGGTAGACCCTTTTTGAATACCGCAAGGGCTGTTATTGATTGCAATAAAAGCAAAGTCACTTTCCATATCAATGGTAATGAGCATACGGTGCACTTTCTGAAGAAACAATTTCAAGTGAATCGTATTAATGTTATTGAAAAGTCTCCCTCTACCTATTGCCAAAAAGAAATATGAAATACTTATTATTAGGGATATGCATATTCCCGCTGAGGTAACTTGGTGTTTTACGAAGATTCTTTGGGTTCATGCTAATCGAAAGTGGTTGTTAATAAGACTTGATCAACCTTATTAATGGATTATTTTCGGGAAGCATGTGGTCGATAAATTTAGTACACTACTGCAGGATGGTCCAAACGCGACACTACGATCAGAGACCCTTCGACGAAACTGTGTGTGATGCCATAATCGCAAACAGTGGTGTAAAAAACCGTCAAAAAAGGTGCAAAACATTTGCGATGACGAATGCATCAAACACGGTTCAAATTTTAGTTGCGTGTGCGATGCAGGGCATACGATTCAGCTCAATTAACTGTTTGGGATGAGGAGGAACAAAAGAAACGGGCAGCCAGATGAAGGCATGTGCGATATACAACATACGGTTCACTAGGATGAATTGTGTGTGATTAGGCAACACAATGGAAACGGTTCAACTGAACAAGATGTGTGTGATACGTGGCAAACAGGTCCGTAATCAGAAATGTGTGCGAAGACCAATAATAACACAGACGATTGCTGCTAATAAGTCATGTGATTTGCTCTGTCTACAGTAGAATAACATGCATATATATATAACTAAAATAAACATCCAATTACATAAGTGACTATACAGATCATTCGCACAGACCTCAATAAACAATTGCATGCATTCTAAAGTAGGAGAAACGATCGTCTAGTCATCTACTTCTTGTGACGCTCCCACCACTGCTATGTGGCTCGAACCCTTGTTTGGGTCAGGAAGAAGACAATTCCTCATGTCAACGATCCGCTTGTACATCTCGTAGCTTGTGTACGTGTCCATGGCCTCGTACTTGACATGTTGTTCATCCAGTCTCTCATGCCACACATTGTGCCAGGCGTTCTTGTCCTTATTGCTCTCATTCTTCATCTTCATGTAGTAGGGGTCGATGATGGCCGAGGCGAGGTCAACCAGGGATTTCAGTTTGTTTTTGTCGCTGCCTCAGACCTTGTAGTGGCGCTGGATGTTGACAAGATTCGGGCATTTCAAGCCCGAAACCTTGAGCGCTTTTAGATCGTTGGTGGTGTCCACCGCAGCGAAACTGTAGTCAGAGCTGTTGGTAAACCTGGAGAAACGCTCGCAAGGCGTTGTGGCCAGGTGGTAGTGGTAGACAAGGACGTCATGTCGCACGCACAACTGGGTGACGACAACCTTCTGATCGTGCCCGGCACGACCCATGGTGTACTCGAGGTCGAAGCCGACCACTTGGTACTTGTCCTCGGTAAGGAACCGCTCCATAGTTTGGATGGAGCTCTCCACCGAGACCGGATCATTCGTGTACACCACTGAGAGAGCCTTCCCCCTCACGTGGGTGTCCACGACGTGTTGCGTGGTGAACTGCCCGCCGTTGTCGTCGTCGGCCGCTGGGAGCGCCATTGGAGCCACGGGGAGCGCCATTGGAACCGCTGGATTTCCTCTCTATATGTGTCCTCGTGGGTGTGCTTATTGTGTCATGTGAGACGAGAGATGAAGGTAAATGGCCGCAGGAATAAAAGGGGGGCGGGCGACGTGGATTCTCGGCGCGTCCGCATGGCAGTTTTTGCAGCGGGTAACTGCATCGTTGCGCCGCCCCCGGCGCAACCGCATGCACACGAACGTGCGTGATCGTGCGCCGGCCCCAAACACTGGCAGCGCACGTGGAGGGACGAGGGCAGAGCACCCGGAGGGACGCGAGAGCAGAGCGCGCGCGGCGGGACGCGGACAGAGCGCGCCGCGGCCGCCTAAACAACAAGCAACCACACACATAGAGCAGTTGAACACGCAGGAAATGGTCACCTACAAGCCGGCTGATAGTTGCGTCGCTGCGTAGAGAGTGGCCGTGTGCTACCACCTCCGTCTAGTCTATAGTCCCCTTTATATTCTGTGCCATACTTTTCCCTCAAATTTAACCAACAAAATGTTAATGCATGTTATAAAACTTATATAACTGGAAACTATGTTCAAATACGAGTCCAACTATATAATCTTTGGTGACATGCATTCGTATTTTATTAGTTAAATCATACTTATAAACCAGGGCGGGGGTATAGTAGGTAATTAAATCGCAAATTTTTTTTTATTAATCGTATGTGTACGTGGCCTTTCGTCCTCCTCTCGCACGTCTTGTCACCCCGCTGCCGCAGACGGCTTATAGCGCAAGCTTGCGCAGCGCGCGGGGGCGTTCTTTTGGCCAAACAGTGGCGCCAATGAATCGCCGGTGAGCCCGTTCCCGCGCAACCTCGCAGGTTACCGCGCAAGCTTCCCGTCCGACTCGATGAAATCCCCAAAAGTCCCAATACTTACCGGCCTGCTATAAAAACCCTCACGGCCGGCGAGTCCTGCGTCGCATTTTCCCCTCCCTCCCTATAGCTTATCTCGTCTGCTTCTCCCACAATCGCCAATGACACCGGTCCGTCGTCGTCGCTCAGCCACTCCGTCGTCATCAGAGGTTAGCTCCAGCTGGGAGGCTACACCGCGGCGGAGGCGCAGTCCCCGGCGTAGTGTTGTGCGTGTGGCGTCCCTGTTGGGTGTGCGCGGAACACCCACCACACGCTACGCCGCCAGTGCCCGTCGGCAGCTGTTGCCGGCCGCCGTTGCCGCCACACCACCGTCGGGAGCCAGGGTCATCGCCCACTCCGCCGCCGCGGCCCGAAGGCGGGAGGTGGCCGTCGTGTCCGCCACCCCACGGCCGGCCACTGTGGCCATCACCCGCTCCACCACCGCGGCCCGAAGGAGGGAGTTGATGGTCTTGGCCGCCACCCCGTCGTCGGCCGCCGTGGTGCCAGCCCACCGTTGACCGCCGGGGTCATCACCCGCTCCGCCACCGCCGCTCGAAGGCGGGAGGCAGAGGTGGATGCCCCCACGTGCGTCAGCGACCTTGCGCGCTACACCGAGTTCCTGCGGGAGGAGGAGGAGCGCCTCGTCGAGCACGCAAAGAGCCTTACCGCCGCCGTGGCCGCGGCAAACACCGCCTCAGAGGCGAGGAATCAGGAGATCTACGAGGAGAACCACCGCTTCGAGAGGGATCGTCTGGAGCGGCAGAGGGCATTCGAGGTGAGCGTTGCTGAAGCTACAACAACGGTAGGCACCGTATTGCGGTTGCCCAGCTCGTCGGTAGGCTCCTCCTCCTCCGCCTCTTACTAAGCGCACTCGGCAGAGGAGAGGCAGCCGGAAGTAGTACAAAGCCCCTCCGCAGTAGTACTAGTATTTAGGGGCTATTTTGTTTAGTTCATCTGACTATAGATGTGGTGGAACTGTACAACATACTTAAAATTAGCTAGTATATATAGTTGAACTAGCTATTTTAGTACGTGGTTGGCAACAATTGGGGAAAATTTTGGTTGGTTCAGCTGTCGAGTTGAACTGTTTGTATAAATTAAGAACGACTGCTTAATCTATGAATGAAATCTATGCTTAATTACTGAATTTTAGTTGCAAAAATTAGATACTGCTAGTGATTTTTAGCTTCATATTTTGACAAATCGCAATGTTACAAGGTTGACAAATGGCAATGTTACTAGATCAACAAATGTCAATCTTTCCAGTTTGACAAATGGTAACATACCCAATATGACAGATGCAAATCGCACCAAATTGTTTGTAAGTGGTTGCACACGGGTGATCCAAAAGAACCGTTTGCGTTGAAGAGATGCACAAATCCTGCTCTCACTTTGCATCATGTCGTCCCGGGGTCAACGGGCGGGGCGCGGGAGGACGGCAGCTAGCGGCACTGAGAGGTAGTGTTCGACGGCGGCGTCCCATGCCGCTGAGGGGGGAGCGCGCACGGAGAGGAAGGCGGGCGGCCATGGAAGTCAAAGGGCTCGCTTCCCAGTGAGCCTGCGCAGCGTACAACTCGCACGCTTCCCGGTGAACCTACGCATTCGAGGACAGCTTGCACGCCTCTCGGTCAGCCTGCGCATCGGACCGCGCTCGCACACCTCCCATTCAGTCAAGGTCAAGCAGCTGTCTGCACGGCACCTCCTACAGCCATTAAAACCAAGACACATGGCGTCACGTGAATGGTTAATAGAACGCACACGGTTTGATTTATACAAACGTTTGAGATATTAAAGTGGCAGCTATTTTTCAAAATGCCTTTGTTGGCTGTCATTATTCGAGTGCGCCTTCTCTCAAAATGGACACGAAAAATACCACAACATGTCGGGTGCCATTCCATGATAGAATGCCAAGTTTCATGAATTTCAGACGAGTTTTGGATTTACTAGAATTTAAAAATAAAGTATCTCAACGTTTTGCCGGCAATCAACGGTGCCCTGGTGTTTGAAATTCATTCCCATTTCTTGCATGGGACCTAAGCATGCACCCAAGGACACATATTTGATTTTTCAACCAATTTATATGCACTGGAGCATGTGCATGTAGTTCAAATTTGAATTATGCACATAAATGCATTGAAAACTTAGTTAATGCATAAAAATGTCCAAACGAACCCCAAAAATCACAAAAATTGACACAACACTCCTGTTGTTCTATGTTGACACGAGAAAATTTTGAAAGCAATAAGAGGCAACGGATATCGTTTCGTCCCCAAAGGTGGGCCGTTCCCTACCGAAACCATCATGTTTGTTGTGAGAAACTCTGGTTTGTGAAAAGCATATACCCAAACCCGCCCCAAATGGGACAAAAAAATTTACCACGGCATGTTGATGTCGCTCCATGATAGCACGCCAAGTTTCATGAATTTGAGACGAGTTTTGGATTTACTAGAATTTAAAAACCAGGCATCTCAATGTTTTGCCGACAATCAACAATGCCCTCGTGTTTGAAATTCATTCCCATTTCTTGCATGGGACCTAAGCATGCACCCAAGGACACAGATTTGATTTTTCAACCAATTTATATGCACTGGAGCATGTGCATGTAGTTCAAATTTGAATTATGCACATAAATGCATTGAAAACTCAGTTAATGCATAAAAATGTCCAAACGAACCCTGAAAAATCACAAAAAATTGACACAACACTCCTGTTGTTCTATGTTGACACGAGAATTTTTTTGGAAGCAATAAGAGGCAATGGATATCCTTTCGTCCCCAAAGGTGGGACGTTCCCTACCGAAACCATCATGATTGTTGTGAGAAGCATATACACAAACCTGCCCCAAATGGGACAAAAAATTTACCACGGCATGTTGATGCCGCTCCATGATAGGATGCCAAGTTTCATGAATTTCAGACGAGTTTTGGATTTACTAGAATTTAAAAATAAAGTATCTCAACGTTTTTCCGGCAATCAACGGTGCCCTGGTGTTTGAAATTCATTCCCATTTCTTGCATGGGACCTAAGCATGCACCCAAGGACACATATTTGATTTTTCAACCAATTTATATGCACTGGAGCATGTGCATGTAGTTCAAATTTGAATTATGCACATAAATGCATTGAAAACTTAGTTAATGCATAAAAATGTCCAAATGAACCTCAAAAAATCACAAAAATTGACACAACACTCCTGTTGTTCTATGTTGACACGAGAAAAAATTTGGAAGCAATAAGAAGCAATGGATATCGTTTCGTCCCCAAAGGTGGGACGTTCCCTACCGAAACCATCATGCTTGTTGTGAGAAGCTCTGTTTTGTGAGAAGCATATACCCAAACCTGCCCCAAATGGGACAAAAAATTTACCACGACATGTTGATGCCGCTCCTTGATAGCATGCCAAGTTTCATGAATTTCACGCGAGTTTTGGGTTTACTAGAATTTAAAAACCAGGTATCTCAATGTTTGCGGCCGAGTGACGGTGGCAGGGTGTTTGGCATTCATTCCCAATTCTTGCATGGGACCTAAGCAGGCAACTAAGGACACAGGTTTGAATTGTCAACTAATTTATATGCATTAGAGCATGTGCCTGTAGTTCAAATTTGAATTATGCACATGAATGCATAGAAAACTCAGTTAATGTATAAAAATGTCCAAGCGAACACCAAAAAATCCCAAAAATTGACACAACACTCCTGTTGTTCTATGTTGACACTAGGAAAAAATTTGAAATCGAGAAGAGGCAACAGATATCGTTTCGTACAGAAAGGTGAAACGTTCCCTACCGAAACCATCACACTTGTTGTGAGAAGCTCTGGTTTATGAGAAGCTTATACCCAAACCTACCCAAATGGGACATAATTTTTACCACGGCATGTTGATGCTGCTCCATGATAGCATGCCAAGTTTCATGAATTTTGGACAAATTTTGGATTTACTAGAATTATAAAAGCAAGTACGTCGATGTTTGCCGGAGAGCCACGGTGCCGTGGTGTTTGAATTTCATCCCCATTTCTTGCATGGGAGATAATCATAAACCCATGGACACATATATGATTTTACAACCCATGTTGGTGCACTGGAGCATGCGCATGTAGTTTAATTTTCAATTGTGCACCTGAAATGGCTAGAAAACCAATTTAATGTATAAAATGTTCAAACGAACCCTGTATAATTCCAATTCTTTTACGACACACATATAGTTGCATGTTCACTCCAGATAAAAGGTCTAGCAATTCAAACATCGTCCATTGCCGCTGTGACCCCATTATGTAATTCAAATCAAGATGAAAAATCAAGTAGATCGCACACAGTTTATTATCACCAACCATGTGAGATGCAGCACAAAATATCCTGGAGCACCGTCGGTGTATAGTATGCCTATGGCTTACGCGAGAAGGTGCATCGGCTACAGTCCACAGCCGGCATCTCAAGCACACCAGCTCGCTCCCCAAATATCATTTCACTGTTCAATCGTCGCCGGTGAAAGATGGGCACGTGGACCCGCGTCGTGAGGGCAACTTCGGTGGCCCACTTCGGCGAGAGCGCGGCCGCAGCCGCCATGCACGTGCTAACAAGGTGCATGAGCGTGGCCGCAATCTGCGACCGGGCGGCAAAGGCAGCCCAAACTGCCGTTGTTGCTTCTCAGGTGGCGGCAGCAACATCTGCCTCGGGGATAGCAACTGGCGAGAGCGGCACAGCAGCTGTCCGTTCCGCAGCGGCGGCCTTAGCCCTGATGGAGGCCACCCACGACCATGTCGAGGCCTCCCACGCCCAGCTCCTGGCGGTCACCGCACAAATCGAACGAAGCTTCTCCGACAACGGTCGGCAACCCACGACCGAAGAGCTGGCAATCGCCGAGAGCGTTCGAGCAGCCGTCCGTTCCTCCGCCGCATACCTTGCGACGACGGAGCCCGTCCAAGCCCAGATCGCGTTCGCCCACGCCCAGCTCGTGGCGGCCTTTTCTAAAGAGATGGCGGACGCAGATGCCGAGATGCTTGCCGAGTATGGTGTGATGGATGCCATGGAGCCCCTTCCCCAGGAGACCGTCGGGCGTGAGCTAGACATGGAGGCGGCGGCGGAGATCGACGAGCACCAGCCGTAGTAGTACTCTTTGTTTTGTTTAATTAAGAGCGCGGGTCTTTAATTTGTTAGAGTAATGTTTAGGTCAGCTAGCTCTGTTTATTTGCTGAACTTGCTCGATTAAGAAGTGTGGGTGTGCTGTAGTCTCCTTTGTGTACCCAAATTATGCAATGGCGTGGATGACCACTGTAACCAGGGAAATTCGAACCAAAATTTTTGACGTTCAAACTCATCACACACGGGTTAAGCTATCTGAATTGTTTGTGATGTTCACATATCGTACACAGTTCTGAATAAGGGACCGTGTCTGATGACACGTTGCGCGCCAGTTTTTTCGCTGAAGCGATTCCAAATTTTCGGCTTCCGCGGAAATATCTACCTTCCCGCTCCCCTTACCAAAAGCCACATTTCCCCTGTTTCCGCCTTCCTTTCGAAGTTGAAACCTTCACTCTTGCTTGCAGCGCCGCCTCCTTGTCGGCGACCCTCCTTCACGCTGCTCGGCCTCGTCTATCCAGGCAAGTAATCCACACCTGACCCCCATCCTCCTCCTCCTTCCACATCCCACATGCCCCGACCGCCGGCGCGAGCGCGACACCTTCCACCCAAATCACCGACCCCTCCACCAAATAAGCGCCGCCCTAAACCATGGTGCATGCAGTATAGCCAGGATCTCAAGGAGCATTTGGTAGTGGAGAAGCAAATCGTGGCCGCACGCCCGGATGAGGTCGCGGTGGCTGCCATTCATGCCGACCCCCAGAACTTGGAGGAGTACCTTGCCATTTTCTAGCTACGTCGGTTAAGCATGCTCGGTTTACCCGTTGTGTGTGCTGCTCCTGCCTTTCCTTCACAAATTCTAGTGAATTGTGCTATCTAATTTTACCACGCAATCTGTTGCTCTAGTGTATATGTTCTATATGTCGTGCAGTGTGGTGCTCACTTATTAACTATTTTGTTAATTAGTTGTCGTCTTCAGCTAACTATTTGGTTCAATTCTGCAAATGTGATGTTCAATTCTTCAGGCTGCAATTCTGTATTGTCTTCCATGTGAGAAATAAATCGAATTTATCTTTACAAAATACATGAGAAACAAATACAATTGCTATATTTCCAAGTTGTCAAGCATGCTTGGTTTGGTTATACATTGTGCAATGTGGTGCTCAGTTAACGTTTGGTTCATTTGTGTTGTGGTGTTCAGTTAACTGTTTGGTTCAATTCCGCAATGCGATGTTAAATAGTTGTGGGTGCATTCTGTTATTGTATACCATGTGAGGAATAAATTGAATTTGGCTGTAGTAAATACATGAGAAACAAATACAATTGCTACAATTGGCTGTAGTTAACTGTTTGGTTAACTGTCTGATCTTCTATTAGGGGTATGTTATATTGTGCAATGTGGTGCTCAGTTAATGTTTGGTTCATTTGTTGTGGTGTTTAGTTAACTGCTTGGTTCAAGTCTGCAATGCGATGTCCAATTTTTGTGGGTAGAATTTTGTATTGTTGTGCATGTGAGGAATAAATCAAATTTGGCTGCACTTAATACATGAGAAACATATACAAGTGCTATATTTCCTAGTTCTTAATCATGCTTGGTTTGGATAAATGGGTTTTCCATGTGGCTTGAATTAATCTGATGAATCTGCAATGTGCTTATTTTTCATCAACATATTTTACTGATAGCATGCGAACCCTTACTTAACCTGATGACTAACTACCTTATATGTGTTGCAGGGAAACAATGGGAAGCACTGAGGTTTACAATCGAGGTTAGCACATGCATGGTCCGTTGTCTAATAGCACATTATTGTGCAATTGCAGGAACCATTCTAATATTTTGGTTTTTTACAATTTGGTCTTGCACATGTAGGTCCTGCTGTTAGAGGTTTTGACCCACTGTTCGACCCTTTTTGCATATGGGGAAATGAGTTGTCCATGAATATCAATCAAATCAAGAAACTCAGAAAGATTGTTAGGATAAAGAAATTAGCGACAAAAAACAACAAGATCTTTGTCTGCACAATGAAGAAGACATCAGTTCACTACAAGATGGTACTAACTATTATACCTTGCCTTTTTTTATTCCTTTGCCCCATTTCCAATATAGAGAAGATATTTATGCACATCCTTGTTTTCAAGCCTTTCCAAAGCAGTTCACTAATGATTACCTCTCAAACCACCTATATGGTTAGGAGGCGAGGAAGGCTTTCATACAACACCCACGGTTCAATATTGAAGTGTTCCTGAAAAGGAGGAAGGACGGACGGTCAATCATCCACAGGCACTGGCCTAAAGTTGCAAAGACCTTCAACATGAATGAAGGCTCAATATTCGCCTTCCGCTTCAGCAGTTTTCCAGATGAGATGCATCTGTCTATATACCGTCTATGATGCTAATTTCGAAAGGTTCTACATGTTGTATGTGAAACTTGGTGCTGGTGCAGTTGTGTAACGGGGTAGCTGAGTGCTGAAACTATATCATGTTGTACTCTGATGCATTTCAATTATGAAATTCTGCTTCCTTAATATGGAATGAAATATATTATGTGCTTAATATGAATGTCAATTAGATTAATAAATGGATTATTAATAATAGGGCAATTAGCCTGCTAATTGGGTTTTGCTATTGCAAACGGTTATTAAAAAAATACCGTGGGCGATGACCTCAGGCAACGCACACAGTTTCTAGGAATAAACCGTGTTGGATCAATGAACAATCACACACGACTTTCTCTTGAAAACTGTTTGCATTAGGCCACCTTGCAAAAACGTTTACCACATAAATACTGTGTGTGATGGACAGCCTTTGCCACACAGTTTCTTCTACGGACCGTGTGTGATACATTCAATAACGCAAACGATTTAACGGGAAAAATTGTGTGTGATGTACCTGTGAACGGAAACGTTTTCCTTGGAGCGACTGTGTGGGATGTACATACGAACGGAAACGTTTAGTGGGGACTGACTGTGTGGGATGTACTTGCGACCGGAAACAATTTCGCTTGTATAATTGTATTTTTTTAGCTCTACTGTATGTATTTTCGTATTTGAGCGCTCGTCGGTCGCACACGACCTCATTTTGCCGAGTGTGTGTGCCAGGAGAGCATATCCCCGACGGTTTCTGGGTCGTGTGGGAAGGACCCCCCTATCGCCCACACTCACTAGGTGACGGTTCCAAATGCCTTCGTGGAAAGGGGTTAAAAACCGTTTGTATAGCACTGACGCGCACCAGTGGTAGGACAACCTTATGTACTCACTTTATATTTTCTGTTATTTTTAGTTAAATACAATAAAATGTCATGTTTATCCTTTTTTCTGAATTATCCATGCAATAAAAAATAGCCCAAAAATAAAAGTGCTAAGAATGACCTGGAATTTTGACACGATTTTTTCTGAATATTTAAGATTTTCTGATACAAAACACATCACATGGGGGGGTGCCCCTGGTGCCCACTAGGCACCAGGGTGCACCACACCCACCTGGCGCGCCCTGGTGTGTAGTGGGCCCCACAAGGCCCCACTCACTTATCCCTTTAGCTTACTTCATCACCTACCTCCAGAAAAAGTCTTTGTAGCTCTCTCTAGCGCGCGTTCTTGCTCACAAACCCGCGAATTTCGATCTCTTTGCTCGAAGCTCTGTTTCCAAAACTGTTTTGGGGGATTGCTACTTGGTATGTGACTCCTCCATTGCTCCAATTAGTTTTTGTTCTAGTGGTTTATATTCTGAGTATTTTAGCTACTCTTGGTGATGCTGTAAATGAGCTTACATGTTGAATTCTTTGAGTTCTAAGTAGTTTGAATGCTTGATATAGCCTCTAGACATCCATATGAGTAGTTGCTATCAATCTTGTGAAGTTTTGTAGACAAAATTTTGTGACTCAAAAATTTCAGAAATTTTCTCTTAGGAAGATGGACCTTTTTCGAAGGAGTTCGTCTAAGAAGAATGCCAAGGGAGTCACCGGTGAATCATCAGCCGGTGACATCAACACTCTGCGATGGACAGAGGTCCGACCGTGCGAATGGCCACACATTGCCTTCATGGAAGAAGCCCCATTCCACCAAGAATTCGCGCAATTCATTGCAAATGCTGGACTTACCAACTTCCTCGTAGATGAGTGTGACCAACACCACACCCTGACGAACTCCTTTGTGCAAAAAAAATATTCTGAATAGGCTTGAACCTCTTACGGTGTGGTTTAATATATATTCTAAAACCCGTCAGATACCGCTCACTAAATTTTGCGAGATATGTTTAATTCCCTCTGATGGGGAGTTAAGAGAGCCTAGACCGGCAGAGTTTGAGGACTTCCTCCTCACTTTGATAGTGGGATAGGGAAGGGGCGTGTCGAAAGCCACAGCCACCAGTCTGCAGTTTCCTTCTGTGCATTACTTTGCCTTATTTATCACGAAGTGTTTGACTGCTAGAGAGAAGGGCAGTATACTTAGTGCCCCTGACCTTGCCATTTTACGCCATGCACGTCACAGTGACCACACCTATAACCTAGGGTCTATTATTGCACATCGTTTACACACTAACAGAACTAAGGGTAAAATCCATTGTGGTATTTATGCCACTCGCTTAGCAAGACGTTTTAATGTTCAGATATGCCACCATGATTTTCCGCTGCCCAGAGTTTATATAGATCACCGGTCGATAGCGAACCACCACTTTCTTGATGTCATTGAGCCACTTAACCCTCTGCACTATAACTTGGTATTCAGTGAGAATACCCGTGACATTGTTCCGTTGACTGCACCTACTTTGTTCGATTCTCATGCCAGGAACCGATACACCCTCCTACCAGCGAACATTGTCACTTACTGGAACACCCAGGCAGCGCTAGAGGAGGAGCCCCAGGAGTGGGACACTCAGGTGCCGCCGCCGCAACACTTTTACATGGGACCGGACGGCTACTACGGATGGTGATTACCAAGCTAGGCCAAAAGCCTAAGCTTGGGGCAGTACGTATTTCCACTGACATTACATTCATGTTCACACACTTCATTTCAGTTGTCGGTGTTCACACTTTTTCATTGTATTATCCTTGTTAGTTTAATTTTTCTCGCTTTCTTCTTGTGTGTTTGAAAAACTTTGAGAAAATCCAAAAACATTTCCTGCTTCTTTTCGGTTTTTCTTTCTAGTTTAACTAGTCATAGTATTAAAAGAAAACCCAAAAATATTTCTCGTTTCTTCTTTTGCTTGTTGGGAGCTTTCCCGTGTAAATAGTTTTTCTCGTTCTTGTTTTTCTTTCTTTAATTTGTTTCCTTTCAAGAAAAACTAAAAACTACAAAAACATTTCAGTGTGTTTCTCTAATTTTTTTTCTTTTTGTTAAGTCGTACCAAGGGGAAGACCGCGATGAAAATGTTGAGTGGCTCTCACATGCACTACTATTGATCTAATGATGAGCCCATATTATTTTGTCTTCTCCTGTAAATAAAATGTTTGCAGATTCTAGCTTAGTCTGAGGCACTCTTGCACTATTATTATTTTCATATCATTCGGTCGTGCAAGTGAAAGGCAATAATGACGATATATGATGAAGTGACTGAGGCAAGGAAATGCGGGTATGAACTCAACTTGTTTTTTCTTTTGTAAATATGTTTAACTCAGTATCCATGATTCAGCATAGTCTGATTAAACATGTTTGTGATGACAATTAGAGATTATAGTTGCTCATGCCATGCTTAAGTAGCTAGGAGTTGATAATGATTTATCTTGGGTATCAACATGCATTAGAATAGCTGTGATGTATTATGATGATACGGTATCCTCCTCTGAATGTTTCAAGTGGCTTGACTTGGCACATGTTCACGCATGTAGTTGAATCAAAACCAACATAGCCTCCACGATATTTATGTTCATGGTGTTTATATCCTACTCGTGCTAGTACTCAATGTTAATTGTTCATAATGCATGATCATGACCATTTTCGCTCTCTAGTTGGTCACTTCTCTACCCAATTGCTAGCCTTCGCCTGTACTAAGCGGGAATACTTCTTGTACATCAAAATCCTTAAACCAAAGTTATTCCAGATGAGTCCACTATATCTACCTATATGCAGGCTGCCGTTCCAAGTAAATTTGCATGTGCCACCTCTAAATATTCAAATGAACATCTGTTTTGTGTGTCCGTACCGCTCATGGAGCGACATGGGCTGGTCAGCATCTTCCATGCTAAGTGGGTTATTCTCATGATGAGTGTTTATTCACTCATCCTTGCACGAGAGGGGTTGGTAATCGGGATGCCCGGTCCCATGATCAAAAATTACAAATAATTAAACAAAACTCCCCCGAAATGTTGTTGGTATGGAGGGCACCCGAGGATTCGGCTAGCCATGGCTTGTGTTTGTTGGTGGAGGGGGAGTAAACTTTACTTTTACCGCTTGGGAACCGCCACTAATTTGTTTAACATGGTAGACATTGAAAACTCATGGTCGTAACATTGATAGGAAAGGTGCACCTCTCAAAATATATTTATCTCTGATTTAAGCTTCGAGCTCTGGCACCTCTGCAAATCCCTTCTTCCCTCTGCAAAGGGCCTATCCATTTACTTTTTATGTTATTTTATTTTTATTATTGAGTCATCACCTTCTCAAACAAGCACCAGTCCTGAGAGCACAATTGTCATCCTCATGCATTGTGTATAGTTAATGTTGTGTGCACCATGACTGGATCTCTTCTACCATGAATTACAATGTTTAATCGCTGCTTGAACTTTGGAGGTGCTCTGCATTTATGTTTTGCGGTCTCAGAAAGGGCTAGCGAGATACCATTATTGCCATATTATATCATGATTGTTTTGACAAAGTGTTGGCATTTGAAATATTTTATTATTACTCGCTAGTTGATTATGCCATTGATATGAGTGAATATAATTTTTAATAGTTATCGTCTGCATGGTTAGTTATGATCTTTGCTGAAACCCTGGACATTATTTAAGCATATATATGAACGCAAGAACAAAAGAGTTCGTAAAAGTTTTTCTTTGTCACTTTTAGTTTGTCAACTGAATTTCTTGAGGACAAGCAATGGGTTAAGCTTGGGGGAGTTGATACGTCTCCATCGTATCTACTTTTCCTAACGCTTTTGCTCTTGTTTTGGACTCTAATTTGCATGATTTGAATGAAACTAACTTGGGGCCTTTTCCGACACTCTGCCGGAGGGGGATTCCATCACGGAGGGCCTCTACATCAACCTTGCTGCCCTTATGATGAAGCTTGAGTAGTTTACCACAGACCTACGAGTCCATAGCTAGTAGCTAGATGGCTTCTTCTCTCTCTTTGATCTTCAATACAATGTTCTCCTCGATGTTCTTGGAGTTCTATCCGATGTAATCTTCTTTTGCAGTGTGTTTGTTGAGATCTAATGAATTGTGGATTACTATGAATATTATTTAAGTCTTCTCCGAACTTTTTTATGCATGATTAAGATATCTTTGTATTTCTCTTCTAACTATCGGTTTGGTTTGGCTAACTAGATTGGCTTTTCTTGCAATGGGAGAGGTGCTTAGTTTTGGGTTCAATATTGCGGTGTCCTCACCCAGTGACATAGTAGGGGTAGTGAGGCACGTATTGTATTGTTTCCATCAAGGATAAAAAATGGGGTTTATATCATATTGCTTGAGTTTATCCCTCTACATCATGTCATCTTGCTTAAGGTGTTACTCCGTTCTTATGAACTTAATACTCTAGATGCATGCTGGATAGCGGTCGATGTGTGGAGTAATAGTAGTAGATGCAGGAAGGAGTTGGTCTACTTGTCACGGACGTGATGCCTATATTCATGATCATTGCTTAGATATCGTCATAATTATGCGCTTTTCTCAGTAATTTGTTTACCCACTGTATGCTTTATTCAAGAGAGAAGCCTCTAGTGAACCTATGGCCCCGGGGTCTATTTTCCATCATATATTTTCAAATCTATAAACCAAAAACCCAAAAATACCTTGCTGCAATTTATTTATATTTACTTTAGTTTGCTCTTTTATTTATCTTTTATACATATCTCTATCAGATCTCACTCTTGTTCGTGACCGGGAAGGGATTGACAACCCCTTTTTCGCGTTGTGTGCAAGTGTTTGTTAGTTTGTGCAGGCGCATATATTGGAGACTTGCATGTGCCTCCTACTGGATTGATACCTTGGTTCTTAACTGAGGGAAATACTTATCTCTACTTTGCAGTATCACCCTTTCCTCTTCAAGGGAAAAATCAACGCAAGCTCAAGAAGTAGCAGAGGTTAGCCTTGGAGCCAAGAACTTCATAGTCCCGGAAGACCCGCTCAATCAGGAGCAGTTCATACGACAACTTATTGCCACCGCACGTAGCCTCAAGAAGAAGCAGCAGCAGCTCAAGGCCTAACAGGACACCCTCAACGATAGATGGACAAAGGTCCTGGCAGCCGAAGAAGGGTACGGCTACGAGCAACAAAACAAAAGTTACCCAAAGCGGAAGCTGCTCCCATAGTTTGACGGCGAGGCCATCGAGCCTGCACCACCAAGACGGACTCAAGGCAACCAGCTAGCCTGCCCCCCTCGAGGACGGGATAGGCCTGCTAGGGAAGGCGAACTCCCACCCGTCCCCCCTCGCCAAAGAGGCAAGGAGGCGGCGCAACCAGAATATAAATACGACCTACAACATGACCTGGCCACTAGAGCAGGTCAGTCAAAGGTCTATCTACGGATCAAGAGGCTACCCTCCCAATAGACGGGACGGATGCCAGGCATGGCTCGACCGAAACGACAGAGTTCAGGAGCAACACCGGGCAAGGATGGAAGCCGAGTTCTAGCGCGACGTAGCCCGCGTAAGGGGCGCTGCTCACCCAATGTGCTTCACTAATGAAGTGATGCAACACATTCCTAGAGGGGTTTAAGCCCGTAAATATTGAACCGTATGACTGGACTATAGACCCGGCTGTGTGGATTGAAGATTTTCTTCTACACATTCATATGGCATGAGGAGATGATCTCCACGCCATAAAATACTTGCCATAAAGCTCAAAGGACCAACCCGACATTGGTTGAACAGCCTCCCCGAAGACTCCATAGGGAGCTGGGAAGAGCTCGAGGACGCTTTCTGAGCTAACTTTCAAGGCACCTATGTCCGGCCTCCGGATGCCGATGATCTGAGCCATGTGGTCCAACAGCCCGGCGAGTCAGCCCGACAATTTTAGAATAGGTTCTTGACCAAAAAGAACCAAATAGTCGACTTTCCGAATGTCGAAGCCATAGCCGCATTCAAACATAGTATCCGGGACGAAATGGCTCGCATGCCAGCTCGGCCAAGACAAGCTGAGGACAATGGCATCTCTTACCGCACTCATGACCCACTTTTGTGCGGGTGAAGATAGTTGGTTGGCTCGTAGAAGCACCAACCCAGGAGACCCCCGAGCCCAGGACGATAATGGGAAGCCAGGGCGCAATAAAAACAAGTGTCAGCACAATGTCACCGATGCTGATGACATGAAAGTAAACACCGGATTCCACAACTCCAAATCGGGTCCGCGGAAAAAGCCTGACAAGTTGGACACCATCCTAGACAGGCCATGCCAGATCCATGGCACCCCCGACAAGCCTGCCAACCACACCAACCATAACTGTTGGGTCATTAAACAGGCCGGCAGGATCAAAGCCGAAGATACGGGCAAAAGCCCATGCAGCATGGACGGCGGGGAGCCTCGCAGGCCGAACAATGGAGGCCAGAAATAGTTCCCTCCTGAGGTCAAAACAATGATCATGATCTACGCAACTCACATACCCAAGAAAGAGAGGAAGCGTGCACTTCGGGACGTCTACGCCGACGAGTCGGTAGCCCCGAAATTTAATCCATGGTCGGCTTGTCCGATCACCTTTGACCGCAGGGACCACCCGACCAGTATCCATCACAGAGGATCGGCGGCCTTGGTCCTAGACCCCATTATTGATGGGTATCACCTTACCAGAGACCTTATGGATGGAGGCAGCAGCCTCAATCTGATCTATGCAGATACCATAAGGAAAATGGGTGTTGACCCATCAAGGATCAAACCCAGTAATACCACCTTCAAGGGGGTAATCCCTGGCATTGAAGCTCGCTGTTCGGGCACCCTTACCTTAGAGGTCGTGTTCAACTCTCCGGACAACTTTCGGAGTGAAGACTTGATCTTCGACATCGTCCCCTTTTGTAGTGGCTATCACGCCCTCCTAGGCCGAACGGCATTTGCTCGGTTCAACGCCGTTCCACACTATGGCTACCTCAAATTAAAAATGTCCGGACCTAGAGGCATCATCACAGTCAATGGAAATACGGAGTGCTCTCTCCGGACAGAGGAACACACCATGGCCCTGGCGGCCGAAGACCAATCTGATGCCAAATGGCCGAAGTGCCAGCACGCCATCAAGGCGCGCGAGGCAAGCAAACGAGCTCGAGCATTATCTCCACCCAAGGATCCTCCCTCCGTTCGACGTACATAGGGATACGCCCCCCACAGCACGCCCACCCTGGCGGCATGCTACGTGCCTCACCGACACAACTTTGTGCTCAAAATACCATGGGCAGCTATGGGGCTTAAACACCAAGAGTTCCGTTCAACCGCACCATGGACTAACGCGTCTTCGAACGATGAACAGGTACCATCCAGGACCTATCCGACATCAAGCCCATACAACACAGCGACCTCTCGAAGCTCCCTATCAAGGGTGTGTCGTCGGATAACCATCCCTTCCATGGAGTCCCTCCGCCAAACAGAAGCAAAGGCTTAGACGCGCAGTAGGCCAAAGTAAGGGTATCAATCCATATGTCAAGGCCCTGCGTAAACATTCTCATCTATATTTTTTTTCCTTTTTTTATTGTTCAAACCATCTACACCAGAAGTTTCGTTTCTACTGTTCGAATTGTACGGCTAGACGTCATGAGCTCATTGGAAATAAAGCAAAAACCTTTTGCGGTTCTTTTACAGTTATCTATACTGCATGCTCCTTTTTCCCGCTCTTGGACTCTATCTTAATTACGTATGGTGCACATATGATTTCATATATAGACCAGGGACTTGACCTTGACACTTCCCCTATGTATCAAGTCCAGCACCCTTTTCCCCCTATGTTCGGCGTCTCGGATATTGCATTATATGCATCAGTTCCGAATTATGTCTTGGGTCAATAGTTGGGTTGCACTGCTCCTGTGCTTAACTTCTTACATTTCACATGTTCAGCTAAGTAGGTAAAGCGAGAACCACTACGATTGTACTTCTGCCTAGTCCGGTCAAGTACCTCATTGGAGAAAGCCAAAAAATAACTGTCATAATAGGCGAGAACTGGTCGGCAATCCATTGACAAGTCTTCAAACTAAAACTCGTTAGTGACTGTACCGTGTAATACGAAGGATTTGTTTTCAAACAGATCAAGTGATAGATGCCTAGCCCACGGGTGCACTGAACATCTCACCACACTGGGGGCTAGTTACCAGCCCCCATAGTCAAGCTCCTATGGCTAAGTCAAAGTAATAAAGCCGCATAGTCCGATTGCCTTGTTTCCCTCCTACATTACCGCCTCAGGGCACCAAGACGTCGACTAAGGTTTATAGTGCGGAGAACGGAACACCCCTCGTAGCATCTATGTGGGGGGTGAAGCCGATGACTGGTAACTTTCAGAATGAAACGGCCGCACAGGAGTCAAAATTAACGTAAACACACACAAGTATGATAACCCATACAAAACACCATTGCATTATAAAGCATCAGGTTTTGTCATAGTTTAAAAATAACAGCGCGATTACTCAAGGAGTACATCCTTTGAACACCGTGCCTCTACTGCCCGAGCACCGTCCATCACGGTGGAGAAGTACTGCTCTGGGCGCCTATGCTCCTTTCCAGCTAGAGGAGGTCCAGTGGCCATCTCGGCGGGTTTGATCTTTGGCCAATGCACCATGGTCTTCGAGAACGCCATCCGAGCCCCTTCGATGCATAGCGAGCACTTAACGGTCTCAATCCGGGCAGAAGCATCACACAGCTTCGCCACTAAACCAAATAGCTGCTCGGTATGGGCTCGGAGGGCCACAGCCGGATACAGAGGTCCTTCATGGCCGGCTCCACCATCCGGTGCAGCTCCATCAATTGCTTTATTTGATTAACGAGGAGGGGAGGGTGCTCGGGTACCTGGAACTACACCTAGAACAGCCTCAGTTCGGAGTCACCCTCCCGGGCCGCATAGTGCCTTGATGCATCAACCACACTCTTCGGGAGATCCACAAACGCGCCTGCGGAACGCCAGACCCGGGTGAGCAACGCGAATCTGTGGCCACCAAAGACACTCTGCAGTAAGTACTGCTTACCATTTGCAATTTGCTTTACTTGTCGGAGCTCCTCCCGGGTGCATCGTGTCTCTGGCCGCGCCTCCTGGATCTTTGTCTTTATGTTCGCTAGCTCGGTGGCGTGAACCTTATTTTTCTGCTCAAGGTCCTCACATTTAGTGATGGCATCCTTGAGCTCTTGTTGTACTTCGGCCACTCCGGCCTCATGCTTCTGGCGCTCGATTTTTACCAACGTGAGTTCGGCGGCCGCCTGTTTGGTCGCCGCCTTCTGTTCGGCTGCTTCCTTCTTGGCCTTCAGCAGCTTGGCCTTGAGGCCCTCGACCTCTGCGGCGGCAACTGCAAATCACCTCTTGCTCAGGGATAATCCCGAATACTTTGCTCGACAAAGAAAATCAAAGAACGAAGTTTCAAACGAACTAACCTTGTGCTTCGTCAAACCGCTTGTTGATGAAGTCGAGCTCCTCATTGGAGCTCTTGAGCTTCCGATTCATCTCAGCCAGCTCCGCGGCATTGGCGGCAGCCGCCAGCGCTGAGGCCTGCAAAAATATAGCAAGCACCTCATTTAGACTATTGTTTTGATGGTCTTCGATCCTCAGACATGTTTTTTTCAAAACCTGCCAGAGTCTCGGGGGCTGCTATATATAAGGATCGCTCAAATCTTGTCCACAGAAGTACACTCTTATAAAGAGAGAACATTACATTGCTTACCTCAAAGCCTATTAGGAGGCCAATCAAAAGCTTCTTTCAGTGCGCTGTTAACGGATCGAATGCTTTGTGAAACCACGCCCATCAGGGCGTGGTGTTCTGCGACTGTGGAGGAGCTGTTCACAGCCTCTTCCATCATGTTCGGCCACTCTGCCATGACCCGGTTCCCGATGTTCGGCACCGGCGGCGGGACCCGGGCTCCCCCTCAGGTGGGGGGTGGTTGTGACGCTTCGAAAGGCCGTGAAGGCCCCGGAACCATCTTCTGAGAGGGCTCGGCTTGCCCGAGCTCCTTCTCTGGTCTTTGATGGCCGAAGCGTTAGTCTCGGCCATGTCGATGTCTCCATCGCCCCCCGTGCTTGGCACGGGTGGGGTCCTTTGGGACAGCACCTCCCCGGTCTCCCCGATGACCGGAGGAGGCGCAGAGTGTGATGCCCCTCCGCTTTCTGCCAGATCGGTTGGTGGAGAAGTGCCCTCCAACATCTGGTTAGTAGGGAGGTCGCACGGTAGGCTAGAACATGAGAGCGTACATGCTTTTAGTAATGGTCTAGTAAAACCGGCCTCAGACAGTCTTCAGATTCTCACCTTTCAGCGCGGTGCTTGACCCTGGGAGCCCTCTCCGGGACCTTCTCGGAGGCTGCAGACTCCTCATCGGAGTCCGTACTATCATCGAGCATCACCAATTTACCCCTACTCCTCTTCTTCGGAGCCGGGGAAGTGTGCTCTCCTTCGGCTTCGGCCGCCGCTGCTCTCTTCCTGGTGCGGGAGGAGTCGCTCTCCTCCTCCTCTTCATCCTGCTCCCCCTCATGTGCAGAGGGGGCGTGGGTGTCCCCAAACTTGGTGTTCGGAGGGACTAATGAGTGGATGGGGTTCTTCTTCTTCTCCTTTTTCTCTAGCGCCTAGTAAGGCACCACGGTCAGCATCTCTTCCGGCTGAGCCGACCTGGGGTCTTCGGGCAGTGGGGCCGGATTGTTAATCCGCACGACCCTCTTAAGCCAGCTTTATGGAAACGAGAAAAAGGAGTTGAGGACCATAGCGGGAATGCAAATATCCGAACATAAAGTGAATAATACTACATTACCTCCTTTGGGGGATGCTCGTCATCGAGGCCGATGTCCTCCCCCTCGGCCGACCACATCTTCTGCGGCTTGAACATCACCTTCCACAACCTCTCGTGGGTGGTGCCGTAGTAGTGTTGCACGATGCGGGGGTTTTCGGGCTTCCAGGACCACACCGGGGCGGCCCGAAGTTGGCAAGGTAGGAGACGGTGGTGGAGCATGATCTGGACCACACTGGTCAGCGTGGCCTCCGCCTTTATCATATTGGAGATGCGTTTTTGCAGCGCCTCCACCTCGGTCGTAGACCCCCAGTCAAGTCCTTTCTTGGTCCAAGAGGTTAACCTCGCAGGGGGTCCGCATCTGAATTCTGGAGCGGCCGCCCAGGCCGCGTCACAGGGTTCTGCGATGTAGAACCATTCTTTCTGCCAGATCTTGACCATGTCGATGAACACACCCTCCGGCCATCCGATTCGGGTGAGCCTGCTCACGATAGAGCCCCCGCAATCCGCGTGCTGGCCATCGATGATCTTCGGCTTTATGTTGAAGACCTTCAGCCATAGGCCGAAGTGTGGCGGGACCCTAAGAAAAGCTTCGCAGACGGTGATGAAGGCCGAGATGTGGAGGAAGGAATTCGAAGCCAGGTTGTGGAAGTCGAGCCCATAGTAGAACATTAACCCTCGAACGAACGGGTGGAGTGGGAAGCCTAGTCCCCGGATAAAATGGGGAATGAACACCACCCTCTCATCGGTGCGGGGCATCGGCACGACCTGGCCCTCCTCAGGGGCCAGATGAGCAATGTTGGGGGAGAGGTAGCCCGCTCGCTTTAGGTCCTCGATGTTGTTGTTAGAGATGCTTGAGGCCTCCCACTTACCCTTAGCCCCATGTTGGGGATATAGCTACTAGGTATGACCCGCCCAGGAGGGGCCGGGTCATACCATTGGCGACTTAAAGATGAAGAGGCCTGATAAGGTCCAAGAAGATATGAAGATGGCGGTTTATAGAGCAAGCCTATTGAAGGCCCAAGACTTGGAGGCGACTCAAGGCCCGGAGGAGTGAACCGCTAGCTGATGACTTGCTCTATAAGGCAAGCTTAGTTAGAAACCAAGCCGGTCACATTTGCGTGAGCCGGCCGGGACTCTGTAAGCCGCCGGGCATCAACCTGTATATAAAGGGGTGGCCCGGAGGTGGCGAGGCATGGAGGCGCGCCCTACCCCCCTGAGCGCGCCCCCACCCTCGTGGCTCCCCTAACCGACTTCTTTCACCTATATATGTCCATATACCCTAAAAACATCGGGGAGCAGAATAGATCTGGAGTTCCGCCGCCGCAAGCCTCTGTAGCCACCAAAAACCAATCGGGACCCTATTCCGGCACCCTGCCGGAGGGGGGAACCCTCACCGGTGGCCATCTTCATCATCCCGGCGCTCTCCATGACGAGGAGGGAGTAGTTCACCCTCGGGCTTGAGGGTATGTACCAGTAGCTATGTGTTTGATCTCTCTCTCTCTCTCTCGTGTTCTTGAGGTGGTACGATCTTGATGTATCGTGAGCTTTGCTACTCTAGTTGGATCTTATGATGTTTCTCCCCCTCTACTCTATTGTAATGGATTGAGTTTTCCCTTTGAAGTTATCTTATCGGATTGAGTCTTTAAGGATTTGAGAACACTTGATGTATGTCTTGCATGTGCTTATCTGTGGTGACAATGGGATATCACGTGATTCACTTGATGTATCTTTTGGTGATCAACTTGCGAGTTCCGTAACCTCGTGAACTTATGCATAGGGGTTGGCACACGTTTTCGTCTTGACTCTCCGGTAGAAACTTTGGGGCACTCTTTGAAGTACTTTGTGTTGGTTGAATAGATGAATCTGAGATTGTGTGATGCATATCGCATAATCATACCCACGGATACTTGTGGTGACATTGGAGTATCTAGGTGACATTAGGGTTTTGGTTGATTTGTATCTTAAGGTGTTATTCTAGTACGAACTCTATGATAGATCGAACGGAAGGAATAGCTTCGTGTTGTTTTACTACGGACTCTTGAATAGATCGATCAGAAAGAATAACTTTGAGGTGGTTTCGTACCCTACAATAATCTCTTCGTTTGTTCTCCGCTATTAGTGACTTTGGAGTGACTCTTTGTTGCATGTTGAGGGATAGTTATATGATCCAATTATGTTATTATTGTTGAGAGAACTTGCACTAGTGAAAGTATGAACCCTAGGCCTTGTTTCAACGCATTGCAATACCGTTTGTGCTCACTTTTATTACTTGTTACCTTGCTGTTTTTGTATTTTCAGATTACAAATACCCATATCTATCATCCATATTGCACTTGTATCACCATCTCTTCGCCGAACTAGTGCACCTATACAATTTACCATTGTATTGGGTGTGTTGGGGACACAAGAGACTCTTCGTTATTTGGTTGCAGGGTTGTTTGAGAGAGACCATCTTCAACCTACGCCTCCCACGGATTGATAAACCTTAGGTCATCCACTTGAGGGAAATTTGCTATTGTCCTACAAACCTCTGCACTTGGAGGCCCAACAACGTCTACAAGAAGAAGGTTGCGTAGTAGACATCAGGCGGGTTAACTCAAAAAACAACCGATCGAGAACTAGGTCATGCGTATTCGCTCCCTCGTAATCGAAACCCAAGAAATACAACTAAAGCAGGAGTAGGCTTTTACCTCATTGAGAGGGGCTGAACCTGGGTAAACTCTCTGTGTCTCCTGTCCCGGTCAACCCCTTTAAGCTAACCTAGCTGCAATGGCTCCACACCTAAGTCCTTTTGCTAGGGCATCTGCCATGACAAATCCACGACAGTTTACACCCACCGTGGGGCTAGAGCATGGTGGTTTTGAGTTCTTGAAGGGCAGCTTCTCAGGGATCAAGGGATACGCCGTGGGCTAGATGACCAAGAGTCGCCGTGGTAAAATCTACATCGACGATGCAGGCTGGGGCCCCGAGGCTGATTCAATCGAATACGGGTACCGGGTCCCCTTCGGCGGAATGCACGTCTTCATCGGCAAGATCGACGAGTCAGAGCCTGAGCCGGACACCTGCACCGACATCATCGAGACGGCTCGGCGCGCGGGACCCGCCAAGGTTCAAACTGCCGTGAAGCATGCTTTCGTTGGTTTTATTCATGGAGCGGATCTTGAGGAAGGATCTGTGTCCGGTGGAGAGACGACCATCTACTCTGATGATGATTCCTCAACCGGAGAGACCAATTCAATGTATCAACTGCAAGACGGCGGGCTTGGGGGTTGTTCTAATGGCGACAGTATTCCGGACCCCTATGAGCCGCCGAACAGAGTCGCGATCTTCATGGCCGGTACACAACCGGTGCTCAATTAATCAACTGCTGGAGCTATGACTTCTGGTTCAACGGCCGAGACGATGGCCGGAGCGAGCGGCTCTGCGCGCCCGCCGGCTCAGGTTTTGTCCAATCTCTTGGATGCCTTGGCAACTTTATTAGCTGCAGAGGTAACCCCGGCGACTCAAGCGCAGCATAAGGTGGATGTTGCAAAACTGCGAGATGAGATAGCTCAGGCCAAGGAGGAGCTTAACATTGAGAACGCTAGGATGGCGACAGAGCGAGGAGGCAAAGTCGCAACGGATTCAAGTGGAAACTTTCCGGTTAAGCTTGGATCAGGCTGCCTCAAATGTCGTTCTTCGCAGGAGGCACCAGAATCGTCTACCTCTGGACTATGATGCAAGGAATCTTTTCAGTACCCCTGGGGCAGGACCAAGTAACCCGCCTGAGGTAAACCAGGCTATTGAAGCGCCTGCGGCAGGGGCGACGGTTCAACCATGTGTCGCGGATCCACCTCGTTTGAATTTAACCCCGCCTCAATAAGTATCAACACCGACGGGTCATTTTTCTAACCCTCTGGATAACATGATTGTTGCGGCGTCACGGCTGGCGGCTCTTCCAGTGCAAGGTGAGTCTCCCGCGGCGGTTCAAGCCCGGAAAGACGTGGAGCTTCTTCAGGCGGCGGTAGCTCAGCAGGCGGCTTATTATACAACCGTGAGCGGATTCATTCGACTCCACGCCCAGTCGGAGTTATAGCCCGCGCATTGAGTCGCCGGCAGTTTTGAGCAGTGAGCTACACCGTAACCAGCCCCATGGGGGTGACCCGCCACATGCTGATAACGATGCTCAAGCTTTGGTGGATCAGGCCAGGGCACGTCGGGAGGCCGAGTTAGCAGCTCAGTTAGTGGCTCATCAGCAACCTCATCATAACCCGTCGGTGTCTATAGAAGCTGGGATGACTTCTAGGACCGTGGGTGTGCCGTGTCTAGTGTCGGCTTTGTGTAATGAGCGTCTCCCCGAGGATTTTAAGGGCCCCCGCAAGGTGCCCAATTACACGGCGGATCAGCCCCCGGAGGCTTGGATTGAGAGCTATGAGCCAGCCATGGAGATGTTAGACGGCAATGACGTTGTGTGCGCCAAGTATTTCACCATGATATTCGATGGGCCGGCTCGCACCTGGCTAAAGGGATTGCCCCCTACCTCCATCAGATCATGGGCTGAACTGAAGATGCGTTTTATTCGGAATTTCAAGGACACATGCAAGCAGCCTACGTCGATTCTTGATTTAGACACTTGTATCCAGAGGGAGGACGAGTCAACCGCCCATTGGGTACATCGGATCTCGGCTATTATCCACTCGTTGGAAAGCATCAATGCCGGTTCAGCTGTCCTGACTTTGGAGAAAAATTGTCGTTTCCTTCCCCTCAAACAGAAGCTGGGGCGGCTTAAGCGCCACTACAATGACATGGGAGAACTCATGGCGGCTCTCATCAAGTATGCTGACTCTGATAACACTAAAGACCCTGAGTCTGATGAGGAGAAGTCTGGCAAGGGGAAGAAGAGCGGTAATGGAAAGGGACAGCAACACAATACGGCGGGTCAGAACCAAGGCAATAATGGTAAGCGCAAGCAAGCTAACAGCGGTTCAGATTTTGTGGCCAATACCAATACACAAAATAATAATCAGCGTCGTAAGGGGAAATCATCAATGCCCCGGTTTGGCGGGCCAAAGTTCAACCTTGAGGCGATAATGAATCAGCCTTGCCCAAAGCATGGTTCTCAAGACAAGCCGACTACTCATCTATGGAAAGATTGTTTCATCATGAGGGAGTATAGAAATTCCGGTTTTTATCAGGACCATCATGGCCCGAATGGCGGGTCAGGATCCGGCTCTCACGGGCCCAGTTTTGGAGGTGGCGGCTCAAACTCTGGTTTTCAAGGCCATGGCAATCAAGGTGGTTTTAATCAGCAGCCCAGTCAAGGTAATCAGGGGCAGCAGTCCGACTATCAGAGTATTCCGAAGTAGCTGAATAGTGGCCAGTATCATGTTTTTACCACGAGTTTGTGCAAATGAGACCAGAAGGTTCATAAACGAGCGGTGAGCGCGGTTGAGCCGGCAGTACCTCGGTACTTGCAATGGCCAGAGCAGCCCATTGTATGGAGCCATGAGGATCACCCGTCCCGGGTTGACAACCCGGGTCAACTGGCTTTGGTGGTTTCTCCTCGGGTTGGAGAATACAAGTTCACAAAAGTGCTTATGGACGGAGGCAGCAGTATCAATATTCTTTATTATGATGCTTTTTGCCGTATGAATTTGACTGACAAAGATCTTAAGCCGTCTTCTACTATTTTTCATGGGGTGGTGCCTGGTAAGTCGGCATATCCGGTGGGTAAGATAGCCTTGGAAGTGGCTTTTGGCAGTGAGCATGACTGTAGGGCTGAAACATTGATTTTTGAGGTGGTCAAGATCAAGAGCCCTTATCACGCCTTGTTTGGACGGCCGGCTTATGCCAAATTTATGGCACGACCTTGTTATGTTTATCTGCAACTTAAAATGCCGGGTCGTAAGGGTACTATCACGGTGCATGGGGATAGGAAGATAGCTTTGGAGTGTGAAGAGGGCGATGTTGCCTATGCTGAGTCTGTTTGTGCAACAGAGGAGTTGAAGTTCTACAAAGATAATGTTGACCTGACGGATATGACCCCCTTGAAGAAGCCAACCACAGAGCATGACCCTTTGTTGAAGTTTAAATCAGCAGATGACACCAAGCAGGTCGATTTTGTTCCTGGTGATTCATCCAAACAGTTCAGTATCAGTGCCAACATGGATCCAAAATAGGAAAACGCGCTCATCGAGTTTATCCGTGAGAACGGGGACATCTTTGCATGGAAGCCTTCCGACATGCTATGTGTACCGAGGGAACTTGCTGAGCACACTCTCAATGTTGATCCAAAGTTTAAACCGGTCAAGCAATTCCTTCGTCGTTTTAATGAAGAGAGGTGCAAGGCCATTGGTGAAGAGGTGGCTCGGCTCTTGGCGGCCGGGTTTATTGTTGAAGTTTTTCATCCTAAATGGTTGGCTAACTCGGTGTTGGTACTTAAGAAAAACGACACTTGGCGCATGTGTGTAGATTACACGGACCTTAACAAGGCCTGTCCGGCTGATCCTTTTGCTCTCCCTCGTATTGATCAGATCATTGATGCTACGGCGGGTTGTGAGTGCTTGAGTTTTTTAGATGCTTATTCTGGTTATCATCAGATCAAGATGGCAGTTAAAGACCAGGAGAAGACATCTTTCATCACTCCCTTCGGAGCCTTCTGCTATGTGTCTATGCCTTTTGGGCTCAAGAGTGCCCAGGCGACTTATCAGCGTTGTGTTCAGAATTGCCTCCACAGCCAGATTGGACGCGATGTTCATGCTTATGTGGATGATATCATTGTGAATTCCAGGAAGAAGGAGACCTTGTTAGATGATTTGAAGGAGACCTTTGACAATCTCCGGGTCTACAAGTTATGCTTAACCCGGACAAATGTGTCTTTGGTATGCCAGCAGGCAAGCTTTTGGGTTTTTTGGTCTCTGAGAGAGGTATTGAAGCTAACCCGGAGAAAATTAAGGCTATAACTTCTTTGGCTAAACCGGCATGTATTAACGACGTCCAGCGTTTGGCGGGTCATATTGCGGCTTTAAGCAGGTTTATAAGCCGCCTGGGAGCAAAGGCTATCCCTCTTACCAGATGATGAAGAAAATAGATCACTTTGTTTGGAGTGATGCTGCCAATCAGGCGTTCGAGGCGCTTAAAAACAGTTGGCTGAGCTGCCGGTTCTTGCAGCTCCTATTGACAAGGAGCCCTTGCTTTTATATGTGGCTGCTAACAGCAGGGCTGTCAGCGTGGCGGTTGTTGTGGAAAGGAAGGAATAAGGCAAGGAATATCCGGTTCAAAGGCCGGTTTACTATGTCAGTGAGGTATTAATTGAATCTAAGTAGAGGTGCCCACATTGGCAGAAGCTGGTTTATGGAGTGTTCATGGCCAGTCGCAAGTTGAGGCATTATTTCCAGGGTCATCCTATTACTGTGGTCAGTTCTACTCCTCTGGGGGATATTATTCAAAACAGGGAAGCTACAGGCCTGGTGGCCAAGTGGGCCATTGAGCTTGGACCTCATGGTTTGAAGTATACGCCTAGGACAACCATCAAGTCTCAAGCACTTGTGGGTTTCATCAATGACTGGACAGAGTTGCAAATGTCTGAGGAAAAGCTGGATAATACATATTGGACTATTCATTTTGATGGATCCAGGCAGTTGGAAGGCTCGGGGGCTGGAGTTATTTTGACTTCCCCACGAGGTGATGAGTTTTGCTATGTCTTAAGGTTGATGTTTCCTTGTACTAACAATGCAGCTGAATATGAGGCCTTGCTCCATGGTCTTCGGATGGCCAAAGAGATGAATCTAAGCCGGGTCAGGTGTTTTGGCGATTCAGATCTGGTGGCTCAGCAAGTCTCAGGAACTTAGGATTCCAGAGACCCACTCATGGCGGCTTATCGCCGGGTGGTTGATGGTATTGCTGGTCATTTCAAAGGTTATCAAGTGGAACATGTTGATCGCAGGAAAAATGAGGCAGCTGATACTTTAAGCCGGTTGGGGTCTCAGCGTAAGCCGGTACCACCTAATGTCTTTCTTGATATTCTGAATAATCCTTCAGATAAACTGCCTACGGGAGAAGATCTTGCTATCCCTGACCCGGAGGCACAATTGGTGGCGGCTCTTCATGCTATTCCTGATTGGACAGTTCCATATTTGACTTATATGACCCGAGGTGAGTTACCTGAGGATGAAACTTGGCCAGGCAAATAACCAGGCGGTCTAAGTCAATGACCATTGTTAATGGCGAGTTACACCGATGCAGTGTCACAGGGGTGTTTCAACGCTGTATTTCTCCTGAGGAGGGCCGTGAGATTTTAAGAGAGATTCATGAAGGAGATTGTGGCCATCATGTCGGCTCTAAGTCTCTCGTGGCTAAGGCTTTTCGTCATGGGTTTTATTGGCTGACGGCTCATGTTGATGCAGAAGATCTGGTTAGCAAGTGTGATGGCTGTTAGAAATTTTCGAGACGAGCTCATGTGCCAGCTCAAGAATTAAGGATGATTCCAATCACTTGTACGTTTGCAGTTTGGGGGCTAGATATGGTTGGACCTTTCAAGAGATCGAAGAACAAAAAGACTCACCTTTTGGTGGCGGTTGACAAATTTACAAAGTGGGTTGAGGCAGAGCCGGTCAGCAAGTGTAATGCGGCAACGGCGGTTCAATTCATTAAAAAGGTGATTTTCTATTTTGGTTACTCTCATAGCATCATCACTGAAAATGGTACTAATCTATCTGAGGGTGCTATGAAAGAATTCTATCAATGAGATCATATTCATCTTGACGTTTCATTAGTGGCCCACCCCCAGTCCAATGGTCAAGCCAAACGGGCCAATCAAGAAATCTGAAGAGGTATAAAACCCCAGCTTATGGTCCCTTTGCAGAGGACGCCGGGTTGTTGGGTTGAGGAGTTACCCTCGGTGCTCTCGAGTATCAATACTACCCCAACAGATCCACGGGTTATATGCCTTTCTTCATGGTTTATGGAGCAGAGGCGGTTCTTCCCAGTGACATCCGTCACGACTCGCCCCGTATGGCGGCTTATGTTGAAGCTGATAACGAAACAACACGTCAGGATGGTCTTGACCTCCTAGATGAGGAGCGTGACCTTTCGACGGCTCGTTCGGCGATTTATCAGCAAGATCTGCATTATTATCATAGTCGTCGGGTTAAAACCCGGACCTTTCAAGAAGGTGACTTGGTGCTCCGGCTTATCCAGGATCAAACAGATATGCACAAGTTATCCCCACCTTGGGAAGGACCTTTTGTGGTCAGTTAAAATCTGAACAACGGGTTGTACTACCTCATTGATATTCGAGAAAACAAGGACTCAGGCACATCGGAGGAGGAGACCCGCCCGCCTTGGAACATTGCTCATCTTCGGCCTTATTACACTTTAGCCACCGGCTCTTGTGTTGTACATACTTTTGTCAATGTATATATTATGACTAATATAATAAAATCGGCATCCCTGATAATTCAGGGCCTCTACCGTTTCATTTCTGAGTATCTGAGTCTTTATTATCAGTTCATAAGACCTCTTGGGGGCTTCCTACTCACTGAGCATAGTTGTGACTACCCTCTTGATCCGGCTTCAACGTCTTGTTACAAATTACTTGGGGGCTTTCTGCTCACCGAGCATAGCTGTGACTACCCTCTTGATCCGGCTTACACACCTTGTTGCAAATTATTTGAGAGCTTCCTGCCCAAGGTTACCAAAGAGAACTTGCTGCAATGCGCAGTTCAAACATAGGTATCCTGCCTTGAGGGCTCATTATAGGGTCACTTGGGGGCTTCCTGTTCAGTGAGCATAGCTATACTTACCCTCTTGATCGGCTTGTATGCCAGGTGTAAACACCAAATTCTGGGTTATCCTGTCTGTATGTCCTTGTCACTCCGCCCAGGTAATCCTGGAATGACCCGCTGTACTCTCAACAATCAATCTTGTAATAAAGACCCTTAACTTGTCGAGGTTAAAACAACGGTTGGTCATGTGAGGGCCGGCTTACGGGTTTGAATAAAGGATTGACTTAGTGGTTGTGCGGCCCATGAAAGCACATGAAATTTTGGCTTGGAGGCCTATGAAAGCCTTATTTTTTTCTGATTTGTTATTTTCTCTGAACATTGTTTGGATTCATGTCCTTGTTCCATATTAACATATGGTTCAAAACAATTAAGGCCATATAGCCTTAATATTTATGACTCATATTTGAGCATATCTGGGGTTTTGATAACCCGTCCTAGCTTTGGACGCTAAGTTGCCAGTATACTTTGATTGCGCAATCGAGTTATGCTCTATAAGTCTTTGGGCTACCACCTTTACTGGATATGGCGATGTAAGCCGGCAGTATGAACCAATTTCGCGGGTATGTTTTTACTTGTTAAATGAATATGCAAGGTTTGATGACCCGCCCTGGTTATAGACTTTAAAGTCGCCAGATAACATTTTGTTGGGCATTGTGACCCACCCTGGTATAAACCACCAGGGCATATGTTGTTTATTATGTGTGCAGGAACATTGCAAAATAGTATAATCTTCCTTGCAAACTTATCAAAGGCACGTAGAAAATGCATCAGCAGTTTGAAGGCAAAAACATGCATGATGGCATGGCAGATCGTGGTTTCCAAACTAGCCTATTACAAGGCTCTCCAAGGCCCAAATTGATTGTTTTCCAGAGAAAAGCATTATGTTGCAGTTTAAGAGCCGCCCCTTGAGTCAATTGTTTTGGGCTTGGCGTGTTGAAGACTCCGGGTCATCTTGCACCAGTTCTTCCTCTTCTTTACCCATTGGCTGGAAGTCAGATTTGGTCCAGTTGATGATAGTCAAAGCTCTAAATACAGCTTCATCATCTATAATGGTCGACGGATCAATATCAGGAGCGTAGTTGTGCTTACGTGTTGGTGGGATAAGATTCACGGCATCATGAACCGGCGCTAATACTTTTGAGTTTTCTTGGGAGTAAGCTGCGTGATATTTTGACAAGTCAGTCTCCTCAGCCAGCTTGCTTGCGAAAGGGCGCATTTCCCTTACACACTTGGCGAAATCTGCTGTCGTGAAGGGAGATCCGTCCTCTTTCTGGCTCGGGCAGCCGGTGGCCAACTCTTCTGGGTCCAGTTCTTCTTGCCATGCCTTTGCCCGGCTCAGCGCGGTGATGGCACCGGCTCTGGCGGCTGATCGCTTTAGGTCTTCAACTCTTTGAGGCACTACAGATAGTTTATCCAGCACTTCCCTGATGAGCGAAGGTGATTGCTTTTTATGCGAGATAGCAGATATAGCCCGTTGAGCACCGGTGTATAACTGTTCCACAAGGGAATATGCAGCTTTAAGTTCCACACGCATGTCTTGACCAAGGTTAGAACTTTTGGGGCCTGCATTGATAAAGATATTGATAAATCGGTTGATGGTTATTATATGTTGCTGGTGAAAGGTTGAAGTACAATATTACTTACCAAAGATGGCAGCTATCATGCTATTAATCTGATGCTTCAAGCTGGATAACTCTTCAGTCACCGGCTTAAGAGCAGCCTCAGCCTCTTCAGCTCTTTTCAATAGAGCCGCCTTTTCAGTATCCCAGCTGATCCTTTCAGCATTGAAATCCTTTTTCAGCTTCTCAGTTTCTTCCAAAATGGTTTTGAATTCTGATTTGGCCTTGGAAGTTTCAGATTGTTGTGCTTGGATGTTCTACCGCAGATCCACTACTTGGGATTCTTTCATACTTAATTCAGCCTGCAAAACAAAGGAATGGTTATGATAATCATCTTATTAAAGTACCAAGCATAATACAAGTATTTCACTTAGCACTTGGGGGCTAATGTAGGTCATGTTTTTTGCATACTTGATGACCCGGTTAATTTTTTTTAATTTAAACCGGCCCATGGTGGCTACATATGCGGATTTTTGCCTTATAATCTTAAGTCCCAGCTTAACAATCCAGTTTAAGCCGGCCCTTGGGGACTACTCGTTTTGATTCAGCAAAGTTAAATTGCTATGGAATAGCTACAAGGTCAAAGATCCTATTTAAGTCTACAACATGTTCAATTCTTTCACATTCAGTAGATTTGGCGGCTGACAGATATCTATATGAGAAGAATTTTGAGTATTTACCTCAAAGCGCTCCTTCATCAGTTTGACTAGGCCGGCTTCAAAGTCACGGCTGGTATGAAGGCGGTTTAGGTAACCCGCGTGAATCTCATGAGCGTTAAACTGGGCATAACTTTCCAAGTCCATCTTCCATTTGCCCTTGTCAGTAGCTCAAAATTCTTCCTTGGCGCTATGTTTTGCTAAGACAGTGGGGTTGCCCGGCTCTACATAGCCAACCCCGGTGATAATAACATCTTCAGCCTTTTCTTCAGCAGGCTTAATGGGACTTGGCGGCTTAGCATTAGCTAGGTTAACATCCATGGAATCCATTGCACTTCTAGCGGCGGATCATTAGAAGTTTGATGCAAAGATTCAGACACTGTCTGCTTTTCCGGTTCATGGACTTTGGGGTCTTCGGCTGGCTTATTTGGCTTCAATTTCTTGCTCGACTTTGCTATACCACTGGAAACATAAGAATGATGATGGTATAAGTATATCAGTTCACAACTGTTAAAATGGCAAAGTAAAATGTTATTACCCAGGGGCAACTTTGAAGGCAGGCATTTGGGTCTGTGATGAGTCTCCAGAAGAGGAATGAGAAGTTCCCTAATAATTTGAGTCGGAAGGATTAAGTGGTTGGCGAATAAGACCCGCCTTTGGGTAAAAAGGGATTGAATTTTGAGGCACCTCTTTCCGATGTTTGCGAGGGGGCGGTGTGTTGGGTAAACTGGAGGAAAGTTCTCCACCTCCACTATTCCGGGTTGTGCGCCGAGCTTCATGTTGTTTTTTCTTCAAAATAAAGTTTGGGTCCAAGTAAGCTAAAGGGCGAGAAAACCTTACTTTCCGGCTCACTTGTCGAACTCTCTGTCTTGGCAAAGGCTCTGAGTCAGAGGAAAGGATATTTACCTCTTCACCGTCCGTGTTGCTGGCCTCCACGTTGTCCTGATAACAATCAATGTCAATAAGATGAATGAAATAGGAGCCAAGGGAGTCAAGATCTACCTTTGACTCATCATCATTCAAAGCAAACAACTCTGAGGTGTTTGTTTTCTTCTTAGCAGGTTTCCTGACAGCTTTCGTCTTATCTCTAGCCTTTTTGGCCGGCTTGTCCTGGAGTTTCTTGTTCCAAAAGGAGGAATCAGCCTGCAGAAGTCAAGTGATAATGAGAAGATAGTTTAAGTAAATAATGAATAAGTTGCCAGTTGTTCAAAACACTTACAACTGGAGCTTTGTTAAGGGTGCAGAAAGGATTCAAGCCTGTTTTGCTGCAAGTTTCCAAGCTCTCGTTAAGCAGTGTCTTGCTCATCCTATTGATCTCGTCATCATCCAGTTCTATTTGGCAGTGGCGCTGGGGATCTTTGACATCGCCAGTATACTCACACATTAAGCCGGGCCGGCGGCTTAAGGGTAAGATTCTCCATGCGACCCAGCATCGAACTAGATCAATTCCAGTCAAACCATTGGCCATTAAGGCTCCGATCTTTGAAAAAATGGGCATATATTTGGCCTGCTCTTTTGTGTTGATCCGTTCTGGGAGAGGGTGCCTGTTGCTAAGCCGGTTTTCATGGTAACCCGGCAGAGGATTTTCACCTTCTGGAGATGTGTCTTTGCAATAAAACCAGGTCTGGTTCCAGTCCTTAGGATGACTGGGAAGTGCGACGGCAGGGAAAGTAGCTTCTTTCCGCCTCTGAATTGAAATGCCACCTAGTTCTAGGCTGGGCCCATCTGTGAACTCGGTCTGGCGGTTCAAGTAATAGAATTCCCTGAACAATTCTACAATGGGCTCTTGTTGAAGGTATACTTTGCAGAAAACTTGAAAGTTGCAAATATTTGAAACAGAGTTGGGCCCGATATCTTGAGGATGAAGTTGGAAGAAATGCAGCACATCATGAAGGAATTTTGAGCCGGGTGCATATGTTCAGTAAAAACTATGACTTCGCCTTCTTGTGAGTTAGGGGTGGTTTCTGCTCCTGGGACTCTCTAGTGGATAACATTTTTTGCAGCTAAGGCACCCACTTGGACATACTCATTCAGTGTTTGTTCTGTGACCCGGGAGGCGACCCAGTTGCATGAAGTAACGGTCTTGGTCATTTTGTTGATGAAAAAGCCTAGAAAGGAAAGTATTGCCGGTTTAAGGTTATGCTGATTAAGCCGCCCAGTGATTAAAAAGTAAGTGCATTGTACAAGGCTAATTTGTACACAGAGAAGACGTGCTATAAAGGTTGGCATGATTAAACCGGAAGACAATGCCAGGTTATACAGATTTTGAACATATATTGGCGGCTTAAAGTGGGACTAATGGTGTCTGGCGGGTTATGGCCTATCATATAAGCCGCCTGTACGGCTGCAGTTCACAAGTATCTGTAGACCTATGAGTGAAATTTTGCTAAGTACTGAACAAATAGATTCCACAGATCGGATCTATGATTTTGGATCTACGGCAGTTCAAAAAATAAAATAAATCTTAAACCTAAGGTTGCGGCAGTGGAAGAACTCATGTGCTCAGATGGGATCTTGTACAGAAAGGGTATCTTTTGCGATTGGAAAGGGATGCTAAAACTGCTACCACACAGCGTCAGTGTCGTGTTCAAATCAAACTATGCGTTCTAAAGAGGAAAGTGAAGAACGGTGAAGAACACCGACGAACGGCGGAAACCCTAATGCAGATCTGCTATGAGGAAAGGTGAGTGCTTACTGATGCTGATGAACAGCGGAGGTCCCCCGCAGTTTTCTGGTCTGTTCAGGTCGATGTAGCGGCCGGAGTTGGTGTTGTTGATGAATGACGGCGGCGGCGGTGCTCGGTTGCAGCGGAGTCGCGAGGAGGAAGAAGATGTCAGGACGGGTGTAAAAAGTGAAAAGAAGGGCCCCCTGCCCCTATTTATAACGAGGAGATTAGACGGCATGCTCGGGAATCAAGGAGGCTGAAAATGATTATGTGGCTATATGGACGCCTCGATTTCCAGGAAGTCTATTAAGATAAAGATCTGTAGAGATGTTCTGGTCTTTGTGCAAAATTAATGCACATGATGTCATGGCGGGTTACCACGATTCTATAATGTGACGTCATGGCGGGTTACACTGGATTGATAATGGAAGATTCTGCTAAGTCAAGTGGTGAAGATTGATGTGAACAAGTTCAAATCAACCTCAGGCCTAATGTTGGGGATATAGCTACTAGGTATGACCCGCCCAGGAGGGGCCGGGTCATACCATTGGCGACTTAAAGATGAAGAGGCCCGATAAGGTCCAAGAAGATATGAAGGTGGCGGTTTATAGAGCAAGCCTATTGAAGGCCCAGGACTTGGAGGCGACTCAAGGCACGGAGGAGTGTACCGACAGCTGATGACTTGTTCTATAAGGCAAGCTTAGTTAGAAACCGAGCCGGTCACGTTTGTGTGAGCCGGCCGGGACTCTGTTGTTGGAAATATGCCCTAGAGGCAATAATAAATTGGTTATTATTATATTTCCTTGTTCATGATAATCGTTTATTATCCATGCTAGAATTGTATTGATAGGAAACTCAGATACATGTGTGGATACATAGACAACACCATGTCCCTAGTAAGCCTCTAGTTGACTAGCTCGTTGATCAATAGATGGTTACGGTTTCCTGACCATGGACATTGGATGTCGTTGATAACGGGATCACATCATTAGGAGAATGATGTGATGGACAAGACCCAATCCTAAGCATAGCACAAAAGATCGTGTAGTTCGTTTGCTAGAGCTTTTCCAATGTCAAGTATCATTTCCTTAGACCATGAGATCGTGCAACTCCCGGATACCGTAGGAGTGCTTTGGGTGTGCCAAACGTCACAACGTAACTGGGTCACTATAAAGGTACACTACGGGTATCTCCGAAAGTGTCTGTTGAGTTGGCATGGATCGAGACTGGGATTTATCACCCCGTATGACGGAGAGGTATCTCTGGGCCCACTCGGTAATGCATCATCATAATGAGCTCAATGTGACTAAGGAGTTAGCCACGGGATCATGCATTACGGTACGAGTAAAGTGACTTGCCGGTAACGAGATTGAACAAGGTATTGGGATACCGACGATCGAATCTCGGGCAAGTAACGTACCGATTGACAAAGGGAATTGTATACGGGATTGATTGAATCCTTGACATCGTGGTTCATCCGATGAGATCATCGTGGAACATGTGGGAGCCAACATGGGTATCCAGATCCCGCTGTTGGTTATTGACCGGAGAGGCGTCTCGGTCATGTCTGCATGTCTCCCGAACCCGTAGGGTCTACACACTTAAGGTTCGGTGACGCTAGGGTTGTAGAGATATTAGTATGCGGAAACCCAAAAGTTGTTCGGAGTCCCGGATGAGATCCCGGACGTCACGAGGAGTTCCGGAATGGTCCGGAGGTGAAGAATTATATATAGGAAGTCAAGTTTCGGCCACCGGGAAAGTTTCGGGGGTCACCGGTAGTGTACCGGGACCACCGGAAGGGTCCCGGGGGTCCACCGGGTGGGGCCACCTATCCCGGAGGGCCCCATGGGCTGAAGTGGGAAGGGAACCAGCCCTTAGTGGGCTGGGGCGCCCCCCATGGGCCTCCCCCTGCGCCTAGGGTTGGAAACCCTAGGGTGGGGGGGCGCCCTACTTGCCTTGGGGGGTAAGTTTCCCCCTGGCCGCCGCCCCCCCTTGCAGATGGGATCCAGGCCGGCACCCCCCCCCCTCCCAGGGGGCCTATATATAGTGGGGGGGAGGGAGGGCAGCAGCATGACAGCCCCTGGCGCCTCCCTCTCCCCCTGCCACACCTCTCCCTCTCGCAGAAGCTTGGCGAAGCCCTGCCGAGACCCCGCTACTTCCACCACCACGCCGTCGTGCTGCTGGATCTCCATCAACCTCTCCTTCCCCCTTGCTGGATCAAGAAGGAGGAGACGTCGTTGCTCCGTACGTGTGTTGAACGCGGAGGTGCCGTCCGTTCGGCACTTGGTCATCGGTGATTTGGATCACGGCAAGTACGACTCCATCAACCTCGTTCATTGGAACGCTTTCGCTCGCGATCTACAAGGGTATGTATATGCACTCCTTTCCCCTCGTTGCTAGTACACTTCATAGATGGATCTTGGTGATGCATAGAAAAATTTTAAATTCTGCGACGATCCCCAACAGTGGCATCATGAGCCAGGTCTATGCGTAGTTACTATGCACGAGTAGAACACAAAGCAGTTGTGGGCGTAGATGTTGCCAATTCTTCTTGCCGCTACTAGTCTTATCTTGCTTCGGCGGTATTGTGGGATGAAGCGGCCCGGACCGACCTTACACGTACTCTTACGTGAGACAGGTTCCACCGACTGACATGCACTAGTTGCATAAGGTGGCTAGCGGGTGTCTGTCTCTCCCACTTTAGTCGGAACGGATTCGATGAAAAGGGTCCTTATGAAGGGTAAATAGAAATTGGCATATCACGTTGTGGTTTTACGTAGGTAAGAAACGTTCTTGCTAAAAAACCTATACAAGCCACGTAAAAACTTGCAACAACAATTAGAGGACGTCTAACTTGTTTTTGCAGCATGTGCCTTGTGATGTGATATGGCCAAAAAGGATGTGATGAATGATATATGTGATGTATGAGATTGATCATGTTCTTGTAATAGGAATCACGACTTGCATGTCGATGAGAATGACAACCGGCAGGAGCCATAGGAGTTGTCTTAATTTATTGTATGACCTGCGTGTCATTGAAGAACGCCATGTAAATTACTTTACTTTATTGCTAAACGCGTTAGCCATAGAAGTAGAAGTAATCGTTGGCGTGAAAACTTCATGAAGACACAATGATGGAGATCATGATGATGGAGATCATGGTGTCATGCCGGTGACAAAGATGATCATGACGCCCCGAAGATGGAGATCAAAGGAGCAGAATGATATTGGCCATATCATGTCACTATTTGATTGCATGTGATGTTTATCATGTTATGCATCTTATTTGCTTAGAACGACTGTAGTAAGTAAGATGATCCCTTATAATAATTTCAAGAAAGTGTTCCCCCTAACTGTGCACCGTTGCGAAGGTTCGTTGTTTCGAAGCACCACGTGATGATCGGGTGTGATAGATTCTAACGTTCGAATACAACGGGTGTTGACGAGCCTAGCATGTACAGACATGGCCTCGGAACACATGCGAAACACTTAGGTTGACTTGACGAGCCTAGCATGTACAGACATGGCCTCGGAACACAAGAGATCGAAAGGTCGAACATGAGTCGTATAGTAGATACGATCAACATGGAGATGTTCACCGATGATGACTAGTCCGTCTCATGTGATGATCGGACACGGCCTAGTTTGACTCGGATCATGTATCACTTAGATGACTAGAGGGATGTCTATCTGAGTGGGAGTTCATTAATCAGATGAACTTAATTATCATGAACATAGTCAGAAGGTCTTTGCAAATTATGTCATAACTTGCGCTTTAGTTCTACTGGTTAAGATATGTTCCTAGAGAAAATTTAGTTGAAAGTTGGTAGTAGCAATTATGCGGACTGGGTCCGTAAACTGAGGATTGTCCTCATTGCTGCACAGAAGGCTTATGTCCTTATGCACCGCTCGGTGTGCTGAACCGCAGCGTCGTCTATAGATGTTGCGAAACATCTGACATACACGTTTTGATGACTACGTGATAGTTCAGTGCGTAATGCTAACGGTTTAGAATTGTGGCACCAAAGACGGTTTTTGAAACGTCGCAGAACATATGAGATGTTCCGAAGACTGAAATTGGGATTTCGGACTAGTGCCCACGTCAAGAGGTATGAGACCTCTAACAAGTTTCTTAAGCCTACAAACTGAGGGAGAAAAGCTCAATCGTTGAGCATGTGCTCAGATTGTCTGAGTACCACAATCGCTTGAATCGAGTGGGAGTTAATCTTCCAGATGAGATAGTGATGGTTCTCCATAGTCACTGCCACCAAGCTATTAGAGCTTCGTGATGAACTGTAACATATCAGGGATAGATATGATGATCCTTGAGCAACTCGCGATGTTTGACACCGCGAAAGTAGAAATCAAGAAGGAGCATCAATTGTTGATGGTTAGTAAAACCACTAGTTTCTAGAAGGGCAAGGGTAAGAAGGGATACTTCATGAAACAGCAAATCATTTGCTGCTCTAGCGAAGAATCCCAAGGTTGAACCCAAACCCGAGACTAAGTGCTTCTGTAATGAGGGGAACGGTCACTGAAGCGGAACTACCCTAGATACTTGGTAGATAAGAAGGCAGGCAAGGTCGACAGAAGTATATTGGATATACATTGTATGAATGTGTACTTTACTAGTACTCCTAGCAGCACCAGGGTATTAGATACCGGTTCGGTTGCTAAGTGCTAGTAACTCGAAATAAAAGTTGCGGAATAAATGGAGACTAGCTAAAGGTGAGATGACGATGTGTGTTGGAAGTGTTTCCAAGGTTGATGTGATCAAGCATTACATGCTCCCTCTACCATCGAGATTTGGTGTTTGCGTTGAGCATGATTGGATTATGTTTATCGCAATACGGTTATTCATTTAAGGAGAATAATGGTTACTCTGTTTATTTGAATAATACCTTCAATGGTCTTGCACCTAAAATGATTCTCGATCGTAGTGATACACATGTTCGTGCCAAAAGATATAAAATAGTAATGATAGTTCCACATACTTGTGGCACTGCCATTTGAGTCATATTGGTATAGAACGCATGAAGAAGCTCCATGTAAATGGATCTTTGGACTCACTCGTTTTTGAAAAGATTGAGACATGCGAACCATGTCTATTGGTATATATGCATGAAGAAACTCCATGCAAATGGATCGTTTGTACTCACTTGATTTTGAATCACTTGAGACATGCAAATCATACCACATGGGCAAGATGACTGAAAGGCCTCGTTTTCAGTAAGATGGAAGAAGAGAGCAACTTATTGGAAGTAATACATTTTGATGTATGCAGTCCAATGAGTGCTGAGGCATGCAGTGGATATCGTTATGTTCTTACTTCACAGATGATTTGAGTAGATGCTGAGAATATTTACTTGATGAAACACAAGTCTGAATTATTGAAAGGTTCAAGTAATTTCAGAGTGAAGTTGAAGATCATCGTGACAAGAGGATAAAATGTCTATGATATGATCATAGAGATATCTGAGTTACGAGTTTGGCACACAATTAAGACATTGTGGAAAGTGTTTCACAATTAATACCGCCTGGAACACCACAGTGTGATGGTGTGTCCGAACATCATAACTGCACCCTATTGGATATGGTGCATACCATGATGTCTCTTATCGAATTACAACTATCGTTTATGGGTTAGGCATTAGAGACAACCGCATTCACTTTGAATAGGGCACCACGCAATTCCGTTGAGACGACACCGTTTAGAGAAACCTAAGTTGTCGTTTCTTAAAAGTTTGGGGCTGCGATGCTTATGTGAAAAAGTTTCAGGCTGATAAGCTCGAACCCAAAGCGGATAAATGCATCTTCATAGAATACCCAAAACAGTTGGGTATACCTCCTATTTCAGATCTGGAAGCAAAAGTAATTGCTTCTAGAAACGAGTCATTTCTCGAGGAAAAGTTTCTCTCGAAAGAATTGAGTGGGAGGATGGTGGAGACTTGATGAGGTTATTGAACCATAACTTCAACTAGTGTGTAGCAGGGCACAGGAAGTTGTTCCTGTGGCACCTACACCAATTGAAGTGGAAGCTTATGATAGTGATCATGAAACTTCGGATCAAGTCACTACCAAACCTCGTAGGTCGACAAGGATATGTACTACTCCTGAGTGGTACGGTAATCCTGTCTTGGAAGTCATGTTGTTGGACAACAATGAACCTACGAGCTATGGAGAAGCGATGGTGGGCCCATATTCCGACAAATGGTTAGAAACCATGAAATCCGAGATAGGATCCATGTATCAGAACAAAGCATGGACTTTGGTGAACTTGCCCGATGATCGGCAAGCCATTGAGATAAATGGATCTTTAAGAAGGACATGGACGGTAATGTTACCGTCTATGAAGCTCGATCTGTGGCAAAGAGTATTTTCACAAGTTCAAGGAGTTGACTACGATGATATTTTCTCATCCGTAGCGATGCTTAAGTCCGTCGGAATCATGTTAGCATTAGCTGCATTTATGAAATCTGGCAGATGGATGTCAAAACAAGTTTCCTTACCAGTTTTCGTAAGGAAAGGTTGTATGTGATACAATCAGAAAGGTTTTGTCGATCCTAAGGATGCTAAAAGGTATGCTAGCTCCAGCGATCCTTCCATGGACTAGAGCAAGCATCTCGGAGTCAGAATATACGCTTTGATGGAGTGATCAAAGTTTTTGGGTTTGTACAAAGTTTGTTAGAAACTTGTATCTACAATAAAGTGAGTGGGAGCACTACAACATTTCTGATAAGTATATGTGAATGACATATTGTTGATCCGAAATGATGTAAAAATTTCTGGAAAGCATAAAGGGTTGTTTGAAAGGAGTTTTTCAAAGGAAGACCTGGATAAAGCTGCTTACATATTGGTCATCAAGATCTATAGAGATAGATCAAGACGTCTGATGATACTTTCAAAGAACACACACCTTGACATGATTTTGAAAGAGTTCAAAATAGATCAGCAAAGAAGGAGTTCTTGGTTGTGTTGCAAGGTGTGAGTATTGAGTAAGACTCAAGACCCGACCACAGCAGAAGAGAGAGAAAAGACGAAGGTTGTCCCCTATGCTTTAGACGTAGGCTCTACAGTATGCTATGTTGTGTACCGCACATGAAGTGTGCCTTGCCATGAGTTGGTCAAGGGGTACAATGGTGATCCGGGAATGGATCACATGACAGCGGTCGAACTTATCCTTAGTATCTAGTGGACTAAGGAATTTTCTCGATTATGGAGGTGAAAAGGAGTTCGCCATTAAGGGTTACGTCGATGCGAACTTTGACACTAATCTGGATGACTCTGAGTAGTAAACCGGGTTCGTATAGTAGAGCAGTTATTTGAAATGGCTCCAAGTAGCACGTGGTAGCATCCACAAGATGACATAGATATTCGTAAACCACACACGCATCTGAAAGGTTCAGACCCGTCGACTAATAACCTCTCTCACAAGCATAACATGATCAAACCAGAACTCATTGAGTGTTAATCACATAGTGATGTGAACTAGATTGTTGACTCTAGTAAACTCTTTGGATGTTGGTCACATGGTGATGTGACCTGTGAGTGTTAATCACATGGTGATGTGAACTAGATTATTGACTCTAGTGCAAGTGGGAGACTGTTGGAAATATGCCCTAGAGGCAATAATAAATTGGTTATTATTATATTTCCTTGTTCATGATAATCGTTTATTATCCATGCTAGAATTGTATTGATAGGAAACTCAGATACATGTGTGGATACATAGACAACACCATGTCCCTAGTAAGCCTCTAGTTGACTAGCTCGTTGATCAATAGATGGTTACGGTTTCCTGACCATGGACATTGGATGTCGTTGATAACGGGATCACATCATTAGGAGAATGATGTGATGGACAAGACCCAATCCTAAGCATAGCACAAAAGATCGTGTAGTTCGTTTGCTAGAGCTTTTCCAATGTCAAGTATCATTTCCTTAGACCATGAGATCGTGCAACTCCCGGATACCGTAGGAGTGCTTTGGGTGTGCCAAACGTCACAATGTAACTGGGTCACTATAAAGGTACACTACGGGTATCTCCGAAAGTGTCTGTTGAGTTGGCACGGATCGAGACTGGGATTTGTCACCCCGTATGACGGAGAGGTATCTCTAGGCCCACTCGGTAATGCATCATCATAATGAGCTCAATGTGACTAAGGAGTTAGCCACGGGATCATGCATTACGGTACGAGTAAAGTGACTTGCCGGTAACGAGATTGAACAAGGTATTGGGATACCGACGATCGAATCTCGGGCAAGTAACGTACCGATTGACAAAGGGAATTGTATACGGGATTGATTGAATCCTTGACATCGTGGTTCATCCGATGAGATCATCGTGGAACATGTGGGAGCCAACATGGGTATCCAGATCCCGCTGTTGGTTATTGACCGGAGAGGCGTCTCGGTCATGTCAGCATGTCTCCCGAGCCCGTAGGGTCTACACACTTAAGGTTCGGTGACGCTAGGGTTGTAGAGATATTAGTATGCGGAAACCCGAAAGTTGTTCGGAGTCCCGGATGAGATCCCGGACGTCACGAGGAGTTCTGGAATGGTCCGGAGGTGAAGAATTATATATAGGAAGTCAAGTTTCGGCCACCGGGAAAGTTTCGGGGGTCACCGGTAGTGTACCGGGACCACCGGAAGGGTCCCGGGGGTCCACCGGGTGGGGCCACCTATCCCGGAGGGCCCCATGGGCTGAAGTGGGAAGGGAACCAGCCCTTAGTGGGCTGGGGCGCCCCCCATGGGCCTCCCCCCTGCGCCTAGGGTTGGAAACCCTAGGGTGGGGGGCACCCCACTTGCCTTGGGGGGTAAGTTTCCCCCTGGCCGCCGCCCCCCCTTGCAGATGGGATCCAGGCCGGTGCCCCCCCTCCCAGGGGGCCTATATATAGTGGGGGGAGGGAGGGCAGCAGCATGACAGCCCCTGGCGCCTCCCTCTCCCCCTGCAACACCTCTCCCTCTCGCAGAAGCTTGGCGAAGCCCTGCCGAGACCCCGCTACTTCCACCACCACGCCGTCGTGCTGCTGGATCTCCATCAACCTCTCCTTCCCCCTTGCTGGATCAAGAAGGAGGAGACGTCGCTGCTCCGTACGTGTGTTGAACGCAGAGGTGCCGTCCGTTCGGCACTCGGTCATCGGTGATTTGGATCACGGCGAGTACGACTCCATCAACCTCGTTCATTGGAACGCTTCCGCTCGCGATCTACAAGGGTATGTAGATGCACTCCTTTCCCCTCGTTGCTAGTACACTCCATATATGGATCTTGGTGATGCATAGAAAACTTTTAAATTCTGCTACGATCCCCAACATCTGTAAGCCGCCGGGCATCAACCTGTATATAAAGGGGTGACCCGGCGGCGGGTTAACTCAAAAAACAATCGATCGAGAACTAGGTCAAGCGTAGTCGCTCCCTGGTAATCGAAACCCAAGCAATACAACTAAAGCAGGAGTAGGCTTTTACCTCATTGAGAAGGGCTAAACCTGGGTAAACTCTCTGTGTCTCTTGTCCCGTTCAACCCCTTTAAGCTAACCTAGCTGCAATGGCTCAACACCTAAGTCCTTTTGCTAGTGCATCTGCCGTGACAAATCCACGACACCCCGGATCCGGCCATGGTCGAGTGTGGAGAAGGGGGGTCTTGTGAGGGAAGATGAGCTGGGCGCTAGAGCTTTGCTGAAGGCTATGGCGAAAGGAAGAGGAAGGCGTGAGGGGATAACTGTGGCTGGTCTCTTTTTATAAGCGGTCATTATACCAAGAGTCCTTTAAACGGCCTCGCCACTTCCTGATATACTCGTGGTGTTATGCGCAAGTGTGATATTGGGAATCATTGATTAAATCCCTCGAAAAGCAGGACACGATCTCCACCTCGATGGGACGTGCCAATAGAGGGGCTGCCTCGAGCGGTGCATCGAGTTCTCATGATGTTTCGATGTTTATAATCGGCCGTGACCCTTTGCCGAAAAATGTCAGTTGAAGGTACTGCATATATTTTAACGGTTGGCCTTCAAGGTTAAGTAAAATCGATAGTTCGGATGCCAGATATGGCATGACTATGCACGTGGGCTGGATACCCTCTAAAGGCTCGGCTAGGAAGGATTATTTTGAATACACAGGAAGAACTCGCTTGCAAGAAGGAGACTGCAGATGTGAGCATTACAAGAAGCCGACATTGGAGGCTAGTTCGGGGGCTATTGAGGGAGTCCTAGACTAGGGGGTCCTCAGGTTGCCGCCCTATCTCTCATGGGCCCGACAGTTGGGCCGCACTATATCCGAACCAAAGACCTTTTTGTGACTTCGCGTATACCCCAAGCGAAGATGGAAGATTTGGCGTCCTTGTTCCTTTGATGTAACCAACTATATGTAAACCCTAGTATCCCTGGTGTCTATATAAACCAGAGGGTTTAGTCCGTAGGGGCTAAGAGAACATCCATAATCCTACTAGCCTAGGGTTTAGTTCATCTGATCTCGTGGTAGATCGACTATGTAATCCTCATATACTCAAGCAATATAATGAAGTAGGACGTAGGGTTTTACCTCTTAGAGAGGGACCGAACCTAGGTAAATACTATGTCCCGCGTCCCTTGTTTCCCATCGATCCCAGATCCACAGTTCGGGGCCCCCTACCCGAGATCCGCTGGTCTTGGCACCGACACCCACTGCCACGGGAGGGTAGGACAAAAGATGGCATGCAAGTTCTCTTCCATAAGCACGTATGACTATTTACGGAATACATTCCTACATTATATTGATGAACCGGAGCTAGTTCTGTGTCACCCTAGGTTATGACTGTTATATGATGAGTATCATCCAACGAAATCACCGATCCAATGCCTATGAGCTTTTCACATATTGTTCTTGCTGTGTTATTATTACTATTGCTACTATTACAACTGCTACAAAATTATTATTGCTATTGTTACCGTTACTGTTACTGATACTATCATTGCTACTGCTATCAAATTACTATACTATTGTGCCACTGATCACTTTGCTAAGATATTTAATCTCTAGGTGTTGTTGTGGCTCCCCTTGTGTCGAATCAATTAATTTGGGTTGAACACTCTCCCCTCGAAAACTGTTGTGATCCCATATACTTGTGGGTTATCACGCTCCAATGGAGACGTACTTCCTCACGGAGGGAAGGAACTTCGGTAACACATCTCATCTCCTCCGGTTCCACTTTTGGTTATCTCTTACCTTTACTTTGTGCAAGCTTTACTTGTGTTGTATCCCTTGCTTGCCTGCTTGTTGTTGTTGTTGTCGTTAGCATCATATAGGTTGCTCACCTAGTTGCATATCTAGACAACCTATTTGTTGCTAGCCCTAATTTGTTAAGAAAGGATAAAAATTGGTAGTTTCCTATTCAACCCCCTCTAGTCAGCCATATCGACCCTTTCAATTGGTATCAGAGCCTTGTCTCTTTTTTAAGGGTTTCACCACCCGAAGAGTATGGTTGACGGAGAGGAGGAAGTGTCCGAGGCCATGGAGTTGAACTCGATCACTCGAGATGACTTAAATGAAGCTATGACTTCACTTAAGACGTCTATGAGGTCCGAGGTCAAGTCCATGCTTAAATAATTACTTGAGGGGTTGAAAACTACTCCTGACCCGTTGCTTGTGGTTAATCCCACCGCATCGGAGTCGGAGGCCAATTCCGGCAAGGAAGCGGCTAAAGGTACTCAAACCTTCTCCCCTCAAAACAAGAATGGGATGGGAACCTGTGCCTCGGTTCCCCCTCCCCCGGTCTATGGAGGACCTGTCCCTACACCGCATATTAACAACCTTGGTCCTCCTCCTAAGCTTGTAAATGGTGATCTCGCTAATTGGGTTTTTTGTATCAAGTCTCATTTGAATCACAGCTCAACAAACCTTTGGAGAATCATCGAGGAAGGTTTCTACCTGCATGATCCAAACAATCTTACTCCAAGAGAAGAAGCGGACAATCAATACAATCACTCCGCGTTGTTCATCCTTCAATCCACGGTGCCTCCCGAAGATCTATCTCACTTGCGCCCTTTCTCCCAGGCAAAGGATTATTGGGAACACATCATATCTTTGTACAAGGGGAGCTCAAGCATTCAATGGTCCAACTTTGAAGTGGTTCTTGATGAGGCCGATGAATTTGTGATGAATGAAGATGAGGATCCTCGTGGTCTCTACCGGAGATTGACAACTCTTGCGACCGCTCTTCAAGATCATGGGAGCAAGGATACGGATGATAATTGGATCAAGCGCAAGTTTCTCAAGGCCATCATGCCATTCAACAAGGCCATTTCCTCCGTGATTCATCAAAGGCCGGATTTTCACACCTTGTCTTCAAGTGAAGTGTTGGATGAGTTTATTGCCATGAACATCATGAACAAGACCGCCTAAAATGCACTAGCTCATGTCTAGTCAAAGAAAGCCTCTCCCAACCTTGCCTGAAGGCCAAGGCCATTTCGAAAGAATAATAGGAGGAAGAAGAAGAGAGTTGCCCTGAAGACACCAAATATGCTTACCATGAGCACATGGCTCTTGCTTCAAGGCAATTTTGGGGCAATAAGAGAAACTCAAGGCCCAACTTCTCCAAGAACAACTCAAGTGGCCCAAAGAACAAGAAACGAGTGAGGACTTGCTACAATTGCGGCAATGTGAGTCACTTTATGGTGGATTGTCCTTATGAGAAGAGGGAGGACAATGGTGGCATGCTCATTCGCAAAGACAAAGCCAAGTCCTTCCCAAGAAAGAAAAACTTCACAAAGAAGATACATCAAAAGGGATTGGTGGCACAAGAAGAGTACATCTCCGATGATGATGATGAAGATACAAGTGGTGAAGGAATGGCAACAACAACCATGGCCATTGCCACCTCTTCCCCAACCAAGGTGTCTCTCTTTGGCGCCCCCAATGAGAACCTCATCGCCAAGTGCCTCATGGACAAAGGTATCAACAAGGTAACCCCAACATCAAAACCACTATCACTACTACTCCTTTGTTGGATTGTGTGGATGATAGTGAGGTGGTAAAAGTTGATGAGAATGGGTTTGACAAGTTCTTGAGTAAGCTCAAGGGTGAGACCAAGAAGCACTTTCTTGCTCTCTTGGAACAACTTGGTGAGGCCAATGATAGCATTGAGTCTCATGAAGATATGATCTCCAAGTTAGAGGAGCATAGTCGTGATTATGTCGACGAGATTGCGAATCTTTCTATTGCTCTTGAGGAAGAGTGAGGTCTTCGTTTAACTCTTGAGGAGTCACACAACGTTGATCGTGCTAAATTGCAAAAAGATATTGATCATGCTACTGTTCTTCCTCGTGTGCTTAAATCTGAGAAAGTTGCACTTGGGGTTGGCCATGATAGACTCAAAGAGGAGTTTGACATACTCGATAAGGCTCACAAGGCCTTGAAGAGTGCTCATACCTCTCTCAAGGACTCTCGTGATCAACTCCAAGTGAAACTAACCAAGGAGATAGCAACTTGTCCTCCTTTTGTTTTGATTGATAATGCAAATGCTACTAACTCTTATTGTGAGCATGAGCATCTTGTGGAGGAGAATGCCAAGTTGAGAGAGCAACTTGAGAAAGGCCTTGTGACGTGCATACAAGGTGAGAATGCCAAGAAGGACAAGACCACCCCTGGGTATGGGTGGTAATGCCAAGAAGGACAAGACCACCCCTTCTAAGAAAGCTAGCGACTTTAGTCCTTCATATGTTTTATGTCATGCTAGTGATGGGCATGTTTGTGACGCCCCCGATTTGACCGTACACTAATCATGCACGCAAATGCGTACGACCAAGATCAGGGACTCACGGGAAGATATCACAACACAACTCTAAAACATAAATAAGTCATACAAGCATTATAATACAAGCCAGGGGCCTCGAGGGCTCGAATACAAGTGCTCGATCACAGACGAGTCAGCGGAAGCAACAATATCTGAGTACAGACATAAGTTAAACAAGTTTGCCTTAAGAAGGCTAGCACAAACTGGGGTACAGATCGAACGAGGCGCAGGCCTCCTGCCTGGGATCCTCCTAACTACTCCTGGTCGTCGTCAGCGGCCTGCACGTAGTAGTAGGCACCTCCAGTGTCGTAGGTGTCGTCGTCGACGGTGGCGTCTGGCTCCTGGACTCCAACATCTGGTTGCGACAACCAGATAGACAGGAAAGGGGGAAAGAGGGAGAGAAGCAACCGTGAGTACTCATCCAAAGTACTCGCAAGCAAGGAGCTATACTACATATGCATGGGTATATGTGTAAAGGGGCATATCAGTGGACTGAACTGCAGAATGCCAGAATAAAAGGGGGATAGCTAGTCCTGTCGAAGACTACGCTTCTGGTCATCTCCATCTTGCAGCATGTAGAAGAGAGTAGATTGAAGTCCTCCAAGTAGTATCGCATAGCATAATCCTACCCGGCGATCCCCTCCTCGTCGCCCTGTTAGAGAGCGATCACCGGGTTGTATCTGGCACTTGGAAGGGTGTATTTTATTCAGAATCCAGTTCTAGTTGTCATAAGGTCAAGCTACAACTCCGGGTCGTCCTTTTACCGAGGGACACGGCTATTCGAATAGATAAACTTCCCTGCAGGGGTGCACCACATAACCCAACACGCTCGATCCCAGTTGGCCGGACACACTTTTCTGGGTCATGCCCGGCCTCGTAAGATCAACACGTCGCAGCCCCACCTAGGCTCATCAGAGAGGTCAGCACGCCGGTCTAAACCTATGCGCGCAGGGGTCTGGGCCCATCGCCCTATGCACACCTGCATGTTGCGTACGCGGCCGGAAGCAGACCTAGCCCCCTTAATACAAGCGCGAGCTTACGGTCCAATGCGGCGCGCGCCACTCAGTTGCTGACGTCAAAAGAGCTTCGGCTGATACCACGACGTCGGGATACCCATAACTACTCCCACGTAGATGGTTAGTGCGTATAGACCAAATGGCCAGACTCAGATCAAATACCAAGATCTCGTTAAGCGTGTTAAGTAACCGCGAACGCCGACCAGGGCCGGGCCCACCTCTCACCTAGGCAGTCTCAACCTGCCCTGTCGCTCCGCCACAAAGATCCACTCGCGGGTACTCCTACGAGCCGACCCGACTTTAGTCATCTCATGTGTCATGTATATAGTATATAAGTATATACCCGTGATCACGCCCAGGTGATCACGGCCCGATAGTATAGCACAGCAGACGGACAAGAATGTAGGGCCACTGATGGAAATCTAGCATCCTATACTAAGCATGTAGGATTGCAGGTAAAGGTAACAACAGTAGTAGCAAGGATAGGCTATGCATCAGGATAGGATATCGAAAGCAGTAACATGCTACACTACTCTAATGCAAGCAGAATAGAGAAGAGTAGGCGATATCTGGTGATCAAGGGGGGGCTTGCCTGGTTGCTCTGGCAAGTAGGAGGGGTCGTCGACTCCGTAGTCGAACTGGGCAGCAGCAGTGTCGGTCTCGTAGTCTACCGGAGAGAAGAGGGGGAAGAAATAGTAAATACAATGCAAACATAAGCATGACGATGCGTGACATGAAAACGAGCGGTGCTAGGTGTGACCTAACGCGACAGTAGATGGTACCGGTGAAGGGGGGAAACAACCGGGAGGTATTCCCGATGTTTCGCGTTTTCGGACAGACGGACCGGAGGGGGAAAGTTGCTAGTTCGATAGGTTAGGGAGGTGTGGTGGACGAACGGACTGCGTATTCGGATTCGTCTCGTCGTTCTGAGCAACTTTCATATAGAAAACATTTTCATCCGAGTTACGGTTTAAAAGATATGAATTTTCAAAGTTTATTTGAATTTCTGGAATTATTTGAATTAAGCAAAAATGAATTATGACGTCAGCATGAGGCAATGCTGACGTCAGCAGGTCAACAGAGCGGCTGACCAGGTCAAACTGACCAGTGGGCCCCACCTGTGATAGACAGTGGGCTAACAGAAGATTAAACTAATTAATTTTTAGTTAATTAACTACTGGGCCCACCTGTCAGTGAGTGATTAGATTAATTAATTAGTTTTAATTATAAAAACATTTTCTTTTCTCTTTTTTTTTAATTTTGCGGCGGGGCCCGCATGTCAGTGGCTGGGTCTGCCCAGTCAGCACGTTGACTGGGTTGACCCAGTCAACGGGGCCCACGGGGCCCACTGGCAGTGGCACTGGGGTGGCCCCAGGCCAGCCACGTCGGCGGCCGGCGCCGGAGCGACTCCGGCGACCAAAACAGCGGCGGCCCCTCGCCGGAGTTGGCCGGAATCGCGCTACGGGGCTCGGGGAGGAGCGGGGCTAGGCCCATTCGAAAGAGCTCGCAGCGCCGCATCCAGTGGTGGCCGGGGCTTCGCCGGACTTGGCCGGAATCGGCGCCGGCGAGCGGCGGAGGCGGCGGCGCGCACGGGTGCCCGACGGAAACGAGGCTACGGCGGGCTATCGAGCAAGCGGAGGGGCTGGGGGGCATCTACGCGAGGTGGGGAGTGCAACGGGCTTGAGCCCGTGACCAAAAGGTCACCGGAGCCTTGCCGGCGGCGAGCTCCGCGGCGCGGCGTTCGGGCGCGCGTGGGGAAGCAGCTAGGGGGCGCGCGAGAGAGAAAGGACAGGGGAGGAGGGGGAGAGGCTCACCGCGCGGCACACGGAGGCCGGTGAGAGGCTTAGGAGCAGCAGGTCGGCGCCGGGGAAGAAGGGGGGTCGCCGGCGTCCGAAGTTGAAGACGAGCTCGGGGAGGTCGTTGCAGGGGCTCCGGTCTCCAACGGGCTGCACCAGACGAAGCAGCGGGCGACGGCGGTCCTTGGAGACACCTTGGGGCGGCGAGGTGGGTACGGTGGCCGTGTGAACGACGGTGAACGGCGGCGACCTCGTCGGGCGTGGGGAAGGAAGGAGCGGCGCGGATCTGGGGGGGAAGAGAGAGGCGCAGAGGCCGAGAGGAGAGCGGGGGCGAGTGGGAGAGAGGCCCGAGGAGGCGGGGGGGTGCTGGCGCCCTTATCCTCCCCGTCGCCGGCGAGGTGGTGCGGCGGGGACCGGCCCCTGTTCCGACCCCGGTCGGGGGAACAGGGAAGGAGGGCGAGTGGGAGAGGTGGGCTGGGCCGGGGGTCGGCCCAGTTGGGCCAGGGGTGCTGTGGGGGAGGGCCTTCTCCTTTTTCTTTTTCTTTGTCTGTGTTCTTTTGCATTTTCTTTTTATTTGTTTATTTTCTTTTCTGTTTTATTTCATTTAAAAGTATTTAGGTACTTTATAAAAATGTGTTTTCTCCACCATAATTACCAGTGTATTATTTGGCACCCACCGAACATTTTTGTTTAAATTTTTGAAAACTTTTATTTTCCACTTTAAATTTAATTGAAGTTTGAATTAGGAGTTTGAAAAGAAATGTGTTCCAAATGTGATCAAGCCCTGTTTAGCAACATGATTAGCTTAATCACAGAGGGTTACTGTAGCATGATTCTCGGGGTGTTACAAATCTCCTCCACTACAAGAAATCTCGTCCCGAGATTTAGGAGGTAGAAGGAAACAGTGCGGGGTATTCTTCGCGCAGACGATCCTCTCGTTCCCAAGTGGCCTCATCTTCAGAATGGTGCGACCACTGGACTTTGAGAAACTTGATCGCCTTCTGACGTGTGCGGCGTTCAGCTTGGTCGAGAATGCGGACCGGATGCTCCTTATAGGAGAGGTCTTGCTGCAATTCGAGCACTTCATGATCCACAGCTCGGATTGGGTCCTTGAAGCAACGGCGGAGCTGCGACACATGGAACACATCGTGAACCTGAGAAAGGTTCGGCGGTAGCTCCAGTTGGTATGCCACTTTTCCACGCCTTTCGAGAATAGTGAATGGGCCAATATAGCGAGGAGCTAGTTTGCCCTTGATCTCGAAGCGGTGAGCACCCTTCATAGGTGTGACTCGAAGATAAGCCTTTTCGCTAGGTTGATAGACCATGTCTTTATGATGACGGTCATACTGACTCTTCTGACGTGACTGAGCAGTCTTGAGATTCTCGCGAATAATGCGGACTTGTTCTTCGGCATCTTGGATAATATCCGGGCCGAAGAGTGGACGTTCCCCAGTTTCTGACCAGTTCAGAGGGGTTCGGCACTTTCGTCCATATAACACTTCGAAGGGGGCCATCTTCAGACTAGCTTGATAGCTATTATTATAAGAGAACTCAGCATACGGGAGAGATTCCTCCCATTTCTTGCCGAAGGAAATAACGCAAGCTCGAAGCATGTCTTCGAGAACTTGGTTGACGCGTTCAACTTGTCCTTGCGATTGAGGATGAAACGCAGTACTGAATGACAGATGAGTTCCCATAGCTTCTTGGAAACTTGCCCAGAATCTTGAAGTGAATAAGCTGCCACGGTCTGAGCTGATAACCAATGGAATACCGTGGAGTGAAACAATCCTGGACATATAGAGCGTTGCCAACTGGCTAGCAGTGATCGTTTCTTTGACTGCCAGGAAATGTGCAACTTTGGAAAGCCGGTCAATGACGACAAGAATAGCATCATTACCTTTCTGTGATTTGGGAAATCCAGTGACGAAGTCCATCTCAACATGGTCCCATTTCCATTCAGGAATAGAGATAGGTTGCAGAGTTCCAGCAGGCCTTTGATGTTCTGCTTTGATACGACGGCAAACGTCACACTCTGCAACATAACGAGCAATGGCTTGCTTCATATTAGACCACCAGAATCTCTGACGGATGTCTTGGTACATCTTTGTACTACCAGGGTGGATACATAGAGGCGTATCATGAGCTTCTTTCATAACTTCCTGTGTCATATCCAGGTTTTTCTCTGCACATGGCACCACTAGGCGGCCCTTGAAGTATAGGGTGCCATCTTCAGCAATGGTGAAGAATGAGGGCTTTCCTTCTGCGAGGTAGCGCTTAATCTTGTGGGCTTCAGAGTCATACTTCTGTAGCCTTTTGATGCTATCCACGAGATCTGGTGTAGCAACTAGGGTATTGAGGGAACCCTGGGTAACAACGTGGAGGTTCACCTTGCCAAACTCCTTAGGAGGGGGAGCGAGGGCACCCGGAGGAACAATATGGAGGTTCAGCTTCCTGAATTCTTCAACAAGCGAGGGCTGAACTTTGTGAACCTGGAGGTGGTTGCAGTAAGACTTGTGGCTCAAGGCATCAGCCATTACATTAGCCTTGCCTGGCGTATAGGAAATACCCAAGTCAAAGTCTGCAACAAGCTCCATCCATCTCTGTTGACGGAGGTTCAGATCTGGCTGAGTAAACAGATATTTCAGACTTTGGTGGTCAGTGAAGATCTCGCAACGATTACCGAGAAGGTAATGTCGCCACTGCTTCAGCGCATGAATGACAGCAGCAAGTTCGAGGTCGTGAACTGGGTAGTTCTCTTCGTGAGGGCGCAATTGCCGAGAGGCATAAGCAATCACTTTGTGGTCTTGCATTAGGACACAGCCTAATCCTTGACGGGAAGCGTCGCAGTAAATGACGAAGTCCTTCTTAGTATCAGGTGGAGCTAGAACTGGGGCAGAAGTCAACTTGTCTTTGAGTGCCTGGAAACTTTCCTGACATTTGTCTGTCCATTGGAACTTGACACCCTTATGCAATAGGTTAGTCAGAGGCCTGGCGATCTTAGAGAAGTTCTCGACGAATCGACGGCAATAGCTAGCGAGACCGAGAAAACTTCTGACTTGCTTAACGTTCTTGGGAGGAGTCCAATCAAGAATAGCCTGAACTCGCTCGGGGTTGACGGCAATACCATCCTTAGAGATGACATGCCCAAGATAGGTTACTTCCGGTAGCCAGAATTCACATTTGGAGAACTTGGCATATAGTTGATGTTCTCGTAGCTTTTCCAGCACAAGTCGAAGATGTTCAGCATGTTCTTCTTCGTTCTTGGAAAATACCAGGATGTCATCCAGATAAACCACGACGAACTTGTCGAGGTAATCCATGAATATATAGTTCATCAGACGAGAGAAGGTGGCTGGAGCATTGGTTAAACCGAAAGACATGACGGTGTACTCGTATGACCCATAGCGAGTCACGAAGGCGGTCTTTGGGATATCCTCTTCGCGAACACGGATCTGGTGGTAGCCCAACCTCAAGTCGAGCTTAGAGAACACTGACGAACCCGCCAGTTGATCATACAGATCATTGATCCGAGGAAGAGGGTATTTATTCTGAATGGTAGCTTGGTTTATAGGACGGTAGTCTTGAACCAATCGGTTAGTCCCATCCTTCTTCTTGACAAAGAGAGAAGGTGCTCCCCAAGGAGAGCAACTTGGGCGAATGAATCCTTTGTGAAGAGATTTTTCGATTTCCTCCTTAAGCTCAAGGAGTTCATGCGGCGGCATTTTGTAGGGTCGCTTGGCTATAGGAGTGGTGCCTGGTTTCAAGTCGATGATGAATTCGACAGCTCTAGCAGGGGGAATCCCTGGAAGTTCTTCAGGGAAGACGTCGAGGAATTCACGCACGACGGGAATGTTTTCAATGCCCTCGAGTGGTGCAGCGTTCAATGCATTCAATGCATAGAGCCTTGCCTCGGCATTTTGCACCAGATTAGCTTGGTAAGCAACTATTTCATCTGAAGGGTGTAGCAGATGGACGGTTTTAGTGGCGCATACTATAGAAGCAGTATGCGCTTTCAGCCAATCCATACCCAAAATGAGGCCGATGTTAGACGACTTCAGGATAATGGGAGAGGCATAGAATTCCAGCCCTTCGATTTCCACGGGGACATCGATGCCAACCAAGGAGGTTTGACACTGTCCCACGGGGGTTTTGACCAATACAGAGGTGTTCATCTCCTCACATTTAACGTCGTGCTTGTATGCAAAATCTTCTGACATGAATGAATGCGATGCACCTGTATCAAATAAAACGGATGCTGGTACTGAATTTACGAGGAGTGTACCCATCACAGTAGCAGGCTGGTCTTGAGCTTCGTTGAGATCAACGTGGTTGGCATGAGCACGACCATAAGGCTTAGCATTGTTGTTGCGGGGCTGGTTGTTACCACGGCCCGTTGCTGGGAGGGCAAGTTGATTCTGATTCTGATGGCAGTCCCTGGCACGGTGACCTGGTTGTCCACACTTGTAGCACAGACCATTATTGGGAGTGGGAACAGGGGCTTGAGACGGTGGAGCTGGAAGTCTTGACTGCCTAGATGGTGGTGGAGGCAGACGAGGTGTAGCATATGTCTGCCTTGGGGCAGAAGCATTTGGACGGTACATGCTGTTCGGGATCCATATCTTACGCTTCTGTGCGGGCGAGCCCGAAGATGAGCCCGTGTCACGGTTGCGTCTGTGAGAGCTCTGATATTCCTGCAGACCAGTTTTGACATTGATGGCCTTGTTCACCAAGGTGGCGAAATCAGCAAAGTCATGCACTAGAAGTGCGAGCTTGATGTCAGCTTGAAGGCCATCACGGAACTTCTCCTGTCTGCGTGCATCAGTTGCAATGTCTTCTTCAGCATAGCGGGACAAGTCCAGAAACTCCCGCTGATAAGCTTCGACAGTTTTGTTGCCTTGGGTGAGGTTGCGGAACTCACGCTTCTTCCGATCCATGACTCCTTGAGGAATGAAGCAGGCACGGAAAGCTGCTTGGAAGTCTGGCCAGGTGATGATTGTTCCAGCTGGCAGAGTACGCCTGTGGCTGTCCCACCATTGAGCTGCGGGTCCCTTCAAGAAGAAGGAAGCAAAGGTGACATAGCTGGCAGGGGCTACATCAGCAGACTCCATCTCATAGGTGATGTCACGGAGCCAGTCATCAGCATCCAGAGGCTGAGTTGAGCTGCGGTAGATGGTTGGGTTGAGGCGTATGAAATCTTGAAGAGTCACTTGAGCTGGCTGCTGGTTCATATTGGGGCGAGGAAACTGAGCCATCATATTTTCCATGAATTGGCGGTTCAGTTCAAACTGTTGGATCATACCAGCCATGTACTCAGGTGGTGGTGGGGCATCGCCACCACGACCACGACCACCTGGTCTAACCATCCTGCTAATATATAACAGGGGTAGTTCAGCATTGAGAATATGTGCTAAGACAAGAATCATTCATGATGAAACATGCATAATGAAAGGAGCACGATAGCTACTACATAGTAGTCGTCATAACTTACAAAAGGGGTCATGCACAGAGTTCAGTACATAGAGTTCAGTACATAGACTAAAACATCATAGGCGGCACACAGGCTCGCGGCGACTGCAACTAATACTAACTAAGCAAGACTACATCAGTCCCAAGAGGTACTGTGGAGGTAATCGTAGCCCGACAGCTGGTAGTGAGGCAACGGATAGCCCTCCACGTCAGCAGACTGGGGGGCCGCGGATACTCAGGTGTAGAGCCCGACGCTCAGGTGGCAGAAGAGGACCAAGTGCGGGAGAGTAGCCTCCCACCTCTGGCCAACCGACACCGTGGGGCATCACGGTCCTGGCTGGGTAGATCGCAGTACGCGGTACCTGTCCAGATCGGACAAAGGGGTGCAGCAGCGTCAGAGCACGGTAAAGGTGCTGACGGGTGGTGTACATCTCGTGGCGAAGAGCTCGGTTAGCTCGATCCAGCCCATCAGCATGCAGAACCAGGTGCTGATGGTAGAAGGGCTCTCGGGTGACAGTGGAGTAGGCAGCAGTATAGTATCCCTCCGCACCAACATCAGATGCGATAGCAATGTGCCTGAAAGGGGAGGTGTCCAACTCCTGATACTCTCCAAGAAGACGTGTCAGAGCAGCATAGGCAGCATCGTGGACAGCCATATCGACGGTCACACCAACACCATGTGCGGTGTGCAGCACAGTAGTGGAGTCATACTCCCGAGAGTAGAGGTGGACGATGGCACGGTACAGCTCCTGGTTAAAGTCCTGGTACTCCTCGTAGACGGTGTACTCAGTGTGCCAGCGATAACCCAGATAGGTCATCATCTCAGCTAGCACCGCAGGTGATCCCGAGGCACCAATGGCCGTCGTGTGGCGCACGACCTGCCTCGAGGGTTCCATCTGAAAGCAAAGACGTTTCAAAGGAGTCAAATGACAGTGTGTGAATTGTTCAAAATACTATTCTAAGAAACAACTATGGCTTATCCAACTTTGGGGTGAATACGGTCACGGGATCCTAGTGTTAGAGTTAGTAAATTCGTTTAACCCGAGTAGAAGAGAGTTCAGAGTCCCAGAGTAAAGGTCGAGGAGTAAAAGATCCTAGTACCACCCAATGGCGACGTGGGCCCGTAAGACACACAGCCATGTTAGTAAAAGTTTTCGTAATGTCTAGACTCGACTTCGGCCAAGGAGAGTGGAAAGGGGGATTCCTACAGGCAGTCGGCTCTGATACCAACTTGTGACGCCCCCGATTTGACCGTACACTAATCATGCACGCAAATGCGTACGACCAAGATCAGGGACTCACGGGAAGATATCACAACACAACTCTAAAACATAAATAAGTCATACAAGCATTATAATACAAGCCAGGGGCCTCGAGGGCTCGAATACAAGTGCTCGATCACAGACGAGTCAGCGGAAGCAACAATATCTGAGTACAGACATAAGTTAAACAAGTTTGCCTTAAGAAGGCTAGCACAAACTGGGGTACAGATCGAACGAGGCGCAGGCCTCCTGCCTGGGATCCTCCTAACTACTCCTGGTCGTCGTCAGCGGCCTGCACGTAGTAGTAGGCACCTCCAGTGTCGTAGGTGTCGTCGTCGACGGTGGCGTCTGGCTCCTGGACTCCAACATCTGGTTGCGACAACCAGATAGACAGGAAAGGGGGAAAGAGGGAGAGAAGCAACCGTGAGTACTCATCCAAAGTACTCGCAAGCAAGGAGCTATACTACATATGCATGGGTATATGTGTAAAGGGGCATATCAGTGGACTGAACTGCAGAATGCCAGAATAAAAGGGGGATAGCTAGTCCTGTCGAAGACTACGCTTCTGGTCATCTCCATCTTGCAGCATGTAGAAGAGAGTAGATTGAAGTCCTCCAAGTAGTATCGCATAGCATAATCCTACCCGGCGATCCCCTCCTCGTCGCCCTGTTAGAGAGCGATCACCGGGTTGTATCTGGCACTTGGAAGGGTGTATTTTATTCAGAATCCAGTTCTAGTTGTCATAAGGTCAAGCTACAACTCCGGGTCGTCCTTTTACCGAGGGACACGGCTATTCGAATAGATAAACTTCCCTGCAGGGGTGCACCACATAACCCAACACGCTCGATCCCAGTTGGCCGGACACACTTTTCTGGGTCATGCCCGGCCTCGTAAGATCAACACGTCGCAGCCCCACCTAGGCTCATCAGAGAGGTCAGCACGCCGGTCTAAACCTATGCGCGCAGGGGTCTGGGCCCATCGCCCTATGCACACCTGCACGTTGCGTACGCGGCCGGAAGCAGACCTAGCCCCCTTAATACAAGCGCGAGCTTACGGTCCAATGCGGCGCGCGCCACTCAGTTGCTGACGTCAAAAGAGCTTCGGCTGATACCACGACGTCGGGATACCCATAACTACTCCCACGTAGATGGTTAGTGCGTATAGACCAAATGGCCAGACTCAGATCAAATACCAAGATCTCGTTAAGCGTGTTAAGTAACCGCGAACGCCGACCAGGGCCGGGCCCACCTCTCACCTAGGCAGTCTCAACCTGCCCTGTCGCTCCGCCACAAAGATCCACTCGCGGGTACTCCTACGAGCCGACCCGACTTTAGTCATCTCATGTGTCATGTATATAGTATATAAGTATATACCCGTGATCACGCCCAGGTGATCACGACCCGATAGTATAGCACAGCAGACGGACAAGAATGTAGGGCCACTGATGGAAATCTAGCATCCTATACTAAGCATGTAGGATTGCAGGTAAAGGTAACAACAGTAGTAGCAAGGATAGGCTATGCATCAGGATAGGATATCGAAAGCAGTAACATGCTACACTACTCTAATGCAAGCAGAATAGAGAAGAGTAGGCGATATCTGGTGATCAAGGGGGGGGCTTGCCTGGTTGCTCTGGCAAGTAGGAGGGGTCGTCGACTCCGTAGTCGAACTGGGCAGCAGCAGTGTCGGTCTCGTAGTCTACCGGAGAGAAGAGGGGGAAGAAACAGTAAATACAATGCAAACATAAGCATGACGATGCGTGACATGAAAACGAGCGGTGCTAGGTGTGACCTAACGCGACAGTAGATGGTACCGGTGAAGGGGGGAAACAACCGGGAGGTATTCCCGATGTTTCGCGTTTTCGGACAGACGGACCGAAGGGGGAAAGTTGCTAGTTCGACAGGTTAGGAAGGTGTGGTGGACGAACGGACTGCGTATTCGGATTCGTCTCGTCGCTCTGAGCAACTTTCATATAGAAAACATTTTCATCCGAGTTACGGTTTAAAAGATATGAATTTTCAAAGTTTATTTGAATTTCTGGAATTATTTGAATTAAGCAAAAATGAATTATGACGTCAGCATGAGGCAATGCTGACGTCAGCAGGTCAACAGAGCGGCTGACCAGGTCAAACTGACCAGTGGGCCCCACCTGTCATAGACAGTGGGCTAACAGAAGATTAAACTAATTAATTTTTAGTTAATTAACTACTGGGCCCACCTGTCAGTGAGTGATTAGATTAATTAATTAGTTTTAATTATAAAAACATTTTCTTTTCTCTTTTTTTTAATTTTGCGACGGGGCCCGCATGTCAGTGGCTGGGTCTGCCCAGTCAGCACGTTGACTGGGTTGACCCAGTCAACGGGGCCCACGGGGCCCACTGGCAGTGGCACTGGGGTGGCCCCAGGCCAGCCACGTCGGCGGCCGGCGCCGGAGCGACTCCGGCGACCAAAACAGCGGCGGCCCCTCGCCGGAGTTGGCCGGAATCGCGCTACGGGGCTCGGGGAGGAGCGGGGCTAGGCCCATTCGAAAGAGCTCGCAGCGCCGCATCCAGTGGTGGCCGGGGCTTCGCCGGACTTGGCCGGAATCGACGCCGGCGAGCGGCGGAGGCGGCGGCGCGCACGGGTGCCCGATGGAAACGAGGCTACGGCGGGCTATCGAGCAAGCGGAGGGGCTGGGGGCATCTACGCGAGGTGGGGAGTGCAACGGGCTTGAGCCCGTGACCAAAAGGTCACCGGAGCCTTGCCGGCGGCGAGCTCCGCGGCGCGGCGTTCGGGCGCGCGTGGGGAAGCAGCTATGGGGCGCGCGAGAGAGAAAGGACAGGGGAGGAGGGGGAGAGGCTCACCGCGCGGCACACGGAGGCCGGTGAGAGGCTTAGGAGCAGCAGGTCGGCGCCGGGGAAGAAGGGGGGTCGCCGGCGTCCGAAGTTGAAGACGAGCTCGGGGAGGTCGTTGCAGGGGCTCCGGTCTCCAACGGGCTGCACCAGACGAAGCAGCGGGCGACGGCGGTCCTTGGAGACACCTTGGGGCGGCGAGGTGGGTACGGTGGCCGTGTGAACGACGGTGAACGGCGGCGACCGCGTCGGGCGTGGGGAAGGAAGGAGCGGCGCGGATCTGGGGGGGAAGAGAGAGGCGCAGAGGCCGAGAGGAGAGCGGGGGCGAGTGGGAGAGAGGCCCGAGGAGGCGGGGGGGTGCTGGCGCCCTTATCCTCCCCGTCGCCGGCGAGGTGGTGCGGCGGGGACCGGCCCCTGTTCCGACCCTGGTCGGGGGAACAGGGAAGGAGGGCGAGTGGGAGAGGTGGGCTGGGCCGGGGGTCGGCCCAGTTGGGCCAGGGGTGCTGTGGGGGAGGGCCTTCTCCTTTTTCTTTTTCTTTGTCTGTGTTCTTTTGCATTTTCTTTTTATTTGTTTATTTTCATTTCTGTTTTATTTCATTTAAAAGTATTTAGGTACTTTATAAAAATGTGTTTTCTCCACCATAATTACCAGTGTATTATTTGGCACCCACCGAACATTTTTGTTTAAATTTTTGAAAACTTTTATTTTCCACTTTAAATTTAATTGAAGTTTGAATTAGGAGTTTGAAAAGAAATGTGTTCCAAATGTGATCAAGCCCTGTTTAGCAACATGATTAGCTTAATCACAGAGGGTTACTGTAGCATGATTCTCGGGGTGTTACAATGTTTATGCCAAAAAAATGGCTCTTCTTACGAGTAAATTGAATGGTCTATTTGGGTTCCTAAGACCCTTGTTGCTAACCTCAAAGGACCCATTCAAAAATGGGTAGCTAAATCCAAGCATTGATCCCTTGTAGGAGTTTGCTTCCGATGGGGTGTCATGGTTGCTCGATAGTGGAGCAACAAATCATATAACCGGGATCAATGACTTGGTGGAGGATGTACAACCTATTCCATCTATGCCCACTCATGTCCAATTCGGTGATGCTTCAACTTATAAGGTATTGGGTCTTGGCAAGGTGGTCATCTCTCAAGATTTATCTATTGAGAAGGTCATTCTTGTTGAGTCCCTTGCATACAATTTACTTTCCATTCGTCAACTTGCACTTATGGGATTTGCAACATTCTTTGATCTTGGTACCGTGGCCCTTTTGTGGAGCAAGACTCGTAAAGTAGCTTTTGTTGGGCACGTCAAGAACGGTCTCTATGTGGTTAACTTCTCGGAGCGACCCACTAAGACCGCGACTTGCCTAATGGCTAAAGTTGATGTGGGTTGGCTTTGGCATCACTGACTAGCCCATGTCAATATGAGATCTTTGCAAAGTATTCTCAAGGGAGACCATGTTCATGGACTAACAAATGTGAGTTTTTCCAAAGACCGTGCTTGCAGTGCTTGTATCGAAGGAAAGTTACATGAGACGGCTCACCAACCCTCAACTATCATCTACTCGAAGAGGCCCTTGGAGCTCCTCCACATGGATCTCTTTGGTCCTCCATCTTACGATATCCTTGGAGGGAGAAAGTTTTGCTTGGTGATTGTGGATGATTACTCAAGATATACATGGGTATACTTCTTCAAGAAGAAGAGTGAGACTCAACAAACCATCATCGACTTTGCAAATGAAGCTCAACGTCAATATGAAGCAAGGATTTTGATGATTCGAAGTGACAACAGCACCAAGTTCAAGAACTACACCTTGGAGGAGTTTCTTAGTGATGAGGGGATCAAACATCAATACTCTGCACCATATACCCCTCAAAAAATGGTGTAGCGGAGAGGAAGAACCGGACATTGATGGACGCGGCAAGGACCATGATGGCAGAATTCAAATCTCCGTACTACTTTTGGGCCGAAGCCATCAACACCGCATGTCATGCATCCAATCGGCTCTACCTCTGCAAAGGCTTGAACAAGACTCCATATGAGATATTTACCGGTAACAAGCCCAACCTCAAGTACTTTCGAGTGTTCGGTTGTAAGTGTTTCATCCTCAAGAAAGGTGTCTGTTTGTCTAAATTTGAACCTAGAGCTCAAGAGGGCATATTTGTTGGTTATGCTACAAACTCTCATGCTTATCGTGCCCTTAACAAGTCCACCGGACTCATTGAGGAGACGTGTAACGTGGAGTTTGATGAAAATAATGGCTCCCAAGTGGAGCAAAGTGGTCTTTGTGATATAGGTGATGAAATTACTCCTCAAGCCATAAGAAGAATGAGGATTGGTCAAATACTACCCATTGAGAAACCCCTTATGGCCAAAGGTGAAGGATAATGCTCTACTCATGTGGACCCATCATCGACACTGGATCCACACGCTTCGTAAGAACAAACTGAAGGCCCTCAACCAAGTGAACAAGATCAAGGGCAACATCCAACCCATGATGATGGTGATCCACCAAGTGATGCTCAAGATCAAGTTCATGACTCCAAGCAAGATAAGATCAAGAGGAGGCTCAAGATCAAGAGCAAGCTCAAGACGGTGCTCAATATGATCAAGATGACGATCCTCAAATTCCTATTGAGGAGCTATTGGAGCTCGGAGCCGCCAAAGTTGCTTCCAAGCCCAAGCACCAACAACATGTCACGGAGAATGTGCTTGGAAGCTTAAGAAAAGGGGTAACCACTCGTAGACAATTAACAAACTTTTGTGAGCATCACACGTTTGTTTCTTGTATTGAACCCCAAAAGGTACATGAGGCGCTCGAGGACCGGATTGTCTTGAAGCCATGCATGATGAACTCAACAACTTTGAGCGCAACAAGGTGTGTCAATTGGTGCCAAGGCCAAAGGATAATCATAATGTCATCGGGACCAAATGGACCTTCAAGAACAAGAAAGATGTGAACAGTGTAGTCACTCGCAACAAGGCAATATTGGTAGCACAAGGCTACTCCCAAGTCGAGGGCATCGACTACGGTGAAACCTTTGCTCCCGTTGCTCGCCTTGAATCTATTCGCATGTTGCTTGCATATGCATAAACTCGATAAGGCACTCTATGGCCTTAAACAAGCCCCACGTGCGTGGTATGAGCACCTTACCGAGTTGTTGCAAGACCGTGGGTTTGAAATTGGGAAAATAGATCCCACTCTTTTTACAAAGATGGTTAAAGGGGACTTGTTCATATGCCAACTATATGTTGTTGATATTATTTTTTGTTCTCCTAACAAAGCTTTCAATGATGAGTTTTTCACACTCATGACCGAGACGTTTGAGATGTCTATGATGGTGGAGTTGAAGTTCTTTCTCGGGTTCAAAGTCAAGCAAAGAAGAGAAGGGACTTTCATCAATCAAGCCAAATATACCCAAGACACGCTCAAGAGATTCAAACTAGATGATGTCAAGCCGGCTAAGACTCCAATGCCAACCAAATGCAAGCTTGACATTGATCCCAATGGTTAAGCGGTGGATCAAAAGGTATATTTCTCCATGATTGGATCCTTGCTTTACCTTTGTTCATCTAGAACGGATATTATGTTGAGTGTAGGAATGTGTGCAAGGTTCCAAGCCGCACCTAAGGAAAGTCACCATGTGGCGGTTAAGCGAATCTTTCGATATTTAGCTCATACCCCAAACTTTGGCCTATGGTACCCCAAAGGAACAAGCTTTGATCTCATGGGGTATTCAGACTCGGATTGGGCTGGAGGCGTTGTGGATAGGAAGTCAATTTCTAGAGGGTGCCAACTACTTGGTCACTCTTTGGTGAGTTGGTCATCAAAGAAGCAAAACTGTGTGTCTCTCTCCACCACCAAGGTCGAGTATGTAGCCGCTGCGAGTTGTTGTGCACAATTGCTATGGATGAGGCAAACTTTAAAAGATTACGGTGTCACTTGTGACAAAGTGCCTCTTCTATGTGACAATGAAAGTGGCATAAGGATCTCCTACAATCAGATGCAACATAGCAAGACGAAGCATATTGAGATCCGTCATCATTTCATTCGGGATCACATAAAGCGTGGGGAGATTGAGATCATCTACATCAACACTCAAGAGAAATTAGCGGATATTTTCATGAAGCCTTTAGATGAAGAAAGATTTCATGAGTTAAGGCATGAGCAAAATATCATTGATTTGAGCAATGTGGCTTGAATCTAGGCACACCGCACCGCATTCATCATATTATCTTGTTCTAGATGTAGGCATGGACATAGGGGGAGTGTTGTTCTCTCAATGAACTCTCCCTCCCCACATTATTCATAGATTGATCAAGTCTTTCACATTAGCTATTCTTGATGGTACTTGTGCTTCAAATATAAGTTTTGGTCATGGGCCCAAGGTTAAAATCTCCGCGGTGCCATACCAAGTAACTCAAACATAGGTGATCTCGGTCACCGCCCGCTCTTTGAGAGGGTTGGCTCCGTTTGGTTTGAGGTGTGCTCTCGTGTCTTTCGCTTTCGGTTGTTGGACTACTCCAAGTGTGCTTTCCTTTTTGTTGTTTTTGACCTTGGAGTAATCCTTTCCATTTGATGTGTTTTCTTGTCTCCAACCTAAGCCTTCCCCTCCTCAAACCTCTTAGAATTGCACAAGCACATATTCCCTTTTTGATCCATTGTAGTTTTCTGGTAGCAACTGATACTACCGTTGGCAGGCACGACACTACCACTCAGGCGGTACTACCGCGCAGGCCTACAGTAATACCGATGAGTACAGTGTGACGATCCCCTATCAAAAGCACTGGGGCAGTACTACCGCTATGGGGTACAGTACTACCGCTATGGGGTGCAGTACTACCGCTCCCCCATACCCATTCATTTCCTCTCCTCTCGTGTTCTCTCTCTTAGGCGATCCAAAACTGCTCCGGAGGCCGGCTCTGGCCCTCTGAATCCGTGTCGTCTTCTCCGTTTCTGACCGGTGGGATTGATCCCCACCTTCTCCTCTTGCCATGGGTACCAGTATTGCCCTCATTTTCCTCTCTTACGGTTATATTTTTTGAATCTTGGTTCTAGGGCAATGCATGTGGTATTCATATATTTTTGGCTAAATCTAGGCATGAGTAGGATGCAGGATGACTACTAGATAAGAGTATAGTAGTCTTTGCCAAGATTTTGGTAGCTCCGTTCATCATGCTCGTCGCAAGAACCCAGGGCGTCCGGGTAGTTCCAAGCGCTACTGTACTACAGATGGCACTCCTGCCAGTTCTAGTGGTCCTCCCAGGCAAAATGTGAAGACGACAACCAATAAGCAGAAGGAGAAGGAGAAGTACACCCCTCCTGGTGAGATGACTGCAAAGGAGTTTGAGGTGTTCCGCATTCGCTATCCATATCGCCGTCCTCGAGATGAGGCTCTTGTTGGTTGTCCCTTCTGGACCAAGGAGCAATCGTTGATCTACCTTGACATTCTGAAGGCCAAGAAGAACTTGTTTGTGTCCGTCAAGTCTACTAATGTCTCTCGGATGGAGAAGGACCTGGCGTACTTTGGAGAGGCTCTGGCTCTTTGTCAATAGTGGGGACTCATTACCTTCATCTCATACAACAAGGACTATATATGATCCAGAGATTGTGGCTCAATTCTATGCCACGGTTCACTTTCATGCAAATGAGGAGAGATCTATGACATGGATGACCTGTGGGTGGAGATTCAAGGTTGATTGGAAGGACTTCATGGATTGTTTGGGCATTGTTGATGAGGGAGAAGACAACCTAGTTGGTCTCCGGTCACACAAGCACTCACCTCCCACGCACAAGTCAAAGCTTATTCGTTACTCTAGGACGGTGAAGACTCTCAAGGGGACTCGCACGGAGCTCATTCTGTTTTTGGACATCATGCACCATATCTTCCGCAACACTCTCTTTCCTCGCATTGGGAATCTGGATCAGGTGCACTCTTACTTAGTGGATCTTCTCTTAATGTGCATCAAGGAGAAGGGCAGGACATCTACTTTGGACATCTCCCACATCATGCGGCGTGAGCTCCGTTCTGCTGTGCTTGACCGGAAGGTGCCCATCTATGGCCCGTATCTGTTTAAGGTGATTGATGAGAAGTGGGTTGCTGAGTTTCCAGGGGAGGCTCTTCCTTTTGAGCATATGGTATCTCATCCAGTCTTGAACCTGCGCCAAAAAGACAACTGGGGGACTGTGCCTTCTGCCCCCGGTGAGGAGATTGCTCCCACTGACTCTGATGATGAGCCGGAGCCCGGTTATGAGTTTGTTTATTCTCCGGTGAAGGTGCCATCTTGGGCATCTAAGCTCAAGTCGATGATGAAGAGGCTTTTCTGCATGGAGGACAAGGGTTAGTACAGGGCTCATGTGGCTAAGAAGGCTGCTCACACTCGCCATAAGAACATGATGAGGGCCCTGGATCAGCAAATCACTAGTGCCTCTGAGGAGCGGGTCACGGATGAGGAGAACTGGATCTCGCAGCATTGCAAGTGGTCAAACTCAGAGGCAGAGTGTTAGGCAGCAGCAGCAGCAGCAGAGGAGTCGGAGGATCATGAGGTCTCAGATGAGTACGAGGAGTATTGACGATCCGAAGCATCACCATCACCCTGGACGTGTCTAGTGCTCTGTGCCTTTTTGGTGTCTCGATGCCAAAGGGGGAGAGAGAGTTTAGGGATTTGCCAAGTCACAAGTGTGTCTTCTTTGGTGTTGCTTTCGTTCTCTCGTGAACTCTTTTTCGTTTGGTTTGCTTTAAGTTCATGTGTGGAACCTTAAGTATCTATCATATGGTGTGAGACATATGCTACCTTATCTTTCTCTTTATGTCAAGTACCGTATTAGCTTGTGAGATGTTGTTTATCTTGTGCCCTATCTTTATGCTCATATGCTATTTACTTGCATCCTTGCTTATCCATCTCATATTGTTGATGCAAGTAGTGTCGGTCTATAAAATATAGGGGGAGTGTTGATCCTAGTGTGTGTGCTTTGCATTCCAAAGACATACCCAAATAGTGCTCACATCTAGGGGGGGCCTTTTTATATTTTGTAGATGTTGGGGTTCCATATTTTCTGATCTTATTCTTGTGCAAATCCCGTGTTGTCATTAATCCACCAAAAAGGGGGAGATTGTTAGGGCATATTTCTCCCTTAATGGTTTGGTGATTGATGACAATGCATTTGCGGACTAATCGTGTGCATCGAGCATTTCAGATAAACCATCATTTGACACAAGACGACAGGAACCCCTCGGAGCTATCGCGAAGATGGTGTTTTTCTTGCATTTCATTTTCGATGGACTTGAGTCGTAGGATCACCGTATAGAGGGGGTCCACTTTAGAAAGGTTTGGGTGGAATCATCACGTACACTGTCTCCTTGCACCCTCTTTCCTTCCAAGCTCTTGAGCTTGTCCTTCCTATCTTGCTTGGATCTTTTCAGAACAGCTTAAGAGGTAGTACCGCTCCAGCAGTACTGCCGCAGAGTAGTGCAGTTCCTACTTCCGCCTGTTTTGTGCGTTCTGTAAATGGGCTATAGTAGAGCGGCAGTTCGGTGCAGTAGTACCGCTCCAGTTGTACCGTGGGCCTAACTACTACCCTACTACCACAGGTTTACTGGGCATTGACAGGCTAAGCGGAAGTACCGCTCCTCGGCGCGGTAGTACCGCTCCAACGGAACTACCGCTGGCCTCTGTCGCTTGGAGTACCACTTGTTTGCTACGTTCTAGACTGGTCTGCCCCGCAAGTGGAAGTAGAGCGGTAGTACCGCCCTAGGCGGCACTACCGCCCTGCCTCCCTCTACTACCGCGGGCCCAGCTGTTGCCCAACACCAAGCGGAAGTACTGCTGGTGGGAGCAGTAGTACCGCTCCGGCGGAACTACCGCCCCCTTGACTTGCTCAGTTGTGTGCAACAGTCAGAACTTCCGTGCCAGCGGAAGTACTGCTCACCTGAGAGGTACTACCGCTTGTGCACGGGCTATGGGTGCATAACGGTTGAATTTCATCCCCCACTATATAAGGGAGTCATCTTCTCCAAGTTGACTAACCTCTTCCTCCCCGAGCTCCATTGTTGCTCACAAGCTCATTTCCGCCCGATCTCTCTCCCTAGCCAATCCAACTTGTTGATTCTTTAGGGATTAGTTGAGAAGGTGATGTGGAGCATCCTACAGACATCACCATGTCAAGAGTCCGTTTGGTGAGTGACACGTGCGACATCCACTTCACATACACAAAGGTGAATCATCTCCTTTTCACGTGTTCACTTGACTCCATCGAGGATGGTATACTACTTGACACTCCTCTTGTGTGCATTCATAGGTATCATCGGAGCACCACGGATGACGAGGAGGAGTGCAAGCGCAAGTGTACACCTACACCGTCCGCGAGGGAAGCTTGGAAGCGACAACGGAAGAAGACGGTGCAAAATTAGCTCTACCGGACTGTCCGGTCGCCCAACCGGACTGGCCGGTCCATCCAGAGAGCAGTTTTGGTCTGTGCAGAAATTGCACTACCGGACAGTCCGGTCCCCCAAGCGGACTGTCTGGTAGTACAATTTCTGGACGCCCAAAAGTCATGTTTCCACCGGACTGTCCGGTCCCCCGTACCGGACTGTCCGGTAGTGCATCTGCGGGCCGAATTTGGGCAAGGCCCATGTAACTTTACCCTTTCGCCCTCACTTACCCCTTCCTTGCCTTGGACCTATATGTATCCCTCCTTCTCCTCCATTTTAGGGTTAGCTAAGAATAGACACAAATCATAGAGCTTAGCTCATATACCTCCCCTTGTGGGATTCCTCTTGAGAGAGAAGACTCCATTGGAGTACAAGACCTCCATTGGAGAAGATCCCTAGGGATGCAAGCCCCCCTTTGGGGGGAGGATCTACCTAGATAATCAAGCCCTCATCTCCTTCATAGGATTTGGGATGAACTCTACCATGTATCTTGTTCCCCTTTTATTGTTCATGTACCTTGTGGATCTTGTGTGTTTGTTGGTCTAGTGGATGTGTGATTGGACATGTTCTTGAGTGTTCCTCTTGTTTTCCCTCCTTGTGTTCATATTGTTCTTGGGGATTCCCCCTCCAATTCATGAAAGATCTCTCCATAGGGTTCCACCCTACAACATCTTGGTATCATGAGCCACGTTGATCACGAATTTGGAGTCTCCCCCACCATTTTCTAGCCTTGATTTGCTTGATTTCGTCCTAAAATCCAAAAATCCCCACCAAAAATAGCCCCATTTTTTTTGTGATTTGTTGGTTTGATGATGTTTTGTTGATTTTGATCCATGGATTCGTTGTGTTTTGAGTGGATCTAGCTTCCCCACAAGTTTCCCCACCTTCCATCCACGAAATCCCCTCAATTTTGACCCCAAAATCATCCATTTCCACCCAAAAAATTCAATTTCATGCCTTCCCGACCCGCACCGGACTGTCCGCACCCCCGTACCGGACTGTCCGCTGGCGTCAGGACCAAAATCGCTCATAGACCGGACTGTCCGCTCCCAACACCGGACTGTCCGCTCGAATCAGAAGGTTTTCGGATGAAGACCGGACTGTCCGCTACCCCGGACCGGACTGTCCGCTAGTTCAAAAACTGCTTCGGCTGATTTCTTGTTTTGGCCATATCTTCCACATCCGGAGTCCGATTTTGACGTTCTTTAGCTCGTTGAGTAGCTATTGACATACCCCATCCATCTAGATGTGTTCCAAAATCAATTGAATCCATCAAAATTTTGACATTTTGACACCTTTGCCTAGGCCCTCCACCATATCATCCATAAAACCACCATAGCTTTCCGCAACCTAACCCATTTTGATCCATATAGCATTTGTGGTTGCTTGAGTGGTGACTTGAGTCTCCTAAGGTGTTTAGGCTACTTAGGGACGGTTGCTTCTTCATCAACCACCACCACCACTTCCGCATTGTCAACTCCGGAACCACCAACGCATTTCGCTACCACCATTTGACATTTTCCTTTGAGATTTTGAGTTTGCGGTTTTTCCGTTTCCTAAGGTGTTTCGGATAATTAGGAATGGTTCTACATTGAGAACACTGCCACTCATCATCGCCACGAGGTCGTCATCGACATTGACCACTTCATCATTTTGACACCCCTACCGTAAGCAAGGACGGTAACCTCGACCACATCATTATACATTCTCCTTGCCATTGCATTGTTTAACCCCTAGCCCATTTTGCGTCACTTGCCTATCGAGACTAGCCATTTGAGTATTGCCGGCAACGTTACTTGTGCACATTAGTGATCCGTACCTCCCATTGCATACATATCATATCATCTTGGTATCATCATATCATCTCTTGTGTCACAAGATTGTTCCCGCATATACACAATTGCTATCTTGGTTTGTGCATTTCGCATAGTGGCCATACAAAAAAACAGAATAAGCTTTTAAGCAAAGAGAAAGAGCAAAGAAGCTTGTAAACAAGAGCCATAGCATCACCACATTGCATATCATACTACCATATTGATCATCTTGGATCATCGTGTGCTAAACACCGGGAACCATACATAATAGCATACTTGGGATAGAAAGTTTATCCATTTTGCATCTTATAGGTTGTGCACAAGTGTCGTATCCGCCTATTGAGCAATCGTGCTAGCGTCTCTCTTGAGTTGTGCAACACGAGCGTTTTCCGTGGATTCCACATTTTGTGCTCACTCCTTGGTTGCACGACCCCATTTATCTATCCGTGCGTGCGTTTCCGTGTGCCTTTCATTGCTATTGGTCTACTTGTTTCACTTGCGAATTTGTGAATCTCTTTCAACATTATTGACTCTTGCTAACATTTTGCATCAAAATTTTGTGCCACTTGTCCTAACCAAGCCACTCGATAAGCTTTACTTTGTAGGTGTGAGTGAGCAAGTCCGGTACCAATTCCACTATTCTTTCATTTCACATTGAGTGAAACTGGATACATCCTCAACTTTGGGAAAAGGTAGCTTGGTATTGTTTATCTCATTTCCTACTCACCCTTTGCTCGAGTCTTGTGATGGATAGGCAAAGCACACCTCCTTCGGTCTACAACAACAACGACGAGTTCGATGCCATGAAAAACTTCATTGACGCCAAGATGCAAGCTCAAATGGAGGAGACCAAAACCCTCATCAAGTCCTACAAGAGGTCTTCCTTATCTTCGAGAAGACGCTCAAGTGCACATGCTTCCGAGCCACCATCTCCGGCAAGGTCACATCGGCATCGACACCATCAACGACAAGTACGTGAAGGTCAAGAGCTCAACACCAACAACCGCTCAACGACTTCACCATCTACCTTGGCATCTTTGCCAAGCGACTTCAAGGAATCTTCGCCTTTGGACATGCGGCATCTTCGCCAACAAGCACCTCAAGACTACACTCAAGATAAGCTCCCCAAGCTCAAGTCTGCGACTTCCATGAGCTACTACGACCTCGACATCGGCCACGCGATTCCTTTCTATGGGACTCAAGAACCCGAGGAGTATCTCGAGTGGGAGTGCCTAATGGACGACTACCTCAAGCTACATCAAGTTCCTCCCGAAGATCAAGTGAAGTGCGCCTGAAGAAACCTCCATGACTACGCCTCGACATGGTGGCTTCACACACCTTCAGAGAGCTACAACATGAGTTGGCCCAAGACGAAGAGAGCTTTGAGGCGAGAGTTCGTGCCTCTAACCTACACGGAACAACTTCTACGCCAATTGGAGAACACCACCCAAGGATCCAAGTCCATCGACGCGTACTTCAAGGAGATGAAGATTGCCCTGCGACGAGCCGGCGTGGACGACCCCATGTCAATGAAGTTCCACTTCATGATGGGATTGCACAACGACATCTCCAAGACGATCTTCCTCGAGAACTACAAGTCCCTCGACGACAACTACATTGGTGCTCTCAAGGCGGAACAAGAACTCATGAAGGCCAAGGCTTCTCCACCCCAAGCTCACTTCGCGATGACCAAGCTCCATGAGAACGAGCATGAGGATAGCACCATCAAGATGTCCAAGCCTGACGAGCTCCAAGACGATGCTCCCAAGTTCGACTCCACCGCCATCCCTCTTTGTGGCATTGATGATGCCGAGTCTTCCTCGACTCTTTTTCAAGACGGTGCGGCGACGACTACGACTACGGAGACCTTCAAGGACCAAGCTTTGGACGCGAGCGACAAGGTGGCGATCAAGGATGATGCTTCCATCTTTGGAGGCGAGAGGGATGACGTGCCATCTTCGGCCTTCATGCACGGCGACGATGACGAGATGATCGAGCATGGTATTTTCCATTCGGTCATAGAGGAGAGCGATGATGTGCCATCTTCGGCCTTCATCCACGGCGACGACGATGAGATGGTTGAGCATGGGATTTTCCCTTCGACCACGGGGACGTATGATGACTTGAGTGACTTTTGCCACCATATTGAGAGTGAGAGTGACTTCACCACTAGCCCCATATATGCTGAGTTGCCACATTTCCCATGTGAGGAGAGTCACAACCCCCACCACTTGAGTGAGATGAGTGACTCCACCATATGTGAGTTTGAGTGCACCTATTTGGAGGGAGTGAGTGAGCCACCACATAGAGAGAGTGTGATAGTTGATAGGGCATGTGAGGCCATTTTCATTTCTAACAACTTGACCTCTACCTCTATTCTGTCTTCTCATTTGGTGCTAGGTCCCATATATGATGACGCGTCGATCCGCGACAACTTCGTCCTTCCTACGGACATGACGATGGCCATGGTGGAATATGATGCACCCCCCACATGGTTCCATCAAGATGAAGATGACCACCATTTGGTCTTTCCCACCTCACCTACACCACTTGAGTGGAATGAGAATGGTAACATAGGTGAAGGTGATGCTCTAGTCCCACTAGTGGACATTCTTGGCATTGATTGCTTGCATGATGTTGCTTAACCAATTTCCATGCTTCATGCTAGTGCGACTTCCTCATGTCTTGACTTACCAATTTATGATGAATATGATGGTGAGCATGTTGAGTTGCCTAGTTGTGATGCCATGTTACATAGGATTTCTTGTGACAATTCCCTTGGTCACATCATGTTTGATAATCCGCTTGACTTGTCATATGCTATGCATGAGATCAACCATATGTCTTATTTGCAATCTCTTCATAGTGACTATGCATATGCCATTAAAATAAACCCAATTTGCACATATGGCATAGATGACAAGCCCATGGTTATTGGCATTTGTTTTTCTTGTGATGATATTGATATGCTCCCTTTGCATCATTTACCTCATATGCCATGCCATGACAACCTAGCTTCGGATATGCATTATTTTGGATGTTGTCCATTTTCTCCATATGATGTTTCCAATATTGCTCATGAGGAGACCCCCATAGTTTCCTCATACATTTTAGGAGATTTTGATTCATCCCATGCATTGCATGATCCCAACACTTGTATGCACAATATGCTCCCCATGAATAAACATGCTATTGATGTGCCATATACTTGTATGCTAAATTTGCACCCCATCGTGTCATACATAATAACTATTCTTTCATGATGGATGACATGTTCTTATACCACGCATCAAATTTCTTTGAGCGATGCTTATCTTGTGCTAACTCTCACGTGCACATACACATCATGATGGATGATGTGTACATTTACCACACACACAATTTCTTTCGCTTGTGTATTTGTTGTGTAGGTACCCATGCTTACTTGTCAACCTCACAATCCCATGAGTTGACAAAACGAGCTCTAGAGAGCAACGACGATTTGGGATCCTATGGATTGTCTTTCCCACCGCTCTCATCGCGCAAAGACCTCGCGCATTTCTTCTACATGTCCCTCACTTGGTTATGGGTTATTGTCCATTACATATTATATGCCCATCTCGCGATGTTCACTTTGCATGATATGCTTATTCCTACGCCTTTGCCATGCATTTGTGACCCATGCTTTGCATTACACATGATGATTAATTCTAGTACTCGTATTTGTATTTGCCATGTTTACTTTGTGCCCAATGCTTATGATTATGCTTTGATCTTGATTTGTGATCGTGCTTGCGATATGTCATGTGCATTGCCTATGCCCATTAATTGCTCACATGACATGATTGCCATGATTTCCTCTAGTGTGTTGCATCTTCGCTCCACTAGTTTGCACGACTTGATTACTATGCTTGCTTATGTTGCATCACCGATGATTCATACTTGCTCATTTCATGCGGTTGATGACAACCATCTACATGCTTTGCACATGATTGTCATTGCTTCTTGCCATATATCTCCATATGTTGCCTCTCTCATGCTAGATGGGTTCCCATGTATTGAGTGCAACAATGCTTTTAGTCTTCCTCATGAGATTGCCCCCATAGCATTCTCACATATAATTGGAGACTTTGACATACTTCTTGTGAAGCATGCTTGCCTTACCTCTTTGCACCATATACCTAGTGCCATGAATATTGCCATTGTTGCATCATATTATTCGTGCACTTGTGCTTTAATGGTTATGTGCAAAAGAAGAGAACCATCATGATGGATGATGTGTTTATCTACCATGCGCATACTTTCTTTTTTTGTTTTGTGCATGTGTAGGATACTTGGACATTGTTTCGACTTCCACGTCACGTGAATTGACCATTCGAGCTCTTGAGAGCGAACCACCTTGTACCACGACGATTCTACATCGCACTTGCTTGTGCTTCGGCATTGTGAAGGACGCACAAGGACACGCTTTCAAGGTGACATCCTTCTTGAGCTTGGATATTGTGGATCATACTTCATGTGTTGCTTGCACCATTTGCACGCATGTTCGAGATATTGCTTTCACCGATGATTACCACATTTCCATGCTTCATGATATATATACCTTGTGTGTTGCATCCAATTCTTGGACTACTTGCTCCTATCATATGGTTGGTTGCACCAATATCATTTCTTCACATATGCCATGTCCCATTGCTTGTCACATGCTTGACTTGATTGCCTCACACATGATGAACAATTGCTCTTTCTATTGTGTTGAGTGCCACACTATATTCACTACACCCTATGCACGTTATGCTTGGATTGTCTTGCACTTGACCCATGTGTTTAGACACTTCATTTATGTTGGTGTTGTGAATGATTCTTATGCCTACCATCGACCATTTGTCGAGCGCTTTATGCATGATTGCTATGACCATGAGCTAGATGCTTATTCTCTTGTCCCAAATATTTGCATCACTACCTCACATTTACATGCTTGTTTCCATGATGACCTTGATTGTGCTCAATTCATATTCTTACATGCCATGTCACAATCCTTTGTCACGCCTTATGCTATGCATGATGACAACACTTGTTCAGTGAATCACCACTTGAATGCTTGGTTTTGCACTAAAGCTAACCACATTTATTTTTCCAAGTGTTTGTTGTCCTTACTCCTTTTGAAGGAACCACACGATGGTGCGACATTGGAGAGTGACCACTATGAGTTTCAAGATGATGACTACTTGGTGAACGTCCACTTCTACACGACGACGTCATCTCTTTCCCATGGTGATTTGGTTTTCGATCCGAGGTCGGATCTTTCCCAAGGGGGAGGGGATGATGCGGAGCATCCTACAGACATCACCATGTCAAGAGTCCGTTTGGCGAGTGACACGTGCGACATCCACTTCACATACACAAAGGTGAATCATCTCCTTTTCACGTGTTCACTTGACTCCATCGAGGATGGTATACTACTTGACACTCCTCTTGTGTGCATTCATAGGTATCATCGGAGCACCACGGATGATGAGGAGGAGTGCAAGCGCAAGTGTACGCCTACACCGTCCGCGAGGGAAGCTTGGAAGCGACGACCGAAGAAGACGGTGCAAAATTTGCACTACCGGACTGTCCGGTCGCCCAACCGGACTGTCCGGTCCATCCAGAGGGCAGTTTTGGTCTGTGCAGAAATTGCACTACCGGACAGTCCGGTCCCCCAAGCGGACTGTCCGGTAGTACAATTTCTGAACGCCCAAAAGTCCTGTTTCCACCGGACTGTCCGGTCCCCCGTACCGGACTGTCCGGTAGTGCATCTGCGGGCCGAATTTGGGCAAGGCCCATGTAACTTTACCCTTTCGCCCTCACTTACCCCTTCCTTGCCTTGGACCTATATATATCCCTCCTTCTCCTCCATTTTAGGGTTAGCTAAGAATAGACACAAATCATAGAGCTTAGCTCATGTACCTCCCCTTGTGGGATTCCTCTTTTGAGAGAAGACTCCATTGGAGTACAAGACCTCCATTAGAGAAGATCCCTAGGGATGCAAACCCCCCTTTGGGGGAAGGATCTACCTAGATCATCAAGCCCTCATCTCCTTCATAGGATTTGGGATGAACTCTACCATGTATCTTGTTCCCCTTTGATTGTTCATGTACCTTGTGGATCTTGTGTGTTTGTTGGTCTAGTGGATGTGTGATTGGACTTGTTCTTGAGTGTTCCTCTTGTTTTCCCTCCTTGTGTTCATCTTGTTCTTGGGGATTCCCCCTCCAATTCATGAAAGATCTCTCCATAGGGTTCCACGCTACAACAGAAGGCCTAGATCTACACTTCCACCAAGAGAAATTTGATTCCCCCCACTAATCCCTTGCGGATCTTGTTACTCTTGGGTGTTTGAGCACCCTAGACGATTGAGGTTACCTCAGAGCCACATTCCATTATGATGAAGCTTTGTGGTGTTGTTGGGAGCCTCCAATTTGGTTGTGGAGAGAGAGCCCCAACCTTCTTTGTAAAGATCCGGTTGCCGCCTTCAAGGGCACCACTAGTAGAATCACGGCATCTCACATTGTGTTAGGACGTGAGGAGAATACGGTGGCCCTATTGACTTCTAGGGGAGCATTGTGCCTCCACACCGCTCCAACGGAGACGTACTTCCTCTCAAAGGGAAGGAACTTCGGTAACTCATCCTCGTCTCCTCTGGTTCCACCTGTGGTTATCTCTTACCTTTACTTTGTGCAAACTTTATTTGTGTTGTATCCCTTGCTTGTTGTTGTTAGCATCATATAGGTTGCTCACCTAGTTGCATATCTAGACAACCTATTTGTTGCTAACCCTAATTTGTTAAAAAAGGATAAAAATGGTAGTTACCTATTCACCCCCCTTCCCCTCTAGTCAACTATATCGATCATTTCAATAAGAGAAGATGGTATAAAAGTAAAATAAAAAGTTTTGAAATAGTCATGTAAAAACAAATTTTTCATGGCATACACAAAATAATTTATCCAAAAAATCTAATTTGCCATGGTATGTTGGCAAACCAAAATCTGCCATGCTACAAAAATTGTGCAACAAAAACTCCAATTGGAGTATATTTAGTTGGTATGGGAAATAATAAATTTTATTGCCAAGGCAATAAAAAGATCTTCTTTTGCCATGGCAAATGTAGTCAAAAAAGTTGTAGATGAGGCATGAAAAAATAGCAATTTGTTTTCCAACAAACATTTCAAAAATTGCCATAGGAACACAAAAGTTAAGGATATTTAGTTGCCATGGCGAAATTGAGAACTTAATTGCTAAAGACAACAAAAAGATGTTGATAGCCATGGAAAACATTGGAAAAAATGTAAATAAGACATGCCAAAATTACCAAAATAAATATTAAAAAATATTTCAAATTTGCCATGGGAACACATGTTATTATGCCATCATCAAAAAAGGAAATGAATAATTGAGGTATATTTAATCGGCATGGCCGAACATGAATTTAAATTATGAAAAGGTATTACAAAGGATCTTGCTTGCCATGGAAAATGTAGGATAAAATTTAGATGAGACATGGCAAAATTAGTTTCATTTTGGACATGGACATGTCCAAAATTACCACGTGTCATGAAACCAAATTGCCATGCGCCATGAAACCAAATCACCATGGATCGTCAAAAATGTAGATGAGACCTAGCAAAATCTTGTTTTCCTACCTTTGGACATGGACATGGCAAAGGAAACCAAAATTGCCATGTGTCATCAAAGTTCACATTGGCTCGTTCAAACTCGGACAAATGAAATTTGTCATAATTTTTCATGTCTATATAATGGTGAAAGGTAGGAAAATCATAGATGAGTGGATTATTTTTTGAAAAGGGTCATGGCGAAAAAAATATGTTCAAGAAAATAATATGCCATTGTATCTACAAATACATGGTAAAAGGGAAAATTACAATAAAAATGCCATGATAAATACATTTTTCTTGCCATGGTCCAACTCAGAAACAGAATACCTACATTTTTCATGTGAAAATGATAACAATATATTAAAAAAATCATCATTTGGGACAGAAACAATGTCCTAATATTTTTTACCATGCAAATGTAGTACAAAAGTGTTGGGAATTTATTGTCTGGCAATTACTAAATTCAAAAACATGGATTGTTGTATAGAACAACAAAACCCTACATTTCATGTGTGACCATCATAAACAATTATCTAAATTTGCCATGATTTAGGATAAATTTTCAAAAAAATTGTCATGTGAATGAACTAAAAAAATGTAAATTTTCCATGTTATAAGAATTTTTATTCCAAAAAATTGTCTTGCCACCACCATACAACATGTTAATTCACATGGCAAAATAGCCAGGATAGGAAATTGCCATAGAAGTAAATAGCAAACAATTTCTTAAGTCGCCATGCTTAATCTGGTCACAGTCAACCTACAAATCGAATGGAAAACACACACACGATTTACTTCATTACAAACCATATGAACAAAAAGGAAAGTTAAAAAAAATACCATTTCGTATAATAGGGTCTTTATCCTCGGTATAAGAGGATTAACCGAACTAACATAGTTTATTTATAAGGGTGTTATTGATGAAATTAGCAATTGAGTGGGTCTTGCTAACTTTTGTATAGGAGAAGAAATTAAATATGTAAGGGGAGGTCGAATCTCATCTTATTAATTTTTTCTGTTATGTATATATGTTTTTCTTTCTTAAGTTAACGAATTTACAACAAGTCTCATACAAAAATAACTATCCCATGCCTTTCTACGATCTCTCCATATCCTCGTCACATAAAGTAATTATTGTATAATAGTTTAATTTTCCATGATTTTTTCCATTCTTGTGTGTGTATCATTTGGTGAAACTAATCCCCCGCAACATGTATGATTTGGTTGGTGAAACTCATCCCCCGCAACGCCTGCGTCTCGCGACACGAGGGAACCGTAGCCACCGTCGCTAGCTTCCTTCTCCCTCCGCATCGCCGCCCTTGAAGGGCTTGTCAGCGATAGCACGGCGCTCCAGGATGATGGCGGCATGCAGCTCCGACCCTGGTGCACTGTGGCACCCCCTCCCCCTCCACCGCGGATCCGATCTAGCGAAGTTCGGGTCTTCCTCCCTCCGATGTTGTGTCCTCCGTCCTGCTCGACATGGTGGCATGGCCTCAACCTAGTTCGAGTCTTCCTTCCTTCTACTGTTGTGTCCTCCGGCCGGCCCGACATGGTGGTATGGCCTCAACCTGCTCCTCCCCGGCCGCCCCTCGACAACACGCCCTTTTCCTCCCGTGTTGCTGCTGCTGCTTATTGGGCAAAGCCCTTGGGGTGGGCTGGTGCGGCCAGAAGAGCCGAGGTTTTGACCACCTCATATTCACCTCACATATGAATTGCATATGAAGTGTGCCGGACAATCCAAACATTTAGGATGGGTTTGGTGTTTGCATATGAAGGGTGTCGGACAGCCCAAACATTTGAGATGTTGCATATGAAGTGTGTCGGACAACCCAAACATTTAAGATAAGTTTGATGTTGCATATGAAGGATGCCGGACAGCCCAAACATTTGGGATGGGTTTGGTTGGTCCGATTTCCCGGCATTTTTAACTCACGCCAGAAGGGAAGTGGTGGGTCCGGTTGTAGATGCCCATATGACAAATCAAACAACCCAGTAAACCCTACCCAATGATCAGTGCTTTGCGCATCCTGACTGACACCAACTTTAGTTCGATGGATATATACTACGGTCGAGAATGCAATAGGATTATTCACTTTTCAGGTGAGATAGACGCCAATCTCTCACGTCTCCTGTGGCCCTAAGGCCATGGATGGGGCGCGGTGGATCCCATCTCTTGCCGGTGGGAGGGCTCCGTTTTTAGGTGCTTCTTCAAGTTTTGTAAGGGTTTATGTCCTGCTCAAGAGACGAGACGGTGGCGGCTTCTTGAAGATGGAATAAGATTTTCCCCACCTAGCCCCGTCCCAATGGTGTATCTAGCAGTTTCGACGTGTGAAAGTGTGTCTCCGACGGATCTCGCGAGATTTGATTGGTGGTTGCCTTTGGTGAATCAGCTCGGATCCGGTCTTTGTTCTTCTTTGTTCATGTATCTTCAGGTTGAATCCTTCCGATCTAAAATTATCTTTCATCGAAGGCGGTTACTGTTCTGAGGCGTTGGTCCTATGGACCTTAGCACAACGACTTCCCGACTGTCTACTACAACAAGTTGTGCCCGGCTCCGGCGAGAGAGCGGCGATGACGGCGGCGCGCCTTCAGCTCACTTCAGTGCTTGTAATCGTCGCTAGGTGGTCTATGAATCTGGATGTAAATTTTTTTATTTCTGGTGTTCGTTGTACTGCCATGTTTGAAGATGAATAGATCGACAGTTTCCCGCAAAAAAAGAGAGTAGAAATTAAAGGAATTAAGCTGCATCCGAAGAAAAGGCAGCAAAGTAGCAGAACGAGAACATCATACGAGATACACCGACAGTCCGGTTGCATCAGTGAAGACACAAGATAAGGTACAGATAGTTACATATGCCCCTGGATTAACTAACTGTTAGCCTTTCTCGGAGACAGTGGCTCCAGAACAAAGGTAAATTGTTAGAGAAAGCATATGTGCATAGTCAAAGGAGAATAAAACAACATCGGGAAAGCTTTAAGCTTATGCTAAAAGGCTACACAGCTACATCGCCACAAATGCTTCTAGCAGGCAGCAAATGTACCACGCCAAGAGCCTCTGTATTTTTGCACCAGAGCTGCTCCTTTCTCTGCAGAAGCTGCACAACCATATATCATGAGGTGAACATCTTACTTGACTAAACTGGATTGAAATGAACCAGCCAACCAATAAGTAGTTTGGTTTGGTCCAAATAAATTAATAAGTAGACAATCGAAAAGTATGCTACATGTTCGACTCAATGGAAAATGGCTTAAGACTTGCTAAACTCAAGACTTCAAGACTCCACAGAATCGTGATACACAACAATATTTTATTTTTCTTAAGACGGCAACTAATCGGGAAGAAGGAAATCTGGAAGATTAGTATAACAACTCCTAACTTGATTAATTTGCTTTGTACGACTATACGTTCCTTCAACCATCTCTGTATAATAAACAGCTGAATGCAACCCCATCCTTCTGCTATATCGATTACCAGAAGATTGAATTCCGGCAGCACGGCCAACATAATTCTGATATCTTCTTTTTTTTTAGAAAGAATTCTGATATCTTCCCATGGGCTATACTGTTAGCTATCTACGCACATAATTCTGATATCTTCTCTTCTAAATTCCAGTTCTCAGTTTTTATCTCTAGCGTCTGCTGTTTTGGTCAAGTAGTAGAATAGAACTGAACTGTAAAACCTATCACTCTCATCAAAAGATTCGTCCTCCTCACGGATTACACATACTAGGCACCAGCATGCGCTGTATAGATACAACACGACGCTGCTACCTAGTGTCCAGTTGCTCAAGCAGTTCGCCGTGGGATGCAGGTATGCGACACACTGAAATTTCACCAGGCCAGCAGTGGAATTATGCGCTAAACTGTACCCGGTCTTGGATTTTCTAAGTAAAAACAGAGCACAGTGGCATTTATCTGAAACGGGTCCTAAATTACCACACGCAAGTACATGATTCTACATCGCTCGCAAGAAGGATTAGGAATGAGGAATCGGTGACCAACCAGGAGTACTTGTCGCAGGCGCAGCCGCGGGCGGCGGCGGCGGAGGCGGCTCCTGAGGTTCTGAGACCAGCGGCGCGTACATATAGGAGTCGGACGCGAGGTACTCGGCGATCGCCTTGGCGAGTCCCGGGCCAGCCGCCACCTTGCGCCGCCGCTTCCCTGCCGCCGGCTTCGTCCGGGCGCCGAGCAGATCCTTCTTCTCCATGGATATCGCTCGCTCTAGTTGTTGGGTTTGGGGGGCTCCTTCGTGCAGAGGTTTTGCGGAGTGAGTGGGTTTGGATTTTGGATCGGTGGAGCGAAGCGGTGGGAGAGTAGAGTAGGTGGAGGAAAGGGGGTTTCAACGTGGCGGCTCTGGAGGCTTCCGTGAGCCACCGGGGCGACGCGTGGAGCTGGGGCGGTGCCCTTTGGTCGAGCGTGGTGGACATCTGGACTGGAGCCAAACGGTCGTGTAGAACTTCTGGACACGCCCGCGCTGTTTGGATTGATGTTGCTTGGGTTAGGCCGGTGGTAGTATCACATTAGTGACGCAACATATTATTTTTCTTAAAATTAGTACAGACGCAAATGCTTATACATACGAGCATACACTCATCCTTATAAACGCATACACGCACACCCTATCTCTATGAGTACCTTCGAGAGACTGAGACCGTATATCATCTTGAGATTTATGAAGTCACCATAGGCGCCTCGTCATCGACGGGAACGTCTCCTTCCACTGAAAACGCATCGCCATCACTGTCCCTCTAACTATCCAACCACAGATTGGTTCGCAGTGACACAACATATCAAAAAGTAGAAGAAAATTACAGGAAAATTGTGTGCGGAACTTTGTGTAGCATCTCATGAATATAGTATCGACTAAGATTTTTTTAAGTTTTAGTCAATTGAGATTTAGCAATTCTAACCATAAGCTAGTATCATGCATATGATGCTAGACTAGTATTTTAGATGTGCTTATCTAGAGTAGTACTACCTCTGTCCTGGTTTATTGGTCCCCATCATATTCTGTGCCAAATTTTGACCATAAATTTAACTAACAAAATGTTCATGCATGTCACCAAAAGTTATATCATTGAAAACTATGTTCAAATACAAATCCAGCGATATAATTCTTTTAACATGCATTAACATTTTGTGTTAAATATTACGTTAAAATTTGGTACAAATTTCAAAGTGGACCAATAAATCAGGGCGGAGGTAGTAGTACATTATTTATTATGATACGGTGCTCAATTTTTTTATTTAATTCTATGTCACATTATTAAAATTGTCTAGTTGACATGCATGATACTAGGTATGATATTTTCATCATAGGTAGACTTAGTCTTCTGTTCAAGGGGCTCTTTATTATATTTGGCGATCTTTGCTGAGAGGGAGGTCCCAAAAAGCTTGCCCTATTCATGAGTAAATATTTCATATTAGCCTCATTAGATTTTTGATCTTCCTCTGTATATCCAGACAATAGATAGAAAGATAAACTGGATAATTCTAGAGCTACAAAGATGGTTATTATACTAATTAGCAACACATAAAAACATTCCCCTTAGAGAAGCCATCAACCGTCTGATGAAAAGCACGGATCTCAAAGCACATGAAGTAGCAACGTCATGTTTTTTACGTTCGTTTGTGGGCTTCATCGACGCAAACATGTTGACGAATCTACACCAACCTTATCACTTCACAATCGTTCTCTCCCTTTTCCCCAATTTCCATTTTGTGAGACGAAAGCGGCGAGATGAGAGTGTGAGACCACTCCTCACTTATATCATCGGTGGGCTGCACCGAGGGCGGCATGCTAGACGGCGTGTTGGCGGAGTTGGTTTGGGCACGGGGGGTGGCGCACTGGTGTTGCCGCTGTTGATTTCAGCAACGAGGCGGATTGCGTTGACGGGTGCGTGCGGTAGTCGCGGCGGCGAGGCTCCTCACTGCTTTGCTCGCGACGGTGGTGGCGGGCATGGCGGTGAAGCTCGATTTTGGACGAGCTGGACGCGGCGGTTCCCTAGTCGTGGACGAAGAGGATGATGTGGCGCCGTCGGGGGCGGAAGGGCATGCGGAGGCCAAGCGCGTTTTGCGGGTCCACTCTCTCCTTCTCCATCTCCCTCCCCTACCTATCTCTATCCTTCCTCTCCCTCTCTTTCTGCTCATCTTCCCTCTCTCCCTCATTCGGTTAGTCCCGGAGGCCGAGCGCCATGGCCGCATCAGTGAGCTCCTGGACATCGTTGTGGTAGCCTCCTAACATGCTTGTAACGAAAACTTAATTATATTTTTTTTGGCTGAATTGGGATGAGAAAATTGATGCATGTTTGAAGATTTTTTTTGTTAAGAATATATAGCATTTTTGTGTTCATATTGCCTAGCAATTCCTTTAGCCCTCATTTGGTAGTTTCAGTCCTCGGTGATTTGTGGTTATGCATTTGATAGTTTGTTTCAAACTTCATGGCAAAATTGTCACCACCATGCAGGAGAGGCGCATCAGTTTTTATGAACAACTCAAATGAAGAAACATTGTGGTTAGTACTTAGCACTAGGGCACATGGCAATTATAGCAAGATAAATGTAAAGCACGTGACAAAACATGAACCGTATCTACCTAGATGTCAAGATTCACCATCCATAAGCATGCCCGTTTTGTTTATTTTAATGTGTCCCATGGCATTGGCAATTTGTTCAATTTAACAATGTGTCCCATGGCATTTTAGCGTTTGTCCCCATGTCAAAAATATATTGTAGGAACATTTTCGTGGAGAATATAACAATTATACTGTATTCCCTCTGTTTCAGAATATAAGGTGTATCAATTTTCGTGCAAGTCAAATGTGTCTATGTTTGACCATGATTGTAGAACAAAGTATCAATATTTGGGATATAAAATAAATAAAATGTGAAAATTCTTTTCATGATAGATCTAATGATACAAATTTTGTATTATATATGTTAACACTTTTTCTCTAAAAAGTTGATCGAACATGTGCTGCTTTGACTTTTGAAAAACCTAATACATCTTATATTTTGAAACGGAAGGAGTGTATAACATCCAATTCCTTTTTCTTTTTTTAATTCTTAGCATGTTTTTGTAGAATCAATCCCCTAAATTTTGATATGTTCCCATAGAAATAGTTGCCATCTTTTCTGAAAGAAACAAATCCCCTAATGCTACTTTAGTGTGTACATTGTAGTTTTTTTTCCCCAAAATTTACCATATGTTCATTAGAGAACAAGTTCCTAAATTTGTCATGTATTTTTTTATCATAGGTAGCATGAAATTGTTATCTTCCGGACCATGGGAAAATTATTTATAAGACAACGGTAGTTTCATCATATGCAGCACGGAAATTTAATCTACTTCGGACCATGGCATTTTTATCATATGTAGCATGGCATATTTAAAAAGTAGACCCTTGAATTATCATTTGTAGCATGAAATTTTTAAAATTAGACCATGGCATTTATATCGTAGGTAGCATGGCATTTTAAATAGTTAGACCATGTCATTTTATCATTTGTACTATGGCATTTTTTATTTAATTAGACCATGACTTTTTTTATAATTTTTGTAGCATGACTTTTTTTTATTAATTAGACCATGGCATTTTATTAAATAGACCATGACATTTTTAATAATTAGACCATGACATTTTTATCATTTGTAGCATGACATTTTTATTTAATTAGACTGTGGTATTTTTGTATCATTTTGTAGCATGGCATTTTTTATTTAATTAGACCATTGTAGTTTTATCATTTTGTAGACCATGGCATTTTTATTAAATAGACCTCGGCATTTTTGCCATGACCCTTAATTGAAAATGTTCTAGGGACCATGGAAATTTTGTTGTAAATTGTCACGACATTTTTCTAAAATGTTCTAGGAACCACGACATAATTTTAGAGAAACTTTTGTATTTAGTTCTCATGGCAATTGCTTTTTGATTTTTGCTTACTTCACATGGCATTTTAAATAGAGAAACCTTTTGTAATTACTTCATATGTTTTTCCCACAATCATGGCAAATTTAAAGATTGTGCGTTCTTATTTTTTGTAGTCATATGGTATTTTTGCATGTTACCTATAATGGCAAAAATATGTGTATTTTTCTCCTGTTTAAAGTTTTTTCCATGTGTTTTTTTCTAAAAAACTAGTTTTTGTGATATGTCATGTCATTTTTATATCCGCATCATGGCATTCATTTTTAAGGCCTGGTATTTTTTTACTCCCACTCGGACTTGGGCTTTTTTCAGTCCATTTATGTTTGGCTTCCATACAAAGAGGGGGGCACGTTGGAAGAATTTCATAGCAAACTAAAAGATACGCCGACTCCTACACTCATGGGCGAACGTCTCGTTCGCGTTGGCGTTCCCCTGTGGGGAATGTCAGCTAGATATTCATGTCCTTATTATTAGATGGTCCCAATAAATAATTATTGGAAGAGATTTATTGAAGATTATGTTGGAGGCATCGTTTAATAATCCTAAAAGTTTTGCTCGCATTTGTCAGCTTCTTCCTTCCTTCACGTTAAAGCTTGCTGGAGAACTTGCCGGAGAATCTATCTTAGGGGGAGTCATGGCCCATTATCTATCTTAGGGAGGAGACATGATCCCATTATCTATCTTAGGGGGTTGGGATACAGGGGATTGTGGGAGTTGTTTTCCAATCCGGCGGGGCTTAAAGTGATGGCTGGGGCGGCGACTAGCACGGCGGTGGGGAGGTAGAGGGGAGGGCGGGCGGCGTTGGGGCAGGCGGTTAGGCCTCGACTGACCGGCGGCTTCGCATGGAAGAAGAAGCCGGAGGTAGAAGATGAACAACGCGCGATTCGTTTTCAACCGTTGGATAAAAGTCTAAAGGTTCTAGTACAAAGTTACTGATTGACTTATATTTGCAGGTACCTGATTTATAGTCGGTCCCGTAATCCAATTATGCACGCACGTGCTGTCACGGACTTAGATTTTGTATGAGGCAATTCCGCTCTGTTTTTTGCTTTCTTGGGCTGAGCAAGCCATGTCATACTAACTGACTACTCACAGCCAAACCAACTTATGATCGAATGGTTAGGATAACAATGATATTTTTATCTACCAAAGTTTAAGTATTAGACTTGATATTGATGTTTTTATTTTCTAAATTTATTTCAGGCCTTTTAGCGATGTGCGTTCATTGACAGGAGATTTTTTTCATCGACTATGAAGACGTTTTGACGATTTTATCAATTTTAGACTAGCCATAATGGATAGTAACATAGATTAGTAACATGCATATGTTACTACCTCTATAGTGGGAAGTAACATATGTATGGAACACTTCATTTATTAGGCTATAGACACATCTTATTTTGATATGTGTGATGTTACTCATACTAGTAGTTTATTGCATGTCATATCATCTATTTAACCTAGATATATGTAATGTTACTATCTATATTACTCACACTATAGATAGTTTTAAAAATAATATACCGGCTCAATCTTTTAGAGTTGCTCGTAAGGACAGTATGTTCGTGTATGTTATAGAAGTGAGTGCGCGTGCGTATGTACTATAAGACTAGAAAAACTGACGCACTCACGGGTCGCAACACCAGAAACAAAAAATACTTGTACAACCAAAAGAAAACAAAAACACGAACACAAAATCACAGCGCGATGGCAAACGACGAGCGCGGCGCCGGCGAGCGTGGAGCGGCGGAGGACAGCGTCGTGTGGAGGGAGGAGGCGGGGAAGTTCGAGACGCCCGACGGCGAGGCCTTCCTCCGGTACCGCCTCGTCGCCCAGCCGCGCGCCTCCTCCGGCCGCGGCGGCGCGTCCCCGGCGGCGATGAACATGGTGCACACGTACGTGCCCGGGAGCAAGCGCGGGCAGGGGCTCGCCGCGCGCCTGTGCGACGCCGCCTTCGCCCACGCGCGGCGCCACGGCATGCGCGTCATCCCCACCTGCTCCTACATCTCGGTACGGTCACCCCTCTTCCCTTTCCTCTGCCCCCGAAGACCAAATAAGCTCTTGCTCTATCTGCCCCCAAAACAATTGAAGGCTCTATTTGTGGTCTATTTGTGTCTTAGTTTTTTTTTTTTTGCTTCTTGTTGCTGTATTATATATTTATGAGAGTTTAGATATGACATCTTAAAAAACATCTAGATGTGAATTAGTCAAACTGAAAATTGAAACGGGGTCGTGATTGATTTCTCGGTAGCGATAAGCAAAATAGAAATCCTGATTATAAGTGTTCTCGCGTAGACTTGCGATTCGAGATTTAGGGGATTTGATCTTTTTCAGGTGAGCATTTTTATCTGGGCCATAACTTCAGCTACAGCTCTGCTCTGTCCACATGAACATTCTATTCGAAGATCTCCATTTTCGAGCTAATTGTCCTTCGGCTCGTCTCAAAACAAGTTGTTGAACTGCTTGGGAGCTGCAATCTGCAATCGTCTCAACATTTTTATTCTTCGGGCTGTTGCTGACCCTGACGCCTGTTCCCTGAACTGCAGGACACGTACCTCCCTCGCAATCCGGCGTGGAACGATCTTGTCTACAAGGCTGACGAGCCCAAACGCAGCAGCACCAGCAGTAGCATGTAGAACAAGTAAATCCTGTGCTCACCTCAAAAGCTGTGGGTGTGCACAACTGCTATGTTAGTGTATCACTGAATAATCAGTTGCCCAATTGATCAACCATGGCGACGCGCCCCTTGTAAGCCCTACGTCGCTGCGACTATTGAGCTTAAGATTCATGGCATTCATGTAAAAGCATCAAGCGGTCGATGTTAGGACATTGATGCTGAACGCAAAACAGGTCTTCGTTTTCATCCGTGTACAAGCATCGGTACACCGGAAACACATATCGGCGGATGCTTTCATGGTTCAGGCCCAAGTTTCATGATATTTTCGACGGACAACCACACACACACACATATTCGGCAGCGAAATAGTGTTCAGATTCACGGAAATACTGAAACATGTCAAAACTATAAAACAGTCTGCTGTGGTTTTCACATGATATCATTTGCCAGCCACGAGAATTATGCAATACTACAAGGGATACATGTAATTATGCATAACTTTGTAGAGACACCCTGATACCATTTGCCAGACTTGAGAATTGTGGAATACTGCAAATGATACCCATAATTATACATAACTCGGTTGTTACACAAGGGTGCCTCCACCCGTTTCGATATGGTGTTTATTTTCTGGCCCACTTTATACCAGGAACATACATAGCATATACTCGTATAATACAACATGCCTTCAACCCGAAAAGGAAACAAGACAAGTACTGTGTATGTACATATCGTTCCAACATGAACAAGGTACGGAACGAAATAAGCCGGTCCTCTACATCCGCATCATAATATCAGCCTGTGATGAGATTATCGACCATCTCCATTACCAATCATCGTGGTTGCCTTTAGGAGGTGCTGCTCACCCAGGGACAAAGTAATCCATCTTCTCCACCGGCAGGTTTAGCACTGAAGTATCAGCCTGAAAAAAGCAAGTCTTCAGTTAGTTATATTCACTATGCCTGGCATAGAAATTCAGATCACACAAGGTCCAGCTAGCCGCTCCAGTGACAAATGAATAGCATAATCCACTTAGTCATAGATCATATGGCATACCTCCTCAAATGGAACAAACACAAAGGGAGTCAAACCCCTGCTGTGGGAAACAGCAGGCACATCTGGGTCATGCGTCTCGTTCTCCTCCCAGTCCTCAACAAGTTCAAGTATGTTGCCTTTCCAGTTTCCCAGTTCGGTCCCATTCACCCCGGTGGTTAGGATCTTTAAGACATCCAACCTGTTATTTGCGCCAATTGTAGTGCCTCTAACCCTGCGGAATGTTAGTGCAAAATTAGGTAAGGCGGTCAGTACCAACACCAATAAAGAAATTCAAGTCAAAATACCTAAAGACCCATAGAGAAATTCAAGTCAAAATACCTAAGGCGCATCCTAACAAGTGTGTACCGATGCCCAGGATATAGGAGTGCCATTTCTATCTGCATGCAAGAAAGAGAAGCTAATGTTAGCAAGTGATGGTGCCATGTGGGGCCAGCCCTATAGGCGTAAGGGACCTGCACGGGCCGGCCCTGCACCTGCCTAAAGATATGTCCTAGTTTAATTACAGTCTTTTTAGATTAGGAGTCTGGGTATTAGTTGGAAAGGTTTAGTCCCGAAGAAGGTTACCCTGCCAACACCCAATTGTAATAGGAGTCTTAGTCTGGTCTTGTAATTAGGCTATACATAGCCAGCCCTTGGATCAATAAACGCAAGCAGAATATCCTACAACCTCTCCTCCCTTGCTCCTGCGCCACGGCGCCCCTCCTCACCCCCTTCTCCAACCATAGGCAAGCGAGGGCCTCGCCCTCGTCGTCCTACCAACCACGACTACAACCTGCGCGGCAATCAGCCGGGCCGTGACAACTTGGTATCAGCTTCCTCCTTGATCCCAGCGGCCATGTCTCCGCCACCGCCGCCGGCGCCTCTACCGCAAACCCTAGCAGACCTCGCGACCAAACAGCACGAGGATCATGAGGCCGTGGTCGCCACTTTGAACAGCCTCTCGGAGGAGAACCACACTGCTCGGACAGAGCGCGCCGAGGACCGCGCCACCCTCGTCCATCGCCGCGACACTCAAAACCCTCCAGGACCAGCTGGCGGACACGTCACAGCAGCAGCGCGCGCAGAACCTGGCCCTCCTTCGGCTGGAAGGCAAGGGCACGCCTCAATTGGGTGGTACCGGGTTCCTGCGGCCCCCAGATGCGCCATGCCGCCATCCCACACCGGGGCCCCGGCCGATCCAGGGGATAGGGCTCCGCGCCTCTACAAGATTGATTTTCCCCTCTTTGACGGGGCCAGTGATCCACGGCCGTGGCTGACACGTTGCAATCTCTTCTTCCTCGGGCAGAGTCGGATAAGACTTGGCTCGCCTCATACCACCTCACCGATGTCGCCGCATTATGGTATGGCCACCTCGAGACTAAGCTGGGCCAGCGGCCGTCCTGGACCGAGTTTCAAAAACTGATCGCCAACCACTTCGGACCGCCGACCCGCGCCAACCCCTTTGGCGAGCTGATCTCCACCCGCCGCTCCGGCACCTTGGCAGAATACTCCAAGCGCTTTCTAGAGAATCTCTCTCGGGTGCGCCCCATTGCTGACGACAATGAGCGGGATATCTTCACCAACAACTTGGGCGAGCCTATGAAAACTCAGGTCGAGATGCTGAAACCGGCGACTTTGGACGCAGCAATGGACTTAGCAATCTCCTTTGAGCACCTCAATACTGTCACCAGCACCGCGACCACTCCGGGCCGGCCCAACCGTCCACTCCGCCCCATGGCTGCACCTACTTCGGCCTTGCCGGACTCCTCCAACTCCACGCCCGCGCTCATCTTTAAGCGACTCACGCCCGCCGAGATGGATGAACGGCGCGCTAAGGGTCTCTGCTTCAATTGTGACGAGAAGTTCGCGCGGGGCCATCGCTGCTAAAAGTGCAAGTATCACTTAGATTATATTTTGGTGTGATGACAATGTGGTTAGTGGAACTAATGTTGGTTGCTAAAGTTTATCTCAGGACGTTGGTTCCAAGGTGTCCATTGATGGAGGTGTGCGACCCCCCAGTCCAAAAAGATCAAAGGCGTGGTTACCGGCGACTCGAAGGTTTTTCGTTTTGGTTCGATTTGAGTCGTAGGTGAAACCGCACTATCAAGAGGGGTCTTCGTGGAATTAGTGTCGTGTGGGAATGCCTCCAAGACAGATACACCAGCCCTCCTACACCTCCTCAGATATTCCACTTCTTGTGTGCTTTGCCGTGGTGTCCTGTGATGGTTCATTAGAAATCTTCTGGACACCCCGTGTGCACGGGGTCTCTGACCCCGTGTGCACGGGGTAGTCAGAATATTTCTGGACACCCCGTGCGCACGGGGCTGACTTGGCCCGTGCGCACGGGGTACCTCGAAACTCACTGGACACCCCGTGCGCACGGGGCTGACTTGGCCCGTGCGCACGGGGTCCAACGGGCAGAAATCCCCTCCCGGCCAAGAACACTATATAAGCCCCCTTCTTCCTCCTCCATCCTTTAACCCTAATGTCTTGTTGAGCTCCTCCATTGCTACACCCCATTTTGCTCACTACTCTCAATCCCTCCACCCAATCTTGTTGAAACTTTGGGGATTGGGAGAGCAAGACCCGATCTACACTTTGACCAAACCAAATCGCATTCCCCGCAACATTCATCCACCATGACTTGTTACTCTTGGAGCTTGGGCTCCTAGGCGGTTAGAGGTTCCTCCGGAAGCTTCCTTGCTTGTGGTGTGCTCCAGAGAAGTTTGTAAAGGTGTGGTGGTCGCCTTCAAGACCAACCCCGAGTGATTCGAGGCTCATCCGTTGGGGGTGACTCGAAGGAGATTACGGTGAGCCTTCGGTGGCGTTCCGCAAGCTTTGGCTCCGGCACCGCTCCAAACGGAGAGTAGCTCTTCCCCAAGGAAGAGTGAACTTCGGGATAAAATCCGCGTCCTCGTCTCACTTGTGGTTAATCCTTTCCCGCACTTTACTTAGCCTTGTATGCTTGTTGGCTTGCTAATTAGTTTGTTGCCTAGCATATTTAGCTTAGAGCTTGCTTGTCATATAGGTTGTGTTCACCTAGTTGCATATCTAGTGAACCCTTTTTATCCGCTAAGCCTTAAAATTGACAAGAAAGAGTAAAATTTGTAGTCTCCTATTCAACCCCCCCCCCCCCCTCTAGTCGACCGTATCGATCCTTTCAGCTGCAAACGGCTGTTCTATATTCAATCCGCCGACGCCGAAGAGGAGCAGTTTGAGGATTTCCAGGAAGCACAAATCTCACTCTTGGCTGTTACCGGAATTCCCACCAGCGACACAATGCAGGTCACTCTTCGCATCGGGGACCGTGACTTGGTCGCCTTGCTTGATTCAGGCAGCACTCATAACTTCATCCACGAAGAGTTGGCCACCATCGTCGGGCTGCCTTTCTCCTCCAATCATCGTTTGGGAGTCACGGTCGCTAATGGCGATAAGGTGACCTGTCAAAGACTCCTTCAGCAGGCTGCGATCACCATTGACAAGGAGCGTTTCGTTGTTGATCTGCATGCCATTCCATTGGGCGGGTTCGACATTGTCCTCGGTACACGATTCCTCAAAACTCTTGGGCCAATTCTCTAGGATTTCACCACGCAGTGGATGTCGTTTTGGCACTCGGATCACCGTGTGGAGTGGTCGGGCCTCGGCTCCCTCGGACGTCCTGCCCACCTACACGCGTGCGAAGGCAAGGAACTTCTGGACAGCCTGCTGGCCACTTTCACCGATGTTTTCGCCGACCCACAGGGCCTGCCGCCGCAGCGCGCACATGACCATCATATTCATCTTATTCCTGGGACACCGCCGGTTGCTGTCCGTCCCTACCGCTACCCAACGATTCAAAAAGATGAACTAGAGCGCCAATGTTCAGAGATGCTAGCTCGCGGTCTGATCCGTCCTAGTTCTTCTGCATTTTCATCCCCCGTTCTACTCGTCAGAAAGGCCGACGAGACTTGGCGTTTCTGTATCGACTACCGTGGTCTCAACCTTGTCACCATCAAGGGCAAGTTTCCAATTCCTGTTGTCGATGAACTTCTGGATGAACTCAAGGGCGCCCGCTTTTTCACCAAACTGGATCTCCGGTCGGGTTACCACCAGATTCGGATGGCCCCTGAGGATATCCACAAGACGGCCTTCCGCACACATGAGGGCCTCTTTGAGTTTGTAGTGATGGCCTTTGGTTTGACAAATGCCCCAGCGACGTTCCAAGCACTCATGAACGACGTCCTCCGTCCCTACCTTCGTCGGTTTGTGCTTGTGTTCTTCGATGATATCTTGATCTACAGCTCGTCCTGGTCAGATCACCTACGTCATGTCAAGCTCGTTTTGGAGGCTATGCGCACACATCAACTGTTTCTCAAGCGCTCCAAGTGTTCCTTTGGGGAGGAAACCATGGCTTATCTGGGACACGTCATCTCCGCTGCAGGAGTTGCCATGGACAGCGACAAGGTTCTTGCTGTGGTAGACTGGCCGGTTCCGCGCACCATCCGTGTTGTGCGTGGTTTCTTAGGACTGGCAGGATACTACCGCAAGTTCATCCGGGATTTTGGCACCATTGCAGCTCCCCTCACGGCACTCCTCAAGAAAGACGGATTTCTTTGGACGCCTGCAGCGACTATTGCCTTTGAAGCCCTCAAGAAAGCTCTTACCACAGCCCTGTGCTTCAGCTGCCGGATTTTGCTGTTTCATTCATTGTGGAGTGTGATGCATCTGGATCTGGTTTCGGGGCAGTCCTGCATCAAGGTGGCGGCCCCATTGCCTATTTCAGCAAAACCATCGCTCCGCGTCATGCTTCTCTCGCCGCTTATGAGCAGGAGCTCATTGGTCTGGTGCACGCCGTGCGCCACTGGCGGCCCTATCTTTGGGGACGTGCGTTCGTCGTCAAAACTGACCACTACAGCCTAAAGTTTTTGCTGGACCAACGCCTCGCTACCATTCCACAACATCATTGGGTGGGCAAACTGTTGGGGTTCGACTTCACGGTGGAATATAAACCAGGTCGCCAAAACATCGTCGCCGATGCTCTTTCTCGCCGTGATGCTCCTGCCGGCCAGGCACTCGCCATATCCGGGCCTTCTTTTGATCTGTTTGAAGCTCTCCGTCAGGCTGCACACACGGACCCGGCGCTTGTCACTTTCCGGGAACAACTAGAATCTGGTGAGTTAGGACAGCCTTGGGCTCTTGTTGATGGTGTTGTTACCTTCCAACAGCGGGCTTATGTACCACCCGCGTCGCCGCTGCTCGGGGAGGTCCTGGCTGCAGCCCATGATGCGGGCCATGAAGGTATCCAGAAGTCACTTCATCGTCTTCGCCGGGATTTCCATCTGCCGCAAGCAAGGGCCGCACTTCAGCAGTATATTCATGCTTGTCAGGTTTGTCAACGCAACAAGACGGAGCAGCTTCATCCAGCCGGCTTATTGCAGCCCTTGACAGTGCCCTCTCGTGTCTGGGAAGACATATCCATGGATTTCATTGAGGCACTTCCGAAGGTGGGCGGCAAAAGTGTGATACTGACCGTTGTGGACCGTTTCTCCAAGTATGCGCATTTCATCCCCTTGGCGCATCCGTACACTGCGGAGTCTGTTGCTAAAGCCTTCTTCTCCAACATTGTCCGACTTCATGGGTTTCCCACATCCATCGTTTCGGACAGGGATGTGGTTTTCACTTCGGGCTTTTGGAAGGCTCTGTTTGCCACCGCGGGGACACGCTTGCACATGAGTTCGGCCTTCCATCCGCAGTCTGATGGGCAATCTGAGGCTGTCAATCGCGTCATCACCATGTACCTCCGTTGCATAACTGGGGATCGCCCACGGCAGTGGCTCCAATGGTTGCCTTGGGCAGAGTACTGCTACAACACTTCGTACCACTCAGCGTTGAAGGACACGCCTTTCAGGGTGGTTTATGGACGGGATCCCCCCTCATTCCGGGACTATACGCCGGGCGAGATTCGCAATCAGGCGGTGGAACGGCAGATCGTCGACCGCGATCAGTTCTTACACGACATCCGTGAGCGTCTCCTTCAGGCAGCACAACAGTACAAGCATTACTATGATGATAAGCATCGGGCCCTTTCTTTTGATGTTGGAGAGTGGGTTTGGCTCCGTCTTCAGCACCGGCCGGCGGCATTCCTTGGAGTAGGCGCCAAAGGGAAATTGGCTCCCAAATATTATGGGCCTTTCAAAGTCCTCGCTAAAATCGATACGGTTGCTTACCGTTTGGAGCTGCCCCCACGCGCCCGCATTCACAATGTTTTCCATGTCAGGGTCCTGAAGAAGTACCATGGCCCACCGCCGGAAGTTCCGCCGATGCTTCCACCTCTGTTTCAGGGTCGAGTGCATCCAACCCCTGTCCAAGCATTGCGTGCTCGTATTGCCCGCGGTATCCAACAGGTGCTCATTCACTGGGAGGGCCAGCCGGCGTCTGCTGCTTCATGGGAAGATGTTACAACCTTCCGCGAACGTTATCCAAGCTTCCAGCTCGAGGACGAGCTGTTTCAGAATGGAGGGGGAGATGTCATGTGGGGCCAGCCCTATAGGCGTAAGGGACCTGCACGGGCCGGCCCTGCACCTGCCTAAAGATATGTCCTAGTTTAATTACAGTCTTTTTAGATTAGGAGTCTGGGTATTAGTTGGAAAGGTTTAGTCCCGAAGAAGGTTACCCTACCAACACCCAATTGTAATAGGAGTCTTAGTCTGGTCTTGTAATTAGGCTATATATAGCCAGCCCTTGGATCAATAAACGCAAGCAGAATATCCTACAACCTCTCCTCCCTTGCTCCTGCGCCACAGCGCCCCTCCTCACCCCCTTCTCCAACCATAGGCAAGCGAGGGCCTCGCCCTCGTCCTCCTACCAACCACGACTACAACCTGCGCGGCAATCAGCCGGGCCGTGACAGATGGACACTGGACAGTGCCCAAGAATGGATAGACAGTCCTCAATTTTTCACCTGGCCATCCCCTGACAGTGTATAGTCACCTTTAAACACACTATCGCCTTTTGATGCTCGGAGATGCATGCACTTGACAACATCTTTAACTTTCTGTGGGGAAATCTGCTCATTGCAGGAAAGCAGAAAATCAAATGATGTTTCACAAACAATAATCATATTGTTCACCAAAAAAAAGGTTCAAATAGGAACCTTGTACAGGAACTTCCCGGTTGGAAAAAATCTCAAGTAACGGTAGTAGCAAACCTGAAGTCAAAAGAAAAATATTAGTAATGAAACTAACTTGGAAACGATAGGAAAAATCAATAATATAACCTAATGAACAGAGTATGTAGAGGCAAAATGTCTTAAAATAGACAATAATTCCTTGAGACATAAACAGAGAGTAACACCATACCACATTGACAGTTTTCTTGAACTGCCATTCTGTAATTCCAGTATGAATATATGTGTTTCTACTAACATAAAGACCTGGAGAAGCAGCAAGTATCAAACATCAATGCAAAGATAACACAGCCAGAATAACAAATGCTCTAGCAAACACATAAATAACAAGACATTAAGGAAATTGAAGCAACGCCTTTCAGCTGGTCTTTGGTGAAGTATTTACCAGGAAACTGCAACCATCTATACAATAGGATAAGTTCATAGTGAAATCAACACTAACACATAATAACCTAAATGATGAAGAAGAGTGGGACCACTGACCACTATCAGCAACCTAATATACCTTTAATAGCATGCTCACTAGAGGCCATACTAACATATCTATGTTGCACTAGAAATATGTCATTAAGCCCCACAGCTCAAGTGTGTAAAGAAAAAAAGAGTTAGATATAGTGCTCTGAATCTAAATAGCACTTTATAAAAATTTCCTATTTATTGCACAATAACTGACACAGAAATATCTGGAAAGAACTTCCACGAATCCTACTTGGTTTTCATGGTGACTAAGTTACTGAAATAAGAAATAATTGGAATTTCCTAGGCCACATCTGGTCAGGTTGAACAGATTAAAAAACAACGAAATTAACCTTCAAAGCAATTTTCCTGTTCAAATCAATGTGATTTTACAATGCACCATATCATATAATCGAATGCAGAACTGCTACTTGATATTTACCATCAATTCGGATTCTTGGTCTCTGCACCCACATTTTCCTCCAGGAAGAATCATATAATGACTGCACCATCCTGAAGTTTGCCTCTATTCCATTCCTCTTTATATAAAAATAAAAAAGTCAGGTGTTTGAGAAACACGACGAGTGTGAACACTAAATACTAAAATATATATGCATAGTAACCTGCCAAGTTTTCAGGCAAGCATTCCGCCACAAAGTAGGATTGCGTGTAGTATATTTCCACTTGCGGCAGACACAAGCAGCCCTCCCTAAAGTATATGGGCTCATTCTCCCAAAGATCTGTTGAGAATATTGCCACAAAATAGTTAAGCAAAGCATTATGACATTGATTACTATAATCTTGCCACAAAGCTCATAAGCGAAGCAATATGGATTAACTACTGTGATCTAATATTATAAAAAAAATCTCGCACTGATGTCATGATAGAATGAGGCACCAAGTGATATTAAATTGTGTTCATGCCAATATGTTGTGATATGCTGACTTGTAAAGTAATATTCACTCAAGAGAAAAGACAATACAGGTACTTTTTCGATGCCGAGGATATGCTTACCTTTCTTTCGTACTTATTTCGAAAATTGACATGGTCTTGAATAAAATCATTTGACTGGTACTTTTTCTAAATATATCTTAGCAAAAAGAAAAACAATACAGGTACTTTTGATGGCAAATCCATTTATATCATTACCATGTTACAAATCTAACAGTTATGCTTATCTTAGGGGTCTGAATTTCAAAAGCTCGACCGCACACATTTTCAAACAATACCTATTTGAGAACAGGTGCGGTACACAACTAAAACCCAGTTAATGATTTAGCAATTAAACTGCATGCATCAAAATTCAAAAGGATGGTAAATGGTGTCAATTAGCAAATACAAATAGGTAATCATCACCTCGATAAGCAGTTCATCAGGTAAGCACTGGTGAATGAGTGCCAGATCCGGCGTACTGGTCAAACTGTTGAACGGTGACACTGGTGGAACTCTTATTCCATATAGTTCTGTGAACAAAATCAACAGCAGAACACACAAAGCTCGTAAATCTTCCATTATGCTAAAGCTAATGGCCATGTCATTGACCAATGCAAATGAGAGTAGGGCCAAGCAACCACTTAATGTTGTACTTACTCAACCATGGTCTATCTGTTGAAATATATCCCGTGCTTCTTAGATGATCAAATGAGTTAAACTCTGGGCGAATATCAATGGAGATATCTGCATGAGAAGACAGAGATGTATCACATAACATTTCCAAAGTGATGACTTATCCAAAATTCTGCAACAAAAATAAAGAGGCCTGAAAGTATGATAGTTTCTGCATGCAAACAAACATTCTCGGTTACAATTGGACTAGCAGCAGGAAATGAATTTTTGGTCTAGCTCAGCAGCCTCTGCTTAAAATTCTGAATATTAATCAACAATCGCCTCTTTATTGCCCTTGGTGGATGTACTTCTAGGTTCTAACAGAAGTTATACCGATGTTGTATCGCTATGCTTTGTTGAGTGCCCATTTGGATTCTAGCCATTAGTAGAGGCAGTCCATCTGCCTTGACCAAAATTGCTTCCAAGTTTCTGCTTAGGTAGTGTCTGGATTAAGATAGAGAATGTAAATATGATGGTTGATGGGAGTGGGAGTACAGGCCATTTGGTGGCATAACCGCATAACTGATGATCATCTAATTAGTCTGGTTCAACAAAGGAATGCTTTTCTAGACCGTTAAACCGTTTATTGGACTACTCCGAGTGGTTGAGATGTGATACAACATCTGGCATAAAATGGGACAAATCAATCAATGATAGCCCTAACGAAACTAGTAGCAAATTTACCAAATGGATGTAAGCAAAACTCAAGCGGTATATATAAAATAAGACACAGAAATCCAATATGAAGAGAAACCGAAAAGAAACCTCCAACCATTAGACACACAAGATCAACAGCACGGAAACCCAATCCGCCAACCTAAGCTACCCTAAACAAATTTGTCGGGTGCACGCCCAGCTCGGCAGGTTAGGTGCCTAGGAGCAACAGCTCTTCACAGATGCCACAAAGCCGAATCTAATGGTGGATTGGCTAGGGCACTGGGGTGAGAGGGGAGAGGCGGATTCGCTCGGACAGAGGAGGAGAGGGGCTGAGCGAGGGCCTCTTCCTCGCCGCGAGGCGCCGGCGCTCGTGATTGCGGCAGCCTCCCGCGCCCGGAGGAGGGAGAATCCGACACGTCGTGCTGAACAACGAATACGGCTGCTGATCCCTTTCGAAAACGAACGAGGTAGAGTAACAAAAATCCCCAAAAACTATCCGCGCGAGTCCATGAATTCGAAGGGAATGAGGGAATGAATACCTGGGGAAGCCATGGGGAGCCAAAAATTCGGAGGAATCGGAGCGGTGAATGGTATTGGCGGGCGCGTGGGCGTTCGAGAGGGGACGACGAACAGAGGGGAGGCTCGCGGCCACCGGGGAGACAGGCCGTGTCTCTCTTCTCCTGCTGCATTATTTACAGCCACAGAAATTTGTTTCTCAGAACTGTAATCACGTGGTGCACCCGGTCAGTTCCATCCTTTTTTTGCAAGATGACGTGTTATACAGCTTACCCGATCTATTTTGGACCTCCTTTTTTTTACGAAAAGGACCTCCAAACTATATTAAACCAAGCCAGTGGTGCAAAGCACCCCCACACGAAAGAAAATTAGCCGACCAACCACACATCCAACACGGGATGAGGGCGCGCCGCTACTGTCGTTGCTGCCACTCCCACACAGGGGCGACGCGATCTTGAAACCTCTGACGGATTGAAACACGGACGGGAAGTCACCAACCTCGGTCGAAGACCATCACACTGAAAGAAGGAAGAACGGCCATCGGTTGACCACGCCGGCAAAAACATAGTTCAGAGATCCACAAACAGCACCCGAAGATGCAAAGAAACGCGCCGTCCGAATCCACCAGGGCACTGCCACATCACCCCCAACTCCCCATGGCAAGGTCAGGAACCATCTTACCACGACGAAAAAAGAAGCAGGGGACTAAATTTCCCACATCCAGCCATCACCTCCGTCATGAAGACTGCACCGGGAGAACCAAGCCTCACTAGATTGACCAATCCAGGAGGAAACCACGCTGGAAGCTCGCCGACTCTGCCACATAGGACTTCCTGGGATGGGATCGAACTCCAACACCCTTATTCCACCGCGGTGCCGGCACCACCGCCTCACTAGTGCCGCCGGAGATCGCTCCCCTACTATCTACATGTGTTAGGCACGGATCCAGCCCCCTCCCCCACCACCACCACCACCACTCTTCGACCGCAACCGGAAAGGAACACTACTAGGGAAAACCCTAGTAGTAGCGCGGGTTTAATGCCTACTAGTAGCGCGGGGCACCGCGCTACTAGTAAGGCGCTACACCTACTCATTAGCAGTACACACGCTACTGCTAATACATATAGCCGTAACGTGTGTTGCCTCCGGCGCTACTTCTAATATGACTAGTAGTAGCGTGTTTGCTGTCCAGCTCTTGATACGTCTCCAACGTATCTATAATTTTTGATTGTTCCATGCTATTATATATTCTGTTTTGGATGTTTAATGGGCTTGGTTATACACTTTTATATTATTTTTTGGGACTAACCTATTAACCGGAGGCTCAACCCAAATTGATTTTTTTGCCTATTTCAGTGTTTCGAAGGAAAGGAATATCAAACGGAGTCCAAACGGAATGAAACCTTCGGGAACGTGATTTTCTGAACAAATATGATCCAGAGGACTTTGAGTGGACGTCAAGCAACCAACAAGGAAGCCACGAGGCAGGGGGCACGCCTACCCCCCTGGGCGCGCCCTCCACCCTCGTGGGCCCCTCGTGGCTCCACCGACCTACTTCTTTCTCCTATATATACCTACGTACCCCCAAACCATCGGGGAGCACGACGAAAACCTAATTTCACCGCCGCAACCTTCTGTACCCGTGAGATCCCATCTCGGGGCCTTTTCCGACGCTCCGCCGGAGGGGGCATTGATCACGGAGGGCTTCTACATCAACACCATAGCCTCTTCGATGATGTGTAAGTAGTTTACCTCAGACCTTCGGGTCCATAGTTATTAGCTAGATGGCTTCTTCTCTCTTTTTGGATCTCAATACAAAGTTCTCCTCGATTCTCTTGGAGATCTATTCGATGTAATCTTCTTTCGCGGTGTGTTTGTCGAGATCCGATGAATTGTGGGTTTATGATCCAGATTATCTATGAACAATATTTGAATCTTCTCTGAATTCTTTTATGTATGATTGGTTATCTTTGCAAGTCTCTTCGAATTATCAGTTTGGTTTGGCCTACTAGATTTATCTTTCTTGCAATGGGAGAAGTGCTTAGCTTTGGGTTCATGTAACACCCCGGATGTAACTTTCCATATTTGTAACTCCAACTCTTGCCATTTTCGGCTATGTGTTATGATATTCCATTCGTGGTCGGGTTTTGTCTTTCGTTTTGCATTTTGTTCATGTCATGCATCTCATATCATGTCATCATGTGCATCTCATTTGCATACGTGTTCGTCTCATGCATCCGAGCATTTTCCCCGTTGTCCATTTTGCAATCCGACACTCCCACACGCACTGGCGCACCCCTCTTGTCTCTTTTCGTGAGCGGGTGTTAAACGTTCTCGGAATGGACCGAGGTTTGCCAAGTGACCTTGGTACACCACCGGTAGACCACCTGTCAAGTTTCATTCCATTTGGAGGTCGTTTGATGCTCCAACGGTTAACGGGGTAACCGCAAAGGCCTTTTGTGTGTTGCAGCCAAACACCCCTCCAAACAGCCCAATAACCCATCTAAGCCCCCTCCATGCTCTCGGTCGTTCGATCACGATCGTGTGGGCGAAAACTGCACCTCATTTGGAGTCTCCTAACTCCCTCTACCTATAAATATGCCTTCCCTTCCAAATTCGCGGTGCAAACCCTAGTCTTCTTCCCCTCCGCACCGCCGGACAAACCCCCCCTCGCCGACGGACATGTCCGGCCGCCGCCCCGTCCAATAGGACGCCGCCACGTCAGCCTCGCCCCGCCTCTCTCTCCTCCATCCGCCGCCGGCCCGCGGGGCCCGAGTCGGGCCCCCCGAGCCCATCCCTCGCCTCCGCTCGCCGCCGCCCGGTCGTCGTCCGCCGCCGCCTTGACCCCACCGGCCCGCGCCCGCGCCCGTGCCGGTCGCCGTCGTCCCCGCCGGCGCCAGATCCAGCGAGGGGCCGGCCGGATCCGGCGCCCCGACCCACCGGTGCCTCCCCCGAGCTCTCTTCGGCCATCCGCGACGATCTCCGGCGAGAGCCGTCGCTGCCTCGGTTCGCGTGCGAAGAACTCCAGATCCACGGTTGACCCCTGAAATTCCTCCAAGTCCCGTTTGGCTCATTTTATGTTGCTCTATTCATCATGGCATATCTCATTGCATACTGCTCCGTTTCGTGCGTGTGATATATCGAAATGTTCATCACGAGATGCTATTCATTTTGTTCCATTGTGCCATACTCATTTGAGTCAATCTTGAGGCCCAACTCTCTGGTGCAAGAGTGCTATATGTTGTTTACTGCTATTACTTATCAGAACTTGATATTTTGTTATTTTTGTTGCATTTGATGTGTGGATCTTATGGGCATGAGCTCTACAGGTGTTTTGATCTATGCCATGCCATATTTACAGAGGTGTATGCCATGTATTTTTGTGATCTATGTGGTTACTAGCACAAGCATGCAAACTAGGCTTCGTGATGTTTCTGCTTTCAGGGACTTATGATTTTTGCTAAGTCTTTTACTGCTGTTATTTTGATGCCATGTATCCATGTGTCTACAGTGAGATCCATGCTTCTTTTGAGTATGTTCAGTAAGGATGTTTTGTAGATATAGTTGTGCTCTATCCATCCATGCCCCTATTTTCAATTATGGAGTGCCCTAGCATGTCTTAATCTTACTCTACTTTTGCTATAAAATGTTCCTGGCAGAATATTAACATGATATTCAATATTGCCAAGGTTGTTGTAGTTGATCCATACATGCTATGAACTTGCTCTTGCCATGGTTAGGTTCATGTACATGCCATCTTCCTATAGGTATGCTTGTTTTGTCATGCATTGCTTTGTGATGAGTGACTCGAGCTCACAAAGATGCCTTCATAATTCTGTTAATGTCATGCTCTGTTTTCTGCTAAGTCTGGAACCTGTTAACGAAACTTGCTATGTTTACATATCTTCTGATCCTTTTTGGCTCATGGTCAGTCAGGGACTTTTGTTCTATGCATATAGTAGATTCATGCCATGCCTTGTTTTGCTATGATAAGTTCCTGTAGCATGTGTTTTGCTTACTCTGAACATTGCTACCTGATGCTGTTTCAGCCATGTTCAGTATTTTCACTAAGTCTGTGAAGCTGATATCTTTTGCACTTTTGCCATGCTTGTTTGAACCTGTTATTTTGAGATCTAGTCATAGCTTAGTGTTCATCTTTTGTCAAGAATCTCTTATAGATCACTGCCATATGATTTTTTGCTATGTTGGGGTGCTGTAGCATAGTTACTTGATATATCCTAAGTGCTATCCTGCTGTTAATCGCAGAATTATGTCATTCTTGTTTTGCTCGCCATTTGCAAACCGTACATCCGTTTCCGGTGATCTTTATATCGATTTCGACCGAAATCATCTCATCTTTCCAGCGGCATACTTGGTTTGCCAAGTTGATGCCTTGTTCATCCTTTTTCTTCCGGAGCACGCATATGCATCGCATATCATGCATGTATTGCATCATGTTGCTTGTGCATTGCACCGTGATTGATTGTGGTTCCATTGCTTGTGTTCTTGCTTTGGGTAGAGCCGGGAGACGAGTTCGTGAATCAGGAACCTGTTGAGTACGCTTACGAGGACCAAGCTTTCGACAACTCTGAGAACCTTGTAGGCAAGATGACCATACCCTCGAAATCACTTCTATCTTTGCTTTGCTAGTTGTTCGCTCTATTGCTATGATGCGCTACCTACCACTTGCTATATCATGCCTCCCATATTGCCATGCCAAGCCTCTAACCATCCTTTCCTAGCAAACCGTTGTTTGGCTAAGTTACCGCTTTTGCTCAGCCCTTCTTATAGCGTTGCTAGTTGCAGGTGAAGTTGAAGTTGGTTCCATGTTGGAACATGGATATGTTGTCATATCACAATATCTCTTATTTAATTAATGCATCTATATATTTGGTAAAGGGTGGAAGGCTCGGCCTTATGCCTAGTGTTTTGTTCCACTCTTGCCGCTCTAGTTTCCGTTATACCGGTATTATGTTCCTTGAGTTTGCGTTCCTTACACGGTTAGGTGATTTATGGGACCCCCTTGACAGTTCGCCTTGAATAAAACTCCTCGAGCAAGGCCCGACCTTGGTTTTACCATTTGCCACCTAAGCCTTCTTCCCTCGGGTTTTCGCGAGCCCGAGTGTCATCTTTATTTTAAACCCCCGGGCTAGTGCTCCTCTGAGTGTTGGTCCAACCTGTCAGCCGCCGGTGGCCACCAGGGGCAACTCTGGGCTCGCCTATCGGAAGTTTGGACAATCCGTTGTGCCCTGAGAACGAGATATGTGCAGCTCCTATCGGGATTTGTCGGCACATTCGGGCGGCTTTGCTGGTCTTGTTTTACCATTGTCAAAATGTCTTGTAAACCGGGATTCCGAGACTGATCGGGTCTTCCCGGGAGAAGGTTTATCTTTCGTTGACTGTGAGAGCTTATAATGGGCTAAGTTGGGACACCCCTGCAGGGTATTATCTTTCAAAAGCCGTGCCCGCGGTTATGAGGCAGATGGGAATTTGTTAATGTCCGGTTGTAGAGAACTTGACACTTGACTTAATTAAAATACATCAACCGCGTGTGTAGCCGTGATGGTCTCTTTTTGGCGGAGTCCGGGAAGTGAACACGGTTTGAGTTATGCATGAACGTAAGTAGTTTCAGGATCACTTCTTGATCATTTCTAGCTTCGCGACCGTTGCTTTGCTTCTCTTCTCGCTCTCATTTGCGTATGTTAGCCACCATATATGCTTAGTGCTTGTTGCAGCTCCACCTCATTACCCCATCCTTTCCTACAAGCTTAAATAGTCTTGATCTCGTGGGTGTGAGATTGCTGAGTCCTCGTGACTCACAGATTCTACCAAAACAGTTGCAGGTGCCGACGATACCAGTGCAGATGACGCAACCGAGCTCAAGTGGGAGTTCGACGAGGAACGTGGTCTTTACTATGTTTCGTTTCCTGATGATCAGTAGTGGAGCCCAGTTGGGACGATCGGGAATCTAGCATTTGGGGTTGTCTTATTTTCATTTGGATTTGACCGTAGTCGGTCTATGTGTGGATTTTTGGATGATGTATGAATTAATTTATGTATTGTGTGAAGTGGTGATTGTAAGCCAACTCTCGTTATCCCATTCTTGTTCATTACATGGGATTGTGTGAAGATGACCCTTATTGCGACAATACCTACAATGCGGTTATGCCTCTAAGTCGTGCCTCGACACGTGGGAGATATAGCCGCATCGTGGGCGTTACAAGTTGGTAATCAGAGCCATCCCCGACTTAGGAGCCCCCTGCTTGATCGAATCGCTGGCGTTGTTGAGTCTAGAGCAAAAATGTTTTGAGTCTTAGGATTATATATATCGGAGAGTAGGATTCTTTTTACTCCTCAGTCCCTTCGTCGCTCTGGTGAGGCCTCCTGACGTAGAAGTTTTGACTTTCCTCTCCTCTAATTTCACTAAAAAAAATTAGGATCACGCGGGTATCTTGGAATGGTTCCGATGGTTTTGTGACGAGAACATAGTTCTTGGTGCCTCCTGACATTTAGGGGTTGTGGCAGTGTCCCGGGGAGTTGAGCTCCGAGGTGTTGTCGTCACAATTTTATCGTTGCAGTTCTGGAATACCTAAGTTTCGCCGACATCGAAAATCTCTTTTATGCAGTTGTTGGTGAGATCACCTCGACGCCACCCAGTACTGGGGCGGGAGTTCGGGAGTATTGCCATAACTCGTATAACGGATGCTTTTCGAAGGTTGAGGTACACGATTTCCGAAGGTTTCTTGGTTATGTGTTGACGGATGGATACAACTGGATCTAGGGATTGCTAGTTTGGGTGATATATTTTGTGTCCCCTGTATCCCCAACACCAGATTGCATAACTAGAAAGTTTCGGGAGTTTATAGGTGGGATTCAAGTAGCTCTTAGCATTTTCTTCCCGCAGATATTTGGTTTGTGATTGGGTAATCCCTACCACTTATTTGTTCCAGTTGCACCTTGTTATTTTATTCATCAACCCTTTATCAAGTGGCTTCTCACCTTATGGAAGTGTGATGATTTACTATGGAATTCATTCGTTCATCCTCGTTCGAATATTTATTGTGAAGACTATATGTTGCAATTTCTATCCGTTGATTCAACTTGTCTATCTGTCTATCAAGATGCTAATGGATGTCACCCTCTTCAGGATGGCTCCGCCAACGCGTCAGAATCCGGAACGCAATGATGGGAGTCAGGCGAACCCTCCGCCACCACCTCCGTCTCCAGAGGCATGGCAAGCTATCATGGCAGCCACCAACGCCAATGCTCAGATGATTTTGCAACTCTTGCAAGAGCGCACCCAAGGGCAAGGCAACCAAGGAAATCAAGGCCAAGGCAACAATCAGCCTCACTTCGCTACCCTCAACCAGTTCCTCGCAAATCAACCGAAGTCTTTCAGCTACTGTGCCGAGGCCACAGACGCCGATGATTGGCTCGTGGACATCAACAAGCATTTTGAATGTAGCAATGTCAGGCCTGAGGACTTTGTCAAGTTCGCTTCTTTTCAACTCAAGGATCAAGCTGCCGAGTGGTATCAACAATACAAAGATTCCAGAGGAGGTCGTGTGATTACCTGGGATGATTTTCGCCGAGACTTCAAAGCTCACCACATTCCACAAAGTGTTGTTGAGAGCAAGCGTGAGGAGTTCCGCAATCTCAAGCAAGGCAGCATGTTCGTGTATCAATACAATACCCAGTTTCAGAAACTCGCTCGCTTCGCTAAGCAAGACGTTCCTGATGAAAAGAGCATGATCTATCAATTCAGAGGTGGCCTTAGAGAAGATCTGCAATTACCTCTCGTGCTTTTTGAGCCGACCAAGTATGATGATTTCTACAATATGGCACTGAAGCAAGAGGCTGCTCAGCTCAAGTGTGAGGCTTCTAAGAAGAGAGTAAGGGACGCAGTTCAGTCTTCTTCTTCCTCACTAGTGGCTGCTAAGCAACAGAAGTTCTGGTTGCCTCCTCCTCCTCCATTTCGTCAGCCTTTCCAGCAGAAGAACAAAAGTGGCCATGGATCTTCCCACCCACCTAACCCTGGCTATCAGAACAAGTCTCAGAATCAAGCTCCAAAGTACAATGCTCCTTATCATCGTCCACTCTCAGAGGTGACTTGCAACAAGTGTCAGCAGAAATGTCACTATGCTAACAAGTGCTTCAACCAAAGGCGCCTTCCGCCTCCTCCTCCCGTGAGATCTTCCAGCAATGCAGTGGTCAAGCATAATCCCAAGTTTGCAAAGGTCAACATGATGAACGCAGCTCAGGCAGAGGACTCTTCAGAAGTGATAATGGGTAATCTTCCTGTTAACGACTTTCCTGCAAAAGTTCTTTTTGACACTGGTGCATCGCTTAGTTTCATCTCAAGACCATTTGCATCTAAGCATGAGTTGCATTTCCAAGAATTGCCTACAATGTTAGCAGTTGTCTCTCCGGGCAAATGCATGAACGCAAGCTACATGGTTCCGGATGTTTCCATCAAGATGGGGGACTATAAATTTCTGTCTAAACCAATTGTTCTTGGTGACTCGAATATTGATCTAATTCTCGGCATGGACTGGCTTTCTAAGCACAAGGCTCAACTTGATTGTGCTGCCAGGGAAATTCAATTGACACACTCTTCTGAGGATGTTATCATCTATGCCGCTCGTGATGAAACCATTCGGTTATTCTCTCTTAATGAGAAGGGCGAGCTAGACGCAATCTCTCAGATTCCAGTCGTTTGTGAGTACCAAGATGTCTTTCCAGAAGAGCTTTCAGGTATGCCTCCTCACCGGCCAGTCGAGTTCGTTATCGATCTTGAGCCTGGTACGGAACCCGTTTGCAAGCGTCCATACAAGCTTGGACCCAAGGAGCTGAAGGAATTGAAGAAACAGCTTGATGAACAAGAGCGTCTGGGTCTGATCAGACCGAGTTCATCTCCATGGGGTTGTGGTTTTTTTTTGTCCAGAAGAAGGATGGCACGGACCGACTTTGTGTCGACTACCGTCCATTGAACAAGAAGACAATCAAGAACAAGTATCCACTTCCCAACATCAATGAGCTATTCGAGCAACTTAAAGGTGCTAAAGTATTCTCCAAGCTTGACCTTCGAATGGGTTATCATCAGATTCGCATTCGTGAAGAAGATATTCCCAAGACAGCATTCAGAACAAGCTTTGGTTCTTATGAATATACTGTCATGTCTTTCGGCCTTGTCAATGCTCCTCCAACATTCTCTCGAATGATGAATTTCATCTTCAACCCCTATACCAATGAATTCGTCCTGGTGTATCTCGATGATATCTTGGTCTTCTCCAAGAATAAGAAGGATCATGCCAAACATTTGCGATTGGTGCTCGACAAGCTCAGAGAGTATCAATTCTATGCGAAGTTTTCCAAATGTGAGTTTTGGCTTGATGAAGTTCTTTACCTGGTCATATCATCTCTGCCAAGGGCATCGCTATTAATCCCGAGAAGGTGTCTGCAATTGTGAATTGGGAACCTCCTCAGAATGTCAAGCAGCTCCGCAATTTTCTTGGGCTTGCAAGCTATTGCCGAAGATTCATTGATAATTTCTCTAAGATTGCAAAGCCTCTTTCCAACCTCCTCCAGAAGCATGTGAAGTATGCCTAGACTCCTGAGTGTGACGTTGCTTTCAACACTCTCAAAGAGAAACTCGTCACAGCTCCTGTCGTGGAATTAACACGTCAGATGTCCTAGGTGTAAGGACTTAGTCGTGAGGCCAACGCATCTTTGTAGTAGCTTGAGAGGGGTTGAGCGGAATCGAGAGACGCAACACAAGACAAGGATTTAGACAGCTTCGGGCCCCGGGAAACATCATCCGGTAACAACCCTACATGCTGTTTGAGGCTAGGTCTCATTATGATCATGGGAGAGTCGCCGGGAACCGGCTCTCGGTGTCTAGCCCTAGAGATTGTTTCTTGTTACCTTGTCCCTCTTGGGGAGCCCTGCCCCTCCTTATATAAGTTAGAGGGGCGGGTTACATGTGGAGTCCCAGTAGGACTATGACTAGTCTATCTTCTCTTACAAGTTAATTATAAGTCCGGGTCTTGCTTCCTCGTAAAGGAAATATTCGTCATCCCTTTCCTCTTAATCTGGCCCATCATAACGTGAGCCGGCCTTCTGGGCCCTGGGCCTAGTCTTCTATCTGACCCGTCGTCGGGGTCATCCGTGAGTCGTCAGGCTCGTGAATCGTCTGACAGTGAGCCGCCAGACCCGTGAGTCGCCAGTCCTCCGGCGGGTCACGGTGAAGCGCCAAGTCCGGCTGGGTCATACTTTCGGCCGGGTCATACCGCGGGGTATATCCCCGACATTAGCCCCCAGTTTAATTTGGATTTATCCATGTTAAACTAATCTGCAATATAATCACAAGGACAAATTTGACAGGTTGTGTTCCGGGTTAAATATTCTTTGTAAGCCAGCACTTGATCATCCTTAAGTCCTTGTCATCTTCCTTCTTGATATGTATCCATAATCTCATAGCAAATCTCTTTAGCAGATATGTTCAAATTTTGCCAATGCAAAAAATCCAGATACTTCCTTTGAAAAATCCGGGTCAACAGGCCAGCTTCAGAGTCAACTTGCTGACATTGGTCTCTTGTTGAGAAATATTGTAAGAGATAATCCACTTGAGTCGGCTTTCAATGCTCTGACTTGACAAAAATATTGGTCTTCAAATATTCAACTTATATTCATCCGGCTTAAAGATATAAAACTTGCCGGTTTATGAGTACCAAAATTGCCGGGTTATAAATAGATGATGCCAAGTCATAATTGTCGCCGACGCCGGTTTATGATTTTTGCAGACACCGGGTCAATCTGATTTACTCAAAACTGAGAATTTGAAGATATTTCTCCCTTATATCCATATTACCTGTAGCCCCCAAGGGCCAGTTTAATCAGCATGAATAAGCCGGGACTTATCACCATGGCTTTAAATAAAATCCAGTTGTGTAGCCCCCATGAGTCGGCTATAGTCATAGTAGTGTAGCCGGGTCATCCTAGAATTGTCTTGAATTGTTGCCAGGAGCAATTGGTAGCCCCCAAGGGCCGGCTCATTACGATGTGATGATTCGGGTCTTCAATGAAGTGAGAAAAAAATGACTTTGCATTAGCCCCCAAGTGCCATGGTGCATGCTGGCAATGACATGGGACTTGCATATTTGATGTAATCTCAACTTGAATAATATAGCCCCCAAGTGCCGGGTTGTAAGCCTGCAGCGACTCGGGACTATTCCTTCTGTTGTAGAATAAATCATATCCATTGATAAAATAATTGCGCTGAAGCGACTTTGAAAACCTCAACCATAGTATTAGTTTCTGATAACCATAATAAAAATCCAGCCATGTTGGCTATTAAAGATTTGACTAACCCGGTTTGAAAACCTCAATCATTCAAATCATAATGAAAATCCAGCCAAGTTTGGCTATTTAAAGATTTCAAATACCTTATCTGTTGACAAGTAAATCCGGAGTTTAAATACTCGGCGGCTCTTGGCCGATGGCGATTTATTACGCCTCCATTGTAAGCCGGAAATTTTATAACCCGACTATTTATAGCCTTTTGAGAAAATCAAGAATTGATAACCCTTTTGAGACACCAATGTCAATCTTTCGATGATGGGCTTGGACTTAAACATTTATATAAGTCATAGTTCTGCAAATACTGCACAGAGTTTAAACAACATACGCCCTGGCGACTTAATGTCAAAAGCCAGGGCGGGTAAATATGACCACGGATGTGTAAAAAAGGAGTCACATATAAGCCTGTTATAAATCATAACTTTGAAACATAACAATAATATCATACTTGTGATATTGAATTTGCATTTGTCGGTTTATATGACCTGTGATATTGAACTGCACCGCCGGCTTATGATACTTGTGCAGTAAGTGTGATAACCCAATCCTTAGAAGCCAATGCTTCCACATAGATGATGATTGTCATAAGCCGGCGACTTATCATCGAAAATCAAGCCGGGTTTAAATAGAATCCACTCATATACACTTTAGATGTGTTCAAAAGAGCTTCAAATAAAATCCCAAAAATTATTTGCAAAAAGAAACTTCAAAAAATCTTGAGGCTTCTGATTCGAATACGATCAGGAAACCGTCCCAAAGGGGTTAAGCTAAGATTCGAATACGATCATATAGCCCCCAGTGGCTTTGGCGTTGCCGATCAAGAGGGTACCGACAACTATGTTCTCTTTGGTTCGAATACGACCTATGTTTGAACAGGAAGCCCCCAGATGACCTTGAGAGTTGTTTAACGACGCTGATTCGAATACGATCCACGTCGGTTCCCAAAGGGGGTTGAGCTATGGTTCAAATATGACCAAGAAACTCCCCAATGAGCTCGGCAGTGTGCCGATCAAAAGGGTATCGACAGCTATGTTCTCTTTGGTTCGAATATGACCTATGTTTGAACAGGAAGCCCCCTAGTGATCATGAGAATATTTAATGACTCTGATTCGAATACGATCAGGGTCACACCAAAAGGGTTAAGCTAAATTCGAATACGATCAGCTCCCAATGGTCATTAAAGCAGGGTACCTATATTTGAGTTGTGCTTTGTAACAGACTCTCTTTGGTCCCTTTAATTTTTCCTGAGAACTCGAACTTTGCGAGAGACAACCTCTTTTTGAACCAGAAATTTGTAAACCGGATATTGAGAGCTTCAAAGCTTTATAAGATATAAATTTACTTTGAGCCGGATGTTTGAACCGGATTTGAAAGCTTCAAAACTTTGCGGGAGAGAGATATCTCTTGAACCGGATTTTAAACCGGAATCTTTATTTTGAACCGGCAATTTTCTGATGGCCTTTAAATTTTCATCCATATGGTAGTAGCCTCTGGAACCGGGTTATCATTCCCTCCAACGACCCGGAGTTCTTGAATGCATTGAAACCGACCAATGATGTCAAGTCATATCATTGTAGCCCCCGAGTCTCAAGACGACTCGAGGAGTTGGCTTTGAGATTCTCCATATTGACCATAGCATAAGGGGTATATCATTGGTGTTGACAGCGCGATGTGAGTCCATGGAAGGTTGAGGTGACTGCGGCGGGTTATAAATGATCCCGTATGAGCCGTGTCAGCAACTCGGCCAATGGTTCCTTCCAACTGGATGTTTTGAAGTTAAGCAAACTGTAGTGGCGGCGACTTGTGCGCATGCCCATTGAGCCGTCCAATGCCGACGGCGGCCGATAACACATGACAATTTTCCTCCAAGCTGTTGGAACAAAAACCGGGCTTCCCAAGCAGTGACTTGCTCATATTCAATAATCCACTCATGCAGACAGGTGCAGTCCTGGTGTGTCGATGTAGACCCGGCCGCAATAGACAGATGGAAAAGACGACTCGAGGCGTCAGAGGCAGCTCAAACAGATGAACCGGCTGCGGCGCTGTAAACCGGCGCGAGCGAGTCAACCATGTTTGTTTTGACGTAGTGAACACGTGTCCTGCATCAACAATAGTGCAGACCAAGGCAAAGATAAACTGCTCTTTGACAAAAATACTATGTGTTAAGAACAAACTTGGATGAATATCACCTGATTCGCCCGGGCAACAGATGAGGTGGCCACGGCGTTATAAGCCAGTGCGGATGAGCGAGTTAACCACATTGTTTTGATGTAGTGAACAATTGTCCTGCATCAACAATATTGCAGACCAAGACAAAGATAAACTGCTCTTTGATAAAAAATAACATGTACCAATAAAACATATTTTAGATGGATATCACCCGATGTGCCAGGCCGGAAATAATCCGCCATGAAATTAACGATTGCTAGGTGAAGTTGAAGTCGCTCACGGGTGAACCGGCCACGGCATGGAAAACCGGTGCAGACGGGTGAGTCGGCCGCGACGTTTGTAAACCGGTGCCGACGGGAGATTCGGCCGCGGCATTGTAAACCGGCACGGATGAAAGAGTCGGTCGTGGCGTTGAAAACGGCACGGACGCGGGCAAGTCGGCCACGGCGTTGTAAACTGGTGCGGACGAGTAAGCCGGCCATGGTATTGTAAGCCGGTGCGGGAGTCCGTTGAATAAGGACGACCACTTGTGCCATCTCCGTGGTGTAATACCATTTTGTAGTGGATAATTCTCCTGCATATAAAATACAGCAGGGCAAAGTAATTTTGTTCGGATGAAATAATATGTGCTTTAGAAATAAATGGGGTAAATAGCACCTGGTATTTTTCGTCGACGCAAGCAAACGAATTCTGCGTGTGACAACGACTAAGCAAATTTTTGAGCTGTACTGTATTAGTACTGATGTTCCATTGAATCTCTGGATCCTTCTTTTGCGCACCAGAACAGCAACGATTGATGGGACTTCGACGGCAGCACGCGCCCCCATTTTTTTTTAACTTCACATCTGTCTCGCGAACAGCCAGCCCCCTGTCTCTTCCTCCTCCATCTGTATGCTGGTTTTACGAACACAGCAGTGGGCATGGCGGGCGACCGGCGAAATAGGAGTAGCAAACCAGCAAAAAATGAAGCAAGAGCAAAACCTGGCGGCCTGCAGCACGCCAGGCCGGTCTGGATGCAGGGCGCCGGCGGTTTGGAAGTGAGCACGAGGCAAAGCCACGCTGGTGAAGGCGGCTTAGAAGCGGAGCCCACTGGAGTGGCGGCTTAACGCGAGGCTGATGTAATAGGGGCGGGTTGAAATCAATGGCGGCTCACCGCAGCTCGTGCAAAAGCCGGGCGAGGGCGAGACCTCAAGGGCGGCTCGCACCAGGGAGGCTCGGTGCGGCTACAAGTGAAGAGACCCCCGGCAACTCAAATCGCGGCGGGTCAACAAAGTGCGTCCGCCACAACGGCGGATTGGAGAGACACGGCTGTGGCCGGTTCAGCGCGGCCACGCGGAGGTGGCTTGCAGTTGCAGGCGACTCGCGACTTGCGGCGGCGCGGCACATCATGGCGGCTTGGAGCGGGAGAGGCATCTCAGCGCCGGGATGAACGGCTGGTAAGATCTGGCGCAGCACGGCGAGGTTGAGTAAGAGGCGATCGGCGGTGATGGCCAGTGCGACTATGGGACTGTTTCACGGAAAGGCGCCGCAGCAGCTGCAGCAAGCGGCTCGGAGCGAGCAGAGGCAACCCCGAGGCAGAGGCGACTCAAGGCGCGGGAGACCCGGCAGTGCAGCAGCAAGGTGGAGGCGGCTGCAAGACCGGGCGACTCAGGGCACGGGAGGCTGAGCACGGAGGCAGCTTCAGGCGAGACCACAGCGGTGGCTTGGTGCACCGGCAGAGGCCGTCACTGCAGAACGGCGCGCCGGCCGTGGTTGAATCGCAGTAACGGAGGCGTTGACTCGACGTGAGGTCAGAGAACAACTCGGTGTCCAAATCTGTTTCCAGGTCACGGTTGTCTTGGAAAAAATCCCCCTTGGTGCTTTCACATGGCGGTTGGTCTGATCGCGAGTTGCCTCTGAATCTTTGCTTTATTTGCTTCAACATGCGAGGAGCAAAAAGTAATGCTCGGTAGATGAATTGATCTTTGGCCTTCACGTGAGTACTAACCCGGCCACAAGTACTTTAGTACTGATTCTGATTTGATGTTTGGACGCAGTGCGTAGTAACAGCAGCCAGGCAGCGTCCTCGGGACTTTGAAGAAAATCTGCATACGTCGACTGCCGTGGATACAATTTCCTTCACACGCGCCGGCTTTTATAGTATAAAACGGCAATTGAATAGTGCAGTAATCTGAGTCGGTCTCGGTTTCGCCGGATCACGCTAGCTGGTACTGCCGGCCCCAAAATTAATTATGCTCCTGATCAAAAAACAACAAACTTGCCAGCTCTTTCTCATCTGACGAAATCGCGAGCTCGTCGATCCCTAGATGAGATCCCTTCAAGAAATCAACACCACCTTTCAGAAGGCCATGGGCACCAACATTCGCTTCAGCACAGCTTTCCATCCTCAAACTAGTGGCCAAGTCGAGCGAGTCAACCAAATCCTTGAAGATATGCCAGGGCTTGTGTCATTTCCTTTGGCATGAAGTGGGAAGATTGTCTTCCATATGCCGAGTTCTCCTACAACAACAGCTTCCAAGCGAGTTCGGGCAAGGCCCCATTCGAGATTCTCTATGGCAGAAAGTGTCGTACTCCTCTCAATTGGTCAGATACGGGTGAATGCCAACTTCTTGGCAATGACTTAATCACAGAGGCTGAAGAAATGTGTAAAGTCATCCGTGAAAATCTCAAAGCCGCGCAATCACGCTAGAAGAGTTACTATGATAGCAAGCACCGTGACTTGGCTTTCGAGATCGGAGACCATGTCTACCTCCGCGTCTCTCCAATCAAAGGCACTCGTCGCTTCGGTATCAAAGGGAAGCTTGCCCCTAGATACGTGGGTCCTTTCAAGATCATTGGCAAAAGAGGCGACCTCGCCTATCAACTTGAGCTTCCCTCCAACTTCGCGAATGTGCACGATGTGTTCCATGTGTCACAGCTTCGCAAGTGCTTCAAGACTCCTGAGCGCACCATCAACTTCGAAGAGATTGACCTCCAAGAAGATCTGTCTTATCATGAGCACCCCGTTGCTATTCTTGAAGAAACCGAACGCAAGACTCGCAACAAGTCAATCAAATTCCTGAAAGTGAAGTGGTCACACCATTCCGACTGAGAAGCCACCTGGGAGCGCAAGGACCACCTCCATTCCGAATATCCGGAGTTCTTTCAGTCCTGGATCTCGGGACGAGATCCTCTCGTAGTGGTGGAGTGTTGTAACGCCCCGGATGTAACTTTCCAAATTTGTAACTCCAACTCTTGCCATTTTCGGCTATGTGTTATGATATTCCATTCGTGGTCAGGTTTTGTCTTTCGTTTTGCATTTTGTTCATGTCATGCATCTCATATCATGTCATCATGTGCATCTCATTTGCATACGTGTTCGTCTCATGCATCCGAGCATTTTCCCCGTTGTCCGTTTTGCAATCCAACACTCCCACATGCACCGGCGCACCCCTCTTGTCTCTTTTCGTGAGCGGGTGTTAAACATTCTCGGAATGGACCGAGGTTTGTCAAGTGGCCTTGGTACACCACCGGTAGACCACCTGTCAAGTTTCGTTCCATTTGGAGGTCGTTTGATGCTCCAACGATTAACCGGGTAACCACAAAGGCCTTTTGTGTGTTGCAGCCAAACACCCCTCCAAACAGCCCAATAACCCATCTAAGCCCCCTCCATGCTCTCGGTCGTTCGATCACGATCGTGTGGGCGAAAACCGCACCTCATTTGGAGTCTCCTAGCTCCCTCTACCTATAAATATGCCTTCCCTTCCAAATTCGCGGTGCAAACCCTAGTCTTCTTCCCCTCCACACCGCCGGACAAACCCCCCTCGCCGACGGACATGTCCGGCCGCCGCCCCGTCCAATAGGACGCCGCCACGTCAGCCTCGCCCCACCTCTCTCTCCTCCGTCCGCCGCCGGCCCTCGGGGCCTGAGTCGGGGCCCCCGAGCCCATCTCCGCCGCCGCCAGGTCCCGCGTGACTCCCGCGCCTCGCCTCCGCTCGCCGCCGCCCAGTCGTTGTGCGCCGCCGCCTCGACCCCACCGGCCCGCGCCGCCGTCCTCCGGTCGCTGTCCCGCGCCCGCGCTGGTCGCCGTCGTCCCCGCCGGCGCCAGATCCGGCGAGGGGCCGGCCGGATCCGGCGCCCCGACCCACCGGTGCCTCCCCCGAGCTCTCTCCGGCCATCCGCGGCGATCTCCGGCGAGAGCCGCCGCTGCCTCGGTTCGCGTGCGAAGAACTCCAGATCCACGGTTGACCCCTGAAATTCCTCCAAGTCCCGTTTGGCTCACTTTATGTTGCTCTGTTCATCATGGCATATCTCATTGCATACTGCTCCGTTTCATGCGTGTGATATATCGAAATGTTCACCACGAGATGCTCTTCATTTTGTTCCATTCTGCCATGCTCATTTGAGTCCATCTTGAGGCCCAAATCTCTGGTGCAAGAGTGCTATATGTTGTTTACTGCTGTTACTTATCAGAACTTGATGTTTTGTTATTTTTGTTGCATTTGATGTGTGCATCTTATGGGCATGAGCTCTACAGGTGTTTTGATCTATGACATACCATCTTTACATAGGTGTATGCCATGTATTTTTGTGATCTATGTGGTTACTAGCACAAGCATGCAAACTAGGCTTCGTGATGTTTCTGTTTTCAGGGACTTAGGATTTTTGCTAAGTCTTTTACTGCTGTTATTTTGATGCCATGTATCTATGTGTCTACGGTGAGATCCATGCTTCTTTTGAGTATGTTTAGTAAGGATGTTTTGTAGATATAGTTGTGCTCTATCCATCCATGCCCCTGTTTGAAATTATGGAGTGCCCTAGCATGTCACAATCTTTCTCTACTTTTGCTATAAAATGTTCCTGGCAGAATGTTAACATGATATTCAATTTTGCCAAGGTTGTTGTAGTTGATCCATACATGCTATGAACTTGATCTTGCCATGGTTAGCTTCATGAACATTCCATCGTGCTGTAGGTATGCTTGTTTTGTCATGCATTGCTTTGTGATGAGTGAATCGAGCTCACAAAGATGCCTTCATAATTCTGTTAATGTCATGCTCTGTTTTCTGCCAAGTCTGAAACCTGTTAACGAAACTTGCTATGTTTACATGGGTGCCATCATATCTTCTTATCCTTTTTGGCTCATGGTCAGTCAGGTACTTTTGTTTTATGCATTTAGTAGATTCATGTCATGCCTTGTTTTGCTACGATAAGTTCCTGTAGCATGTGTTTTGCTTGCTCTGAACATTGCTACCTGATGCTATTTCAGCCATGTTCAGTATTTTCACTAAGTCTGTGAAGCTGATATCTTTTGCACTTTTGCCATGCTTTGTTGCTATGTTCTAGTGAGATCTAGCCGTAGCTCAGTGTTCATCTTTTGTCAAGCATCTCTTTTAGATCACTGCCATATGATTTGTTGCTATGTTGGGTGCTGTAGCATAGTTACTTGATATATCCTAAGTGCTATCCTGCTGTTAATCGCAGAATTATGTCATTCTTGTTTTGCTCGCCATTTGCGAACCGTACATCCGTTTCCGGTGATCTTTATATCGATTTCGACCGAAATCATCTCATCTTTCCAGCGGCATACTTGGTTTGCCAAGTTGATGCCTTGCTCATCCTTTTTCTTCCGGAGCACGCATATGCATCACATATCATGCATGTATTGCATCATGTTGCTTGTGCATTCCACCGTGATTGATTGTGGTTCCATTGCTTGTGTTCTTGCTTTGGGTAGAGCCGGGAGACAAGTTCGTGAATGAGGAACCTGTTGAGTACGCTTACGAGGACCAAGCTTTCGACAACTCTGAGAACCTTGTAGGCAAGATGACCATACCCTCGAAATCACTTCTATCTTTGCTTTGCTAGTTGTTCGCTATATTGCTATGTTGCGCTACCTACCACTTGCTATATCATGCCTCCCATATTGCCATGCCAAGCCTCTAACCATCCTTTCCTAGTAAACCGTTGTTTGGCTAAGTTACCGCTTTTGCTCAGCCCTTCTTATAGCGTTGCTAGTTGCAGGTGAAGTTGAAGTTGGGTCCATGTTGGAACATGGATATGTTGGCATATCACAATATCTCTTATTTAATTAATGCATCTATATATTTGGTAAAGGGTGGAAGGCTTGGCCTTATGCCTGGTGTTTTGTTCCACTCTTGCCGCTCTAGTTTCCGTTATACCGGTATTATGTTCCTTGAGTTTGCGTTCCTTACGCGGTTGGGTGATTTATGGGACCCCCTTGACAGTTCGCCTTGAATAAAACTCCTCGAGCAAGGCCCAACCATGGTTTTACCATTTGCCACCTAAGCCTTCTTCCCTCGGGTTTTCCGAGCCCGAGGGTCATCTTTATTTTAAACCCCCGGGCCAGTGCTCCTCTGAGTGTTGGTCCAACCTGTCAGCCCCCGGTGGCCACCAGGGGCAACTCTGGGCTCGCCTATTGGAAGTTTGGACAATCCGGTGTGCCCTGAGAATGAGATATGTGCAGCTCCTATCGGGATTTGTCGGCACATTCGGGCGGCTTTGCTGGTCTTGTTTTACCATTGTCGAAATGTCTTGTAAACCGGGATTCCGAGACTAATCAGGTCTTCCCGGGAGAAGGTTTATCTTTCGTTGACCGTGAGAGCTTATAATGGGCTAAGTTGGGACACCCCTACAGGGTATTATCTTTCGAAAGCCGTGCCCGCGGTTATGAGGCAGATGGGAATTTGTTAATGTCCGGTTGTAGAGAACTTGACACTTGACTTAATTAAAATACATCAACCGCGTGTGTAGCCGTGATGGTCTCTTTTCGGCGGAGTCCGGGAAGTGAACACGGTTTGAGTTATGCATGAACGTAAGTAGTTTCAGGATCACTTCTTGATCATTTCTAGCTTCGCGACCGTTGCGTTGCTTCTCTGCTCGCTCTCATTTGCGTATGTTAGCCACCATATATGCTTAGTGCTTGCTGCAGCTCTACCTCATTACCCCGTCCTTTCCTACAAGCTTAAATAGTCTTGATCTCGCGGGTGTGAGATTGTTGAGTCCTTGTGACTCACAGATTCTACCAAAACAGTTGCAGGTGCCGACGATACCAGTGCAGATGACGCAACCGAGCTCAAGTGGGAGTTCGACGAGGAACGTGGTCGTTACTATGTTTCGTTTCCTGATGATCAGTAGTGGAGCCCAATTGGGACGATCGGGAATCTAGCATTTGGGGTTGTCTTATTTTCATTTGGATTTGACCGTAGTCGGTCTATGTGTGGATTTTTGGATGATGTATGAATTAATTTATGTATTGTGTGAAGTGACGATTGTAAGCCAACTCTCGTTATCCCATTCTTGTTCATTACATGGGATTGTGTGAAGATGACCCTTCTTGCGACAATACCTACAATGCGGTTATGCCTCTAAGTCGTGCCTCGACACGTGGGAGATATAGCCGCATCGTGGGCGTTACAGTTCAATCTTGTGGTGCTCGATCCCAGTGACAGTAGGGGAAACGACACATATTGTATTGTTGCCATCGAGGATAAAAAGATGGGGTTTATATCATATTGCATGAGTTTATCCCTCTACGTCATGTCATCTTGCTTAAAGCGTTACTCTGTTCTTATGAACTTAATACTCTAGATGCATGCTGGATAGCAGTCGATGTGTGGAGTAATAGTAGTAGATGCAGGCAGGAGTCGGTCTACTTGTCGCGGACGTGATGCCTATATACATGATCATACCTAGATATTCTCATAACTATGCACAATTCTATCAATTGCTCGACAGTAATTTGTTCACCCACCGTAATACTTATGCTATCTTGAGAGAAGCCACTAGTGAAACCTATGGCCCCCGGGTCTATTTTCCATCATATTAATCTCCCGTCAACTAGTGATTTCTATTACCGTTTATTTTGCAATCTTTACTTTTAATCTTTATCATAAAAATACCAAAAATATTATCTTATCATCTCTATCAGGTCTCACTTTTGCAAGTGGCCGTGAAGGGATTGACAACCCCTTTATCGCGTTGGTTGCAAGATTCTTATTTATTTGTGTAGGTATGATGTCTACTACGCAACCTTCATCTTGTAGACGTTGTTGGGCCTCCAAGTGCAGAGGTTGGTAGGACAGTAGCAAATTTCCCTCAAGTGGATGACCTAAGGTTTATCAATCCGTGGGAGGCGTAGGATGAAGATGGTCTCTCTCAAGCAACCCTGCAACCAAATAACAAAGAGTCTCTTGTGTCCCGAACACACCCAATACAATGGTAAATTGTATAGGTGCACTAGTTCGGCGAAGAGATGGTGATACAAGTGCAATATGGATGATAGATATGGGTATTTGTAATCTGAAAGTATAAAAACAGCAAGGTAACTAATGATAAAAGTGAGCGTAAACGGTATTGCAATGCTAGGAAACAAGGCCTAGGGTTCATACTTTCACTAGTGCAAGTTCTCTCAACAATAATAACATAATTGGATCATATAATTATCCCTCAACATGCACCAAAGAGTCACTCCAAAGTCACTAATAGAGGAGAACAAACGAAGAGATTATGGTAGGGTACGAAACCACCTCAAAGTTATTCTTTCTGTTGAGGATATAACCCTTAGAGTCACCCGCCAGGAGGGGCCGGGTTACTCATAATGGTCATCACGCGAAGCCCAGTACCGAGCTTGAAGACGGCGGGTCAATGATGGGCCTAAGACCCAGAGATGGCTTAAGGCCCGTAGTGATAAACCGCCGTATGGCAAGACTTGTAGTGTAAGGCAAGAATAGTTGAGAGTCCGAGCCGGACACTCTTATGAGCCGGCCGGAACTCTGAGAGCCGATGGGCGTCAACCTCTCTATATAAAGGGACGACCCGACGGCGGTTTAGGGACGGGTAAGATCTCTTGGCGGGTGATCCCCTTGAGCCGCCGCCCCGGCTTAATGTGTGCTTACACGGGCCGGAAGGATGACCCTCTGCGGCACAGCCCCAACGATCTTCCTGAGGACGTTGTGGACGACATGACCAAGTCTCTCCTGAATGAGAGCTTAGCCGACTGTGGGAGAACCGGCCTGAACCCCTTCTGCCAAGCTAACCCGGCTCCGGCGGTAAGCCACTGACCTGAACACCTTGGTTTTCTTTTTAATAGTTTCCATCTGAACCTTAAGAAATCTTTGATGTATGTTTCAGGCTAATGACAAGTTCTGGAAAGTCAAATATGATCATGAAGGGGCTAAAAAAGCCAGGAAAGCTAAGAAAGCCGCCAGGAGAGCCGCTCCCCGCAAGAAGGGAAGCAGGCCTACTGCCTCAGAGCTGCTTCAGCTAAGTGACAGCTCCGAGTCAAAGGTAACCCCTGAAACTGTAGGCTCTTGTTTTGTTCCTTGTTTATTCCTATCCACCTTATCGATACTGATCATCAGCAGGATGACACCGGAGCAAGTAACCCAGTGACTGAAGAGGTAATGATACTTTCCTCCAACTCGGAGCCCTTGCCAAGGCTGAAAGTCCGAAGAGTAACCCGGAAAGTAAGATTTTCACATCCTTTAGCTTATCAAGATCCTCAATTTCTTTTGAAGCAACGGATTCATGAGAGCCGGTGGCACACCCGGACCAACAAGGATGCAGACCTCTCCTCCGGCTTACCTGAAGCATCAAGGAAGCGCCGGACCGAGGTTATCTCCAACTTATATCCTTTTCATCCTTTGGCGGGCGTTACTCGTCAACCGCTCAATTCTTCTGATTCAAATTATCAGGAAACTTCACCTTCCTCTGGTGATTTCTATGCAATCTAACCTGCCGGCTTTCAAGACCGCTCCCGGGTAACGATGATCATCTTGTGTTGTGCTTATCTTTACTCATGCTTTTGTACTAACCTTTTGTCCTTTCAGTGCCCAGGCAAAGCTCAGCAAGAGGGCGAAAAAGAATAAACCGGTCGAAGAGCCGGTCTTGACTGAGACGGAGGTTTCAGCTCAAGAGCCGCTAGCTGCCTTTGCTCCTGAAGCCACCGCTCCAACCGACGAGCCAGTCATAGAGACTTCTACCAATCCGGACATCTCCAGCCCAGCTCAGCCGGCTGATGACCCGGACGTGGTAATCACTCGGACGGAGTTTGTCGAGCCGGGGGGACCCACTGCGCTGGCTAAGTGCTCTGCCAAGGAAGAGTTGCTAGAGCGCCGCAGGGCCAAGCTGGACATCACCAACTACGCTAACTTGAGCATTGGAGATATCATCTCCGGCTATGTCAATCACGTGCACAACAGCCGGGACCTGGAGATTGACATGGTGAAGCAGATACAGAAGAAATCTGAGGTACCACTCTCTTGCTTACTGCATAGTCATCTTTACCATACTAGCCCCCAAGTCTACTACTTATGATAGAATATGTTGTAGACTTAACTTCCGGCTTACTTTCATGAACCGGCAATTTGTAGATAGAACCTTTCAGCATACATTAGCCCCCAAGTGCCAAGTGTCCTTGCTTGGAAAGTGCTTGGGACTTTAAAGTTGTATAATAATTATTCATACTATAACCCGGAAATTGTACAGGCTGCTTGCAAGAAATTTGAAGCTGATATCTCTGAGCTGAAGAACCGCCTGAAGACTCAGGAAACTGAGACCCGGAAGGCCAACGCTAAATTTGAGTCCAGTGTTGCTGCTCAAGAGAAGCTGAAGAAGAAGTTTGAAACCGAAAGGAAGACTTGGGCCGAAGAGAAGGCTGCTCTGGTCAGCTGGGCCGAACAGGCGGAGGCGGCTCTGACGGAGAGAACTGCCGAACTCTCCGGCTTAAAACGCCATGTGTCACAGATGGTCGCCGCAATCTTCGGTAAGTCATTCTGCGAGCTTTCAACAAGTGTACCTTCTTTATGTCTCATAAGTCCCATTATTGCTAGCGGCTTACTTGACGCTGTAAAACAGGTCCCAGAAGCGCCAACCTCAATCAAAATGTGCTGACCAAGATGAAGGCCGTGTACACTCTGGTGGAGCAACTCTACACCGGGTCACAGCGCGCCTTGGCTGTTGTGTCCCTGTCCAGTGAGGTTCCGACTCACCTGGCGAACGTACTTCGCCGGCTTGCCGTTCTTCCTCAGCGTTTCCAAGAGCTGCGACGGGCCTCTGCAAGAGCCGGAGCCATAGCTGCTCTGAGCTGGGCCAAGGCTTTCCTTCCAGAGCTAGACCCGGCTAACATCGCACTTGGATACCCCAGCCTGAAGGAAGATGGCACCCCCTTCGACCAAAAAGACTTTGCTACCTGTGTGAAGATCGTGCGCCCGGTGGCCACCCTGATTGGGAATGACACCGACCTTACCAAGTACCAGCCGGGTTACGACGCAGAGAATCAGAGGATCCCCACTACGCATTATGAAGCCATCAGCTTGGTCCCGCCGACTCGTAAGCACACCTTTGCCCCAGAAATTGACCCGGCCGGGTTAATTGACGAGGAGGCTCAATTTGAAGCTTTGAGCGGCATTGACTGGAAATCGTCAACCTTCCAGATCATGGGAACAGCCGGAGGAGCGGAGAGGGATGAGCCGGAAGCTTCGACTCCACAAGCACCTTGATCTTTAGACGGCTTATGGTTGCACCTTAGAGCAATGCCTCACCTTTCGGACTCGGGGAGTCTTGTAATAGAGTAGGTCAAACATGTTAATCTTGTCGTGCCATCATGCACATGTTGAATGCTTAGCTCCGTTAAAGTTGCTTCCTTATATTCCTCCGGGTCATAATTGATCATTTATTGTCCTTAAGCTCGAATAGCTGTATTTAACCAACCTCTTTGATGTAACCATAATGGCATACTTACGGGCCTTCAAGTAGAGTTCCGGCTCATGTAACCCGAATGATGAGATGAAGACCTCAACTCCGGTTTACCAGCGTCAAGAATACTTACTATATGTTATAAACATTGTGAATCAAAACTGACTCGGCAAAGGAAAAGCCGCCCTTGCACACTGTTGATATGACCAACAAAACTTGTTATAAGTCAGAAGATCAAAAACGTAGGGGCTTCCGGTTCGAATACGACCAGAGAACCATCCCAAAGGGGTTAAGCTAAGATTCGAATGCGATCATATAGCCCCCAGTGGCTTTGGCGATGCCAATCAAGAGGGTACCGATAGCTATGCTCTCTTTGGTTCGAATACGACCCATGTTTGAATAGGAAGCCCCCAATTGACCTTACGAGTTGTTTAACGACGCTGATTCGAATACGATCCACGTCGGTTCCCAAAGGGGGTTGAGCTATGATTCAAATATGATCAAAGAAAACTCCCCAATGAGCTCGGCACTTTGCCAATCAAATGGGTATCGACAACTATGTTCTCTTTGGTTCGAATACGACCTATGTTTGAACAGGAAGCCCCCAGGTGATTATATTGCTTACGGCTAGATTCGAATACGATCATAAGCCGGATCCACCTCCAAGTGACCATGTGATGGTGTAATGGAAATAATACGTTTACCTTTGGAGGAGAAAAGGACAGAGGTCCTGCTTTATTATTTAACATAATATATACATGGCTATAGAGATATGTACATTATGAGAGCCGGTGGCTCAAGTGTAATAAGGCCGAAGCTGAGCTATGTTCCACGGCCGACGGGTCTCCTCCTCCGACTTGCGTGAATCTTTATGCTTCCGAACGTCAATAAGGTAGTATGACCCGTTGTGCAAGTTCTTGTTGACCACAAAGGGCCCTTCCCAAGGCGGAGATAGCTTGTGTGCATCTGTTTGATCTTGGATGAGCCGGAGCACCAGATCACCTTCGTGGAAGACCCGGGACTTAACCCGGCGAGTGTGATAACGGCGTAGGTCTTGTTGGTAAATCGCTGAACGAGCTGCTGCCACGTCACACTGTTCGTCCAACAGGTTAAGAGCATCTTGGCGTGCCTGTTCATTATCCGCCTCAACATAAGCCGCCACTCGAGGCGAGTCATGACGAATGTCACTGGGGAGGACTGCTTCCGCTCCATAAACCATGAAGAAGGGCGTGTAACCCGTAGACCTGTTAGGAGTAGTATTGATGCTCCATAACACGGAGGGTAGCTCCTCCACCCAACAACCCGGCGTCCGTTGCAAAGGGACTAAAAGCCGGGGCTTAATGCCCTTCAAAATCTCCTGATTAGCTCTCTCAGCTTGACCATTGGATTGAGGATGAGCTACTGATGAAATATCAAGTCGAATATGCTCTCGTTGACAAAACTCCTCCATGGCGCCTTTAGACAGATTGGTACCATTGTCAGTTATAATGCTATGTGGAAAACCAAAGCGAAATATCACCCTTTTCATGAACTGAACCGCCGTGGTTGCATCACACTTGCTAACTGGCTCTGCTTCAACCCACTTTGTGAATTTGTCAACTGCCACCAAGAGGTGGGTCTTCTTATCCTTGGACCTTTTAAAAGGCCCAACCATATCAAGCCCCCAGACCGCAAATGGCCAAGTGATTGGTATCATCCTCAGCTCCTGAGCCGGCACATGAGCCCGTCGCGAGAACCTCTGGCAACCATCACATTTACTGACCAAGTCCTCCGCATCAGCATGAGCCGTCAGCCAATAGAAACCATGACGAAAAGCCTTGGCCACAAGGGATTTTGAGCCGGCATGATGGCCACAATCCCCTTCGTGAATCTCACGCAAGATTTCTTGACCTTCCTCAGGGGAGACACAATGCTAGAACGCTCCCGTAACACTGCGGCGATGCAGCTCACCATTGATAACAACCATTGACTTAGACCGCCGGGTTATTTGTCTGGCAAAAGTTTCATCCTCAGGCAAATCTCCCCGGGTCATGTAAGCCAAGTATGGCACCGTCCAGTCCGGGGTGATGTGGAGAGCCGCCACCAACTGTGCCTCCGGGTCAGGGACAGCCAAGTCTTCCTCTGTAGGTACCTTAACAGAAGGGTTATGCAAGATGTCCAAGAAAGTATTAGGCGGCACCGGCTTTCGTTGAGAGCCCAGCCGGCTTAATGCATCAGCCGCCTCGTTCTTCCTGCGATCGATGTGCTCTACTTGGTAACCCTGAAAGTGTCCAGCAATGGTATCAACTTCACGGCGATAAGCCGCCATGAGAGGGTCCTTGGAATCCCACTTGCCTGATACTTGTTGAGCCACTAGATCTGAGTCGCCGAAGCACCTTACTCGGCTCAAGCTCATCTCCTTAGCCATCCGAAGACCATGGAGCAAGGCCTCGTACTCAGCCACATTGTTAGTACAAGGAAACATCAACCGTAGCACATAATGAAACTTGTCACCTTTAGGGGAAGCCAATACAACTCCAGCCCCCGAGCCTTCCAATTGCCTAGACCCGTCAAAGTGAATAGTCCAATATGTATTATCCGGCTTTTCTTCAGGCACCTGTAGCTCTGTCCAATCGTTGATGAAATCCACCAAAGCTTGAGATTTAACAGCAGTGCGTGGTACGTATTTCAGACCATGAGGCCCAAGTTCTATAGCCCACTTAGACACTCTCCCTGTGGCTTCTCTGTTTTGGATGATATCTCCAAGGGGAGCAGAACTAACCACCGTAATGGGGTGACCCTGAAAGTAGTGCTTAAGCTTCCGGCTTGCCATGAACACACCATAAACAAGCTTCTGCCAATGTGGATACCGCTGTTTGGACTCGATGAGCACTTCACTAACGTAATAAACCGGCCGCTGAACCAGATATTCCTTACCCTCTTCCTTGCGCTCCACCACCACAGCCACACTGACGGCTCGTGTGTTGGCAGCTACATACAGTAATAAGGGCTCCTTGTCAACCGGAGCAGCAAGGACTGGGGGCTCAGCCAGCTGTCTCTTCAAATCCTCAAAAGCAGCATTAGCAGCATCATTCCAGATAAAGTCATCAGTTTTCTTCATCAACTGGTATAGTGGCATGGCCTTCTCACCCAAACGGCTTATAAACCGGCTTAAAGCAGCGATACGACCCGCCAGGCGCTGGACGTCGTTTATACACGCCGGCTTAGCCAGAGAGGTGATTGCCTTGATCTTCTCTGGGTTAGCTTCAATGCCTCTATGAGAAACCAGAAAACCCAAGAGCTTGCCTGCAGGAACACCAAAAACACACTTGGCCGGGTTAAGCATCATCTTGTAGACCCGGAGATTATCAAAGGTTTCCATTAGATCATCTATCAAGGTTTCCTTTTCCCTGGACTTAACCACAATATCATCCACATAGGCATGAATATTGCGCCCAATCTGGTTATGAAGACAGTTCTGCACGCAACGCTGATAAGTCGCCTGTGCACTCTTGAGTCCAAAAGGCATAGACACATAACAGAAGGCTCCAAAGGGAGTGATGAACGCCGTTTTCTCCTGGTCTTTAACTGCCATTTTAATCTGATGGTATCCAGAATAAGCATCCAAGAAACTTAAGCGCTCGCAACCCGCCGTAGCATCGATGATTTGATCAATACGGGGGAGGGCAAAAGGATCAGCCGGGCATGCCTTCTTTAAGTCCGTGTAGTCCACACACATCCGCCAGGTGCCATTCTTCTTGAGCACGAGCACCGGGTTAGCTAACCACTCTGGGTGAAAGACTTCAACAATAAACCCGGCCGCCAAGAGCCGGGCCACCTCCTCACCAATGGCTTTCCGCCTCTCTTCATTAAACCGCCGAAGGAATTGCCTGACCGGCTTAAATTTCGGATCAACATTGAGAGTGTGCTCAGCGAGTTCTCTAGGTACACCTGGCATGTCAGAAGGTTTCCATGCAAAGATGTCCCTGTTCTCACGGATGAACTCGATGAGCGCGCTTTCCTATTTCGGATCCAAATTGGCACTGATGCTAAACTGCTGAGATGAGTCACCCGGAACGAAATCAACAAGCTTAGTCTCATCAGCTGATTTAAATTTCATTGCCGGCTCATGCTCCGTGGTCGGCTTTTTCAGAGATGTCATATCTGTTGGGTCAACATTATCCTTGTAAAACTTCAGCTCCTCTGTTGCACAAACAGATTCTGCATAAGCCACATCACCTTCCTCACACTCCAAGGCTATCTTTCGGCTACCATGAACCGTAATGGTCCCATTGGGACCCGGCATCTTGAGCTGTAGGTATATGTTACACGGCCGTGCCATGAACTTGGCGTAAGCCGGCCGCCCAAATATGGCATGATACGGACTTCTTATCTTGACCACCTCAAAGGTCAATTTTTCCACCCTGTAGTTGTACTCATCTCCAAAGGCCACTTCCAATTCGATCTTACCAACTGGATAAGTCGGCTTACCAGGCACCACACCATGAAAAACAATATTGGACTGGCTGAGGTTCTTATCAATCAACCCCATACGACGGAAGGTCTCATAATAGAGGATGTTGATGCTGCTGCCTCCGTCCATGAGCACCTTAGTGAACTTATATCCTCCCACCTGAGGAGCCACCACCAGGGCCAAGTGACTTGGATTATGAACCCGGGGAGGGTGATCCTCCCTACTCCACACAATAGGATGCTCACACCATCTTAAATAGCGTGGAACCGCCGGCTCAACAGCATTCACAGCCCTCTTGTGAAGCTTCTGATCTCGCTTACACAGACTGGTGGTAAACACATGGTACTGTCCACCATTGAGCTGCTTTGGATTGGTCTGGTATCCCCCCTGTTGCTGCTGATGACCCTGGCCGGACTGCTGATTAAAGCCCCCTTGAACATTCTGAGGATTGGAATTTGAGCCGCCGCCCGGGCCATCAAAGCCGCCGGCGCCTGAGCCGCCGCCCGAGCCATTATTGCCATTAAAGGCATTGGAATTCTTAAAGGCCTTCATGATTGTGCAATCTTTCCATAGATGAGTAGCTGGCTTCTCCCTAGAGCCATGCCTTGGACAAGGCTCATTCAACAACTGCTCAAGCGTTGGGCCTGAACCGCCGGCTCGGGGAGGTGGCCTCCCTTTACGTCGCTGGTTGTTACCCTGTGAGCTGGCATTGGCCACAAACTCCATACTGCCATCAGCCTTACGTTTGTTACCTCCTTGATTTGCCGGGTTATGCTGAGGGCCCTTGCCATTGCCGTTCTTTTTTCCCTTCCCTGTCTTTTCATCATCTGACGCGGGGTCCTTGGTACTATCAGAGTCGGCGTACTTGACGAGAGCCGCCATCAGCGTACCCATATCATTGCAGTCGCGCTTGAGCCGCCCGAGTTTCATCTTCAGGGGCAGGAAACGACAATTCTGCTCCAACATAAAGACTGCAGAGCCGGCATCCATCTTGTCAGATGAATGTATTATCTCTTTGACCCGGCGAACCCAATGTGTCGTAGACTCACCCTCCTGTTGTTTACAGTTAGTCAAATCCACAATTGACATAGACTGCCTACAGGTATCTTTGAAGTTTTGGATGAACCAGGCTTTCAGCTCAGCCCAAGACCCGATAGAATTCGGTGGCAGCCCTTTCAACCAAGTGCGGGCAGTCCCATCTAACATCATGGTGAAGTACTTGGCCATCGCCGCTTCGCTGACCCCCAGCAATTCCATGGCCATCTCGTAACTCTCGATCCAGGCTCCGGGTTGTAAATCAGCCGTGTAATTAGGCACCTTCCTAGGCCCTTTGAAGTCCTTGGGTAGACGTTCATTGTGGAGAGCCGGCACTAAACAAGGGATGCCTCCAGTCCTCGTAGGGATACCCACGTCGACGGAAGCCGTCGGATAAGCCGGGGGTGTCTGGTAAGCCGTCAACTGAGGCACCTGCTCCGCCTCTTGCCGTGCTCTGTCTTGGTCTGCTGCGTGAAAGGCCCCGTTATGAGCCGGGCCATGGCCAGGTGGCAAGTCACGGCGTCGGACATTACTTGAGCCGGTCGCTGAGACCATGTGTCTGCTATAACTCGGGCTCCGGCCTGGACGAGGGGTTGAATGGACCCTGTCCCGGCTATAAGAGTACGCCTCTTGCTGCGCCAAAGCTGTCTGAAGGAGCTCCCGGACCCGGCGGGTTTCGACCGCTGTTGGAGAGTCGCCATCAATTGGGAGAGCCGCCAGCCGTGCCGCCGCGGCGACCATGTTTTCCAACGGGTTGGCATAATGACCCGGTGGTATTGGCACATACTGAGGCGGGGCAGGGTTCGCCCGGGGCGGTCCCATTACTTGGGGCTGAATTGGTGTCCCAGTCCCGGGCACTATGATCTCCGGCGGGTTACTAGACCCTGCACCTGGCGTGTTGAAGAGGTTTTGAGGATCGTAAACCGGAGGGAGTCGAGATTGGGCCTTTTGATGCCTCCTTCTCATGACCTCATTGGATGTGTTTTGATCCATCGTGAGCCGGAAGGACTGTGCCTGAATCAACTGAGTCTGGGCGTCGAGAGCCGCCCTCTCCACAGCCATCCTGATCCCCTCCGCCGCCAGATCCTCCTTGGCCTTTGCTAGATCCAGTTTTAATTGTGCCACCTCCGCGTCATGTTGAACTTGATCCGCCGGAGCTACCGTAGCGGCTAACAGGACCGTCATCTTATCTGTAAGATCCATCAGTGCCTGAGCCGGCGAAGGCACCGGGCTTCCTGACTCGGAGGCGGGGTTTTGAACAGGTTGCGTGCCGGCCATGAAGATTCCAACCCGGCTCGGCGGTTCGAAAGGGTCCGGAATGCTGTCGCCATCGGAACAACCCCTGAGCCTGCCATCCTGAAGTTGATACAACGAATTTGACTCATCCGTAGATGACTCGCCGTCCGAGCCGGCAGCCGTCTCATCGGCAGATCCAGACCCTTCAGAGAGTCCTCCATGAACACATCCCACAAAAGCATGCTTCAAGGCAGGTAGAGCCCGGGCGGGTCGTGCACGCTGAGCCGTCTCGATGAGATCGGCGCAGAGATCCGGCTCAGGGCCCGGCTCACCAATCTTGCCAATGAAGACATGAATTCCGCCAAAGGGGACCCGGTACCCGTACTCAATTGAGCCGGCGTCGGGGCCCCAGTTTGCATCATCGATGTAGAGCTTGCCGCGACGACTCTTGGTCATCCGGCCCACAGCGTATCCCTTGAGCCCTTCGAAGCTGCCCTTCAAGAACTCAAATCCACCGCGCGCTGGCCCCACGGTGGGCGCCAACTGTCGTGGAATTGTCACGGCAGATGTCCTCGAGCTAGGACTTAGTCATGGAGCCATCGCAGCTAGGAAGCTTAAAGGTGTTAAACGGGACAAGGGACGCGGGGGTTATACTGGTTGCATATATTTGACACGGAATTGGGTCCTATGTCTTGTGGCCGCAGATCAAAGAAGTTCAGAACCTCTCTAAAGAATTTTGAGCCGGGCGGTGCGAAGCCCCGGCTCATGTGATCAGCAAATATCACCACCTCACCATCTCTTGGTTGAGGTCTTTCCTCCGACGGGTCAGGGGCACGATAAGACATGATTTCCTTCTTGGGCAAGTAACCCGTCTTTACGAAATCAGCTAGAGTGTCGTCGGTGACATTGGATCTCATCCAGTTGCACGTGATGGGTGCCTTGGGAGCTTTGGGAGGCATTGTGAAAGATGAAGCCTATGACAAAAGGAAAATGTCCGGTTCAATTATAAGCCGGCAGACGTCTACAGTTTAATACTCAAATGGCGGCTTATGAGAGGGGCCTAATGACATATGGTTAAGTGCATCGGGTTATCTAAGCTGCTGCAGGTATCGTGAATAATTCAAGTTGTATACAGCTTTATCATAATCGAGCCGGAAATTTTACAGCGCGTGGCTTCTTTTAAGCCGGAAATGTGAGCCGCCATAGCTCAGCAGATGCAATTTTTGACTAAGTGTGGTGAAAACAAGTTTCACAGGTCGCAGTAATTATTTTGGATCAAACGGTTGGCTAAAAGGAAAAAATTTCTAGACCTAGAACAGACACAGAAAAAGTTCAAGGGTTTGAACGGAGCCTTATGCAATGAAAGGGGATCTATGTACATTGGGAACGGGCGTGAAACAGCTACCGCAGCAGTTCTGTACAGTCTAAAGATCAAGAAAAGGTGGTAATAATGGAATCTATCAAGGGCTTGTGATGAACGGCGACGAACACGGGAAGAACAGCAAAGAACCCTAATGCAGATCTATTTTATGGAATGGCAAGGGCTTACGGGTGCTAGAGAGCTGCGGAGGTCGCCGCCGTTTCTCTGGTCACGTCAGGTTGATGCAGCGGCCTGAGTCGGTGAAGACGAGGAGACCCGCGGCGGCGGCGGCGGTGGAGCTCGAGCGGCAGTACAGTGGCGAGAGGAGGAAGACGATGGAGGCGACGAGTAACTGGAGCCTCATGGGCCGGGCTATTTATAAGGTGAGGCTCATAAGTGGGCGCGAGAAACGAGGAGGCCGCGGCGTGATTATCTCACCACAAAAACGCCTCGATTTTCGGGATGGCCTTTAAAGATAAGATCCGTTGAGGATATGGTGGGATAAAAAATGGACTTAATGGAAGATGACGTCATGGCGGGTTACCAGGAATCCAAAAGATGACGTCACGGCGGGTTATAACCTTTGCACGACCATAAGCCGGAAGATCTTTTCTCTCAAAAGAATTGAAGATTGACATGAACCGGTTCAAATCAATCTGGGGCCTAATGTTGAGGATATAACCCTTAGAGTCACCCGCCAGGAGGGGCCGGGTTACTCATAATGGTCATCACGCGAAGCCCAGTACCGAGCTTGAAGACGGCGGGTCAATGATGGGCCTAAGACCCGGAGATGGCTTAAGGCCCGTAGTGATAAACCGCCGTAGACTTGTAGTGTAAGGCAAGAATAGTTGAGAGTCCGAGCCGGACACTCTTATGAGCCGGCCGGAACTCTGAGAGCCGCTGGGCGTCAACCTCTCTATATAAAGGGACGACCCGGCGGCGGTTTAGGGACGGGTAAGATCTCGTCGAGAGCCAGGCATAGCAATCAAGCTCACTGGTCATCGAAACCATAATCAATACCACCTCAACTGGACGTAGGCTTTTACCTTCACTGTAAGGGGCCGAACCAGTATAACCCCCGTGTTCCATGTCCCGTTTAACCCCTTTAAGCTTCCTAGCTGCGATGGCTCCACGACTAAGTCCTAGCTCGAGGACATCTGCCGTGACAATTCCACGACACTTTCTGATCGATCTATTCAAGAGTCCGTAGTAAAATAACACGAAGCTATTCTTTCCGTTCGATCTATCGTAGAGTTCGTACTAGAATAACACCTTAAGACACAAATCAACCAAAACCCTAATGTCACCTAGATAATCCAATGTCACCTCAAGTATCCATGGGTATGATTATACGATATGCATCACACAATCTCAGATTCATCTATTCAACCAACACAAAGTACTTCAAAGAGTGCACCAAAGTTTCTACCGGAGAGTCAAGACGAAAACGTGTGCCAACCCCTATGCATAGGTTCATGGGCGGAACCCGCAAGTTGATCACCAAAACATACATCAAGTGGATCACGTGATATCCCATTGTCACCACAGATAAGCACGGCGACACATACATCAAGTGTTCTCAAATCCTTAAAGACTCAATCCGATAAGATAACTTCAAAGGGAAAACTCAATCCATTACAAGAGAGTAGAGGGGGAGAAACATCATAAGATCCAACTATAATAGCAAAGCTCGCGATACATCAAGATCGTATCACCTCAAGAACACGAGAGAGAGAGAGAGATCAAACACATAGCTACTGGTACATACCCTCAGCCCCGAGGGTGAACTACTCCCTCCTCGTCATGGAGATTGCCGGGATGATGAAGATGGCCACCGGTGAGGGATCCCCCCTCCGGCAGGGCGCCGGAACAGGGTCCCGATTGGTTTTTGGTGGCTACAGAGGCTTGCGGCGGCGGAACTCCCGATCTATTATGTTCCCCGATGTTTTTAGGGTATATGGACATATATAGGCGAAAGAAGTCGGTAAGGGGAGCCACGAGGGTGGAGGGTGCGCCCAGGGGGGGTGGGCGCGCCCCCTGCTGTCGGGTGGTTGGTGCGACATATGCCAACGGGTGGCTTATCATTGTGGGAGCCAGTAAGACGTCGCCGGTGCCTGAAAACGGGATGAGGCGAAGACATGCACGCCGGCGAATCTTACCCAGGTTCGGGGCTCTCCGTGGAGATAACACCCCTAGTCCTGCTCTGCGGGGTCTCCGCATGATCACTAGATCAAAACGAGTAGCTACAAGTGCTCCTTGAGCTGTCGGATTCGAGGGAGAAGAAGAGCAAGGCTAGCTCTCCCTTTCCTCCCTATATGGTGTGTGTCTAACTCTATGAGACCAACCCTTTGCATGGGTGCCCCGGGGGGTTTATATAGGCCTACCCCCCGCGGGTACAATTGTAATCCGGCTGGGCGCGGGTCCCAGCCGTCAGTGTCTGTGTTCGCCGGCTTCTCCACCGGCCATTGGGGCCCGCCGACTGGTGGGTCCCGCCGGCTGCCGGCCTCTTGGTCGATAGGCCGGCCCCACCGCTTGGGGGTCTTGTCGGCGGCTGGTTACTGTTGCCTTGCCCCTGATGACGAGGGCTTTGTCGAGGTAAGCGTGGCTACAGTGTGCCGCCTTGTGGGCCCTCACTGTAGCCTTACCTCGTCTTGTCTCCTTAATGTGGCGCATGTTTCGAGGGAGGGGGTAGCCGGCTCCCGGGGGCCGGCTACGCCCCTGGCCGACCGGGGGAGGCCGGGCCGCCTTCGTGCATCTCTCTGGCTAAAGGGGCCCGCCGCCCGCGGGCCGTACTTGCGTCTGTCGTGGATGACGTTGAGGCCAACATGGCTACAGTGCCGAGCCGGACGGGAGATGGCTGACCCGTACGACGTCCTGTGGCCATGCCTGCTTCGGGATTCGGGGGTAGTGGGCCGTACTGCGACCACGCCCCGTCTTGTCACCGTTATGTGGACATAGTCTTGGTGGGTGCGATCTTGGCCGGCTTCTTGGAGTCAGTGTTCTTCATGGCCGGCTTTTGGGAGTCGGTCCTTTTGGAGCCGGCTTCCTGGAGTCGGCCATTTCGTAGCTTTTTTGGGGAAGGTTTCTGGGACTGGGTCGCCTTCTGAGAGTCGGCCCCTGGGATAGCCGGCCGGGGGAAGGCGGCCCAGTGCTTCGAATGCTTGAAGGCTCAAATGGCCTGATAATTTTTTGAGGAGCCAGGGGGAGTCGGTTAGGCTACCCGTGGCCATTTACTCCGACAGTAGTCCCCGAAGCTGACTGAGCTTCGAGGTTGGGGGAAGTCGAGAAACTCGGTCAGCTTCCTATCTTGACAAGTCGGCAGCCGGGAGCCGGCTTCGATTGGGCGCGCCGTCTTGGCGAATTTTTTTGAAGTCGGAAGGCGGGAGTCTGCCGGCGCGCGCACCGGGCCGCGGGCCGGCCACTTGCCGCCTGCAAACCACGTGGCATCCCTTGGCTAAAAAGCCTGCCAGCCCATGCGCGCGACGAGACATCGCCGCAGGTCGGGGGCCCACCACTCCTACGCCCGGGCCCAGGCGCGGATTCTCTGTGGCCCGAAGCCGCCCGCACGTCTTCCTGCGGCGGTTTCGGCACGCCCTTAGGGCGTAATAATCGCGGGGCGTGGGGGGAGTGAGTGTAGTTAATCCCATGTCTCACCCCACGCCTCGCCTCCTCGGCTTCACCGTGCGAATCTATAAGTAGGGGGAGGGGGAAACGGCAGGCGCTCGCACGCCCCTCTCCTCTCTGCCATCTTCTTCCTTCTACTCTTCCTTGCAACAGCGCCTCGCCGCCGCACCGTTCTACCACTCAATTCTCCGCCGCCGCGCTCATTCTCGCCAGCCCTACGCCGCGATGCAGTACGGCGGGGATTGGGACGGCTCCAACGTCCATGAGGATCACGTCGAGTTCCTCCGCAAGACGCGGCGGTTGCCCGGCGCGGACAAGGTGCGGGTCCGTCTCACGCCGGAGAAGGAGATCACGCCGGAGCCGGAGGAAGGCGAGCGGGTAGTCTTCCGCTCGCATTTCTTGCACGGCATCGGCTTGCCCGCGAGCGCCTTCTTCCGCTCCTTTCTCGAGTGCTACCAACTCCAGCTGCACCACCTCACCCCGAACACGGTGGTGCTGCTGTCCGCCTTCGTCACCTTGTGCGAAGGCTACCTCGGCGTCCTCCCCACCCTCGAGCTCTGGGGGAGTTCTTCCAGTCCAAGCTGGGGACGCGTATGCAGGGCGTGCCGGCTCAGAGTGGCGCCTTCATCGCGATGCGGAGGGTGACTGCCGACAACCCCTTCCCTGTCATCACGCTGATCCAGTCGGTGAAGCTATGGCAGAAGTCATATTTCTATGTGAAGAACGTCGCCCCGCAGGGCGACTACGTCAATTTGCCGGATTACGAAGCTGGCCCACCAGCGGGCAGGCGGCCCCAGTGGTCCTATCGGGCCGTGACGCTGACGCCGGCTGGAGCCGCAGCTATCGCCCGACTGCGGGTGATGATCCAGTCGGAGGGCTTATCAGGGCCCGACCTGCTGGCCGCCTTCGTCACGCGTCGGGTGCTCCCGCTCCAGAGCCGCCCTTATCTGATCTGTCAGATGAGCGGCCAGCTCGATCCGAGTCGGATGTGCACCAAAGACATGCCGCACGACGAAGTGGCCCATATGGTGAACTACCTTGCGAACCGCAAGCTCTCCGTAGAGTGGCAGTTTGACAAGGAGCCGTATTGCCGAGCTCACCCGCCGCCCACGGTATGTTCTCTTTTTCTCTTTCTCCTCTCTCAGTTTTGTCGCCGAGTTCCTTTTGGCCGACTCTGACTAGTCGGCTTGTCTCGACAGAGCCCTCTTCTTCGACCTGCAGGCGGGTCGGACGCGGAGCGCCGATTCGTCCCCGACCGGGCGGAGCACGATCTGGAGGACCCCGACTTGGGGGCGGCCGCCATGGACGACAACACCGAGGCGGGCGGTGGCCAAGCCGGCGGCGAGGCAGGCGGCTCCGGGCTTGGAGTCAGCTTCGACGACTAGCCGGATGATGACGAGGCGGAAGTCGTCCCACGCCGCCAGCCGGCGCCTGGCCACGGCGTGGGTTCCTCCGCCGCGCCGCCTGCTCGGGGCGGCGGGCAAAAGCGTCGTGCCGCGCCGGGCTTGTTCTGCAGTCGGCCGAAGAAGCCCAGAGGCGGGGCAGCGGCGACCAGGAGGGAGGAGGCGGCCGCGAAGGCGGCCCGCTTCCGCAATGCGGTGAGGTAGCCACAGACGGTGTCGGCGTAAGTATATACTCCTTCGTGTATTCTTTTTTCTTTTCTCTGGTAGTTCCTGAATCCTCGTCCTTTCTCCAAAAAACCAGAGCTCCATTGTCGCTCGAGCGGGCTGCTGCCGCCTCCGTCGTTGGGTCGCCGGGAGGATCTGGGAGCACTACTCGCCGCGTGGACCCCCGTGCCGATCTTCAGGCGGCGACGGAGCAGAACGCGCGGGAGGCGCGGGAGGAGCGGGAGGCGGAGGCATTGAGGGCGGCCGCCGCCAAGGCGGCGAAGGCGCGCGCTGACGCCGTGGCCAAGGCCCAAGCAGAGGCTGCGGCTGCGGCGATGGCGGAGGGGGCCTTGCTGGTCACCCCACTGCGTGTCGCGGCGCCTGGGGCCCCAGAGCCCCCGCCAGAAGAAGCCGGCGGTGACCACCCGGGGCTGGAGAGGGAGGACGACGTCGTCATCCTGGAGAGGGTGGCGGCACCGGCCCCGCCGACTGGGGCGACTCAAGGCGGCCGGCCTGACCTGCCGCCTGTGCAATCGGCCGGGGGCGAGCCGGCCGCGAGGACTGATCTGGTGGTCCGGACGCCGTCGCGCCAGCGCACGGGGAAGGCCGCATCAGAGCCGCAGAAGGCTGCATCAGAGCCGCAGCCAGCCGCGGGCTCCAGCTCGTCGGCCCAGGATATGGAGGCGGCCAGCGCCAGCTCGGGGTGGACGCCGGGCGGAGGGACGGCCGTGATGAATGTGGCCACGCAGGACGTCCGGACCTGGCTTCAAGCCCAGGCTACGGCGCTGAGGAAGTATAATGACGAGTTCCTTGCGACGCGGGCGGCCATCCGGGTTAGTCTTCTTGTCTTTGCTTTTTTGATCTTGATTTCTTCCGTGGGGGCGCGTCAGCACACCCACTGGGTGTAGTCCCCGAGTTCCGAGTCGGCTGCTGAGCAGGCGGCTTGGAACTCCCTAGCAGACCTTGTGTTGCTATTCTTGTTCTCATTCGCTCTCCTGCCTGACTTGCAGGACTACCACAACCTCCGCGCGGCTGCCTTCAACTCCCAGGCTCAGGAACTGACCCAGAAGACTGCTGACCTATCTGAGAGCCGGGATAAGTGCTTCGTCCTTTATCTCATGTGGGGGCGCGTCAGCGCACCCACTGGGTGTAGTCCCCGAGATTCGGGCCGACTGCTGAGCAGTCGGGTCGGATCTTCCTTGACGACTTCTTCTTATTGCTTCTTTTTTCTCTGCCATCCCTGCAGCGGCTAACGCCAGTCTAAGGGAGCAGCTGGGAGGGTCTCAGGCCGCCCTTCGTGCTAAGGAGGCCGAGTTTGCCGCCTTGGCGCAGGAGCATGACCGCCTGGCCAAGAGATTGGCCGACCAGGAGGAGAGCCACAAGGCGGCCCTGAAGGCGGTGCAGGACAGCGAGGCCGCCCTCCAGGCCGAGTACGAGACAGAGGCGGCTAGCTGGGCTGAAGTGAAGCAGACGCTGATCAATGGCTATGGCCAGATCGAAGATTTGGTTGACGGTAAGCCGCCTTCTTCTTCGTCCTTTCTTGCCGCTTGCCGTTTTTGGCTCGTTTTCTGACTTGGTGTTTTCTCTTCTTTCTCTTTCTTTCTTGCGTAGAGTACTTCCCTGGCTACTCTACCGCTGCCAACCAGATCATCGAGGCCCGCCGCGAGGCACAGAGGCAGGCTGGCGCCGAGATTGCGCCAAACGCTCGCCGGTCGCTGGAGGAGCAGCTCTTAGCGATCCAGGCCCGCCTCCAGCCGGCTCATCGCCTGCTCCGCCGGCTTCAACGTGTCGGGGCGCAGATGTTGGCCGCCCTCTGGCCTGGCGAAGTGGTTCCCCGCACCCCCAGTCGGACTGCCGACTGGCTGGAGGTGGCGGTCGGCCGCTTCGAAGCCTGGAAGGCTTCGGCGGCTCGGTCCAGCGCCAGGCGGGCGCTGGAGTTCGTCAAGGCCTGGTATCCCGGGCTGAGTCTGGACCAGCTGGCCACCTGGCGGCAGCAGGCCGACACGGAGCTAGAGCCGGCGCGGCCGGCTATCATCCGGCGGGCTTCAGCGATCGCCGACTACACCGACACCAGCGCCTTCGCCCCTGAGGTGGACGACAACGGTGTTGCCCAGCCGGAGGAATGGTTCGGGCTGAACCCGGCAGACAGCAAAGACTCGGCGGAGGAGATCGACTCCAGCGACGAGGGCGAAGAGGAGGAGGAGGAGGGTGAAGACGCCGGGCCGGATGGTGGAGCGGCCGGCCAGCATCAGCTTGACTGTGCCTCCAGCAACACGGCACGCGCGGGTGCACCGCCTGCCGCCGGCGATGATCAAGCCGAGACCCGCCAGCCGGCCACTCCTTCAGCTGGTGACGCCGTCTCCACCGACCAACCCGGCTCCCACACCGCGCCTTTAGTATAGTCTGCTATCTTTATTTTCCTGTCTTATCACTTTTAGAACAATATTTTGTTAGGTTTGCACAATTCTACCCACTGGGGGTGTATTCGAACTATGTTGATTGCCGGCCTGTTGGGGGCTTTATATGTAGATATGACTATGCATGTGTTTGGCTTTTCCTTGTTCTTTGCTTTTCATCCTTCTGCTATTTCCTTTGCCGCCCTCCCTTGGTTGCCGCCTCCCCAGTCAGACAGTTGCTCTGCAATCTGTGGCTGGAGAAGTGCTTGGCCAGTTGGGAGGGCAAGTACTCTAGCTTTGTTGGATTATAGCGAAGTGTTTGGGAAGCCGGCCAGCCGGCTGTTCTGACAGCCGGCAAGCATGGTTGGAGGCCGTCTTTTCGCTATACAAGTTCATTAGTCCTTAGCCGTTTTTCGTGTGGGCATCCTTTCTACCTTGGCTCTTGCTAGTCGGACAGTCGGTTCTTCGAGCTGCGACTTTCAACAAGAGAGGACTCGGGAGCCGGCACACTACTTGTCTGACTTCAGGTAGAACTTTAATATAGCTTAAGGTGGCCAGTCCCCGGGCCGACTAGTCAAACCCGGTGCCAGACAGAAAATCAAATGTAATAATACATTCATGGATATGACACTCGTCACTCATAGATAAATGAAGGCAGTCCCCGAGTGCCCCTCGGGGGGCCTGTTTTTTTCGTACTTAATACAAAAGGGTAGCATGATACATACTGCTTTTAACTGTAAAATCTTCTCAGAAGGTTCGCGTTCCATGGTCGCTCCGACTCCTTGCCAGAATCATCCCTCTTGCGTGCTCTTAGTTTTTGCGCGTCGATCAGGTAGTAGGAGTCGTTGCCTAGTGCCTTGCTGATGACGAAAGGGCCTTCCCAAGGGGCCGAGAGCTTGTACTGGCCGGCTGTTCGCTGGATCAGCCGAAGCACAAGGTCGCCCTCCTGGAAAGATCTTGGCTTGACCTTGCGGTTGTGGTAACGGCGCAACCCCTGCTGGTAGATGGCGGATCGGCTGAGTGCTAACAGTCGGCCTTCTTCTAGCAGGTCGACACCGTCTTCTCGCACTTCCTTGGCCTCCGCCTCCGTGTACATGGTGATCCGAGGCGAGTCGAACTCGATGTCGGTTGGGATGACAGCCTCGGCACCATATACAAGGAAGAATGGAGTGAAGCCGGTTGACTTGTTAGGGGTAGTACGCAGACTCCAGAGGACAGCCGGCAGCTCATCGAGCTAGCAGCTGGCCGATCGCTCCAGTGGTACGACCAGTCGGGGCTTGATGCCGGAGAGGATGAGTCCATTTGCTCGCTCGACCTGGCCGTTTGACTGCAGGTGGGCAACGGACGCTAAGTCCAGTCGGATGCCCTGCGTCGCGCAGAAACGTGCCAGTGCTCCTTTGGCAAAGTTTGTGCCGTTGTCGGTGATGATGCTGTGCGGTACGCCGTATCGAGTAGTGATGTCGGTGACGAACGTCACGACAGTGGGCCCGTTCAGCTTCTTGATCGGCTTCGCTTCGATCCACTTGGTAAACTTGTCCACGGCGACAAGCAGATGTGTCAAGCCGCCGCGGGCTATCTTGAATGGGCCCACCATGTCCAGTCCCCAGACGGCAAAGGGCCAGGTGAGGGGAATGGTCTTGAGTGCAGAAGCCGGCAGGTGTTGCTTGGAACTGAAGACTTGGCATCCTCTGCAGCTCTTGACTATCTCTTTGGCATCTTCCAAAGCAGTCGGCCAAAAGAAACCGTGGCGGAAAACTTTGGCCACAAGTGATCTTGAGGCTGCGTGGTGGCCACATTCGCCTTGATGGATATCCTTGAGGATTGCCACTCCTTTCTCTGGCTCGACGCAGCGCTGGAAGACTCCAGTGACACTGCGCTTGACAAGCTCTCTGTTTATTATTGCATATGCTCCGGCTCGTCGTTGCACTAGTCTTGCTGAGATCTCATCAGCCGGCAGCTCTCTGTTGACTAGGAATTTGAGGATGGGCTGGGCCCATGATGGAGCTGTGACTTCTTCTACTGTTAGTACGGCCACCATGACTCGGGTGGGTGGGTCGGGTGGCGTGGAATTGGAGTCGGCCACCGCTTCTTGTGTTGCTGCAGTCCCCGGGCCGACTGCTGCAGTCCCCGGGCCGGGTTCTGAAGTCCCTGAGCCGGGTGCGACTACGGCAGTCCCCGGGCCGGTTGTCGAAGTCCCCGTGCCGCCTGCGGGGTTCCTCCAGTCGGATCTGGCTGCATCGTGGACAGGCGGTACGAAGATAGAGTCCGACTCTGGAGACGGCTTGATGAACGGCTTGAGGAGGCGCTGGAGGGAGACACCGGTTGGTATAGCCTGTCGGGTGGACCCGATCCGTGCCAGGGCATCTGCTTGGTCGTTGTCGGCCCTTGGTACGTGAAGGAACTCGCACCCTTCGAAGTACCCACTGATCTGCTGGACGAGGAATCGATAGCTCGCCATGTTTGCATCCTTGGCGTCCCAGTCGCCAGATGACTGCTGGACCACCAAGTCTGAGTCGCCATAACACAGGATCCGGCGTATGCCGAGTTCTTTGGCTAGCCGGAGCCCATGTATGAGCGCCTCGTACTCGGCCACGTTGTTGGAGGCGGCGAAGTGGATTTGCAGCGTGTATCTGAGTTTGTTGCCTTTGGGAGAGGTGAGGACGATGCCGGCTCCCAAGCCGGTGCGCATCTTGGACCCGTCGAAGTGCATCCGCCAATGGGTAGAGTCGGGAGCCGGCGGTAGGTACTGGGTCTCGGCCCAGTCGACGAGGAAGTCGGCCAATGCTTGGGACTTGATGGCGGTGCGGGGTTGGTAGAAGATTGTGTACGGTGCCAATGCAATGGCCCATTTAGCCACCCGGCTGGATGCATCCCGGCTGCCTATGATCTCGGCAAGTGGGGCGGTGCACACGACCGTGATGGGATGCTCTTGGAAGTAGGGCTTCAGCTTCTTGGCGGCGAAGTACACCCCATAGCACATCTTCTGGTAGTGCGGGTAGTTTTGCTTTGAGCTGGTTAGTACTTCGCTTAGATAATACACCGGCCTCTGGACTAGCTGGGCTCGGCCTTCTTCCGGGCGCTGGACCACGACAACTGTACTGACCACTCGGCTAGTCGCGGCAATGTAGAGGAGCATGGGCTCCTTCTCAGTCGGTGCCGCCAGGACAGGTGGAGTTGTCAGCATCTTCTTCAACTCATGGAAGGCTTGATCGGCTTGGTCATTCCACTCGAAATGAGTGGACTTCTTCATGAGTCGGTACAGGGGGAGAGCCTTCTCTCCTAGTCGGCTGATAAAGCGGTTTAAGGAGGCCAGGCACCCAGTGAACTTCTGCACATCTCGCAATTTGGTGGGAATCTCCATCCTCTCGATGGCCTTGATCTTCACAGGGTTGCACTCAATGCCGCGTTCGGAGACCAGAAAGCCTAGCAGCTGGCCGGCTGGTACTCCGAACACGCATTTCTCGGGGTTGAGCTTCATCTGGAATCGGCGCAAGTTGGCAAATGTTTCTTTGAGGTCCTCCAGCAGGGTGCCGCGCTTCTCTGTCTTCACCACAATGTCGTCTACGTAGACATGGGCATTTCTGCCGAGTTGCTTGAGGAGGCATTTCTGCATGCAACGCTGAAAAGTGGCACCGGCATTCCTTAAGCCAAATGTCATAGTCAGGTAACAGAAAGCTCCGAATGGTGTGATGAAGGCAGTCTTCAGGCGGTCTGCTGGGTCCAACTTGATTTGATGGTACCCTGAGTAGGCATCCAAAAAACTCAACAGCTCGCATCCGGCCGTGGAGTCTATCACTTGGTCAATCCGTGGCAAAGCAAACGGATCTTTGGGGCAGGCCTTGTTGAGGCTGGTGTAGTCTATACACATGCGCCACTTGTTAAATACCAAGACTGGGTTGGCAAGCCACTCTGGAAAAAAATACTTCCATAATAAATCCAGCAGCGAGGAGCCGGGCTATCTCTTCTCCTACGATTCTTCGCTTCTCTTCTGACAGTCGGCGGAGGGGCTGCTTGACCGGCTTCGCGTCGGCTCGGACGTGTAATTTGTGCTCGGCGAAATCCTTCAGGACACCCGGCATGTCCTTTGGGGACCATGCAAAGACGTCTCGATTCTCACGGAGGAAGTTGACGAGCTCGCCTTCCTATTTACTGTCCAGGTTTGCCCCAATGACAGCAAACCTTTCCGGGTTCTCCGGGTCCAGAGGTATCTTCTTCGTCTCCTTGGCCAGCTGGAAGGAGCCCTGCGCATCATAATCTTTGGGGTTGGGGGACAAGGCCGGCTGCTTGCCGGCCATGGCCACAACCCGTTCCAGCATCTTCTTCTCTTCTGCCACTACGAGGGACTCGGCTAGCCGACTGCTGGCCATAGCGCACTCGATGGACTTCTTGTAGTCGCCGGCTACAGTGATGATCCCCTTCGAGCTCGGCATCTTCATCTTTAGGTAGGTGTAGTGGGGCACAACCATGAACTTGGCCAGAGCAGGTCGGCCAAGCAAAGCATGGTAGGGGCTCTCCAGATCCACTACCTCAAACCAGATCGCTTCTCGGCGAAAATGATCCTTGTCTCCAAAGAGAACATCCATCTTGGTCTTGCCGATCGAGGAACAAGACAAGCCGGGCACGATGCCATGGAACACGGTCCGGCTTGGCATGAGCTGCTTCACCTTGATGTTCAGCTTCTCCATGGTATCGTGGTACAGTATATTGATACTACTTCCGCCATCAATCAGGACGCGGGAGAATCGGGCAGCTCGCCTCTCCGTCGCGAGGGTGACATCCAAGACTAGTGCATAGGAGCCAGGGGATGGCATCACCTCTGGGTGGTCGGCCTGGCCCCAGTTGATGGGCTTCTCGGACCAGTGCATGAACTCGGGGGTGCTAGAGGCGACTGCGTTGACCTCTTGGTGCTGATGGCGCCGACTACGCTTGTCTTCAACTTGGCTTGTGAAGACGACGTAGGCGGCGTGCTCTTCAGGGAACTCATCTTGAATGGCTCCGACTACTGGTCGAGCCGCCGGCTGCTGGGGGGCTGGAGGTGGCGGGCCGGGAGGCGGAGGCGGCACCAGCCCCTCGCCCTTGGAGATTCGCGTGAGCCAGTGGCACTTTCGGGTCGTGTGGTTGGACGGCTTCGCGCCGCTGTGGAACTTGCAGGGGGCGTCGAGAGTCTGCTCGTAGGAGAAAGCCGGCTGCCAAGCCGGCCTGCCACCCTTCTTCTTGGGAGCGGGCCGCTCTTCGGGCTGCTCATCTTCAACTGTGGCCACTTGCCGACTGGTGGAGGGCGGCATAGGGGCCTTGCGCTTGTGATCGTTCTGGTAGGGGCGTCAATTGGAGTCGCCAGCCGGCATCTTGGGAGCCGGAGCGATCACCTTCCCAGAGGCGTCCACTCGAAGCTCGGTCTTCATAGAGGAGTCGGCCGTGGCGTACTTGTTCGCGATGATCAGCAGTTCGTCGAGGGTAGCCGGCTCGTCGCAGAGGAGTCGGTGCTTGAGGAGGGTGCCCTCTCGGCACCCGGCGGTGAAGTACTCGATGGCCTGAACCTCGTGCACCCCCTCGCAGGAGTTGCGGAGCTCGGCCCACCGCGTGAGGTAGTCGCGGGTCGACTCGTTTGGCCCTTGGACGCATAGGGAGAGTTGGCGAGGCTTGGGAGGCCGCTTGTACGTGCTGGTGAAGTTACGGACAAAGACTTCCGTGAAGTTCAGCCAACTGTTGATGCTGTAGGGCTTGAGGCTGTTGAGCCAGGTGCGCGCCGTGCCCTGTAGCATGAGGGGGACGTACTTCACGGCTACACGCCGATTGTCGTTGGCTATGCTGATAGCAGTAGAGTAGTCGATGAGCCAATCTTCCGGCTTCACAGAGCCGTTGTACTTAGGCGTGTCTCTGGGGAGCGAGAACCCTTTGGGGAAGGGCTCGTCGCGGATGCGGGGGCCAAAGCATGGTGGACCGACATCATCTTCTTCTTCTAGCACCAGGGACCGAGCCAGGCGGTCGATCCGGTGGCGGGCGTTGTTCTCGCCGACTCCTTCACGGTGGCCTAGTCGGCCACCAAGAGTCGGATGCGTGACAGGCGGCGGGGTGGGGTATCTCTCCCCTCGAGGCGGGGGAGGAGGCGGATTTCCTTGGCGCTCCACCGCTCGAGGGCGGCCTTCCGCGTCGCGCTCGATGGTGATACGAGTCCGGCTGCGGCTAGCAGCCGGCTCCTTGTCTTTCCTCACGCGGGCGCCACTCGCAGTCGGCGACCGGGATGTCGCGGCGTGCTCCCGGCGCGGGGGAGGACTCTCAGCGCGGGCGCCGGCTTCGTGCCGTTCTGCGGCCGCGTCGATCAGCTGCTGGATCCGCCTTGTCATGTAGGGGAGCTCATCGGCTCCCAGCCCATTTAGCTCTTCAGCGGCCGCTTGAGCGGCTCGCAGATTCTCGAGCGGGGTGGCGTAGACGGGGCAGTCTGCCCCCAGCATGCTGGCGATAGCCGCGCGGCGCTTCTGGACGAAGCCGGCTCGGCTCGGCCCGCCACGAGGCGGCGTGCCAAAGGCGGCGCGGTCGACTTCGCGCTGGTGAGCCTCGATGAGGCGTCTCATGGAGGCTATCTTCTGGCCTTCCGCGATGAGGGCGAGGCGGCGTGCCTCCAAGGTCTCGGCGTCGGCGTCGGACGGGATGGGGACGGATAAGTCGTGCATCGCCGCTTGCAGGGCGTCGTGGGCGTTCTCGCCCGAGTTGGCGACATGGCTGATGACCAACACTTTGGTGACAGCGCTGCTGCCGCTGTCAGCTCGAGGGAGAGGGTCGTCGAAGACCACCACGTCGGAGGGGTAGGCGTCGAGCGATGCCATGTCGGAATCGACAAGCATCGGGTCGGTGGAGCCGACCGACTCCAAGTCTACAGCAGGCTCGCTGGAGACGCGAAGTTGGTCGAGGAGGCTGACGAGGCGGCTCTCGGGGTAGTTCGTGCCCGCCTCGGACGCGGGCTCGTCGGAGATGCGAGTCTCGCCGAGCAGATCGGCGAGGCAGCTCGCTGCGCAGGCGTCGTCGACGCCTTGCTGCGCGTCGGGGCAAACGCCATCGGGCGCAGCAGGCTCGCTGCGCTCGCGGGGGAGAAAAAGGGTTCCCGTCCAGAATAGGTCTCCGGACGACGGTGCACCTGGCCCCATGGTGGGCGCCAAATGTCGGGTGGTAGGTGCGACATATGCCAACGGGTGGCTTATCATTGTGGGAGCCAGTAAGACGTCGCCGGTGCCTGGAAACGGGATGAGGCGAAGACATGCACGCCGGCGAATCTTACCCAGGTTCGGGGCTCTCCGTGGAGATAACACCCCTAGTCCTGCTCTGCGGGGTCTCCGCATGATCACTAGATCAAAACGAGTAGCTACAAGTGCTCCTTGAGCTGTCGGATTCGAGGGAGAAGAAGAGCAAGGCTAGCTCTCCCTTTCCTCCCTATATGGTGTGTGTGTAACTCTATGAGACCAACCCTTTGCATCGGTGCCCCAGGGGGTTTATATAGGCCTACCCCCGGGGGTACAATTGTAATCCGGCTGGGCGCGGGTCCCAGCCGTTAGTGTCTGTGTTCGCCGGCTTCTCCGCCGGCCATTGGGGCCCGCCGACTGGTGGGTCCCGCCGGCTGCCGGCCTCTTGGTCGACAGGCCGGCCCCACCGCTTGGGGGTCTTGTCGGCGGCTGGTTACTGTTGCCTTGCCCCTGATGACGAGGGCTTTGTCGAGGTAAGCGTGGCTACAGTGTGCCGCCTTGCGGGCCCTCACTGTAGCCTTACCTCGTCTTGTCTCCTTAATGTGGCGCATGTTTCGAGGGAGGGGGTAGCCGGCTCCCGGGGGCCGGCTACGCCCTTGGCCGACTGGGGGAGGCCGGGCCGCCTTCGTGCATCTCTCTGGCTAAAGGGGCCCGCCGCCCGCGGGCCGTACTTGCGTCTGTCGTGGATGACGTTGAGGCCAACATGGCTACAGTGCCGAGCCGGACGGGAGATGGCTGACCCGTACGGCGTCCTGTGGCCATGCCTGCTTCAGGATTTGGGGGTAGTGAGCCGTACTGCGACCACGCCCCGTCTTGTCACCGTTATGTGGACACAGTCTTGGTGGGTGCGATCTTGGCCGGCTTCTTGGAGTCGGTGTTCTTCATGGCCGACTTTTGGGAGTCGGTCCTTTTGGAGCCGGCTTCCTGGAGTCGGCCATTTCGTAGCTTTCTTGGGGAAGGTTTCTAGGACTGGGTCGCCTTCTGAGAGTCAGCCCCTGGGATAGCCGGCCGGGGGAAGGCGGCCCAGTGCTTCGAATGCTTGAAGGCTCAAATGGCCTGATAATTTTTTGAGGAGCCAGGGGGAGTCGGTTAGGCTACCCGTGGCCATTTACTCTGACACCTGCCTCGTGCCTTCCTCATTGCTTTCCTTACGTACACTCCAAGTCTTCTGGATTGCTTCCGTTCCAAAAATAACTCTCCCGAAGGTTCCTTTCCGTTTGGACTCCGTTTGATATTCCTTTTCTGCGAAACACTGAAACAAGGAGAAAAACAGAAACTGGCACTGGGCTCTGGGTTAATAAGTTAGTCCCAAAAATAATATAAAAGTGCATAGTAAAGCCCATTAAACATCCAAGATGGATAATATAATAGCATGAATACTTCATAAATTATAGATACGTTGGAGACGTATCAGCAACCCCAAGCTTAATTCCTGCTCGTCCTCGAGTAGGTAAATGATAAAAGAAATAATTTATGAAGTGTTAATGCTAGCAGGTGCACAAGTTTGATCAATGATAATTTCAATCACCTTTTCTAGCATCATCATATGTCATAACAATAGCTCAACTCATAAAGATTTGCATGATCAAGTAACAAACTATTCACATGTTAAAGTATACTCCCTCCGTTCAGAATTACTTGTCTCGGAAATGGATGCATCTAAAACTAAAATACGTCTAGATACATCCATTTCTGCGACAAGTAATTCCGAACGGAGGGAGTAGATCATAAACTTTCTTGAAAACTAACAAACTGTGTTATTAGTCATCAAACAATTACAATTCATCTTATTTTCAGGAAGAGTCTATGTCAGAGATTAGATTCCGCAAACTTCACATACTCAAGTATCATTTAGTCTTCCATGATTGCTACCACTCAAAGCATATTTTTAGAACAAATAGTATTCATCGAACACAGAGAAAGATAGGGGCTTAATGTCTCACATCCCAACCTTTTACCTCAAGGGTAATGTCAACAGTAATAATTCATGCTCAAATATATTTGAATGGCCATATATGCTTAGATCTTTCCATCACATGATGCTTGCCAACTAAAGAGTGGGTTGGAATGAGAAGGAATACTACTGACTCTTGCATAAAAGTAAAAGATAGGCCCTTCGCAGAGGGAAGCAGGGATTTGCAGAGGTGCCAGAGCTCGAAGCAAAAACAGAGATGAAAATAATTTTGAGAGGTATGCTTTCATTGTCAACATAACGACCAATATGGGAACTCTTGGTCGTTATGTTGACAATGAAAGCATACCTCTCAAAATTTGGTTCAAGGAATTTGGATGCACAAGCAGTATTCCCGCTTAGTACAGACATTTTGGCTAGCAAAGGATTCTAAATAGCAAGCACCACATGTTAGAGGATCCATAACAATATAACTTATACAAATATACTCAAGCATAACTCATTATGTTGTCTTCCTTGTCCAACTTCAACTAATTTGCTCAGGTTTGAAAATAATTAATGGGGCTCACAATCATAGAAGATGTCCAAGATAGTATATTTATATGTGAAATCTCTCTTCCTTCAATATTCTTTCATGAATTGTTCAAGTGACCAATACAATGTTTGCTAACCTTCAATAAATTTACCACCTCTACTTCTTATATGTGAAGTCATTACTCCCCATGGGATAAGCATATGAAACATATATAATTTCAGATTTATGATATTCAAATCATTCAACCATTTACTCATAGGATATAAGTGAAGCACACGAGTAAATGACAAACTACTCCAAAAAGATACAAGTGAAGATCAATGAGTAGTTAAATAATTATTTAGCTATGTGAAGACTCTCCCATTTAATAATTTCAGATCTTGATAATTTATTCAAACAGCAAGCAAAACAAAATAAAATGACATGACGCTCCAAGCAAAACACATATCATGTGATGAATAAAAATATAGCTCCAAGTAAAGTTACCGATGAACGAAGACGAAAGAGGGGATGCCTTCTGGGGCATCCCCAAGCTTAGACGCTTGGTTATCCTTGAATATTACCTTGGGGTGCCTTGGGCATCCCCAATCTTAGGCTCTTGCCACTCCTTATTCCATAGTCCATCGAATCTTTACCCAAAACTTGAAAACTTCACAACACAAAACTTAACAGAAAACTCGTAAGCTCTGTTAGTATAAGAAAATAAATCACCACTTAGGTACTGTTGTGAACTCATTCTAAATTCATGTTGGTGTAATATCTACTATATTCCAACTTCTCTATGGTTCATACCCTCCGATATTACTCATAGATTCATCAAAATAAGCAAACAACACATAGAAAACAGAATCTGTCAAAAATAGAACAGTCTGTAGTAATCTATATCAAACGTATACTTCTGGAACTCCAAAAATTCTAAAATAAATTGGTGGACCTGAGGAATTTGTCTAGTAATCATCTGCAAAAACAATAAACTAAATAGTACTCTCCAGTAAAAAGTTTTAGCTAATCTCGTGAGCGCTAAAGTTTCTGTTTTTTACAGCATGATCATAAAGACTTCACCCAAGTCTTCCCAAAGGTTCTACCTGGCACAAACACTAATTAAAACACAAAACCACATCTAAACAGAAGCTATATGGATTATATATTCCTAAACAGAACCAAAAAGCAAGAAACTAAAATAAAATTGGGCTGCCTCCCAACAAGCGCTAACGTTTAACGCCCCTAGCTAGGCATGATGATTTCAATGATGCTCACATAAAAGATAAGAATTGAAACATAAAGAGAGCATCATTAAGAATATTACTAGCATATTTAAGTCTAACCCACTTCCTATGCATAGGGATTTTGTGAGCAAACAACTTATGGGAACAATAATCAACTAGCATAGGAAGGCAAAACAAGCATAACTTTAAAACTTTACGCACATAGAGAGGAAACTTGATATTATTGCAATATGTAGAAGCATATGATCCTCTCTCATAATAATTTTCAGTAGCATCATGAATGAATTCAACCATATAACCAGCACATAAAGCATTCTTTTCATGATCTACAAGCATAGAATTTTTATTACTCTCCACATAAGCAAATCTATTCTCATCAATAGTAGTGGGAGCAAACTAACCAAAATAACTATCATGTGATTGAAAATTAAGATCAAGATGACAAGTTTCATGGTTATCATTATTCTTTATAGCATACGTGTCATCACAATAATCATCATAAATAGGAGGCATGCTTTCATCATAATAAATTTGCTCATCAAAGCTTGGGGGACAAAAAATATCATCTTCATCAAACATAGATTCCCCAAGCTTGTGGCTTTGCATATCATTAGCATCATGGGTATTCAAAGAATTCATACTAACAACATTGCAATCATGCTCATCATCCAAGGATTTAGTGCCAAACATTTTAATACATTCTTCTTCTAACACTTCGGCACAATTATCGGAATCCTTATTTTCATGGAAGACATTAAAAAGATGAAGCATATGAGGCACCCTCAATTCCACTTTTTTGTAGTTTTCTTTTATAAACTAAACTAGTGATAAAACAAGAAACTAAAATATTCGATTGCAAAATCTAAAGATATACCTTCAAGCACTCACCTCCCCGGCAACGGCGCCAGAAAAGATCTTGATGTCTACTACGCAACCTTCTTCTTGTAGACGTTGTTGGGCCTCCAAGTGCAGAGGTTTGTAGGACAGTAGCAAATTTCCCTCAAGTGGATGACCTAAGGTTTATCAATCCGTGGGAGGCATAGGATGAAGATGGTCTCTCTCAAGCAACCCTGCAACCAAATAACAAAGAGTCTCTTGTGTCCCCAACACACCCAATACAATGGTAAATTGTATAGGTGCACTAGTTCGGCGAAGAGATGGTGATACAAGTGCAATATGGATGATAGATATGAGTATTTGTAATCTGAAAATATAAAAACATCAAGGTAACTAATGATAAAAGTGAGCGTAAACGGTATTGCAATGCTAGGAAACAAGGCCTAGGGTTCATACTTTCACTAGTGCAAGTTCTCTCAACAATAATAACATAATTGGATCATATAACTATCCCTCAACATGCAACAAAGAGTCACTCCAAAGACACTAATAGAGGAGAACAAACGAAGAGATTATGGTAGGGTACGAAACCACCTCAAAGTTATTCTTTCTGATCGATCTATTCAAGAGTCCGCAGTAAAATAACACGAAGCTATTCTTTTCGTTCGATCTATCATAGAGTTCGTACTAGAATAACACCTTAAGACACAAATCAACCAAAACCCTAATGTCACCTAGATACTCCAATGTCACCTCAAGTATCCATGGGTATGATTATACGATATGCATCACACAATCTCAGATTCATCTATTCAACCAACACAAAGTACTTCAAAGAGTGCCCCAAAGTTTCTACCGGAGAGTCAAGACGAAAATGTGTGCCAACCCCTATGCATAGGTTCATGGGCGGAACCCGCAAGTTGATCACCAAAACATACATCAAGTGGATAACGTGATATCCCATTGTCACCACAGATAAGCACGACAAGACATACATCAAGTGTTCTCAAATCCTTAAAGACTCAATCCGATAAGATAACTTCAAAGGGAAAACTCAATCCATTACAAGAGAGTAGAGGGGGAGAAACATCATAAGATCCAACTATAATAGCAAAGCTCGCGATACATCAAGATCGTATCACCTCAAGAACACGAGAGAGAGAGAGAGATCAAACACATAGCTACTGGTACATACCCTCAGCCCCGAGGGTGAACTACTCCCTCCTCGTCATGGAGATTTCCGGGATGATGAAGATGGCCACCGGTGAGGGATCCCTCCTCCGGCAGGGCGCCGGAACAGGGTCCCGATTGGTTTTTGGTGGCTACAGAGGCTTGCGGTGGCGGAACTCCCGATCTATTCTGTTCCCCGATGTTTTTAGGGTATATGGACATATATAGGCGAAAGAAGTCGGTAAGGGAAGCCACGAGGGGCCCACGAGGGTGGAGGGCGCGCCCAGGGGGGTGGGCGCGCCCCCTGCCTCGTGCCTTCCTCGTTGCTTTCCTTACGTACACTCCAAGTCTTCTGGATTGCTTCCGTTCCAAAAATAACTCTCCCGAAGGTTTCATTCCGTTTGGACTCCGTTTGATATTCCTTTTCTGCGAAACACTGAAACAAGGAGAAAAACAGAAGCTGGCACTGGGCTCTGGGTTAATAAGTTAGTCCCAAAAATAATATAAAAGTGCATAGTAAAGCCCATTAAACATCCAAGATGGATAATATAATAGCATGAATACTTCATAAATTATAGATACGTTGGAGACGTATCAAGGTACGAGGGACTTGAGCGTGGTCTCCTACTGGATTGATACCTTGGTTCTCAAAAACTGAGGGAAATACTTATGCTACTTTACTGCATCACCCTTTCCTCTGAAGGAAATATGCCCTAGAGGCAATAATAAAGTTATTATTTATTTCCCTATTTTCATGATAAATGTTTATTATTCATGCTAGAATTGTATTAACCGGAAACTTGATACATGTGTGAATACATAGACAAACAGAGTGTCACTAGTATGCCTCTACTTGACTAGCTCGTTGAATCAAAGATGGTTAAGTTTCCTAGCTATAGACATGAGTTGTCATTTGATTAACGGGATCACATCACTAGAGAATGATGTGATTGACTTGACCCATTTCATTAGCTTAGCACTTGATCGTTTAGTTTGTTGCTATTGCTTTCTTCATGACTTATACATGTTCCTATGACTATGAGATTATGCAACTCCCGAATACCGGAGGAACACTTTGTGTGCTACCAAACGTCACAACGTAACTGGGTGATTATAAAGGTGCTCCATAGGTGCCTCCTAAGGTACTTGTTGAGTTGGCGTATTTCGAGATTAGGATTTGTCACTCCGATTGTCGGAGAGGTATCTCTGGGCCCTCTCGGTAATGCCCATCACTATAAGCCTTGCAAGCAATGTGACTAATGAGTTAGTTGTGGGATGATGCATTACGGAACGAGTAAAGAGACTTGCCGGTAACGAGTTTGAACTAGGTATTGAGATATCGACAATCGAATCTCGGGCAAGTAACATACCGATGACAAAGGGAACAATGTATGTTGTTATGCGGTTTGACCGATAAAGATCTTCGTAGAATATGTAGGAGCCAATATGTGCATCCAGGTTCCGCTATTGGTTATTGACTGGAGACGTGTCTCGGCCATGTCTACATAGTTCTCGAACTCGTAGGGTCCGCACGCTTAACGTTCGATGACGATTTGTATTATGAGTTTATGTGTTTTGATGTACCGAAGGTAGTTCGGAGTCCCGGATGAGATCGGGGACATGACGAGGAGTCTCGGAATGGTCGAGATGTAAAGATCGATATATTGGACGACTATATTCGGACATCGGAAAGGTTCCGAGTGATTCGGGTATTTTTTTGGAGTACCGGAGAGTTACGGGAATTCGCCGGGGAGTATATGGGCCTTTTTGGGCTTTAGGGGAAAGAGAGAAGGGAGGCTGTGCGCCCCCCAAGGCTTAGTCTGACTTGGACTAGGGGGAGGGGCGGCGCCCCCTCCTTCCTTCTCTTCTCTTTTCCCTTTACTTCTCCCCTACTCCTACTACTTGGAAGGGCTCCTAGTTCTACTAGGAAAGGGGGAATCCTTCTCCCGGTGGGAGTAGGACTCCCCTAGGGCGCGCCATAGAGAGGGCCGGCCCTCCCCCTCCTCCACTCCTTTATATACGGGGAGGGGGGCAGCCCTTGGAGACACAACAATTGATCATTGATCTCTTAGCCCTGTGCGGTGCCCCCCTCCACCATATTCCACCTCGGTAATATCGTAGCGGTGCTTAGGCGAAGCCCTGCGTTGGTAGCATCATCAACACCGTCATCACGCCGTCGTGCTGACGGAACTCTCCTGCAAAGCTCTGCTGGATCGGAGTTCGTGGGACGTCATCGAGCTGAACGTGTGCAGAACTCGGAGGTGCCGTGCGTTCGCTACTTGGATCGGTCGGATCGTGAAGACGTACGACTACATCAACCGCGTTGTCATAACGCTTCCACTTACGGTCTATGAGGGTACGTGGACAACACTCTCCCGCTCGTTGCTATGCATCACCATGATCTTGCGTGTGCGTAGGAATTTTTTTGAAATTACTACGTTCCCCAACATCCTCTTTAAGGGAAAAACCAACGCAGTGCTCAAGAGGTAGCAGCGCTACAGGTATTCTGTTTATTTTTTTATTTTTAGTGTATTTATACGCCGTTATACAAATTTTGATACAGTACCAATTAATAGGTTGTTATATCATTATGTCCATGATGAATTAATATATCATTGTGAGGAAGAAACATGGATTATATTCATTTAGATGAATCAAAAGTTGAATTAGGACGACAATCCTACTAATTCAACTTTTGGTCACTTTTGATCCATCCACATGAATCTAATCCGCGTTCCTTCCACCAATGATATAATAATTAATCATGATCATAATAACAAATCATCATGATAATCATGATCATCATCATCATAATAATAATAACATACAAACTCTTGCATCATATCATCACCAACAACACTAGCTACTAATCATCATAGTCATTACCATTATTTAATCATCATAGTCATAGTGTAGCTATCTAATCACCACCAACACTAGTTAATAATAATTATCATAGTCATTAGCACCAACACTAGCTATTTAATCATCATAGTCATAGTGTAGCACATCATCATCTTCAAACTTGTTCTAGCTAGCTAATCACTCCTGCTGCTCTCTCTCAGGTAAAATAGCATAGAACATGTGTAGCAATCCTGCTTCATCATGTTGGAGCATGCAGATGAACCTGTCTCCTAATTGTGGGTTGCGCTTCTGATTGCTGCCCCCTAGTACTTCTCTGCGATCATTCACAATTCTGCTCCAGTCTTTCACTATTAAGCATTCCTCGGTTTTAGAAATTCTGAATGCACTCATGTGCAATGTAGGATGTCTTGGCCGTAAGCTAATCATTGACATGCGACCTTTAGTCTCGATCCACTGAGGCACAACTGTCATCGGGAGTCCCTGTTGAAGAACATCGTATCGTAACATACTTAGCAATGAAGTTTAGCTTAAAAAATAATGTATGCAAAAGATGCACTGAGAGGACTAATAGTAAAAATCTTACCATCATTCCTGAATAGATGCGACCATAGTTCAATACGAACACTATTGGTCGCACGTTTTGAGTACTAAGATTTCTAAGTCCAGGAAAATAATTTGTCTTGACAGCATCAAGACCCTGAAGCCATGAAACATAATGAGTTATCTCCTCGCAATTTAGTTCAGCCCTGGGACAGTGGACGGTCATGTCTACCAAGCGCGGACATGTTTGCTTGAATGGAAATAAGCTGTCAATTGAAAATAGTTGTCAACTATTTTTGAATAAACAATATCCAAGACATAAATATGGTTGAGAAACTCACATAATGGTAGAACTGGAGGCATCTGCACATCGACCCAGATGTCGATATTACCTTCAATATCATCTTCCGGACGAATATCAAAGGTGATAACCATATCAGGCTCAAATGCATAAGTCTTGCATAGTGCTTGCCAAGTTTTGCATTCAAAATAGGTGTAGGTGTCTGCGTTGTATAATTTTGCGTGGAAAGTATAACCATGCTCGGTCTTCAAGTAAACTCTCTTTACCTCCATAGTTTTCATAGGACTGAAACATATCTTATCCAAAACAAAAACTCTTGCATGGCAGGGGATACGCTAGTAGAATAGTAAAAAAATTAAATTATAAGTTGAAGCAAATGAAGCAGATGTCATGCTTAATTACGAAAAAAGACTTGTCGTTGTGACTTACTGTATCCACTTCGAAGTTCTCGTCCAGCTTGATGTTGAAGCGCCTATCATCATCTAGGAAGATTCTGTTGCACAAGCCGCGCTCGTCTTCGCAGTATTAGCAAATACCGAAATCCCTTTCGTCGTCAGACATTTCCTATGTTCATAGTTGAAACATTAATTGAAAATCGATCGAAGGCAACTACCAGGATACTCAACACACAAATCCGGGGCACTCGATATTTCCTACATATTCTAGCACAAGTCATGCTTAAATTCACAAAAAAAATCCGGCATGACCTTTGCTAAAATAGGACATATCGAGCGCCTGAAATTTGCCGGAACGGAAATGAATCAACACTTCGGCAAAACATAGGCCACTCGGATTTTCCCAGCGATACAAAGATGTTCATGCTTAAACTTGCAATTCCATCCGGATCAATTATCATAAGCATTCACACATGAGCTCACCGACTAAATACCCTAGTTCTACTCTATTCAACACATCGAGGAGTGGATAAAGAGGAGGTGGACTTTTAGCTCACCGACTCGGGTGTAGAGGAAGTAGAGGTAGCTCGAATGACGATCACTCCAAGGAGACACGATTCTACAAAGCCTCCATATTCCACCGAGTAAAATTTTAATTATATCATCAAATCTCATATAGCATTCTTTGATGACAAAGTGATAATGACATAAATTCAACTAGTTCTATTAATTCAGCTAGTTCAACTAAGCACTTACTAAAAATAAACTAGTTCTATTAATTTCTTACTAAAAATAGTAAAAAAACTAAATTATACAAGAAAAGTACAAAAAAAGTTTAGGGTTTAGGAGAGATGGAGGGAGGAGGGAGGAGAAGGAGGAGGGAGGAGGGGAGGAGGAGGAGGGAGGAGGAGGGAGTAGAGAGGAGGAGGAGGGAGGAGGGGGCGGCCAGAGGAGTAGGGAGGAGGAGGGAGGAGGGGGCGGACGGAGGGGGAGTGGAGGGGGGAGGAGGAGCAGGGAGGAGGGGGCGGCCGAAGGAGGAGGGAGGGGGAGGAGGGGGCGGCCAGAGAAGGAGGGAGGAGGGGGCGGCCGGAGGAGGAGGGAGGAGGGAGGAGGTGGCGGCCGGAGGTGGAGGGAGGGGCGCGGTAGGGAGGAGGAACTACCTCGGTGGAGGAGGAGCAGGTGAAGGAAATATGCCCCAGAGGCAATAATAAAGTTGTTATTTATATTTCCTTATATCATGATAAATGTTTATTATTCATGCTAGAATTGTATTAACCGGAAACTTAGTACATGTGTGAATACATAGACAAACAGAGTGTCACTAGTATGCCTCTAACTTGACTAGCTCGTTAATCAAAGATGGTTAAGTTTCCTAGCCATAGACATGAGTTGTCATTTGATGAACGGGATCACATCATTAGAGAATGATGTGATTGACATGAACCATTTCATTAGCTTAGCACTTGATCGTTTAGTTTGTTGCTATTGCTTTCTTCATGACTTATACATGTTCCTATGACTATGAGATTATGCAACTCCCGAATACCGGAGGAACACTTTGTGTGCTACCAAACGTCACAACGTAACTGGGTGATTATAAAGGTGCTCTACAGGTGTCTCCGATGGTGTTTGTTGAGTTGGAATAGATCAAGATTAGGATTTGTCACTCCGATTGTCGGAGAGGTATCTCTGGGCCCTCTCGGTAATACACATCACTATAAGCCTTGCAAGCAATGTGACTAATGAGTTAGTTGCGGGATGATGCATTACGGAACGAGTAAAGAGACTTGCCGGCAACGAGATTGAACTAGGTATTGAGATACCGACGATCGAATCTCGGGCAAGTAACATACCGATGACAAAGGGAACAATGTATGTTGTTATGCGGTTTGACCGATAAAGATCTTCGTAGAATATGTGGGAGCCAATATGAGCATCCAGGTTCCGCTATTGGTTACTGACCGGAAACGTGTCTCGGTCATGTCTACATAGTTCTCGAACCCGTAGGGTCCGCACGCTTAACGTTCGGTGACGATCGGTATTATGAGTTTATGTGTTTTGATGTACCGAAGATAGTTCGGAGTCCCGGATGTGATCATGGACATGACGAGGAGTCTTGAAATGGTCGAGACATAAATATTGATATATTGGACGGCTATATTCGGACACCGGAATTGTTCCGGGTGATTTCGAAGAAAACCGGAGTGCCGGAGGGTTACCGGAACCCCCCAGGAGAACTAATGGGCCTCATGGGCCTTAGTGGAGAGAGAGAGGGCCGGCCGCCCCCCCTTGGGAGTCCGAATTGGACAACGAGGGGGGGGCGCCGCCCCCCTTTTCCCTTCTCCCTCTCCAAATTCCTTTCCCCCTCCTAGTAGGAGTAGGAAAGGGGAGTCCTACTCCTACTAGGAGGAGGACTCCTCCTCTCCTGGCGCGCCACAAGGGCCGGTCGGCCTCCCCGCTTGCTCCTTTATATACGGGGGTAGGGGGCACCCTAGAACACACAAGTTGATTGTTTCCAGCCGTGTGCGGTGCCCCCCTCCACCATAATCCACCTCGGTCATATCGTTGCAGTTCTTAGGCGAAGCCCTATGCTGGTAGCTTCATCATCACCGTCACCACGCCGTCGTGCCGATGAAACTCTCCCTCGACACTCTGCTGGATCGTGAGTTCGAGGGACGTCATCGAGCTGAACGTGTGCTAAACTCGGAGGTGCCGTGTCAGATCGTGAAGACGTACGACTACATCAACCGCGTTGACAAAACACTTGCGCTTACGGTCAACGAGGGTACGTGGACAACACTCTCCCGCTCGTTGCTATGCATCACCATGATCTTGCGTGTGCGTAGGAATTTTTTTGAAATTACTACGTTCCCCAACAGTGGCATCCGAGCCAGGTTTATGTGTAGATGTTATATGCACGAGTAGAATACAAGTGAGTTGTGGGTGATACTAGTCATACTGCTTACCAGCATGTCATACTTTGATTCAGCGGTATTGTTGGATGAAGCGGCCCGGACCGATATTACGCGTACGCTTACGCGAGATTGGTTCTACCGACGTGCTTCACACACAGGTGGCTGGCGGGTGTTAGTTTCTCCAACTTTAGTTGAATTGAGTGTGGCTACGCCCGGTCCTTGTTGAAGGTTAAAACAACACATACTTGACGAAATATCGGTGTGGTTTTGATGCGTAGGTAAGAACGGTTCTTGCTCAGCCCGTAGCAGCCACGTAAAACTTGCAACAACAAAGTAGAGGACGTCTAACTTGTTTTTGCAGGGCATGTTGTGATGTGATATGGTTAAAACATGATGCTAAATTTTATTGTACGAGATGATCATGTTTTGTAATGGAGTTATCGGCAACTGGCAGGAGCCATATGGTTGTCGCTTTATTGTATGAAATGCAATCGCCATGTAATTGCTTTACTTTATCACTAAGCGGTAGCGATAGTCGTAGAAGCAATAGTTGGCGAGACGACAACGATGCTACGATGGAGATCAAGGTGTCGTGCCGGTGACGATGGTGATCATGACGGTGCTTTGAAGATGGATATCAAAGGCACAAGATGATGATGGCCATATCATATCACTTATATTGATTGCATGTGATGTTTATCTTTTATGCATCTTATTTTGCTTTGCTTGATGGTAGCATTATAAGATGATCTCTCACTAAATTCCAAGGTATAAGTGTTCTCCCTGAGTATGCACCGTTGCGAAAGTTCATCGTGCCGAGACACCACGTGATGATCGGGTGTGATAAGCTCTATGTTCACATACAAAGGGTGCAAGCCAGTTTTGCACACGCAGAATACTCGGGTTAAACTTGACGAGCCTAGCATATGCAGATATGGCCTCGGAACACTGAGACCGAAAGGTCGAGCGTGAATCATATAGTAGATATGATCAACATAGTGATGTTCACCATTGAAAACTACTCCATCTCACGCGATAATCGGACATGGTTTAGTTGATTTGGATCACGTGATCATTTAGATGATTGTGGGAGTTCTTAAGTAATATGATTAATTGAACTTTAATTTATCATGAACTTAGTACCTGATAGTATTTTGCATGTTTATGTTGTTGTAGATCAATGGCCCGTGCTACTGTTCCTTTGAATTTTAATGCATTCCTTGAGAAAGCTAAGTTGAAAGATGATGTAGCAATTACACGGACTGGGTCCGTAACTTGAGGATTATCCTCATTGCTGCACAGAAGAATTACGTCCTGGAAGCACCGCTGGGTGCCAGGCCTGCTGCAGATGCTACTGATGACGTTAAGAACGTCTAGCAGAGCAAAGCTGATGACTACTCGATAGTTCAATGTGCCATGCTTTATGGCTTAGAACTGGAACCTCAATGACGTTTTGAACGTCATGGAGCATATGAGGTGTTCCAGGAGTTGAAGTTAATATTTCAAGCAAATGCCCGGATTGAGAGATATGAAGTCTCCAATAAGTTCTACTGCTGCAAGATGGAGGAGAATAGTTCTGTTAGTGAACATATACTCAAAATATCTGGGTATAACAATCACTTGATTCAACTGGGAGTTAATCTACCTGATGATAGTGTCGTTGACAGAATTCTTCAATCACTGCCACCAAGCTACAAGAGCTTCATGATGAACTATAACATGCAAGGGATGGATAAGAAAATTCTCGAGCTCTTCGCGATGCTAAAGGCTGCGGAGGTAGAAATCAAGAAGGAGCATCAAGTGTTGATGGTCAACAAGACCACCAGTTTCAAGAAAAAGGGTAAAGGGAAGAAGGGGAACTTCAAGAAGAACGGCAAGCAAGTTGCTGCTCAAGTGAAGAAGCCCAAATCTGGACCTAAGCCTGAGACTAAGTACTTCTACTGCAAAGAGACTGGTCACTGGAAGCGGAACTGCCCCAAGTATTTGGCGGATAAGAAGGATGGCAAGGTGAACAAAGGTATATGTGATATACATGTTATTGATGTGTACCTTACTAATGCTCGCAGTAGCACCTGGGTATTTGATACTGGTTCTGTTGCTAATATTTGCAACTCGAAACGGGACTACGGATTAAGCGAAGATTGGCTAAGGACGAGGTGACGATGCACGTGGGAAATGGTTCCAAAGTCGATGTGATTGCTGTCGGCACGCTACCTCTACATCTACCTTCGGGATTAGTTTTAGACCTGAATAATTGTTATTTGGTGCCAGCGTTGAGCATGAACATTATATCTGGATCTTGTTTGATGCGAGACGGTTATTCATTTAAATCTGAGAATAATGGTTGTTCTATTTATATGAGTAATATCTTTTATGGTCATGCACCCTTGAAGAGTGGTCTATTTTTGTTGAATCTCGATAGTAGTGATACACATATTCATAATATTGAAGCCAAAAGATGCAGAGTTGATAATGATAGTGCAACTTATTTGTGGCATGATACGTCTCCAACGTATCTATAATTTTTGATTGTTCCATGCTATATTATATTCTGTTTTGGACATTATTGAGCTTTATTATACACTTTTATATTATTTTTGGGACTAACCTATTAACCGGAGGCCCAGCCCAGAATTGTTGTTTTTTGCCTATTTCAGAGTTTTGCAGAAAAAGAATATCAAATGGAGTCCAAACGGAATGAAACCTTCGGGAACGTGATTTTTGGAACGAACATGATCCAGAGGACTTGGAGCCTACGTCAAGAAAGCTACCAGGAAGGCACGAGGTAGGGGGCGCGCCTACCCCCCCAGGCGCGCCCTCCACCCTCGTGGGGCCCATGTTGCTCCACCGACGTACTTCTTCCTCCTATATATACCTACGTACCCCCAAACTACCAGATACGGATCCAAAAACCTAATTCCACCGCCGCAACCTTCTGTACCCATGAGATCCCATCTTGGGGCCTTTTCCGGAGCTCCGCCGGAGGGGGCATCGATCACGGAGGGCTTCTACATCAACACCATAGCCTCTCCGATGATGTGTGAGTAGTTTACCTCAGACCTTCGGGTCCATAGTTATTAGCTAGATGGCTTCTTCTCTCTCTTTGGATCTCAATACAAAGTTCTCCATGATTCTCGTGGAGATCTATTCGATGTAATCTTGTTTTGCAGTGTGTTTGTTGAGACCGATGAATTGTGGGTTTATGATCAAGTTTATCTATGAACAATATTTGAATCTTCCCTGAATTCTTTTATGTATGATTGGTTATCTTTGCAAGTCTCTTCGAATTATCAGTTTGGTTTGGCCTACTAGATTGATCTTTCTTGCAATGGGAGAAGTGCTTAGCTTTTGGGTTCAATCTTGCGGTGTCCTTTCCCAGTGACAGTAGGGGCAGCAAGGCACGTATTGTATTGTTGCCATCGAGGATAACAAGATGGGGTTTATATCATATTGCATGAGTTTATCCCTCTACATCATGTCATCTTACTTAAAGCGTTACTCTGTTCTTTTGAACTTAATACTCTAGATGCATGCTGGATAGCGGTCGATGTGTGGAGTAATAGTAGTAGATGCAGGCAGGAGTCGGTCTACTTGTCGCAGACGTGATGCCTATATACATGATCATAAATAGATATTCTCATAACTATGCTCAATTCTGTCAATTGCTCAACAGTAATTTGTTTACCCACCGTAATACTTATGCTCTTGAGAGAAGCCACTAGTGAAACCTATGGCCCCCGGGTCTATTTTCCATCATATTAATCTCCAGTCAACAAGCTATTTCTGGCACCGTTTTTATTTTGCTTTCTTTACTTTGCATCTTTATCTTAAAAATACCAAAAAAATATCTTATCATATCTATCAGATCTCACTTTCGTAAGTGACCGTGAAGGGATTGACAACCCCTTTATTGCGTTGGTTGCGAGGATTTTATTTGTTTGTGTAGGTGCGAGGGACTCGTGCGTGGCCTCCTACTGGATTGATACCTTGGTTCTCAAAAACTGAGGGAAATACTTACGCTGCTTTAGTGCATCACCCTTTCCTCTTCAAGGGAAAACCAAGGCAGTGCTCAAGAGGTAGCATGGCACTACCGTTTGGGTCATATTGGTGTAAAGCGCATGAAGAAACTCCATTCTGATGGACTTTTGGAATCACTTGATTATGAATCACTTGGTACTTGCGAACCATGCCTCATGGGCAAGATGACTAAAACTCCGTTCTCCGGAACAATGGAGCGAGCAACAGATTTATTGGAAATCATACATACTGATGTATGTGGTCCGATGAATATTGAAGCTCGCGGTGGGTATCGTTATTTTCTCACCTTCACACATGATTTGAGCAGATATGGGTATATCTACTTGATGAAACATAAGTCTGAAACATTTGAAAAGTTCAAAGAATTTCAAAGTGAAGTGAAAAATCATCGTAACAAGAAAATAAAGTTTCTACGATCTAATCGTGGAGGAGAATATTTGATTTACGAGTTTGGTCTTGAAACAATGCGGAATAGTTTCGCAACTCACGCCACCCGAAACACCACAGCGTAATGGTGTATCCGAACCTCGTAACCGCACTTTATTAGATATGGTGCGATCTATGATGTCTCTTACTGATTTACCGCTATCGTTTTGGGGTTATGCTTTAGAGACGGCTGCATTCACGTTAAATAGGGCACCATCTAAATCCGTTGAGACGACGCCTTATGAACTGTGGTTTGGCAAGAAACCAAAGTTGTCGTTTCTTAAAGTTTGGGGCTGCGATGCTTATGTGAAAAAACTTCAACCTGATAAGCTCGAACCCAAATCGGAGAAATGTGTCTTCATAGGATACCCAAAGGAAACTGTTGGGTACACCTTCTATCACAGATCCGCAAGACATTTGTTGCTAAGAATGGATCCTTTCTAGAGAAGGAGTTTCTCTCGAAAGAAGTGAGTGGGAGGAAAGTAGGACTTGATGAGGTAACTGTACCTGCTCCCTTATTGGAAAGTAGTTCATCACAGAAATCAGTTCCTGTGATCCCTACACCAATTAGTGAAGAAGCTAATGATAATGATCATGAAACTTCAGATCAAGTTACTACCGAACCTCGTAGGTCAACCAGAGTAAGATCCGCACCAGAGTGGTACGGTAATCCTGTTCTGGAGGTCATGTTACTAGACCATGACGAACCTACGAACTATGAGGAAGCGATGATGAGCCCAGATTCCGCGAAATGGCTTGAGGCCATGAAATCTGAGATGGGATCCATGTATGAGAACAAAGTGTGGACTTTGGTTGACTTGCCCGATGATCGGCAAGCCATAGGGAATAAATGGATCTTCAAGAAGAAGACTGACGCTGACGGTAATATTACTGTCTACAAAGCTCGACTTGTCGCGAAAGGTTTTCGACAAGTTCAAGGAGTTGACTACAATGAGACCTTCTCACCCGTAGCGATGCTTAAGTCTGTCCAAATCATGTTAGCAATTGCTGCATTTTATGATTATGAAATTTGTCAAATGGATGTAAAGACTGCATTCCTGAATGGATTTCTGGAAGAAGAGTTGTATATGGTGCAACCTGAAGGTATTATCGATCCGAAGAGTGCTAACAAAGTGTGCAAGCTCCAACGATCCATTTATGGACTGGTGCAAGCCTCTCGGAGTTGGAATAAACGTTTTGATAGTGTGATCAAAGCATATGGTTTTATACAGACTTTTGGAGAAGCCTGTATTTACAAGAAAGTGAGTGGGAGCTCTGTAGCATTTCTAATATTATATGTGGATGACATATTGTTGATTGGAAATGATATAGAATTTTTGGATAGCATAAAAGGATACTTGATCAAGAGTTTTTCAATGAAAGACCTCGGTGAAGCTGCTTATATATTGGGCATCAAGATCTATAGAGATAGATCAAGACGCTTAATTGGACTTTCACAAAGCACATACCTTGATAAAGTTTTGAAGAAGTTCAAAATGGATGAAGCAAAGAAAGGGTTCTTGCCTGTGTTACAAGGTGTGAAGTTGATACAAGGTGTGAAGTTGAGTCAGACTCAATGCCCGACCACTGAAGAAGATAGAGAGAAAATGAAAGATGTTCCCTATGCTTCAACCATAGGCTCTATCATGTATGCAATGTTGTTTAACAGACCTGATGTGTGCCTTGCTAATAGTTTAGCAGGGAGGTACCAAAGTAATCCAGGAGTGGATCACTGGACAGCGGTCAAGAATATCCTGAAATACCCGAAAAGGACTAAGGATATGTTTCTCGTTTATGGAGGTGACAAAGAGCTCATCATAAATGGTTACGTCGATGCAAGCTTTGACACTGGTCCGGATGACTCAAAGTCACAAACCGGATACGTATTTATATTGAACGGTGGAGCTCTAAGTTGGTGCAGTTCTAGGCAAAGCGTCGTGGCGGGATCTACGTGTGAAGCGGAGTACATAGCTGCTTCGGAAGCAGCAAATGAAGGAGTCTGGATGAAGGAGTTCATATCCGATCTAGGTGTCATACCCAGTGCATCGGGTCCAATGAAAATCTTTTGTGACAATACTGGTGCAATTGCCTTGGCAAAGGAATCCAGCTTTCACAAGAGAGCCAAGCACATCAAGAGACGCTTCAATTCCATCCGCGATCAAGTCAAGGAGGGAGACATAGAGATTTGCAAGATACATACGGATCTGAATGTTGCAGACCCGTTGACTAAGCCTCTCTCACGAGCAAAACGTGATCAGCACCAAGGCTCCATGGGTGTTAGAATCATTACTGTGTAATCTAGATTATTGACTCTAGTGCAAGTGGGAGTCTGAAGGAAATATGCCCTAGAGGCAATAATAAAGTTGTTATTTATATTTCCTTATATCATGATAAATGTTTATTATTCATGCTAGAATTGTATTAACCGGAAACTTAGTACATGTGTGAATACATAGACAAACAGAGTGTCACTAGTATGCCTCTAACTTGACAACCTCGTTAATCAAAGATGGTTAAGTTTCCTAGCCATAGACATGAGTTGTCATTTGATGAATGGGATCACATCATTAGAGAATGATGTGATTGACATGACCCATTTCATTAGCTTAGCACTTGATCGTTTAGTTTGTTGCTATTGCTTTCTTCATGACTTATACATGTTCCTATGACTATGAGATTATGCAACTCCCGAATACCGGAGGAACACTTTGTGTGCTACCAAACGTCACAACGTAACTGGGTGATTATAAAGGTGCTCTACAGGTGTCTCCGATGGTGTTTGTTGAGTTGGCATAGATCGAGATTAGGATTTGTCACTCCGATTGTTTGAGAGGTATCTCTAGGCCCTCTCGGTAATACACATCACTATAAGCCTTGCAAGCAATGTGACTAATGAGTTAGTTGCGGGATGATGCATTACGGAACGAGTAAAGAGACTTGCCGGCAACGAGATTGAACTAGGTATTGAGATACCGACGATCGAATCTCGGGCAAGTAACATACCGATGACAAAGGGAACAACGTATGTTGTTATGCGGTTTGTGTTGGAGATCGTTGCAGAAATTAAAAAAATTCTACGCATCACCAAGAACAATCTATGGAGTCTTCTAGCAACGAGAGGGAAAAGAGTGCATCTACATACCCTTGTAGATCGCGAGTGGAAGCGTTCAAGTGAACGGGGTTGATGGAGTCGTACTCGTCGTGATCCAAATCACCGATGACCGAGCGCCGAACGGACGGCACCTCCGCGTTCAACACACGTACGGTTGGGGAAGACGTCTCCTCCTTCTTGATCCAGCAAGGGGAGGGAGAGGTTGATGGAGATCCAGCAGCACGACGGCGTGGTGGTGGAAGCAGCGGGGATCTCGGCAGGGCTTCGCCAAGCTCAGCGAGAGGGAGAGGTGTCACGGGAGGGAGAGGGAGGCGCCAGGGGCTTGGTGTACGGCTCCCATGCGCCTCCCCACTATATATAGGGGTGGAGGGGGCTGGTTTCTTGCCCTCCAAGTCCATTGGTGCGTTGGCAAAGGTGGGGGAAAGAAATCCCACCATTTCCCTTCCCCACCGATTGTTATCCCCCTTTTTTAGGGATCTTGATCTTATCCCTTCGGGATATGATCTTATTCCTTCTAAGGGGGGATCTTGGTGCGCCTTGACCAGGGGTGTGGGGCCTTGCCCCCACTACCCACGTTCATGTGGGTCCCCCCATGCAGGTGGGCCTCACTCTGGAACCTTCTAGAACCTTCCCGGTACAATACCGAAAAATTCCGAACATTTTTCGGTGGCCGAAATAGGACTTCCCATATATAAATCTTTACCTCTGGACCATTCCGGAACTCCTCGTGTTGTCCGGGATCTCATCCGGGACTCCGAACAACTTCCGGATTTCCGCATACTAATATCTCTACAACCCTAGCGTCACTGAACCTTAAGTGTGTAGACCCTACGGGTTCAGGAGACATGCAGACATGACCGAGACGACTCTCCGGTCAATAACCAACAGCGGGATCTGGATACCCATGTTGGCTCCCACATGTTCCACGATGATCTCATCGGATGAACCACGATGTCGAGGATTCAATCAATCCCGTATACAATTCCCTTTGTCAATCGGTACGTTACTTGCCCAAGATTCGATCGTCGGTATCCCAATACCTTGTTCAGTCTCGTTACCGGCAAGTCACTTTACTCATACCGTAATGCATGATCCCGTGACCAAACACTTCGTCACATTGAGCTCATTATGATGATGCATTACCGAGTGGGCCCAGAGATACCTCTCCGTCATACGGAGTGACAAATCCCAGTCTCGATTCGTGCCAACCCAACAGACACTTTCGGAGATACCCGTAGTGCACCTTTATAGCCACCCAGTTACGTTGTGAAGTTTGGCACACCCAAAGCACTCCTATGGTATCCGGGAGTTGCACAATCTCATGGTCTAAGGAAATTATACTTGACATTTGGAAAAGCTCTAGCAAACGAACTACACGATCTTGTGCTATGCTTAGGATTGGGTCTTGTCCATCACATCATTCTCCTAATGATGTGATCCCGTTATCAATGACATCCAATGTCCATAGTCAGGAAACCATGACTATCTGTTGATCAACGAGCTAGTCAACTAGAGGCTCACTAGGGACATGTTGTGGTCTATGTATTCACACATGTATTACGATTTCCGGATAACACAATTATAGCATGAACAATAGACAATTATCATGAACAAGGAAATATAATAATAACCATTTTATTATTGCCTCTAGGGCATATTTCCAACAGTCTCCCACTTGCACTAGAGTCAATAATCTAGTTACATTGTGATGAATCGAACACCCATAGAGTTCTGGTGTTGATCATGTTTTGCTCTAGGGAGAGGTTTAGTCAACGAATCTGCTACATTCAGGTCCGTATGTACTTTACAAATACCTATGTCTCCATTTTGAACATTTTCACGAATGGAGTTGAAGCGACGCTTGATATGCCTGGTCTTCCTGTGAAACCTGGGCTCCTTGGCAAGGGCAATAGCTCCAGTGTTGTCACAGAAGAGAGTCATCGGGCCCGACGCATTGGGAATAACTCCTAGGTCGGTAATGAACTCCTTCACCCAGATTGCTTCTTGTGCTGCCTCTGAGGCCGCCATGTATTCCGCTTCACATGTAGATCCCGCCACAACGCTTTGCTTGCAACTGCACCAGCTTACTGCCCCACCATTCAAAATATACACGTATCCGGTTTGTGACTTAGAGTCATCCAGATCTGTGTCGAAGCTAGCATCGACGTAACCCTTTACGACGAGCTCTTCGTCACCTCCATAAACGAGAAACATATCCTTAGTCCTCTTCAGGTACTTCAGGATATTCTTGACCACTGTCGAGTGTTCCATGCCGGGATTACTTTGGTACCTTCCTACCAAACTTACGGCAAGGTTTACATCAGGTCTGGTACACAGCATGGCATACATAATAGACCCTATGGCCGAGGCATAGGGGACGACACTCATCTTTTCTCTATCTTCTGCCGTGGTCGGGCATTGAGCCGTGCTCAATTGCACACCTTGCAATACAGGCAAGAACCCCTTCTTGGACTGATCCATATTGAACTTCTTCAATATCTTGTCAAGGTACGTACTTTGTGAAAGACCAATGAGGCGTCTTGATCTATCTCTATAGATCTTGATGCCTAATATATAAGCAGCTTCTCCAAGGTCCTTCATTGAAAAACACTTGTTCAAGTAGGCCTTTATGCTTCCTAAGAATTCTATATCATTTCCCATCAACAGTATGTCATCCACATATAATATGAGAAATGCTACAGAGCTCCCACTCACTTTCTTGTAAACACAGGCTTCTCCATAAGTCTGTGTAAACCCAAACGCTTTGATCATCTCATCAAATCGAATGTTCCAACTCCGAGATGCTTGCACCAGCCCATAGATGGAGCGCTGGAGCTTGCATACCTTGTTAGCATTCTTAGGATCGACAAAACCTTCCGGCTGCATCATATACAATTCTTCCTTAAGAAAGCCGTTAAGGAATGCTGTTTTGACGTCCATTTGCCATATCTCATAATCATAGAATGCGGCAATTGCTAACATGATTCGGACGGACTTTAGCTTCGCTACGGGTGAGAAAGTCTCATCGTAGTCAACCCCTTGAACTTGTCAATAACCCTTAGCGACAAGTCGAGCCTTATAGATGGTCACATTACCATCCGCGTCTGTCTTCTTCTTAAAGATCCATTTATTTTCTATCGCTCGCCGATCATCGGGCAAGTCTGTCAAAGTCCACACTTTGTTTTCATACATGGATCCTATCTCGGATTGCATGGCTTCAAGCCATTTGTTGGAATCTGGGCCCGCCATTGCTTCTTCATAGTTCGAAGGTTCACCGTTGTCTAACAACATGATTTCCAGGACAGGGTTGCCATACCACTCTGGTGTGGAACGTGTCCTCGTGGACCTACGAAGTTCAGTAGTAACTTGATCCGAAGTACCTTGATCATCATCTTTAGCTTCCTCTCTAGTCAGTGCAGGCACCACAGGAACATCTTCCTGAGCTGCGCTACTTTCCGGTTCAAGAGGTAGTACTTCATCAAGTTCCACTTTCCTCCCACTTACTTCTTTCGAGAGAAACTCTTTCTCCAGAAAGGACCCATTCTTGGCAACAAAGATCTTGCCTTCGGATCTGAGGTAGAAGGTATACCCAATGGTTTCCTTAGGGTATCCTATGAAGACGCATTTTTCCGACTTGGGTTCGAGCTTTTCAGGTTGAAGTTTTTTGACATAAGCATCGCATCCCCAAACTTTTAGAAACGACAGCTTAGGTTTCTTCCCAAACCATAATTCATACGGTGTCGTCTCAACGGATTTCGACGGAGCCCTATTTAAAGTGAATGCGGCAGTCTCTAAAGCATAGCCCCAAAATGAGAGTGGTAGATCGGTAAGAGACATCATAGATCGCACCATGTCCAATAGAGTGCGATTACGACGTTCGGACACACCATTTCGCTGAGGTGTTCCAGGCGGCATGAGTTGTGAAACTATTCCACATTCCCTTAAGTGTGTGCCAAATTCGTGACTCAAATATTCCCCTCCACGATCTGATCGTAAGAACTTTATTTTCCTGTCACGTTGATTCTCAACCTCACTCTGAAATTCCTTGAACTTTTCAAAGGTCTCAGGCTTGTGTTTCATTAGGTAGACATACCCATATCTACTCAAGTCACCAGTGAGAGTGAGAACATAACGATAGCCACCGCGAGCCTCAACACTCATCTGACCGCACACATCAGTATGTATGATTTCCAATAAGTTGGTTGCTCGCTCCATTGTTCCGGAGAACGGAGTCTTGGTCATCTTACCCATGAGGCATGGTTCGCACATGTCAAATGATCCGTAATCAAGAGACTCCAAAAGTCCATCTGCATGGAGCTTCTTCATGCGTTTGACACCAATGTGACCAAGACGGCAGTGCCACAAGTATGTGGGACTATCATTATCAACCTTACATCTTTTGGTATTCACACTATGAATATGTGTAACACTACGTTCGAGATTCATTAAGAATAAACCATTAACCAGCGGGGCATGACCATAAAACATATCTCTCATATAAATAGAACAACCATTATTCTTGGATTTAAATGAGTAGCCATCTCGAATTAAACGAGATCCTGATACAATGTTCATGCTCAAAGCTGACACTAAATAACAATTATTGAGGTTTAAAACTAATCCCGTAGGTAAATGTAGAGGTAGCGTGCCAACGGCGATCACATCGACCATGGAACCATTCCCGACGCGCGTCGTCACCTCGTCCTTTGCCAGTCTCCGTTTATTCCGCAGCTCCTGCTTTGAGTTACAAATATGAGCAACCGCACCGGTATCAAATACCCAGGAGCTACTACGAGTGCTGGTAAGGTACACATCAATAACATGTATATCACATATACCTTTGGTGTTGCCGGCCTTCTTGTCCGCCAAGTACTTGGGGCAGTTCCGCTTCCAGTGACCACTTCCCTTGCAATAAAAGCACTCAGTCTCAGGCTTGGGTCCATTCTTTGGCTTCTTCCCGGCAAGTGGCTTACCGGGCGCGGCAACTCCCTTGCCGTCCTTCTTGAAGTTCTTCTTACCCTTGCCTTTCTTGAACTTAGTGGTTTTATTCACCATCAACACTTGATGTTCCTTTTTGATCTCCACCTCCGCTGATTTCAGCATTGAATATACCTCAGGAATGGTCTTTTCCATCCCCTGCATATTGAAGTTCATCACAAAGCTCTTGTAGCTCGGTGGAAGCGACTGAAGGATTCTGTCAATGACCGCGTCATCCGGGAGATTAACTCCCAGCTGAGTCAAGCGGTTGTGTAACCCAGACATTTTGAGTATGTGCTCACTGACAGAACTATTTTCCTCCATCTTACAACTGAAGAACTTGTCGGAGACTTCATATCTCTCGACCCGGGCATGAGCTTGGAAAACCATTTTCAGCTCTTCGAACATCTCATATGCTCCGTGTTTCTCAAAACGCTTTTGGAGCCCCGGTTCTAAGCTGTAAAGCATGCCGCACTGAACGAGGGAGTAACCATCAGCACGCTGCTGCCAAGCGTTCATAACGTCTTGGTTTTCTGGGATGGGTGCGTCACCTAGCGGTGCTTCTAGGACATGATCTTTCTTGGCAGCAATGAGGATGATCCTCAGGTTCCGGACCCAGTCCGTATAGTTGCTGCCATCATCTTTCAGTTTGGTTTTCTCAAGGAACGCGTTGAAGTTGAGGGCAACATTAGCGTGGGCCATTTGATCTACAAGACATATTGTAAAGATTTTAGACTAAGTTCATGATAATTAAGTTCATCTAATCAAATTATTCAATGAACTCCCACTCAGATAGACATCCCTCTAGTCATCTAAGTGAAACATGATCCGAGTCAACTAGGCCGTGTCCGATCATCACGTGAGACGGACTAGTCAACATCGGTGAACATCTTCATGTTGATCGTATCTTCTATACGACTCATGTTCGACCTTTCGGTCTCTTGTGTTCCGAGGCCATGTCTGTACATGCTAGGCTCGTCAAGTCAACCTAAGTGTTTTGCATGTGTAAATCTGTCTTACACCCGTTGTATGTGAACGTTAGAATCTATCACACCCGATCATCACGTGGTGCTTCGAAACAACGGACTTTCGCAACGGCGCACAGTTAGGGGGAACACTTTCTTGAAATTATTATAAGGGATCATCTTACTTACTACCGTCGTACTAAGCAAATAAGAAGCAAAATATGATAAACATCACATGCAATCAAATAGTGACATGATATGGCCAGTATCATATTGCTCCTTTGATCTCCATCTTCGGGGCGCCATGATCATCTTCGTCACTGGCATGACACCATGATCTCCATCATCATGATCTCCATCATCGTGTCTTCATGAAGTTGTCACGCCAACGATTACTTCTACTTCTATGGCTAACGTGTTTAGCAATAAAGTAAAGTAATTTACATGGCGTTATTCAATGACACGCATGTCATACAAAAATAAAGACAACTCCTATGGCTCCTGCCGGTTGTCATACTCATCGACATGCAAGTCGTGATTCCTATTACAAGAACATGATCAATCTCATACATCACATATATTTCATACATCACATCCTTTTGGCCATATCACATCACAAGGCATATGCTGCAAAAACAAGTTAGACGTCCTCTAATTGTTGTTGCATGTTTTTACGTGGCTTCTATAGGTTTCTAGCAAGAACGTTTCTTACCTACGTAAAACCACAACGTGATATGCCAATTTCTATTTACCCTTCATAAGGACCCTTTTCATCGAATCCGATCCGACTAAAGTGGGAGAGACAGACACCCGCTAGCCACCTTATGCAATTAGTGCATGTCAGTCGGTGGAACCTGTCTCACGTAAGCGTACGTGTAAGGTCGGTCCGGGCCACTTCATCCCACGATGCCGCCGAATCAAGATAAGACTAGTAACGGCAAGTAAATTTACAATATCGACGCCCACAACTGCTTTGTGTTCTACTCGTGCATAGAAACTACGCATAGACCTAGCTCATGATGCCACTGTTGGAGATCGTTGCAGAAATTAAAAAATTTCTACGCATCACCAAGAACAATCTATGGAGTCTTCTAGCAACGAGAGGGAAAAGAGTGCATCTACATACCCTTGTAGATCGCGAGTGGAGGCGTTCAAGTGAACGGGGTTGATGGAGTCGTACTCGTCGTGATCCAAATCACCGATGACCGAGCGCCGAACGGACGGCACCTTCGCGTTCAACACACGTACGGTTGGGGAAGACGTCTCCTCCTTCTTGATCCAGCAAGGGGAGGGAGAGGTTGATGGAGATCCAGCAGCACGACGGCGTGGTGGTGGAAGCAGCGGGGATCTCGGCAGGGCTTCGCCAAGCTCAGCGAGAGGGAGAGGTGTCACGGGAGGGAGAGAGAGGCGCCAGGGGCTTGGTGTACGGCTCCCATGCGCCTCCCCACTATATATAGGGGTGGGGGGCTGGTTTCTTGCCCTCCAAGTCCATTGGGGCGTTGGCAAAGGTGGGGGAAAGAAATCCCACCATTTCCCTTCCCCACCGATTGTTATCCCCTTTTTTAGGGATCTTGATCTTATCCCTTCGGGATATGATCTTATTCCTTCTAAGGGGGGATCTTGGTGCGCCTTGACCAGGGGTGTGGGGCCTTGCCCCCACTACCCACGTTCATGTGGGTCCCCCCATGCAGGTGGGCCTCACTCCGGAACCTTCTAGAACCTTCCCGGTACAATACCGAAAAATCCCGAACATTTTCCGGTGGCCGAAATAGGACTTCCCATATATAAATCTTTACCTCCGGACCATTCCGGAACTCCTCGTGACGTCCAGGATCTCATCCGGGACTCCGAACAACTTTCGGATTTCCGCATACTAATATCTCTACAACCCTAGCGTCACCGAACCTTAAGTGTGTAGACCCTACGGGTTCGGGAGACATGCAGACATGACCGAGACGACTCTCCGGTAAATAACCAACAGCGGGATCTGGATACCCATGTTGGCTCCCACATGTTCCACGATGATCTCATCGGATGAACCACGATGTCGAGGATTCAATCAATCCCGTATACAATTCCCTTTGTCAATCGGTACGTTACTTGCCCGAGATTCGATTGTCGGTATCCCAATACCTTGTTCAATCTCGTTACCGGCAAGTCACTTTACTCGTACCGTAATGCATGATCCCGTGACCAAACACTTGATGATGCATTACCAAGTGGGCCCAGAGATACCCCTCCGTCATACGGAGTGACAAATCACAGTCTCGATTCGTGCCAACCCAACAGACACTTTGGAGATACCTGTTGAGGATATAAACCTTAGAGTCACCCGCCAGGAGGGGCCGGGTTACTCATAATGGTCATCGCACGAAGCCCGGCGCCAAGCTTGAAGACGGCGGGCCAAAGATGGGCTTAAGACCCGGAGATGGCTTAAGGCCCGTAGTTACAACCGCCATTATGGTAGAACTTGTAGTGTAAGGCAAGAATAGTTGAGAGTCCGAGCCAGACACTCTTATGAGCCGGCCGGGACTCTGAGAGCTGCTGGGCGTCAACCTATCTATATAAAGGGACGACCCGGCGGCGGTTCAGGACAAGTAAGATCTCGTCGAAAGCCAGGCACAACAATTAAGCTCCCTGGTCATCGAAACCATAAGCAATACCACCTCAACTCGACATAGGCTTTTACCTTCACCGTAAGGGGCCGAACTAGTATAACCCTGGTGTTCCTTGTCCCGTTTAACCCCTTCAAGCTTCCTAGCTGCGATGGCTCCACGACTAAGTCCTAGTTCGAGGACATCTGCCGTGACAATTCCACGACAGTTGGCACCCACCGTGGGGCCAGCGCACGGTGGATTTGAGTTCTTGAAGGGCAGCTTCGAAGGGCTCAAGGGATACGCTGTGGGCCGGATGACCAAGAGTCGTCGCGGCAAGCTCTACATCGACGATGCAAACTGGGGCCCCGACGCCGGCTCAATTGAGTACGGGTACCGGGTCCCCTTCGGCGGAATTCATGTTTTCATTGGCAAGATTGGTGAGCCGGGCCCTGAGCCGGATCTCTGCGCCGGCCTCATCGAGACGGCTCAGCGTGCACGACCCGCCCGGGCTCTACCTGCCTTGAAGCATGCTTTTGTGGGATGTGTTCATGAAGGACTCTCTGCAGGGTCTGGATCCGGTGATGAGACGGCCGCCGGCTCTGACGGCGAGTCGTCCACAGATGAGTCAAACTCGTTGTATCAACTTCAAGATGGCAGTCTCAGGGGTTGTTCCGATGGCGACAGTATTCCGGACCCTTTTGAGCCGCCGAGCCGGGTTGGAATCTTCATGGCCGGTGCATAGCCCGTTCAAAACCCTGCCGCCGGGTCAGGAAACCCGGTACCCTCGCCAGCTCAGGTGCTGATGGATCTCACAAACAAGATGACGGCCCTGTTGACCGCCACGGTTGACCCGGCGGATCAAGCTCAGCATGACGCGGAGGTGGCGCAGTTAAAGTTAGATCTAGTGAAAGCCAAGGAGGATCTGGCGGCAGAAGGGATCAGGATGGCTGCGGAGAGGGCGGCTCTCGACGCCCAGACCCAGTTGATTCAGGCGCAGTCCTTCCGGCTCACGATGGATCAGAACGCGTCCAATGAGGTCATGAGAAGGAGGCATCAAAAGGCCCAATCTCGACTCCCTCCGGTTTACGATCCTCGGAACCTCTTCAACACGACTGGTGCAGGGTCTAGTAACCCGCCAGAGATCATAGTGCCCGGGGCTGGGACACCTATTCAGCCCCAAGTGATGGGGCCTCCCCGGGTGAACCCTGCCCCGCCTCAGTACGTGCCAATACCACCGGGTCATTATGCCAACCCGCTGGAAAACATGGTCGCCGCGGCGGCACGGCTGGTGGCTCTCCCAATTGATGGCGATTCTCCAACGGCGGTTGAAAGCCGCCGGGTCAGGGATCTCCTTCAGACAGCTCTGGCGCAGCAAGAGGCGTACTCTTACAGCCGGGACAGGATCCATTCAACCCCTCGTCCAGGCTAGAGCCCGAGTTATAGCAGACACATGGTTTCAGCGACCGGCTCAAGTAATGTCCGACGCCATGACTTGCCCCCTGGCCATGGCCCGGCTCATAACGAAGCCTTTCGCACAACATACCAAGACAAAGCGCGGCAAGAGGCGGAGCAGGTGCCTCAGTTGACGGCTTACCAGACACCCCCGGCTTATCCGACGACTTCCGTCGACGTGGGTATCCCTACGAGGACTGGTGGTGTCCCTTGTTTAGTGCCGGCTCTCCGCAATGAACGTCTACCCAAGGACTTCAAAGGGCCTAGGAAGGTGCCTAATTACACGGCTGATTTACAACCCGGAGCCTGGATCGAGAGTTACGAGATGGCCATGGAATTGCTGGAGGTCAGTGAAGCGGCGATGGCCAAGTACTTCACCATGATGTTAGATGGGACTGCCCGCACTTGGTTGAAAGGGCTACCACCGAATTCCATCGGGTCTTGGGCTGAGCTGAAAGCCCGATTCATCCAAAACTTCAAAGATACCTGTAGGCAGTCTATGTCAATTGTGGATTTGACCAACTGTAAACAGCAGGAGGGAGAGTCTACGACACATTGGGTTCGCCGAGTCAAAGAGATAATACATTCATCTGATAAGATGGATGCCGGCTCTGCAGTCTTAATGTTGGAGCAGAATTGTCGTTTCCTACCCCTGAAGATGAAACTCGGGCGGCTTAAGCGCGACTGCAATGATATGGGTACGCTGATGGCGGCTCTCGTCAAGTACGCCGATTCTGATAGTACCAAGGACCCCGCTTCAGATGATGAAAGGACAGGGAAGGGAAAGAAGAACGGCAATGGCAAGGGTCCTCAGCATAACCCGGGGAACCAAGGAGGTGGCAAGCGTAAGGCCGACGGCAGCCTAGAGTTCGTGGCCAACGCCAGCTCACAGGGTAATAACCAGCGACGCAAGGGGAGGCCACCTCCCCGAGCCGGCGGGTCAGGCCCGACGCTGGAGCAGCTGTTGAATGAGCCTTGTCCAAGGCATGGCTCTAGGGAGAAGCCAGCTACTCATCTATGGAAGGATTGCACAATCATGAAGGCCTTTAAGAATTCCAATGCCTTTAATGGCAACAATGGCCGGGCGGCGGCTCAGGCGCTGGCGGTTTTCATGGCCCGGGCGGCGACTCAAATTCTAATCCTCAGAACGGTCAAGGGGGCTTTAATCAGCAGTCTGGCAAGGGTCATCAACAGCAGCAGGGGGGTTATCAGACCAATCCAAAGCATCTTAATGGTGGACAGTACCACGTATTTACCACCAGTCTGTGTAAGCGAGATCAGAAGCTTCATAAGAGGGCTGTGAATGCTGTTGAGCCGGCGGTTCCACGCTATTTAAGATGGTCTGAGCAGCCTATTGTGTGGAGTAGGGAGGATCACCCTCCCCGGGTTGATAATCCGGGTCACTTGGCCCTGGTGGTGGCTCCTCAGGTGGGAGGATATAAGTTCACTAAGGTGCTCATGGATGGAGGCATCAGCATCAACATCCTCTATTATGAGACTTTCCGTCGTATGGGGTTGATTGATAAGAACCTCAGCCAGTCAAATACTATTTTCCGTGGTGTGGTGCCTGGTAAGTCGGCTTATCCAGTTGGCGAGTTGGAAGTGGCCTTTGGAGACGAGTACAACTACAGGGTGGAAAAATTGACCTTTGAGGTGGTCAAGATAAGGAGTCCGTATCATGCCATATTTGGGCGGTCGGCTTACGCCAAGTTCATGGCACGGCCGTGTTACGTGTATTTACAGCTCAAGATGCCGGGTCACAATGGGACCATTACGGTTCATGGCAGCCGGAAGGTGGCCTTGGAGTGTGAGGAAGGCGACGCGGCTTATGCAGAATCTGTTTGTGCAACAGAGGAGTTGAAATTTTACAAGGACAATGTTGACCCAATAGATATGACCTCTCTGAAAAAGCCGACTACGGAGCATGAGCCGGCAATGAAATTTAAGTCGGCTGATGAGACTAAACTTGTTGATTTCGTTCCAGGTGATTCATCTCAGCAGTTTAGCATCAGCGCCAATCTGGATCCAAAATAGGAAAGCGCGCTCATCGAGTTCATCCGTGAGAATAGGGACATTTTTGCATGGAAACCTTCTGACATGCCAGGTGTACCTAGAGAACTCGCTGAGCAGACTCTCAATGTTGATCCGAAATTTAAGCCGGTCAGGCAATTCCTTCGGCAGTTTAATGAAGAGAGGCGGAAAGCCATTGGTGAAGAAGTGGCCCAGCTCTTGGCGGCCGGGTTTATTGTTGAAGTCTTTCACCCAGAGTGGTTAGCTAACCCGGTGCTCGTGCTCAAGAAGAATGGCACCTGGCGGATGTGTGTGGACTACACGGACTTAAACAAGGCATGTCCGGCTGATCCTTTTGCTCTTCCCCGTATTGATCAAATCATTGATGCCACGGCGGGTTGCGAGCGCTTAAGTTTCTTGGATGCTTATTCTGGATACCATCAGATTAAAATGGCAGTTAAGGACCAGGAGAAGACGGTGTTCATCACTCCCTTTGGAGCCTTCTGCTATGTGTCTATGCCTTTCGGACTCAAGAGTGCACAGGCGACTTATCAGCGTTGCGTGCAGAACTGTCTTCATAACCAGATTGGGCGCAATGTTCATGCCTATGTGGATGATATTGTGGTTAAGTCCAGGGAGAAGGAAACCTTGATAGATGATCTAAGGGAAACCTTTGATAATCTCCGGGTCTACAAGATGATGCTTAACCCGGCCAAGTGTGTTTTTGGTGTTCCTGCAGGCAAGCTCTTGGGTTTCTTGGTTTCTAACAGAGGCATTGAAGCTAACCCGGAGAAGATCAAGGCAGTCACCTCTCTGGCTAAGCCGGCGTGTATAAACGACGTCCAGCGCCTGGCGGGTCGTATCGCTGCTTTAAGCTGGTTTATAAGCCGTTTGGGTGAGAAGGCCATGCCATTGTACCAGTTGATGAAAAAAACTGATGACTTTGTCTGGAATGATGCTGCTAATACTGCTTTTGAGGATTTGAAGAGACAGCTGGCAGAGCCCCCAGTCCTTGCTGCTCCGGTTGACAAAGAGCCCTTATTACTGTATGTAGCTGCTAACACACGAGCCGTCAGTGTGGCTGTGGTGGTGGAGCGCAAGGAAGAGGGTAAGGAGCATCCGGTTCAGCGGCCGGTTTATTACGTCAGTGAAGTGCTCATCGAGTCCAAACAGCGGTATCCACATTGGCAGAAGCTTGTTTATGGTGTATTCATGGCAAGCCGGAAGCTTAAGCATTATTTCCAGGGTCACCCTATCACTGTGGTTAGTTCTGCTCCCCTTGGAGATATCATCCAAAACAGAGAAGCAACAGGGAGAGTAGCTAAGTGGGCTATAGAGCTCGGGCCTCATGGTCTGAAATATGTACCACACACTGCTGTTAAATCTCAAGCCTTGGTGGATTTCATCAACGATTGGACAGAGCTACAAGTGCCCGAAGAAAAGCCGGATAACACATATTGGACTATTCACTTCGATGGGTCCAGGCAATTGGAGGGCTCGGGGGCTGGAGTTGTATTGGCTTCCCCTAAAGGTGACAAGTTTCATTATGTGCTACGGTTGATGTTTCCTTGCACTAACAATGCGGCTGAGTACGAGGCCTTGCTCCATGGTCTTCGGATGGCTAAGGAGATGAGCTTGAGCCGGGTAAGGTGCTTCGGCGACTCAGACTTAGTGGCTCAACAAGTATCAGGCAAGTGGGATTCCAAGGACCCTCTCATGGCGGCTTATCGCCGTGAAGTTGATGCCATTGCTGGACACTTTCAGGGTTACCAAGTAGAGCACATCGATCGCAGGAAGAACGAGGCGGCTGATGCTTTAAGCCGGCTGGGCTCTCAGCGAAAACCGGTGCCGCCTAATACTTTCCTGGACGTCTTGCATAACCCTTCTATTAAGTTGCCTACAGAGGAAGACTTGGCTGTCCCTGGCCCGGAGGTACAATTGGGCGGCTCTCCACATCATCCCGGACTGGACAGTGCCCTATCTGGCTTACATGACCCGGGGAGATTTGCCTGAGGATGAAACTTTGGCCAGACAAATAACCCGGCGGTCTAAGTCAATGGTTGTTATCAATGGTGAGCTGCATCGCCGCAGTGTTACGGGAGCGTTCCAACGTTGTGTCTCCCCTGAGGAAGGTCAAGAAATCTTGCGTGAGATTCACGAAGGGGATTGTGGCCATCATGTCGGCTCAAAATCCCTTGTTGCCAAGGCTTTTCGTCATGGTTTTTATTGGCTGACGGCTCATGCTGATGCGGAGGACTTGGTCAGTAAATGTGATGGTTGCCAGAGGTTCTCGCGACGAGCTCATGTGCCGGCTCAGGAGCTGAGGATGATACCAATCACTTGGCCATTTGCGGTCTGGGGGCTTGATATGGTTGGGCCTTTTAAAAGGTCCAAGGATAAGAATACCCACCTCTTGGTGGCAGTTGACAAGTTCACAAAGTGGGTTGAAGCAGAGCCAGTTAGTAAGTGTGACGCAGCCACGGCGGTTCAGTTCATGAAAAAGGTGATATTTCGCTTTGGCTTTCCACACAGCATTATAACTGACAACGGCACCAATCTATCTAAGGGTGCTATGGAGGAGTTTTGTCAACGAGAGCATATTCGACTTGATGTTTCATCAGTGGCTCATCCTCAATCCAATGGTCAAGCTGAGAGAGCTAATCAGGAGATTCTGAAAGGCATCAAGCCCCGGCTTTTAGTCCCTTTGCAACGGACGCCGGGTTGTTGGGTGGAGGAGTTACCCTCCGTGTTATGGAGCATCAATACTACTCCTAACAGGTCTACGGGTTATACGCCTTTCTTCATGGTTTATGGAGCGGAAGCAGTCCTCCCCAGTGACATCCGTCATGACTCGCCTCGAGTGGCGGCTTATGTTGAAGCGGATAATGAACAGGCGCGCCAAGATGCTCTTGACTTGTTGGACGAACAGCGTGACGTGGCAGCAGCTCGCTCAGCAATTTACCAACAAGACCTGCGCCGTTATCACAGTCGCCGGGTTAAGTCCCGGGTCTTCCAGGAAGGTGATCTGGTGCTCCGGCTCATCCAAGATCAAACAAATGCGCACAAGCTATCCCCGCCTTGGGAAGGGCCCTTTGTGGTCAGCAAGAACTTGCACAACGGGTCATACTACCTTATTGACGTTCGGGAGCATAAAGATTCACGAAAGTCGGAGGAAGAGACCCGTCGGCCGTGGAACATAGCTCAGCTTCGGCCTTATTACACTTGAGCCACCGGCTCTCATAATGTACATATTTCTATAAGCCATGTATATATTATGATAAGCAATAAAGCAGGACCTCTGTCCTTTTTCTCCTCCAAAAGTAACTGTGTTGTTTCCATTACAAGATCACATGGTAACTTGGAGGTGGATCCGGCTTATGATCGTATCCGAATCTAGTCGTACGCAATATAATCACTTGGGGGCTTCCTGTTCAAACATAGGTCGTATTCGAACCAAAGAGAACATAGTTGTCGATACCCATTTGATTGGCAAAGTGCCGAGCTCATTGGGGAATTTTCTTTGATCATATTTGAATCATAGCTCAACCCCCTTTGGGAACCGACATGGATCGTATTCGAATCAGCGTCGTTAAACAACTCTTAAGGTCATTTGGGGGCTTCCTGTTCAAACATGGGTCGTATTCGAACCAAAGAGAACATAGCTGTCGGTACCCTCTTGATCGGCATCGCCAAACCCACTGGGGGCTATATGATCGCATTCGAATCTTAGCTTAACCCCTTTGGGACGGGTCTCTGATCGTATTCGAACCGGAAGCCCCTAAGTTTTGATTTTCTGATTTACAACAAGCTCTTCTGGTTGTATCAACAGTGTACACGGCGGTTCTTATTCCGCCGACTTAACTTTGATTCACAGTGTTAGTCACACACAATCAGCATTATCAAGACTGGTAAACCGGAGTTGAGGTACCAGCCTTATTATCCGGGTTACATAAACCGGAAGCATACTTGAAGGCCTGTAAGTATGCTATTATGGTTACATCAAGGACACAATTGAGGACCAGTCTTTGGTGACTTAGATTCATATTCCGGGTTATATGTATGAGATTATGATTCTCAGCGCGGTAAGCCGCCTAGAGACTTGTGGCTTGTTTTTTCTATGCAGGATAGTTAAAGACAGCTATTTGAGCTTAAGGAAAATAAATGATCAATTATGACCCGGAAGAATATAAGGAAACAACTTCAATGGAGTTAAGCATTCAACACGTGCACGATGGCACGACAAAGTTAAAATGTTGGTCCTACTCTATTACAAGACTCCCCGAGTCCAAAAGGGTGAAGCGTTGTTTAAACAAGCCGCCTAAAGAGTCAAGATGCTTGCCGGGTCGAAGCTTCCGGCTCATCCCTCTCTGCTCCTCCGGCTGTTCCCAAGACCTGGAAGGTTGACGATTTCCAGTCAATGCCGCTCAAAGCTTCAAATTGAGCTTCCTCGTCAATTAACCCGGCCGGGTCAATTTCCGGGGCAAAGGTGTGCTTATGAGTCGGCGGGACCAAGCTGATGGCTTCATAACGCGGAGTGGGGATCCTCTGATTCTCTGCGTCATAGCCTGGCTGGTACTTGGTCAAATCGGTGTCATTCCCAATCAGGATGGCCACCGGGCGCACGATCTTCACACAGGCAGCAAAGTCTTTTTGGTCGAAGGGGGTGCTGTCCTCCTTCAGGCTGGGGTAACCAAGTGCAATGTCAGCCGGGTCTAGCTCTAGAAGGAAAGCCTTAGCCCGACTCAGAGCAGCTATGGCTCCGGCTCTTGCAGAAGCTCGTCGCAGCTCTTGGAATCGCTGAGGAAGAACGGCAAGCCGACGAAGTACGTCTGCCACGTGAGTCAGAACCTCGTTGGATAGGGCCACAATGGCCAAGGCGCGCTGTGACCCGGTGTAGAGTTGCTCCACCAGAGTGTACACGGCCTTCAACTTGGTCAGCACATTTTGATTGAGGTTGGCACTTCTGGGACCTGTTTAACAAGGTAAGATAAGCCGCTCGCAATGATGGGAGTTATGAGACATAAAGGCTATAAACTTGTCGAGAGCCGGCAGAATAACTTACCGAAGATTGCGGCGACCATTTGTGACACATGGCGCTTTAAGCCGGAGAGTTCGGCGGTTCTCTCCGTCAGAGCCTTCTCCGCCTGTTCGGCCCGGCTTACCAGAGCAGCTTTCTCTTCGACCCAAGCTTTCCTTTCAGCCTCAAACTTCTTCTTCAGCTTCTCTTGAGCAGCAATACTGGATTCAAATATGGCGTTGGCCTTCCGGGTCTCAGTTTCCTGAGTCTTCAGGCGGTTCTTCAGCTCAGAGATATCAGCCTCAAATTTTTTGCAAGCAGCCTGCACAATTTCCGGGTTATAGTATGAACAATTATTATGCAATTTTAAAGTCCCAAGCACTTTCCAAGCAAAGACACTTGGCACTTGGGGGCTAATGCATGTCGAAAGTTTCTATCTACAAATTACCGGTTCATGGAAGTAAGCCGGAAATTAAGTCTACAACATATTCTATCATAAGTCGTAGACTTGGGGGCTAGTATGGTAAAGATGATTATGCAGTAAGCAGTAGAGTGGTACCTCAGACTTCTGTTGTATCTGCTTCACCATGTCAATCTCCAAGTCCCGGCTGCTGTGCACTTGATTGACATAGCCGGAGATGATCTCTCCAATGCTCAGGTTGGCGTAGTTGGTGATGTCCAGCTTGGCCCGACGACGCTCTAGCAACTCTTCCTTCGCAGAGCACTTAGCCAGCGCAGTGGGTCTCCCCGGCTCGACAAACTCCGTCCGGGTGATTACCACGTCCAGGTCATCGGCCGGCTGAGCCGGGCTGGAGATGTCCGGGTTGGTGGAAGTCTCCATGGCTGGCTCGTCGGTTGGAGTGGTGGCTTCAGGAGCAGAGGCAGCTGGCGGCTCTTAGGCTGAAACCTCCGGCTCAGGCAAGACCGGCTCTTCGACCGGCTTATTCTTCTTCGCTCTCTTACTGAGCTTTGCCTGGGCACTGAAAGAACAAAAGGTTAGTACAAAAGCATGAGTAAAGATAAGCACAACAAGAGATGATCATCATTACCCGGGTACGGTCTTGAAAGCCGGCAGGTTCGATTGCATCGAGTCACCAGAGGAAGGTGAAGTTTCCTGATAGTTTTAATCAGAAGAATTGAGCGGTTGACGTGTAACACCCGCCAAAGGATGAAAAGGATATAAGTTGGAGATAACCTCGGTCCGGCGCTTCCTCGACGCTTCAGGTAAGCCGGAGGAGAGGTCTGCATCTTTGTTGGTCCGGGTGTGCCGCCGGCTCTCATGAATCTGTTTCTTCAAAAGAAATTGAGGATCTTGATAAGCTAAGGGATGTGAAAATCTTACTTTCTGGGTTACTCTTCGGACTTTCAGCCTTGGCAAGGGCTCCGAGTCGGAGGAAAGTGTCATTACCTCTTCAGTTACCGGGTTACTTGCTCCGGTGTCATCCTGTGGATAGTCAAGTTAATAAGGTGGCCAAAAGACAGCAGAAAAGCGGAAACAAAAACAAGAGCCTACAGATTCAGGGGTTACCTCTGACTCGGAGCTATCGCTTAGCTGAAGCAGCTCTGAGGCAGTAGGCCTGCTACCCTTCTTGCGAGGAGCGGCTCTCCTGGCGGCTTTCTTAGCCTTCCTGGCCTTCTTGGCCGCCTCATGGTCATATTTGACCTTCCAGAACTTGTCATTAGCCTGAAATATACAACAAAGATTTCTTAAAGTTCAGAGGGAAATTATTCAAAGGAAAACCAAGGTGTTCAGGTCAGGGACTTACCGCCGGAGCCGGGTTAGCTTGGCAGAAGGGGTTCAAGCCGGTCCTCCCACAGTCGGCTAGGCTCTCATTCAGGAGAGACTTGGTCATGTCGTCCACAACATCTTCAGGAAGATCATTGGGACTGTGCCGCAGAGGGTCATCCTTTCGGCCCGTATAAGCACACATTAAGCCGGGGCGGCGGCTCAAAGGGATCACCCGCCAGGAGAGCCAAACCCGGACCAGATCAATGCCGTTGAGGCCATTGCCCAGGAGAGCCTTGATCTTGTTGATGGTGGGGATCAGAGGTTGACGCTCCGCCTGAGATAGTTTGTCTGGCAGAGGGTGGTTTGGTTCCAGACGCACGGCACGAAAGCCGGGCAGAGGGCTCTCGTCAGCCGGAGACGTGTCCTGGCAATAAAACCACGTCTGGTTCCAGTCCTTTGGATGGCTGGGCGGCTCAGCGTAAGGAAAGAGGCAGTCTCTCCGGCGTTGAATGGAGATTCCACCAAGTTCCAGGCTCGGTCCGTTGGCGCACTCATTCTGGCGGTTCAAATAGAATAGCTCTCTAAAGAGCAGAAGGCTGGGCTCTTCTCCAAGGTAGACTTCGCAAAATACTTGGAAGTTGCATATATTCGATACCGAATTGGGTCCTATGTCTTGTGGCCGCAGATCAAAGAAATTCAGCACATCTCTAAAGAACTTTGAGCCGGGCGGTGCGAAGCCCCGGCTCATGTGATCCGCAAATATCACCACCTCCCCATCCCGTGGTTGCGGTCTCTCCTCTGACGGGTCAGGGGCACGGTAAGAGATGACATCCTTCTTGGGCAGATAACCCGTCTTCACGAAGTCCGCTAAGGTTTCGTCAGTAACAGTGGATCTCATCCAGTTGCACGTGATGGGTGCCTTGGGAGCTTTGGGAGGCATGGTGAAAGACGGAAGCCTATGATAAAAGGAAATGTCCGGTTCAATTATAAGCCGGAGGAAGTTTACAGTTCAATGTTTAAAGTGGCGGCTTATGAAGGGGCCTAATGACATATGGTTAAGTGCATCGGGTTATCTAAGCCGCTGGAGGTATCGAGAGTAATTCAAATTGTCTACAGCTTTATCACAAATGAGCTGGAAAATTTTACGGCGCGTGGCTTCTTTTAAGCCGGAAATGTAAGCCGCCATAGCTCAGCAGATGCAGTTTTTTACTAAGTGTGGTGAAAACAAGTTTCACATATCGCAGTAATTATTTTGGATCAAAACGGTCGGCTAAAGAGCAAAGTTTCTAGACCTAAAACAGACGCAGAAGAAATTTATAGGTTCGAACGGAGCCTTTATGCAGGGAAAAGGGATCTATATACATTGGGAACGGGTGTGAAACAACTACCGCAACAGTTCTATGCAGTCTACAGATCAAGAAGGGGTGGTAATGATGAAATCTACCAAGAGCTCGCGATGAACGGCGACGAACATGGGAAGAACAACAAGAACCCTAATGCGGATCTATTCTACAGAGTAACAAAGGCTTACGGGTACTGGAGAGTCGCGGAGGTCGCCGCCGTTTATCTGGTCACGTCAGGTTGATGCAGCGGCCTGAGTTGGTGAAGACAAGAAAACCCGCGGCGGCGGCGGCGATGGAGCTCGAGCGGGAGAACAGTGGCGAGAGGAGGAAGACGAGTGACTGGAGGCTCATCGGGCCGGGCTATTTATAAAGTGAGGCTCATAAGTGGGCGCGAGAAACAAGGAGGCCACGGCGCGGTTATCTCACCATAAAAACGCCTCGATTTTTGGGACGGCAATTAAAGATAAGATCCGTTGCGGATATGGCGGAGTAAAAAATGGACTTAATGGAAGATGACGTCATGGCGGGTTACCAGAAATCCAGAAGATGACGTCACGGCGGGTTATAGCTTTCACGCGACCATAAGCCGGAAGATTTCTCTCTCTCAAAGGAATTGAAGATTGACATGAACCGGTTCAAATCAATCTGGGGCCTAATGTTGAGGATATAAACCTTAGAGTCACCCGCCAGGAGGGGCCGGGTTACTCATAATGGTCATCGCTCGAAGCCCGGCGCTAAGCTTGAAGACGGCGGGCCAAAGATGGGCTTAAGACCCGGAGATGGCTTAAGGCCCGTAGTTACAACCGCCATTATGGTAGAACTTGTAGTGTAAGGCAAGAATAGTTGAGAGTCCGAGCCGGACACTCTTATGAGCCGGCCAGGACTCTGAGAGCTGCTGGGCGTCAACCTATCTATATAAAGGGACGACCCGGCGGTGGTTCAGGACAAGTAAGATCTCGTCGAAAGCCAGGCACAGCAATTAAGCTCCCTGGTCATCGAAACCATAAGCAATACCACCTCAACTGGACGTAGGCTTTTACCTTCACCGTAAGGGGCCGAACCAGTATAACCCTCGTGTTCCTTGTCCCGTTTAACCCCTTCAAGCTTCCTAGCTGCGATGGCTCCACGACTAAGTCCTAGTTTGAGGACATCTGCCGTGACAATTCCACGACAATACCCGTAGTGCACCTTTATAGCCACCCAGTTACGTTGTGACGTTTGGCACACCCAAAGCACTCCTATGGTATCCGGGAGTTGCACAATCTCATGGTCTAAGGAAATGATACTTGACATTTGGAAAAGCTCTAGCAAACGAACTACACGATCTTGTGCTATGCTTAGGATTGGGTCTTGTCCATCACATCATTCTCCTAATGATGTGATCCCGTTATCAATGACATCCAATGTCCATAGTCAGGAAACCATGACTATCTGTTGATCAACGAGCTAGTCAACTAGAGGCTCACTAGGGACATGTTGTGGCCTATGTATTCACACATGTATTACGATTTCCGGATAACACAATTATAGCATGAACAATAGACAATTAGCATGAACAAGGAAATATAATAATAACCATTTTATTATTGCCTCTAGGGCATATTTCCAACAGTTTGACCGATAAAGATCTTCGTAGAATATGTGGGAGCCAATATGAGCATCCAAGTTCCGCTATTGGTTATTGACCGGAAACGTGTCTCGGTCATGTCTACATAGTTCTCGAACCCGTAGGGTCCGCACGCTTAATGTTCGGTGACAATCGGTATTATGAGTTTATGTGTTTTGATGTACCGAAGATAGTTCAGAGTCCCGGATGTGATCACGGACATGACGAGGAGTCTCAAAATGGTCGAGACATAAAGATTGATATATTGGACGGCTATATTCGGACACCGGAATTGATCCGGGTGATTTCGGAGAAAACCGGAGTGCCGGAGGGTTACCGGAACCCCCCAGGAGAACTAATGGGCCTCATGGGCCTTAGTGGAGAGAGAGGGCCGGCCAGGGATGGCCGCGCCCCCCCCCCTTGGGAGTCCGAATTGGACAAGGAGGGGGGCGGCGCCCTCCTTTTCCCTTCTCCCTCTCCTCCTTCCTTTCCCCTCCTAGTAGGAGTAGGAAAGGGGAGTCCTACTCCTACTAGGAGGAGGACTTCTCCTCTCCTGGCGCGCCACAAGGGCCGGCCGGCCTCCCCCTTGCTCCTTTATATACGGGGGCAGGGGGGCACCCTAGAACACACAAGTTGATTGTTTCCAGCCGTGTGCGGTGCCCCCCTCCATCATAATCCACCTCGGTCATATCGTTGCAGTGCTTAGGCGAAGCCCTGTGCTGGTAGCTTCATCATCACCGTCACCACGCCGTCGTGCTGACGAAACTCTCCCTCGACACTCTGCTGGATCATGAGTTCGAGGGACGTCATCGAGATGAACGTGTGCTGAACTCGGAGGTGCCGTGCGTTCGGTACTTGGATCGGTCAGATCGTGAAGACGTACGACTACATCAACCGCGTTGACAAAACGCTTCCGCTTACGGTCTACGAGGGTACGTGGACAACACTCTCCCGCTCGTTGCTATGCATCACCATGATCTTGCGTGTGCGTAGGAATTTTTTTGAAATTACTACGTTCCCCAACAGCAGGAGCGTCGGCGGCGGCGGACGACGAGAGCTTGTCGGGGAACGACGGCGGCGGCGGACGACGGGGGGTGCGGGGAGTGAGAGTGGAGAGGGAGAGTGGAGAGGGAGAGTGGGGCGGCCGGTTGGGGGCGCGCAACATTGAACTTAGTAGTAGGGCGGGATAGTATAACGCGCTACTGCTAAAATCCATAGCAGTAGCGCGTTCTGAAAACGCGCTACTGCTAAGGCTAAGCATGTAAAAAAATCAAAAATACATTAGTCATCAATGATCTTTTTCTGTAGAATCTAAATTATTGTGGCCACGGATCCTACACAAGAGTTAAGTGAAGACCAAATGCTTGTGATGGTTTGAGAAATAACGTATTTAAGGTGGTAAACACCCTGTTCGCTTAGTAGTATGGGACTAAACTTAGGCGTGAGGGGATGAGACTTTAGCAGTAGCGATTGTTGAAGAAAAGCGCTACTGCTAAAAACTTTAGCAGTAGCGCTTCTTTTGGAAAGACGCTACTACAGCACATGGTTTGGGGGCGACGCCCTGGCAATTGTAGCAGTAGCGCACTTATCCCCGCTACTGCTACCTGTGTATTAGTAGCATGCACTTTTGAAGCGCACTACTGCTAAGTAGCAGTAGCGTCTGTTTTTATGCCGCGCTGCTGGTAAGATTTTGTGTATAAGGTGTTTCCTAGTAGTGGAAGGAGACCGTCGATGCGGCCGTCAGTGGAGCGAGGAACTTCCTTTTCGCCTTTCCTAACTCTCGCACGGGGAAATTGTTGTGGATGCAAACAGCGCCCCCCATGAATGCTTTGCTTTACTACTGAAATTCAGAGAAATATTTAGGACCTCTTTGATTTGTGGGATTTTTAAAATACTGCAATGCCACGTTTATTTATACATCTTATTAGGATTTTAGTTTGTTAAATTTGCATCACATGAAAAACAAATGTATATCCCATTTGGTAGTTTAGGGATCTCAACGTAAATTTTATTATGCTCGAGGTGTTTGTACTTCTTATCAACTTTTATTGTACATTCAGATCTTCCGGGAAAAAATGCATCACATGAAAACTCAAAGAAATTTTCCAAGATATCTAAGTCCATGCAAAAATTTGCAAATGAATCCTTAGGAGAAATTCTTATAAGATATACAATCATATAAATCAAATACGTGACATAGATTTTTTTCAAGGCAGTCAATCCTGTGAGTTCCTATTAGAATATTTTAAATCAAAGAAGCTCTTGCTAGTACAAAACTTAACCTTAATTTATAAATAAGTAGGTATTCTGTACAATCTCCGTAGCAAACAGTTTGTTTGTTGTAAGAATCATATTTTTCTTGTGTGCATCTAATCGCGCAATTTGTTAAAAATAGCTTGCTCCGCACTAGGTGGTGTGTGAGTGTGGTGGCATAAGTCTATGGTGTAGTTGGCGTTCCTTCCATCTACTAACACAAGGCCATTTTGTTTTTCATGTCAAATTTTGACTCATAAATTTAGTCAACAAAATATGGGTTATATGTCATCAAAACTGTATTATCAAAAAGTTCTTTCAAATGTGCATCCAGTGATACTTTATGTGACATATAACTCATGTTTTGTTGATAAAATTGATGGCCGAAGTTGGACATAAGAATATGGAGTCGCCTTTTATTAGTAGATAGAGGGAGTAGATGATATGTTACAGTACTCTACACTTCCATGATGGAAAAAAAATCCAAACCTGGATTTATAGTGTGTTGTGAATTTTCAGTTTGCCAATGATGACTGCATTCTTAACTAGATACGAGGTAAACGACATAATTTAGTTCTTATATTTGAATTTCATTCTCATGACCAAGTTGACATTTTTCATGGCTAAAAATATCCTAGTAGCTACTACTCGTTCTAATTATCCAAGTATTTCAAAATTATTAATACAGTAGTCGTGAAACTAAACTAAAACTACGGTTGACAAAAAAATTCCATCAAAGCAAAAGAGAGAGAGCACACTTAAATGCCCAACTCTCTTCTTCTATAACGCAATGCGGGAGTTCGCCGCCCTCTGACGATGTTCCGTAAATTCCTGTGGATGCAAACAACGGCCCTCGTGAATGCTTTGCTTTACTACTGAAATTCGGATCAACACAAAGAAATTTAGGGATCTCGATGTAAATTTTATAATGCTCGAGGTGTTTGTACTTATCATCAACTTTAATTGTAAATTTAGATATTCCGGGAAAAAAATGCATCACATGAGAACACAAAGAAATTTTCTAAGAGATGCGAGTCCATGCAAAAAGTTGCAAATGAATCGTTAGGAGAAATTCTTATAAGATTCAATCGTATAAATCAAATATGTGACATATTTTTCTAAGGCAGTCAATCCTCCGAGTTCCTATTAGAATATTTTAAATCAGATAAGTTCTTACTAGTACAAAACTTAACCTTAATTTATAAATAAGCAGGTATTGTGTACAATCTCCGTAGCATACATTTTGTTTATTGTAAGAATCATGTTTTTTTCTATGTGTATTGAATCGTGCAATTTGTTAAAAATAGCATGCTCCGCACTAGGTGGTGTGCGAGTGTGGTGGCATAAGTCTATGGTATAGTTGGTGTTCCTTCCATCTACTAATACAAGGCCATTTTTGTTTTTCGTGTCAAACTTTGACTCATAAATTTAGTCATCAAAATTGTATTATCAAAAAAGTTCTTTGAAATGTGCATCCAATGACATACTTTATGTGATAGTATATAACTCATATTTTGCTGATAAAATTGATGGTCAAAGTTGGACATAAAAATATGGAGTGGCCTTTTATTAGTAGATAGAGGGAGTAGATGATATGTTATACTACCCTACACTTCCATGATGGAAAATAAAAATTCCAAACCTAGATTTATAGTGTGCTGTGAACTTTCAGTCTGCCAATGATGACTGCATTCTTAACTAGATACGAGATAAACGACATAATTTAGTTCTTACATTTGAATTTCATTCTCATGACCAAGTTGACATTTTTCATGGCTAAAAATATCCTAGTAGCTACTACTCATTCTAATTATCCAAGTATTTCAAAATCATTAATGCAATAGTCGTGAAACTAAACTAAAACTATGGTTGACAAGAAAAATAAGTTCCATCGAAGCAAGAGAGAGAGAGAGAGAGAGAGAGCACACTTAAATGCGCAACTCTCTTCTTCTATAATGCAATGCGGGAGTTCCCCGCCCTCTGACAAGGTTTTGTAAAAAATGCTCAACTTCGATTGCAGGAATTTGAAAACATAGAAACGCAAAAATGCTGGAATGAGATGTCATGTACAATGGAATCCTACAAAATTTCAACACAAGGATCCTTCGATATGTGCCTTTTGATGGTGCACATGAAACATACACATGAATTTTGAAGAATCGAGGAGTGAGGATAGAGAGTGAGAGTGGAAATGCGCTGAGTTTCTCAAAGGAAATAAAATAAAATGAGGTTTAAGCTCATGTTGAGATTCCGATGAAACAAGAGGCATATGAATGTAGCAGCCCCAATCATATGATCCAAAGGGCTTCCATAGAAAAACAATCATAAGATTGGAATCCTCTGAAATGGCTCTAAAATTCCTAGGATCCAAAAAGGGCTGAAGTTTGAAATACCAAATCACCGATCCATTTTGATTCATAGATCATCTGGACAAACAAATGTAACCAAGCCCATGAATGTAAGTAGTGACTCTATTCCTTCAGCGGTATGGTGTGTCCGTCAACTATGAGGCGTCTGTGATGACTTTGTCAATCTCAAGATCCATCTGTTCAGTCCAATAGAGGTGTTTGTATAAGCAGTGTATGCATAAATATGCGTTCATAGGAAGAATGTGCATGCGTGTTTGTAAGTGCATGTATCTGCTCTGTACTGTGTTTTTTTTTGACTGGTGCTCTGTACTGTGTTTAATAAAATACTCCTCTTATCTCAAAATTTTAGATTTCTCGTTTTATAAGTCTCAATTTGATTGTTCTGCATCACATGAGAAAATTGACCAATGCGTGTACTTCATGCATGCATGTATTGCAATTAATGCATTGGTAAACATAATTTTTTAAGAAAAACGAACACATTAATTAAGTGTTTTTGCAAATTACAAAAATTACTCCGCCACTCACCATCTATCTTGGTTGGTGAGATTTTTGAATTGAGCCATATAACCGGAAATGAGGTAGTAGAGGTTGGGTTGTTAGGGCATCTCTAAGCGAACCCTCAAGCTGCCCGCATATGTTCAAACCACACGGTCCGGACGTGTTTTGCCATCCAACCTGGCTCTTGCATCTGTGTCCGCGGACGGATGCAGTGTCCTGTTTGCGGGTCAGCGTTGGAGATGTCTTTAAATTTATTTTTTATCATCCACTGCCTTTTTCTAATCGACTAAATAAATAATTTTAAAATATGAGAAATACAGATTTTTTTTTTTGGCATGGAGTAATACAGATCCGTGCTCACCTCTGCAACAATCTGGGGTGCACCGTACAATTCCACGCCGCGTTTCCTGCACTTTCCAGTCAGCGCGGAAGCAAAACGATAGAGGCGTATCCACTATGGCGGCAACCTACTGCGCCTACCCCGCCGCCTCCGCCGCCGCCGCCGCAAACCCTACCAGACGCCGCCTGCAAACCCTAACCGCGCCGGGCGCCCTACCTGCTGCTCGGAAACCCAGCCGCCAACCCCCCTCCTTCCTCTCTTTCCGGCGCCCGAATGCAGCGCTGCCGCCGCTCCGCGTCGCTGGCGCTGACCCGCAGGTGAGATCTCCGGATTCTCCTCGCTGTTGTCACTACGAGATTTGTTCTCTACTCGGATCCTAGAGAATTTCGCCTCTCTGGCCCTCTTCTTGTTTGAGAGACAGAGGGATTAACTGACTGGGAGAAGTGGTCCTCTAGCAGAAGAAAGCTGAGAAGATTACAACTCTTTTAGCTCCAGATTTTTCTTCTGTGTTTATGCTGTGAGGTGTTACGTTTGGTGGTTCATAATATTATTTTCAGTGAAAAGCTTCACTTAGAGTACTTGAGCAAGTAAGGGTGAATTTTGATGTGTGAGGTTGACACTGATAATTGATAAGCATTCATTTTACAGTACACATACAGTATGCTCTTACTTACTTACGAAGCCTTTGATCCCAAACAAGTTGGGGTAGGGTAGATATGAAACCCTTTCACGAAGGACTTCCCAGGAGGTCACCCATCCTAGTACTACTCTCGCCCAAATGGGTTTCATACCCAAAAGACTGGCTAGTTTTTACGTTGGCTCGCCAAGCCTATCACAACCCTTAGATCTGAAACCCTTTCACGAGGACTTCCTAGGAGGTCACCTATCCTAGTACTACTCTCGCTCAAATGGGTTTCATACCTACGGGACTGGCTAGTTTTTACGTTGGCTTGCCAAGCCTATCACAACCCTCCTCCTTTACCCGGGCTTGGGACCGGCTATGCCTAGAAGACATAGGCGGAGTTACATACAGTATGCTCTGAACAAAAAAAAATCATAGCGGGGAATGTTGTTTTTGCACTCATCAGCTGAACTGAACAAGATTGAGCATAGTGATAGAGCGAGTGTTATAGGTGTTAAGACACAATAGCAGATATGCATGTTAAGCTACTTTTTCAACTCATGAGACATAATTATTGAATGACCAAAATATTGGCACAGGTACGGCAAAACTGAAATGTAAAATAATCGGTTGATCATCAAAGAAAAATCTGTAGCTTATTGTTATGTACATCAGTACATGAAGGATTTGATTTATCAAGTTTCACTAAACTGTTTAGTTTACCGCAGGTTGTAAATGGCGAAGATTTCCCTCCTATGAATGACCTAATTCGACTATACAAGAAAGCCTTTCTAGATGGAAACGAAGATGTTGTTAGTGACATCGAGAAGGCAATCACTAGCATGGAGGAAGAGAGAAGTAAAGCAGCTTCTCAGTTTGAAAGTATCACAGCTGAAATAGCTTCAGGGAAGAATAAGTTTCTTCGCTTAAATGCTGATCTAGAGAATTTCCGGAAGCAGACTGAAAAGGACCGTGCAAAGTTTACATCGAATATACAAGTGGAACTTGTACAGAGTCTGTTGCCTCTGGTTGACAGCTTTGAGAAAACAAATGTAGAGGTCACCCTAGAGACTGAGAAAGAGCAGAAGATTAGCGCAAGCTATCAAGGCATATACAAGCAATTAGTAGAAACACTGAAAAACTTAGGCGTAGGGGTTGTGGAAACTGTTGGCAAGCCATTTGATCCAGTGGTAAGTATTGTTTACATCCTTCTTTATATATACTTCATCTGAGTGACTGCTTTAAGTTTTATTGCAACATGCTAAAGATTTCATATTACACGCATATTGATACGCCGTTAGGTTTATTTTTGATGTAGTGTGGTGATACGTAGATGATGTAGGCTTGTTAGTTTAACATTATGGTTGTACTCGACAGGTGGATTGCTGGCAATCTGCTGGTCAAACGATTCTTTCATACTTACAACCTGGTTCATATTCTGTAGTGAGTTTATCTTAGCTGCCACACGTTTCATCAACATGCATTTTGTGAATTTATATGATCTCTTCGGCTGAAAAAAGTCACCTGTCTACTGCTTTGAACACTTTGCACAAGTAGGAACATCACTTTTGTCCTTCTCAAAACAAATTGGAGGATAAATAATAACTACTAGCCTCTAAATTGATTGTGCTGTTACAGTTTGACACACACGCCTTTTTTGCTCATTTTAATAAGTACCTAACATTCCCTGCAAAAAAAAAAGTACATAACATGGTTTGAATTCATCATGTATGCACAATGGTTCCACCTGGAAGTACGGAGCCATGCTCATGCTACTCTTCTTTTCGCATCATATGCAACATAATACAAGTTGATACCCTCTTTCTTTTTAAGGTTCATGAGGCTATCGCGCGTGAAGAATCCACAGAGTTCAAGGCAGGGATTGTCTCACACGAAGTCCACCGAGGGTTCCTTCTGAGGGAGAGGGTGCTAAGGCCTGCCGCGGTGAAGGTCTCTAATGGTCCTGGTGACCAAAACGTGAGCTCCACATCTTCGGAGGAGCCCGTGGAGGACACCAAAGAGGATGCCGCCGTGTGAACCCGCCAGAAACCTGGCGCCAGCATTTACCAAGTCGTTGTTGCTGGAGCACCATTGTTTGGGAGCTCTCGTTGTACTGTTAATATGGAGCAGAGTCATTTATGAGAATGTACATCTATGGTGATCTGCAACTTTGCAAGTATCCTAAAGAATTTTACTTTGGTGCAATCTAGCTTGAGTCCTTACACGTGAACACTGGAGATTTAACCTGTACTACCTTGTTAGCTCTAACCAGTATTCTTAAGTTTGCTGATGTTCTTAGTAGAGTAGTGCATGACTCAAGTGGAGACAGCAGCTCTCAGTTTCATCTCTCTCTCGGACGGCGAACTAGCTACTACGGGTGTGGTGACTCCTGGGTCCGCGTTTGGTCCGGTCCGGCCCGACTACTTCAGCAGCAGATGAACACAAACCTTGCGAAACAACAAATTTAAATTTACGTATGACATATCAAACTGTTTATACAAAAAAGAACAATCCTTCGGGGGTGAATACACCATTGAACAAATGAACAAAATGCTGTGGAAACTATGGTACACTCGTGCGCTAGGTCCAGACGACCAAAACACTAACCATCTACTCTAGTGGTTGAGCAAACCGTGCAGACCTTGTCCTCACGGAGTGGCCAAGATCCTGGACTGGACGTGTGTTCGTGTGTTTGTTGTGTCCGTGAGATGCTGCTGGTGCTGCAGCAGAAATTTAAATGTTTATTTCCAGCTAATACTAGAACAACTCGTGTTCATTCGTCGAATTCAGTTTCAGCAGCAAGATTTAGCGCCACATCAGAAGAATTTGTAGTCCGGAGGCTGCTGGTCCCAAACCTCCATAAAACCTGGAAAAATGAAAGAACAGTTTCAGAAATTGCAACCCAGTCTTGGGGAAAGACGGAACATAATGCCAGGAGTTTAGAAGCATCACGCGGCTGTCATGGACGGCAGGCTGCATTTTTCAACAAGCAAAACTAGCATGTTGTTCATTTTCTTTTCTTTTCTTGAGAGGGGAACAAAAGGAATTCAAAGCAATCTACACAGAATAAGTTCGAACTTAGATGATTTTATGCAAACATATGATCCACAGCTCCGGCAACTGACAGCATTCTGGAATGTGTGAGCTGACCCAAACTACGCACATACAGCTCAAAGTATAAGCTAAAATCTAGTATGAGACACCCCCTTTTTCCAATTCTACAAATAGTTGTGGTTTGCCGACTAAAGTCAAAGTATAGGCACACTACATCATCAGCATTTCCACTATCTCATTTTTCTGCACTAAATACAAAAGGCTATGCTGCAAGGATAACCGATATGTGCAGAACACCAAATATGAATTGAACCTTAGTGCTTGCAAGTTTAGAAATTAGAACTTTGGCATATTTTTTGTAGTCATATAAGTTTCAACATTCTACGAAGTAGGTAAATGAGAGGTAGGCCGCACTTCACAGAAACAACAAAACAAATATAAAAAGAACATAATAGAGAAGTATCAATTACCAATATCACCTAGAGAATCATATATTGGATCATCCATGACAGTAATGACCTGCAAGAAAAATATATTTATTCATTACTTGTTAAAGCTATGTGGCATTATGATGGTAACTCCACGAAATTTCACTTGCTCTAGCGGACTACCAGTACCAGCAAACCTCACCTCTGGATCATTTAGGCCCATCTCAGCATGAAGGTCTGCATGTAATGGTGGGTAGCATGGCATATCAGCACCAAGGAAATCTGGAATTGCGATGTTATAACCATCTTGCGTGCCAGGGAAAATGTTTGTGTTCACACTAGAGCTCATCATATTATCCATGCTTGGATATACCATCTCACTTCTGATAGACAGCAGATTGTATTAGTACGGAAAAATAGATTAAAAAAATTTGAAGCATGTAGCAAGCATAACGGATATAGAAATATATATCAAGGCAACTTATAAAACAGGTGTCAAGTTATAGTCTTATACATGATTGGTTTGGCCACTGAAATGGTTCCCCCATGTTACTGACCGGTGGACTACACAAATATACTGAAGGCGTGGTTGTACCATCTTGAGCATTACTTTGGCGTAGTGCCACGCTGCTTCACATATACATAGTAGGTTTGGTTTAGAAAGCAATCGACAAAATGTTCCTTTTTAGCTGAATTACTTCAAATTCCAGTAGCTACAAATGAGTCACTTGTTCTCTTTTACTGTGAATGCAGTAGCTCATTATATTAATGCCCTCTGTTGCTGATGCTAAGATGGCAATGTTTTCCAGGAAATCAGTAATGAAACTATTGGCCATATAGTTTCCAGCATATTTACCTATCAACAGTTTTTTGAAGATCACTGAGCCAATTACTGCTTAACTGGCTAGTGGCTACACAAAAAAGATTGCCTAAACTTAAGTAGTCCAAGACAAGTTTCTTCAAGGCCAGTCATGATAAATCCATAATGTCAAAAAGGAAATGAAATGTTCACTCTTGTCTTGTGTATCTATCAGCCAATGTTTAGGAAATCGTTAACTGGTAACTGCTCGGCCGGCTGGCAAGTAGGGGATTACTAGGCGAATTGGCCCATAAATCAGTTCATTGGCTACTTGGTGGCTGACCGAGCAGGGATTAATCAGTCAATTAAATGATTTATCGGACGATATTTTGAAAAATGCTATCAGCAGAATGAAATAGCAGACAGATGGGAGGATGAAGGAACTTACTTTGGTCTTAAAGTATCAGACACACTAGGTTCAATTGGAGGGTCATCTTCAATATCAATTATTTGAATAACCTTATCGTTTAATGGAATTTGGGCAAATCTGTCAGTATTACCAGCATTGTTACCCACAGTTGTTCCAAAATCAAAATGCTGCTGATTTTGCGCCTCCATTGAACATACAACACTGGAGCACTGGCCGAAACCAGGATCATTTCGTATATCAGCAAGCTCTGGACTACCAATGAGGTTGAGATCACATATTTTAAATGAGCTAGATTGACCAAGTTCTTCCTCTTTTATCGTGACAACAGCTTCATCTTTGATATTAGGTAATAATTCCACACTATCTGTTGTTTTCCCTTTATCAGCTGAATCAATCAAGTCTACATCTTGTGGTGGTGTGTCAATATTGTAAATTTGCACTTCTTCCCTCACTTGAAGCTTCGAACAATCGTACTGAGAAGCAAGTGTAGGATTCAGTCCATCACACTCCTTAATTTCCTGAACTGTGTAATGTTGTGCAGTACTGTTCTGTTCTTGCACATCTCGTATCTCAGTTTGTGCTGCTTCTTCTTGGAGTCTCATGTGTTCCACCATTTGATTGCAAGCAAGACTTGGGTCAGTATGTTCTAGGCAGACAAGGTCATCTTTATTGTCTCCCTGGACATTAGTCAAGGAGCTGTCATTTGCTGCTTCATCAATCACCATCAGAGGAGCCAGATCTACCTGTTTGGCCAATGCAGTATCTCTATGGGCTGATGCTCCATTCCTATGAGCAGGTATTGATCGTGGTCTTGTTGGGGCTCTTGCAAAATTACAATTGCTCAACAAATTCTGACAACCACCATGCAAATTATTTTCAACGCTTGATCCTTTCTCATCTTCAGCCTTGTCATCTAAACTCTTGTCATGTTCAGCCTTCTCGTCCATAATACTGCCATCATCAGGCTTGTCATCTGAGGGCACTGGCGAATGATTTATCTCCCCCTCCTCAACAACACCAGAAGAAGCATTATTATGAATACTCTCACTGTTGATCCCTTTCTCAACGACCTCCGAATCAGACACCTTAGTATCCTCCTCCATTTTATTAGCCTCATTCTCATTCTGCACCTCTTGCACGGCATCAACATCCTTCCTGACATTACTGTTAGAGCTCACCTTTGAGCCAGTATCCTCCAACTCTGACTCCCCCACAGCCTCCAGCTTTGATGTTGGTCTGTCCCCGGCCACGCCCGAGACACTACTCCCAACCTCATCAATCCCAGCACTGGCTCGCCGGTCCCTCCTATACCCAGGAGCCCTATCCTCCTCGTCATCATCACCATAATTCCGGCTATCCAAATAATCCCTACTCCTCTCCCTGTCCCGGCCCCACTCTGAATTCCTGTTGTAAGCCCCAAACTTCCTCTTCCCCCTCCCATTGTAGTTACCATTGTCAGCGCCATTGTAATCACCACCATGGTTCCGGCGTGAGCGGGGGTTAGGATTACCGTACTCATCATCAAGACGCTGTCGGCCATTCCGGCGGGAGTCGTAGAACGCCGGGGCTTCCTGAGCCTGCGGCAACGGAGGCGCGGGCGGCATCTGACCCCACCCAGCTCCACCGCCCCGCTGCAGCGATGCCGCCGGGAGCACGCCTTTGGCCACAAGGTACTCAGCGGCGAGGCGGCCAGCCTCCATGAGCACCTCGTACCTGTGCCGCGCGGGCGCGCCCGCCTGAATGGACGGCGGCGGGGGCGGCGGCGGCCGGTAGAAGTGCTTCTGGCCGCGGCCGCCGCGCGCGAAGGGCGGCACGCGGCTGCGGCCGCCGCCGTGCTGCGGGTACTGCATCCGGGGGTGGTCGAATCGGTGCGGCTGCAGGCTGACGCCCTGCTGCTGCTGCTGCTGCCCCCGATCCATCCGCGGCAGCGAGCAGATGCAAGGCGACAGAGAACACGCAACCGAAGGGAAATGCGAGAAATCGCGCGCGCGAGCGAGCAGGGGGAGGGCGGAGGCTCACGGGCGGACGGCGGCGGGCTGCCGGACCATCGATCGGGGGGCCGCCGAGATTTGGGGGCCTCCGAAGCCGGAGCTGCGGTTTTCCGTTTCGCGACGAAAAGGAAGAGGAGGAGGAAAAAATAGTTCCAGGATAATTTGCTTGCAGCCGCGGGTGGAGAGGAGAAATGATTTACGAGTCAAACGAGAAGCTCTGATTCGTTTTGCTGTTTGGACGGTTTGGGGAGAGGTGCGGGTACACGTGGACCGGCGGTGGATAACCGGAGTTGTTGACACGGTGACAGGTGGGCCCGGTGACGTGTGTGGGCCATGCGCTCCGGCTCTTGGTTAGGTTGGCCACGCTCATGGGGCCGACGGTGACGGTAGGTGGATGAGAGAGAGATGTTGATCCCTTCCCTTTGATTCATGGAAAAGAATGGAATATCTCGTCCGAGAATTCGAGCACTAGTATTTCTGGTGGTATTCCCGCGAACTGAAGGCGCCCGGAAAGGAAATGGCGTGGGGCGCCTCCCTCCCTCCGCCCACGCCGCCCGTTCGCCATCGGACGGCTGCGTTTGCACTCGCGCATTTTCCGCCTTGGCCGTCCAACATAATGAGCTCGAACGGACCGCGTGCTGCCTGCTGCGTGCGTCTCGTAAGTTTCCACCCACTACGTTCTCCGCCACGACTCCCCAGCTCTCAAATTCCTCAAACCATGGCCGCCGCGGCCTCACGGCACCTCTGCTCCGCCACGGCGCTGCTGTCTCCCTCCGCCGCCGCCGCGCCCATCCGCCAGAGGGTCGGTTACGGCTACGGCTCCTCCTCCGCCCGCCGGTGGGCCCACCGGCCGGACGCCGCGTCCCGGATCCGGCGCCTGACGACTCGCTCGAGGACAGCGAGGGTGAGCTGCGCCTACTCCACCGGCGGTAAGGGCTTCCTCGCTGGGTGATCCCCGTTTTAAGCTTCAGTTCGTGGCTCGCTCCTCAACCGCTAGTTCCATTTCCGTTTCACTCGGACGCCAGCCATGTCTTCGTTTCTCGTATGATTTCTTATTAGTCCTTAGTGCAGGTAGTTTGTTAGTACAGGATAGAAGACTTGATCATATATATTAAGTTCGGGCCACTTGCTTGAATATGTTGCAAAGTTGAACCGTGTGCCTTGGCAATCCCAATTCCTCGCTGTAAAATTCAACTTTATGTTCGAATAGGCTTCTCATTGAAGTATGTCACTGTTTGAGGATTGAAGCTCAGGAATGAAGCGTTCTCAGTGCTTAGATTGGTTGTTGGTGTGTCAATGTGTGTGAGCTAATCGCTGATGTGCTACTAGTGTCTAATGTACTATCGAGGAAAATACAGCCCCATGTTCAGTTCTTAGATTGCTTGTTCCATTGGTAAATACTAGTACGCATTGTACGCCTGGCCTCATTGTGTTATTTTGCTGCACTGCTACACATTATAAAGCCATAGCGTCATAACTCACGCGCTCACTATCATGGTACTGCCAGACTGTGAGTTCGTACAAGCTGCACTAATGCGTAGATCCTTCCTTTTTAGAACATACAAGAACCAATTAGCTTAGTTAATCTCTGTGATTCACCTCAGTGAAGACTAGTACCTACCTACACACTTCTTTCACATGTTCGATTTTCTGAACTCTGTTAATTAACTTCATCTGTTTTTAGTTCTTTGGGAGTTTAGTCTGCACGTATAGAGAAGATATGTAACGGTAGTGTTCTTTCCATTTGTACAGCTGAAGCAATCACTGCATGTTCCTGGAACCAAAATGTCATATGCAGTGATGTACCTGTGCTTGTGGAGTTTTGGGCCTCATGGTGTGGACCTTGTAAAATGGTCCATCGAATTGTCGACGAGATTGCGGGCGAGTACGCTGGAAGGATAAAATGCTATAAGCTTGACACTGATGATTACCCACAAACTGCAAACTCCTACAATATCGAGAGGGTTCCGACTGTTTTACTATTCAAGGATGGAGAGAAAATACATAGTATTACTGGAACTCTGCCAAAAGCCGTTTATGTGAGGGCCATTGAGAATTCTTTCTTGCAACAGTGACCATTTTGGTTACAACGTTATATTGTTACTTGGTCCAGATTCATATTCCCATATACTTGATTTTTCACTGCCAGCTAGTGGAAAGAGTAGGGAAGGTAAAGTTGGAGTTACAACTTGAGCTTCTTGTTATCCCTTAGCTACACAACTTACTGTAAATATTCATGTACTTCTGAAAAAAAAGGATTGCTGGACCTCTTTATTTTACCTTGAGGGTTGTAATGAATCATGATTGTTATCATTGATGTCAAACCAACAGGGTCGAATATTTAAGGCCCTTAGAGATATCTTGTTAAATGAGGTCAAGTTAAGATTTTTCTTATACTTTACTTTATGTGCCTCACATCATGCACCGGGCTGCCCTTTTTTTTCTTCTTCTTTTGCACCCCTTATGTATTAAAATTTCCGTGCTATTTTTCAGAGCTAGAGTAAATACTTAATCATTTAGTTCCTGTATACAGAAGCATCTAAGATCTAACTATTGAATTTTATCTTCTGAAAAGGTTTCTCTCTGTTATGTCAGTGCAATTGTTGTTTCTGTGGGTCTGCTAATACTGAGCTAATTGTCCCAGGTAACTCTTCAAAGCATGTTTTATTAAACCTTGTGCTCCTATTATTTATTGTCTCTAATCTGCAATGTATATCTAGACTCAACAAGCTAAACCTTGGTTATCATGCAGAACTTCTTCTTATTACCCTTTAGCTTGCCTAGGATGTAATCTTTAGCTCTCCTTGGGCTGACAAAGAAGACCCACACACTAAGGTAAAAGCTGAGAAAGAAAAATAGTTTAGATTAGGTGCAGGAATATTGTTAAGTACTTTGGCAGGCGGTATCAACAGACTGGTGCCATGGATTTTTAATCTTTCCATGCTGAAGACTAGTGCATAGCAAGTGGCTCCGAGTGGCCTGAGTGGAACCAATGGTAGGATACAATAGACTTGGGTTCCTTAGAGATTGAATTGCTTATTATTGATAATATCCAACTGAATTAATTCCATTATCTCATTTTTCATGGACAGTAGCACAAGTTGCAGCTGCTCCTACAGTGGTGCTGTTGGCTAGTGGCTACATCCATTTACCGTGTCTTTCAGAGTTTGAGCTATGTAGAATAGTGAGGAGGTATAGCACAGTAATATGATCGGAATTTCCGGCGATCACCAGAATGTTCAGGTACACCTAAATGCAGCTGAAACACATCAAGTGCCACATGATGGAGATCAAAGTTCTGGGATCGTCTGATGACTGCTTGACTTAAATCAATTTGCAGACACCAATGGTGATGGGGCTGCACTAGAGAATATTTTTGCTGAAGTTTCTATTTGTGAAACTATGAGCCTATTTTCTCCAACGGTATTCAGTTTGGAGCTCTGAAGTTGTGTGGGCTTTATTTAAAATTCAGTCTAATGCTACACGTGGTTTCAAAGGTACTGGAGTGAAGCTTTAGACGCAGGTGGTGTATGTGGTGCTTACACTTTTTTTTCCCGGATTTAGGACATGGATCATTCATATGTATCGTAAAAATCATCCACTTTGCCCTTTTCTGAAGTATTATTTGTAACTGTCGTGGAAATATCAATAACATCTGGAAAAGCAGACAATCACTTATCATCATTTTTCTTATGCACAAATAACCTATGTATGGTGTATACTGGTACCGATCACTGTTCTTGATAGAGAATATGCCAGCCATTTGAGATTTCCAAACAAGCATGTAATAATGCTTATAATTTCACACCCTGTTACATTTAGAGATTTACATATTTTGAAGCAAATCAAACTGGTGGAATATGTGTTGCTAGCTCATTTTAGGCCAAATGTGATTTGTTGAGATTTTTTTTACAAATTTATAAATTACAGAGGCTAAATACACTTGACATCATCAGTACCCTGGTGTGTTTTCTCTCCTTTGCTTTCAGTCTATGTATTACTTCTTGTGATCAGTATTATATAATTTATTGTTTTCCTATGGTCATCCTTTATTTCTGCTCCTGCTATGTTGGCAGGTATTTCTCCTCACTGAGCAAATGCTGAGACTATTGGACTCCTGACAGCATGCTTTCCTCCAACCTCATTCCAGGTCAAGAACCCATGGTTTCCAATGTAGTTGTAGTCATCTCCTGCTCTCTTCACCTGGCTTACCTGCACGGTGACACTGAACCCTTGCTTGCTGCCTTTGCCTCCAAAAGACAGTGCTGATGGCGTCACCGTCACCTTCATCCCTGCCGGAGCCGTCACCGACACGCTGTACTTTGCCGCCGAGCCGGCGACGTTGGTCAGGACCCTCTTAAACGTCCGGGTGGCCGACGTCGTGTGGTTGAGGATGACCATGAACGATGGGTAGTTCAGGTCAAGGTTCGCACCGGCGGCGCAACTGGTGTTTCGCCGGCCGGTCACGGCCGCTATCTGCTGGCTGCTGTAGCGGAGGCCGCAGAGGAAGTTGACGTAGTCATCTGCCGTCGCGTCGTACACCAGGCCGGGGTCTGTGGCCTGGTTGGGGCTCACGTGGCCACTGCCGTAGTCGAGGGGCGTCCCCGGTGATCGATTTGGCATGCTGAGGATGACGTTGTTGGCGTTGTCCTTCACGTAGGCTGTGGTCATTATGGCCGAGCGGATGGCTGCCGGGCTCCAGTCGGGGTGTGCAGACCGCAGCAGGGCGACCACGCCGGCGATGTGCGGTGACGCCATGGACGTGCCGGAGACGAGCATGTACTTGGCGTAGAGCTTCTGCTTGCCGATCTCCATGATTTCCTTGTTGGGCACCCATGCCGCGAGGATGTCCACCCCTGGCGCGACGATGTCCGGCTTCAGGATCGCCGGGCTCATCTGGGTCGGCCCGCGGGCGGAGAAGTACGCCACGGCCGGCGCCGGCTTGACGCCGAGCTCCGTGCCGACGAACCGAATGCTCACCTTGGGCGCCTTGGTGGCCGTCACAAACTTCTGGATAGCGGCGCCGTCCGACGGGGTGACTAGCACCAGCGGCATGACGTAGTCAGTCGGCTGCAGGAATTCCTTCATGTTGCTGGCGACTATCAGCCCGCGGCCGCCGGCGCCCTGCACCTCGTCCATCTGCTCCCTGAGGCTCCCGCCGGCGTTGCAGAAGACGTACTTCCCGCTCACCTCCTTGCGGCTCAGGCTGGAGTACTCGCACTTCTGCTTGCTCTTGTTGCCGTGGCCGTAGTAGAGGTCGGCGTCGGCGATCGCTGTGTGCTCTGGGTACACAGATTTGCCGTGGATGCTCCTCCCGCCGCTGCCGCTGCCGAGCGTGACGGTTGCGGTGAACTCCCTGTCGATGGTCGACGCGCCGACGGTGGTGATCCAGGGCGCGCCGTTCATGATGGTGTACCCATCGGAGCCGTCGTTCCCGGCCGAGCACGTTACGAAGATTCCCTTCTGCATGGCAGCGAAGGCCCCGATGGCTATGACATTGGTGTCGTAGGAAGTTTCAGGGAAGCCCAGCGAGAGCGACATGACGTCGACGCCGTCGGCGATCGCTCGATCCATGGCGGCCAGCACGTCGCTTGACGCGGACTCCAGGGTGTCGCCCGAGAAGACTGCCTTGTACATGGCAAGCCTGGCCATGGGCGCGATGCCGGTGGCCGTGCCGTTGGCGTAGCCGAAGTAGCTGGCGCCCTTGACGGCGCTGCCGGCCGCCGTGGACGAGGTGTGGGAGCCGTGGCCGTAGTAATCCCTGGCCGAGTCGTAGTCGTCCGGCGCGATGGCGAGGCCGCGCTGCTTGAGGGCCTTGCTAAAGGACCGCGCTCCGATGAGCTTCCCGTTGCACATGGAGGCCTTGAAGGCCTTGCCGGCCTCGCACGCGCCCTTCCACCTCGCCGGCACGGCCTTGGTCGTCATGCCCGCGTCGCTGAAGCTCTCGCTCTCGGGCCACACGCCCGTGTCGACGATCCCCACGATCACGTCCTCCCCGTACTTGGACGCCGGCCAGACGCCGCCAGCGCCAGCGCCGCCGCCGGTGAGCCCGAGGAACTCGGGCGTGCGCGTGGTGTGGAGCCGCGCGTACGTCTCCGGGAAGGCGGTCACGTGCCCCTCCATCCCTTGTATCTCCGCGAGCTGCCGCGGGGTGAGCACCGCGCTGAAGCCGTGCATGGCGTGCGCGTACGTGTACAGGTGCTCGGGCGCCGTCTCCTCCTCCTTGCCGGCCAGCGACGACAGCACCGACGAGTACCAGCCCTCGTGCGTCGTGAACGGCGTCGGCATCGCAGAGACGTCCATTTGCACGATGTACGGCCGCCGGTCGCCCTCTGCAGCCCCCGCCACACATGCCGCCAAGAAGCCTATTACGCCAAGCAGAGGCAATACCTGATGGTTCATCGTGTCAGGTGTTTCAGCTCAGGCCAGAGCGTCTTCCTCCTCTTTATGCAGGGTTGAAGCGAGGGAGAGTGTGAGTGGATGCCACAAGTGGAGGGCACTCGTAGGGCGCGGTGGTGGTACTGGTGGCAGCCTGCCGGATACATTATATACATATTGGATTCCATGGAGGCCATGAGCCACCCTAGAAAACTAGCCAAGAATCTTCTGAAGATCATTCTCTGGAGGAAAGCAGCTCAGACAGCCGGGCCCCGGCCGTGCAGATGGGCGCCATGTTCCACCATGTATGTTGCAATCATTCGCGTCGGCCGTTGGCTAGCTTGGCGCGAACGCGAACGCGAACGAATAGTTGTGTTGGGTGTGCGTCCATTTCGCTGGCCTGGCCTTGCTTTCCTCCGACGATACCCTCTGCGCTGCCTTTACAGCAGCAAGTAGTACTGATCTCAGTCTCGTCCGGTGGCCGCGCCGTTAAATCTTACTCGACAATTCGCTACGCACTCGTCATTTCGTTCGAGTCAAGTCGTGGCACCGAGGGGGCATGCACGCGTGCATGCTCCCAAAGTCTCAAGATATGTTATCCTCCCTTCCTTTGGGTGCTGCACTGGTAGCACTGATCTTTTCACTGCTCTGTCTTGTGAGATCCTACCGAAACACGTTTTCCATTAAGGAAAACTAAGGTTTGCTAGAAAAATGTACTGTACGATTTAATTATTTATCATGTCTCTCACGTACTGAGAGAATCTCCAACAAGCGCGCAACACGCGGCGCGCTAAAAAAGCGTTTACAGCGCCTTCGTAGCCAGTTTTTACATGCTGCGAAGCGTCGGTTTCAGCGGTCGTTGCAAAATGTAGCGCGCGCGAGCCGCTCCAGCAGACGCGCTATATTTCTTCTCCTTCTACTCTGACTCGAGGCATAGATAGATAAAACGATAGATATTAGATAGTAGATAGATAAACGATAGATAAAACGGTACATAGATAGTTCATAGCCTCCTCTACAATAGATAATAAAAGAGAGTTTTTACAGTACCCTGGTACTCCCTCAGAGTAACATGGAGTACTAGTTAAATCTGACCACTCGTATTCAAGGGTATTATAGACTTTCTCAGAGATTAAAAGGGTACTTTTGTTTAACCTAATAGCTGGAGATTCATGGAAGTTGCCGCCGCCGGGATGAACGATTTGCCGTGCTAGTGCTTATGTACGCGGGAAGGATCATCAATCAATGAGTAAAAAATATCTAGTCATCCATGCATGAGCACACACTGAAACAACTAATCGGTGGTTTGGCCATGGATTTCCGTTCCATGCAGCCCGTGCAGGGCATCAGTTGAACGATTGGACAATAAAGGATCAATCAAGCAGCATTCCGGATCGACTGAGGCACGGCGCATCCTACGCCCCAATCACAGCGCCGGCCAGCGGCCGTCGTCTCAGTTAGTAGGGCAGATCCGCCGTATCCTTCTTGTCATGGCCCGACTTTTCTTGATTAGATTTAGAATTTACTAGCGAGAGATTACCATTTTACCCTTACTGCCTAGGTACTCCCTAATTTTCAGCGAGGGTACTCCCAGATAGTTAAGTTGGAGTACTAGTTAATTTTATCCACTAGATTAGAACGATGGACGGTCCATACTAGTTTCAGGGTACCGTAAAAGAACTCTAATAAAAACGATAGATAAAAAACTACTACTCGTCCTCCTCCTCTGACTCCGCCTCGGTGATGTCCTCCTCCGACGTTTCAATGAAGGCGTCAAGGTACCGATCGTCGTCGGAGTCCCAGGACGACGCTGCTCCTAGGTCGATGTTGAATTGAACGTCCGCCTTCCGCAAACGCCTGTCCTCGCGATAGGTGGCTCGCTCCGCCCTCCTCTCCGCTCTTCTTTGGGCGTAGAGCTGGCGATCGTTGATGACGTCCCGCGGGAAGCGTTCGCGCCACAGCGCAATGGCTTCCTCGTCCATCTCGGCAAGGCCGAGACCCCAGAGCTCTCATAGGGGCGCTTTGCTTAAAGTGTGTGAGCAACTTGGCGCTCCCGCCTCCGGTTGTCGTGACGATCCTCGTCAGTGATAAGCCGCGGGGGAGGTGCCAGCTCCCGCGTCAGCACGTTCGGGAAGTTCATGTCTCTACGAGGCCGCCGGAGGCGCCACGCTGCCGCGTCGTACGCGTAGGCGGCCTCGTGGGCGGTGTCGAAGGTGCCGAGGCCGAGGCGCATGTCGCCGGACCGAATCTTGGCGGAGAAGGCGCCGAAGGGGCGCGCGGACGCCGCGGTATCCCGAAACTCCCCGGTGGCGAGGCGAGAAAGCGGCAGAGAGAGCAGGGAGAGAGCGGCAGAGGCAGCGGGGAGAGGGCGCGTGGCGAGGTGGAGAGCGGTGGGAGGGCGCGTGGTGGGCGCCGCGTTTATAAAGTGCGCCGGAGTTTCCCGCGACCGCCCTCTTTTCCCGCCACCGCTGTAGCGCGCGAAACCACCCCGCGCACGCTAAAACCGGCTTTTACCCCACGCGCGTGTTTTTTGCAGCCACTGTTGGAGATGATCTGGGATATGCTACATGGAGTTTTACCGCTCTCCGAGCGGGGACGCGCCGAGCAGCCATGGGGGTTGACTGACCCCACGAAAGGGACTCAAGTGCTGAACCCTCTGAGAAAGGGGAGGAATTTCAGGGCTGAAGGCGTGCGACACAGTTTGAATTGCACACCCATTTAATTCTGAATCTTCGCATGCCGGATTCAAATTCTCCAACGACGGTGACTGAAATCTGGCTTGAAAATGATCAGAGTTCCTGGGATCATGCTGATAGACTTACTGGATCGACTAGGAGTAGATCAGTGGGATATTGTCTGTATTCGGGTGTTTACCTTAGCGTTCCGGCCATTGCTGGTTCGTCGATGGAGGACTGCGCACGGGCAGCGACGGTCGGTGTAGAGGTCGACGGTGAAGTGCATGAGTGGCAGCGGTGGAGCTTCCCATCGCTTCAGTGCCTCCCTCTGGATCGGATAGGGTTAGGAGTGGGGAACAGTGGCGGTGACGAACCTCGTACCCCGTGCCCCTGGTCCCCACCTCCTCTTTATAGCACTGCGCGACAGGGGCCCACCAGCCTTGCTTGGGCTGGACGCCCCCGATCAGGGCGTGGGTCAAGGGCCCAATGAGCCATTGGGCCCATTGGTGGAGAGCTCAACCTAACATTCTCCCCCTTGATCTCATCATTATACTTTTAACTTTATACTTTAAATAACTCTTTTCAAAGTACTCGTTCCATCACAGATTTGCATGTAGAGCATGTCTCATCATCACGGTTCATTCCCGATAGAATCAACACCTACAACACACTCCTCTGTTTTGAAACAGATTATTTAACCCTGGGCCCTTTTATTATCCGGAAATCTTAGACTATACCATAAAACCCATGTCGACTGAGTGTTCTCCAAACACACTGGGCGGCAAGCCTTTAATAAGCAGATCTGCAAACACTTGTCTGTTGCTTTTATGCTTCAAGCATTTCTACATGATTCCGGACTTTCTCCTTTACAACGCATAACTCTATGTCAGTATGTTTGGCATCAACACTTGACTCGTTGTCATAGGAGCGAAAAACTTAAAATGGTTATCGCTGTTGTCAACCATTATCAATTCCGGGTACTTGTTTCTTTAACCTTTTTGCCTGTCCCTCAGCCTCATATCATGTTGTACATTATCTTTACATCATATTAATGATAATTGATTCATTCTTTAGATTTTTTCCACACAAAAACTCCAAGTGTGAAAGTCAGCGACAATTGTGGATTTCGCTGTATATTTCACGAGTCCTGTCTTTGTACTCACAATCTTTTGAGAGCACTTATTTCTTTCAGCATGAGGCCGATATCCTTGACTCCATTCCAGTGATCTATATCTGGACTGGACATTACCAAAACAACCCGGTTACGTGAACTGTGTCACGGTAATGTTATACTTTTGCATTCATTAAGCTTCCAACAGCTGAAGCATATGGTACCATATTCATTTGGTCTATTTCGTATTGACTTTTGGAACACTAAAGTTCCCAAAATCATTACCCTTTACTATAAGAACAGGCGTAGGTTTTCTCGCATGCATACTTTAGAAACTTTCCTTAGCATGCCCATGCGACACACCTAATACCCCTTTTATTCTTTTCTCGGTGAATCTCGATCCTTATAACGAGAGACATTCTTTTAAACTTTGAGGACAAGAACTTCTTTTCCTCCTGCAGTCGAATTAACATCACTACTAACAAGCAGAATGTTATCCGCATGTACAAGATATAGGAAATGAAATTCCCATTATATAACTTTATACAAACACAATTGTCCTCTCATTTTCTTTAACCCAAAACAACATTTGATTGCTTTAGTCCATAAAAGACTTCTTCAGGCAGTATCCCCTGTGTTCTTTACTTTCATATGATGTAACTCAGATCATAATATCTTTCATCTGATGTAACTCAGATCATGATGTGCTACCAACACTCATTGTAATCTATTCAGTGTAAAATGCGCAAAAAACCTTTCGATTTTAGTCGTGTTTTACACCTTTACATATTTCCTTTGGAGTCACATTGTCCTTGTAGACTCTTTACAGCCTACTGTTTTGGCTTCATTGGAAATTACTCATGAGTCCCGAACATCGTCAGAATTCACCAATTTCATTTCATCTCACATAGTCTCTTATCATTTAGATAAGCAGACACTTCTCAAAACTCGATTGAGCGCTTTAAATGAGGTGGGATCAACGTCCATTTGAATTTCACTAACATAGACTTTATAGTAATCAGAAGTATCTGATTTTCTCATTCCTTGAGACCATCTGTGTCTCAGGTACTGGCACTTCTTTCATATGGGGCTGTTGTTGCTCTGTCATTGCCAAGAGGCAAATTAATTGTAGTCTTTCACTTCCAAGAGGCAATAGGTTTTACAGGACCTGTATCACAAGATCCATGTTTACTCATTCCTCCTTTATGGAGCTAACAACAGGTGTTGTATAAGTCATACAACATGCTCCCCCAGATACAATCTATTCGAGTCTTAGGTATTTTCATACCATGCTCCCCCACATTACTCCATCTTTACTAAAAAATGGCGTATCTTTAAACTTTATTATTTGGGTTTAATCTGTTAAAACTTTCTTCTTTATGGCACTTTAAGCACCGTCTTAGTATTCCTTAGTCTGCTTTCGGAACTGTAAAAGATCCAGGAATACATCTATTTCTTTTCTTTAGGGGTATTATTATGATCGTCGTACTCCCCCAGATGATCACATTCTTCATTAATGGATATCTCATATTTCTTTCTCCCCCTCGAAATGTGGCAAGAACTTTTCTGCCACAATTTCGAAAAACCATTCACAACTCTTGTGAATTGAGGAAACTTTGAGTATCTACTTCATGTATCTGATTACTTCATATGTAATGAAGTTATCTGTTAACGGTATGGGAGTACTTTTTCCTTATTCCTCATTCCATTTCGGAAACTCAAAATAGTTCTTTATCATTAGTACTTTTGCAAGTCACACTTGCATATCATTCTTATCTTTAGGTTCGTCTGTAACTTTTATTCTCTTTGGATTTATTGAGTGCTTAATGACCGTTACACATAAGGTGTACGGTCAATACTAGGAAAGCATAATAACTACTCCGTACTTTTCTCCCAGAGTGGGACACATCAAACGCACATGAGTCATCATATCTTTCTCCTGTCATACAGGATAAGTTCTTTGCCAAAATTTCTCCTGACGTATAGGATTTTTGACATAATACTATGTCAACTTTACCCAGTTACGCAGGTATTTTCCCAGACTTTCCCCGCCATGCGGGTTTTATCATAATCCTCTTTTCCCGCTATGCGGGTAATTCCCTGTAAGGAACATAAATGCCAGAATTGGCTCTTTTGACTGCATATGCAATCATGAAATTCAGAAATAAATCCGAACGCTCTTTGACACACATGCTTAATCCGACGTTGGTCAAATTAAACATGCATGTTGCTTGTTTCATCTCAAATCGTGTTGACTGAAAAATCTTCTTCATATAGAATACATGAAAGACATTCATCAACCAAGACTCTCAATGATCTATTTGTTTTCTTTTCTTGGATTAATATCCAAGAATTCTTTTCTTTTGAAGCCATTCTTTAGAGAGAACATACTCCCTCACGTTATGACCTTTCTTGGTCATCTTTCGGGTAACAAGTACCCAACCATTCGCTTTTACGAATGAAAGCATGGAAAACTTTTAGTCTGAGAAAACTTAGCCAATAATCAACAATAATGAGCATTAAAAAAATAACCCTACATTGGTCTGGTTAAAAAAAAATTGCACATTAAACTTTTTAAAACTTTCTTTTTATACTCTAAATCACCGTTGTGGTAGAATTAGAATAAAACTCATTCTTCTACATTAATTCCATATCACCGTTGGGCGGAAATGGAAATAATGCATATAACTCATAAACAATGTTTTGATAGTATTTCTATTAAACAACTTTGCTAAGAAATAATCATCGTCATCAACTTTATTGCAGCGAAAACAAGAAATATGCATTTCTCTAGTTCAAGAGCATTTCTTGATCTTTAAATGTTCTCTGAAAATTGATCACTTTGATACAAAATTTATCAGAGATTTAAGCTTTGAACATGAGACTCATAGAATTATAGTACTGTTATCATCAACGTTGGTCAGAAAATAACAATACCAAATTTTAACTTTAAAACAAATATCTTTCTTTTGTCATAGCGGAAACTATCTGCATCTTTTTTTTCACCCACAGGGTAAAAAAATTTCTAAGAACAATTCATCCAATTAAATTTTCCCGTTGGTTCCAATTTAATCAAGAAATAAAACTTTTACTTTGCAGCGGAAACTTTACAATATTCTATTCAGAAATAATTATGTACTCTTTTACTCTCTAAGCAATTTTAACCGGTTGGTTCAAAAATGCATTAGAGAAGCAACAATTTAATCTTTTACTTTAGTTCTATTCACTTTTAAAAGAGCACTTTTATTTTTATTTGCAGCGGAAAAACATGAATAAAAAATTCATGAACTTTTTACTTTTCAGAAGTATTTCTTTTACTTTTCTGTTTTCTAATCAATTATCTCGATGGTTCAAATTGACTAGAGATTCAAACTGTACAAAACTGTACAAAAAAACAAAAAACAACAGCCCACCGCTTCCGGGCCCAAAAGGTCCCGTAGGCGGGCGCGCTCAGCTGCGCGGCTGCACCTCCGCCCTATTGGGCCCAACGGCCCACCGGGGCAGCGCGGCTGCGGCCTGACGCTCTATGCTTTCGGCCCAAAAGGCCCGAGCGAGACTAGGTTTTACATCCAGGCCGTTCAAGGCGATCGGACGGTCCTGCGATCTTTTCGCTAGACCAAAACTGGGAAAGAGCAATCCCTCGACAGAAACCCTAGCCACATTCGCCTTTTCCCCTCGCGCGCCCCCGCTCTCTTTCTCGCTTCGCTGCGGCGGCCCCTGTCCAGGTCGACGGGCCACCGCGCTGTGCCCGGTCGCCGGCGACGGCGACGAGCGGCACCGCGCCGCGCTGGCCTCTTCTCTTTCTCACCTCCTTCAATTTCTCCCTTGTCCTGCAACAGAGATCGAGAGAGAGAGCAGAGAGGCGCAACGGCTTTCCTGATGCGGCGGGTTGGGGCCACGCCGGCCACCGGCGACGGCGTCGAGCCGTGCCGCGCGAGCCTGCGTTTCCTTTTGGCCCTCCCCGTTCTTTCCTCCTCCTCCTCCTGTTTCGCTTGGAGGCGACGACGGTGGCGCCGTTGCCATCCCCTTCGCCGGCTGCGCGTTCGCCTTGCCTTGAGCGCGTCGCCGTCGAACGGTTTGGCCGCGGTGCCCTTTTCCCCGGTCGGGGTAGAGTTCTTCTTCCCGAAACCTCGGCATGCCGATGCGAGTCGGAATCGAGAGGAACGGCGCGGCCGTTACGGCGGCGCAACTTTTCCGAGAGGAGTTCTTTTCCCTCTTTCTGATTCGATTCGAGATCAAAATCGTATCTGTGTTTGTTTTCTTTTCTCTTTTGATTCGTTTCCGAATCTTTCTTTCCCAACTTGATATACTAACTAGACAGGCTCTAGATACCATTGATAGACTTACTGGATCGACTAGGAGTAGATCAGTGGGATATTGTCTGTATTCGGGTGTTTACCTTAGCGTTCCGGCCATTGCTGGTTCGTCGATGGAGGACTGCGCACGGGCAGCGACGGTCGGTGTAGAGGTCGACGGTGAAGTGCATGAGTGGCAGCGGTGGAGCTTCCCATCGCTTCAGTGCCTCCCTCTGGATCGGATAGGGTTAGGAGTGGGGAACAGTGGCGGTGACGAACCTCGTACCCCGTGCCCCTGGTCCCCACCTCCTCTTTATAGCACTGTGCGACAGGGGCCCACCAGCCTTGCTTGGGCTGGACGCCCCCGATCAGGGCGTGGGTCAAGGGCCCAATGAGCCGTTGGGCCCATTGGTGGAGAGATCAACCTAACACATGCATGGCGCAATCAAGTTCTGCTCTGCACCAGTCGTCAAGCTCTGAGTATAAAGCTATCGACGTGGATGGTCTTGCTTCCTGCGAGGTTCAAATCAAACAGTAAATGAAACTCGAGATTTTGGGTGCTCCTTCAGCTGGTCTTCCCCTCGTGTTCCACTCAGGTTCGGTTGAGTGCTCCATCTGGTCTGGCCGACGGTTGCACCATGGAAGGGGTTTCTTTCTTAATTGGATGCAAAGTCATCACACAATCACGGTTTGGATCATCCATCTTTCTATCCAATGCAGCTTCATAAATGCTACTGGATGGAAGAGGAGTACAAGGGAGATGCAAAGGAAGATTGCTGGCGGATGCAAGAGGGTGGGTTTGCGGCCAGTGCCACTACAGAGGCTTGTCCCCGTTTAGCACAAAGGATTTTCATATCAATGGAATCATATAGAGAAATCTTCCTATGGTGCCCCTTGTGTGGGTAGAATTGGTTTTAAAATTCCCTATTTTTTTTTTGAAAAGGGGGAACTTCCCGGTCTCTGCATCAGAACGATGCATACGACCAATTCCCTATTAGGAATCCTTACTTTTCTTCACATTTCGGAGGGTTCAAAACTCATGTTTTTATTTCCTTTGGCAAGTCCAATGCACACATGTGTCTTTTATCTCCACTTTTCTCTTTCTTGAAGAAACAATTTTCTGTAAAATTTATGTGGGGCATTCAAACAACTACTCCCTCCGTTCATAAATAAAATATTTTAGATATTTTAATATGAACTGCATACAGACTGAAATGAGTGAACAAACACACTAAAATACATCCGAATCAGAATATGGTTGAAACATACTATAGTGGACGGAGGGGTTGTATAATTCATGTATTTTAGATTCCAGTAGAAATTCACGAGACGTGACATCCAATTCTTGCGAATTCTGCATGCCAATGTTTTTTCTACCCTGCGTTTGTTTCAAACATGTTAGTGTTAATTTTATGGCCAACAACGAACTAACTAGCCGTGGGTCGCCACTTGCACCCCTAACAGGTGGCACGCAGTAGTTATCAAGCTTGGACGGTAGCACTGTCCTAGAAGAAAGTGGTTAATCATAATGGTATATGATTAAGCAACAAAAGAGATAGACAGCATGATGCAAAGGTGATGGTGATGAGTCTTTCACGGGGCCAAGTAATCATAGGCGGTTGGTGCATCAGGCGTGCGGCCTTTTACTAGTAGGAGTACTCGTTATCGAGAGACCAGGTCGGGTGCAAATGGCAAGGAGAGAAAAGGATGTGGTTGATCCACTTTGTTTCAACTTTCAAAGACGTTAACCTAATTAAAGGCTCGTTAAAGCTTCCTAAGGACCTTATCAAGCAAAGCTTGATGTCTATGTTCTCAAAAGAACGTTGTTTAAGGCTGACCATAGTGGGGTAACATAAGTAGTATCATGCATTTAGGAGTCTCAAACATGCTTATGTGACAGGCAATTAAAAAAGAGAGAGATGGTTATAGTAACATAGGTAGATACCGTAACAAAATAAATATGATGCTATTATGTGTTATGCATGGCAATAAATGAGACCATCTATGATACTAATCTATGATACTATGCACTATAGAGGTAATAACATAGACTAGTAACATATGCATGTTACTAGTCTAAGTTACTCCTCACTATAACCAGCCTAATTTGTAGTAAGCCGGCTTCCAGCTCAGGTTATCTAGAGCCCCGGACAATTCTTGAATGAAGCCATAAAAGAACAGCAAAATAATACACTATGGGAGGGGAAATTTAAGGAGGCTATAGGTCATGCCCTAGGCTGGCCGCCTCACTTTGTTTGGGCCCGGATATACTAATTTCACCAATAAAACATTGATAAACTGTAATCTGAATATGTCGGGCAGAGGATTCTTGGCAACATTCGCTTCTTGACTGCACCATGGCCCGGTTCGCGCGGGCATTATCGGATCTAGACCTTGTCATAACTCAGGCCCTGTTTGGTTCATAAGTCCTAAGACTTTTTTTAGTCCCAACTTATAAGTCCCAAGTCCTTAATAAGTCCCTACTTGTTTGGTTCCTGAGACTAAAAGACCATATTACAACTATAAGTCCTTATAAGTCCCTCCTTGAGAGTCTTATTTCATAAGTCCCAAATGCTCACTTTAAGTCCCTATAAGTCCCTCATGTTTGATTTAGATGAGACTTAAAGGGACTTATTTAAGTCCCTACAGCAATAAGTCCCTGTAACCAAACACCCCCTCAGACTAGAAAACCGAATGCTAGATGTTGGATCTTTACACTTCTTGACTCCCATCCGCATGACAGTTTTGTGAAAGCATCAGTTACCTTGTGGTGAATATGGCACGCCCGGCGCAAGGCTATCCACGAACATCAGACCCATAGCCCGCAAGCTACAAATTGCTTCATACAGGCATCTCCAACGTTATATGACAAACCCCTCGTAAATGTCCGGATCGCACAGTTTGGGCACTTTGAGCCTTCCAGCGTCGTCCATTAAACGTTCACGGACAAGTCCGCACGTTCAAATTCATGCAAACCGGGGGTAAACTTGTGGGAGGTTTGTGGACGTCTGGACCTCCGCCACGTAGACGCCTCTCTGCCCGGACCCACACAAAACCATCTCCCTCCTTCCGCTCCAACAACTACTCCGCGCCGCATTCATGTCGGTCCGGAGCGGTTGTGAACGGTCACTGGCACATGTCGGTCGAACGACATGATGGTCACATTGGTGCGGCGATCGAGGCACCAACTCCGTCCCACCGTTCGCGCCATGTGCACTCGCTCTCCACACAACATTAATGCCGGCTCAAAGAGAATGTGACGGGACGGGAAGCCAGTTGCCCGTTCGTTCGCCTAGTCGACATTGAATAGACGAGGCGGCGGAGAAGCCACTTCAAGCATTTACATTCAAACCAACGATTGGTATGGATGGTGCCCGATATATAAGCACGATCGCGTACGACACAAATGGCACCGCCTCCGCTTCCCTTACTCCACAGTTCACGAGCGTCGGCACACCTCCGCTCACAACTGTCAACGCAATGGCCGCGGGCGGCAAAGTGTGGGGGAAGCGCCTCTCGCCACACCACCGACGCGAGATCACGGGCATCGTCCATAACTAGCATGCCCAGCGCACGGAACACGTAGAGTCGGTCTGTTTCTGAGCTTGAAGAAGGAGAGCTAGGAGGACGAGGACTGGATAATGGAGGAGTAGTTCGAGAATGAGCCCGAGCCCATGCCCGCGCATGCGTCAGTTGTGGGCTTTGACAGAGCTAAATCCGGCAGATCTCAGGATAGGGATCCCGAGCTAGGCGATTGGACAAGATGGTAACAAGGACACGAGGTTTATCCAGGTATGAGCTCTCCGAAGAGATAACACCCTACGTTTTGGGTTGTGTTTATTACTTTGGATTGGAGTACAACGTACATATGATATACCATGAGATTATTGTGTGTCCTCTAGAAGCCCTACCCTTTGGTTTATACAGATTTCGAGGGGTCCAGAATAACAACATCCTAGTCGCCTACGCACGAAAAGATCAAGTCGTCGACGAATCTAGCATCTTGAACTGCAGAAGAATATGAGAGGGGAAATCTGAGGCTACAAGTCCAGCCATAGGTTGGCGACCTCACCTTTGTTTGGCCCTGGATATACTAACATATATCCAATAAAACACCGATAAATTGTAATCTGGACAAAGGGACCTCCTATTTAGGGGCACAGCTATATGCCGCCTACAGCAACTCCTATGTGAGGGTCGCCTGCAGGGAATAGGTCTGGGCCAGCCGGTAACTATGTGACATCGTCGTGCTGATGTTACTATGAGGTCCTGCACGTTTTCTTTCTATTTATTATAAAAATGATACTAAATACATATAATATGACAAAAAAGTGTTCTCCACACATTAAAGAAAGTAAAATGTAGTATAAAACAATGTCGGCGCAACCTTTAAGAAATGTTTGTACAATTTCTAACAAAAATGTATGTGACATTACACAAATGTCATCCATTTCAAAAAATGTGTGTGATGTTCTAAAAAAATGGTATACAATGTAACAAAAATATTTGTGTAATTAAAAAAAGTTTCCATACCATTCAAAAATATATATGTTACATCTTTAAAATATATTCATGTGTTTCAAACAAAATGTTTTTACTTTTGAAAACAAATGTTTATCTAATGTATAAAAATGTTCACATAGTTCAAAAAATGATGTTTCATCTTATACACAAAATGTTTCAACATGTATATAAAAATGTCCAAAACAAGTATTTTAAAAAAGTTAATCACGTATTAAAAATTTTAAACATATATAAAAATGTTTTAGATGTATATTAAAAACTTACAATTTGTATGAAAAAAATTAGGCATCAAAATATATATTTGAAAAATAAACTAGTCGTGTATTCTGAAAATGTTAAACAAGTATAAAATGATCCTGATGTATACGAAAAATGTGCAATGTGTATAAAAAAAGGGATATATGTTGAACTAAGAAAGTGGAAAAGAAAAAACAAATAAACCAGTAAAAACTAAAGAAACCCATAGAAAAAAAAAGAACGAAAAAAAAATCCAGAGAAAACCATAGTACAAATAATGAAAAAACTGAAATGAAAAACAGCAGGAAAAAAATGTGTGCTCGACACAGTGTTAGGCTGGCTCATTAGTCACTTGATTTAGCGATTTCTTTTAAGAATCGGTACGGGCAACATATAGCCCTGGCCTATTTAGGGGATTTCCTATTCGGCGCCTTCAGCGCCCGTTATCATGCATTTTGTTAACTGGTGCTGAAGGCGCTCTTACCTGGGCGGGGCGGTATACCATTTTATTCCTGTAAACACTACACATGCAGGAAATGTGTAGGCGATCGGCTTCGAACTCGCGACCTGTGTGTTCGAAGGAAAGGAACCAACCACTAGGCTATCGCACTTGTTGCGAAACACTAGCTTTTCCGCTTTTATTCAGTCTTCAGTTCCTGGTTTTTTTAGACGTTTTTATTCTATTTTTCTTTCTTCTTTTCTTTTTCCATTTTCTTTTTCCAATAATGCGCTGATTCTTTATAAATTCATGATTTTTTCCTTCAAAATTGACGAACCATTTTTTCCAAAAATCCATGAGCTTTTATTCAAATCTGTGAACTTTTTTCAAAATTGATGAAGTTTTTCAAATCGGTTAACTAATTTTTCATATTCAATGAACTTTTTCAAAATCCGTGAAACATTTTCAAATAATTGATTTTTTTCCAAGATCCATAATTTTTTTTTGGAAAAACTGTGAACCTTTTTCAGAATTGATGAACTTTTTTTTTCAAAATCTAGGATTTTTTTCAAAGTTAATGATTTTTTTTTCAAATTTGTGATTTTTTTTGGAAAATCAATGAACTTTTTTTCGAAAATTTGTGAATGTTTGTCAAAATCCATGAACTTTTTTTAAGTCGTGTTTTGTTTTAAAATCTTTGAGCTTTTAAATTTCATTCACATTTTTTAAGATCATGTTTTTGTAAAAATCTATCTACAATATATAGCGCGTCTACACTTATTCTTAAACTGTTCACGCTGGAGTCATTCACGCCCGCCCAGTTGATCTAGTGGTTAGGCAACCTGCACAACAACTAAATGGCGTGATGTGGTTTCCTCACGGGAGCAACATTTTCATGGTGTTTTTTGCGCTATAAATTTATTTTCGCTATGCTACGTGTTGTGGGCCGGCCCATATGCTAGGGTAATGAGTGCCAGTTGTCTAAACCGGCGCATAAAGCTCCGTATAAGAGCTTCCCCTATTTACCACGTAGAGCAAGGTTAGTTGCGCATTCGCGCACCCCCTCACGCGCTTTTGGGCCGGCTCATGGGCAGGGCAAGGCGCCGCTTTTTTGGTTTTCTATTTCATACCCTTTTTTGTGTTCTTGTTTTTTTTGTTTCTTTCTCCTTTAAATACTAGTATGTTGGTACGTGCATAGCACGTGCAAAGTTTTAATTCATGTGTTTTGATGGAAAGTCTAAGGAATCGGCCGTCTTGTTTTGTGTGTATGTAAAGTTCTTGTGAATATCATAATTTCATTAATCAGTACTACAAAGGGGTTCCAATGCGCTTAATTTGTTTAGCAATGCATAAAAAATCTCTCGTACTTGCATTTGTTCCTAGAGAAAAAGTATGTAACTTTTGTAGAAAAAAGGTTGGACCCTGTCCTTTGCATCATTAATTATGACACACAAAAAATTGAGAAAAAGATAGTACATAGCAAAAGATACATTTGAAGCTAATGTATGCTCTAATCACAAGGCGACTTCTAATGTACTGCTAATTCTGTCATACTATTATATGCAATTCGGCCTAGTAAATCCCCTGAAGCCTTTGGAGGCAGGCATACAACATCACCCATTCGTTAAAACATCAGTCTTATTTAAGCTTCTAGAGCCGTCGTTCTACCTATGCAAGACCTTGCAAGTACTCCCGTCCACGTGATCTACAATGAATGGCTTGGGAGGGCCTAGAATATTCGGGAATAAAGTGATATGATACACTCGTACTGTAGACGTGAATCCCTTCGCTCCGAGCCATAGGATTGACCCTCATCAACGGCTCAAGTTGCTTCTCAGGCTTAGGGTTCAAAATTTCAAAACTCGTACACTATATAGTAGTATAGATATAGAAAATTTGAGATTTAAAAAAGTTCATAATTATGAAAAATGTTCCAGTTTCGAAAACAAACAATTTTGTATAAAAAATAGTTTTCAAAAATATGTTCCAAATATTTAAAAATGTTCACAAAATCGAAAAAAGTTTCAAGATTTGAGAAAAAAATTCATAAGTTTTAAATTATGTTCATAAATTTGAAAAAAAATGTTTGTGAACTTAAAACAATGATAATGATATTCAATAAATTTCCATGATTAAAAAAAATCATGAATTCAGAAAATGTTTGCGGCTTTAAAAGTAGACAAGAGAAGACGTTTGGCAATGTAATAAGAACTCTTCTTTCAAAGATCATCATTGGTTGCTTTTAGAAGCTCATGCTCTTACTCTAAATTTAGCTTATCGGAGTGTAACTTCTTATGAGTTCTTAGAAACTCTCTATGCTCTTCTTGAGTTGTTTCATGAGCTAACCTAAGAGTGTTTAATTCTTCACTTACACGCTCAGTCTCCTTCTTAGCATTGTCATTCGTTTCATCTTGACTATCCTGATTACTAGCAAGTCCATTATAGCTCACATCACTAGTTTTATCAACAAACAAATCATCATCACCTAGCAAATCATTCCAATCACTATTGAAATCAAGATACTCGGGGTGTGATACTTTGGGGCCTTTAGCCATGAAGCATCTTTCAATTCCTTCATTTGGTGAATCAAATAGGTCATAGGAGTTGGAGGATACGAGAGCAAGTCCGGCAACACCTACATCTTGACTACAGTCGGAGTCGGCGTGATACCTTCTCTCGGAGTTGCTGTCGGAGCAGGAGCCGGAAACCCATTCACCAACATAAGCTTGATGTCTTCTTCTAGAGTAGCTCTTGGTTGACTTGTCTGTCGGCGTTTTGGGAACCAGGGTACCCAGACTTGCCTGCTTGCGGCCCACGGCGTGGCTCCATCGGCGGCCTGGTACGGCCCATCTTCAGCAACTTCAAGATAAGACCCTCGCGAGGCGGATGACGCTAAGACCTCTAGAGGGAGTGGCCTCATCAGGCTGGCTCCTGAGGAGCTGAGACTCCTATGCAGGTGCCCATCTCATGAGGTCCGGATGACGCAAGCTGTGACAACCAAGGCCAGGCGTGCGCCAGCGGGCGCAGAGCAGTAGGTTTCCTCTTTGGTGCTAAGGAAGCAAGTGCAGGCGCGGAGTCCCGAGGAATCATCCAAAGGTTTCCATTCCCATGCTACAAGACCAAGACCGTCAGTGCGGTAGGACGGAGGTCATCACCGAGCCTGATAATCCCCAAGTGTAGGGAATAATCATAGCAATTTCCAAAGGTGGAAGTGATAAGTATGGAGTGTCGAACCCACAAGGAGCTAAAGGTAAGATCAATATTCTCTCAAGCCCTATCTGCCACTGATACGACTCTACATACACCGAACGTTTGCTTCCAACTAGAAACGAGAAATAAAACTATGTTGTGGGTATGAAGAGGATAACTTTGCATGATATCGGAGAGCTAAAACATAAAAGTAGGTGCTGTTATCATAAAGTTAGAATAAATTACTTAATATTATAAATAGCGAGTGTGGAATAATGGTGGATCGGTGTGCGGAATTGTCCTAGGCAACCGTTGACAAGACCGATGATCACTATTACAGTTTCATATGAGGGAGAGGCATAAGCTAACATACTTTCTCTACTTGGATCATATGCACTTATGATTGGAACTCTAGCAAGCATCCGCAACTACTAAAGATCATTAAGGTAAAACCCAACCATAGCATTAAAGCATCAAGTCCTCTTTATTCCCATACGCAACAATCCCTCTTACTCGGGTTTGTGTTTCAGTCACTCACCAACCCACTATAAGCGAATCATGAACGTATTGCAACACCCTACAGCAGGAATCCCTCACGCTTGCGCGACACGGAGGGCACCATAGGACAGCACCAAAATAAAACATACAACTCATACCAATCTAGATCATCAATCAACCCAAAGACAAAAGATATCTACTCAAATCATCATAGGATGGCAACACATCATTGGATCATAATATGTGGCATAAAGCACCATGTTCAAGTAGGGATTACAGCGGGGTGCGAGAGAGTGGACCGCGTAAAATAGATGAGGATGGTGATGATGATGGTGATGTTGATGAAGACGATCACCGTGGTTTTGATTCCCCTCCTGATGGCACTCCGGTGCCACCAAGAGAGAGGAGGAGAGGTTCTCCCCCTTGTGCTTCCTCCTCCATGGCCTCCACCCTCTGGTCCTTGGCCTTCATGGTGATGATGGCCCCTCCGGGATACTCCTCCATGGCCACCGGTGATGATGGCCCCCTCCGGCAGGGTGCCGGAGAGGGCCTAGATTGATTTCTCGTGGCTACAGAGGCTTGCGGCGGTGGAACTTCTGATCTAGGTTTCTTTCTGGAAGTTTGGGTATATATGAGAGGTGTTGGCATTGATTTCACGTCAGGGGGGTTTCCGGGCTGTCCACGAGGCAGGGGGGCGCGCCCCCCACCCTCGTGGGCAGCCCGGGACTCCTCTGGCATACTTCCGGTACTCCGTGGGCTTCTTCTGGTCCAAAAATGATCTCCGTCAAGTTGCACGTCAATTGGACTCCGTTTAGTTTTCCTTTTCTGCGATACTCTAAAACAAGGAGAAAACAGAAACTGGCACTGAGCTCTAGGTTAATAGGTTAGTCCCAAAAATCATATAAAAGTGTATAATAAAGCCCACTAAACATCCAAGATAGATAATATAACAACATGAATACTTCATAAATTATAGATACGTTGGAGACGTATCAGAGCCCACCCTGGCGTCACGAGCAGAAGCTTTGCAGGCGAAGACCACCTTTCGTCGAGATATGATGTACTTCTTGTCCCCTTTCAAACTGGCCGTTGTGGAATCCCTTCCCGCCTACATTTTGGGGGAAGAGGACCGGGGCCTCTATATATATAGGTTAGCCACCACCACAAAGGGGGACGGGATGTGAACCCTCACCAGTGACGGTGTCCTGGACTAGGGGGTACTCACCACGTCGTCTCCCGACCAGCTGGATTGGGCCGAGGACCCCCCATGGCGGTTCACTCATGGGCCACTTCGGACAGCCCATGCCGCATACAAGGAAGATCCCACGAGACTTGGCGCACAAGACGAGGACTCTCCTAAACCCTAGGCCTCTGGTGTGTTATATAAACCGAGGCCAGGCTAGTCAGTAGACAATCTAATATTCATTACTACAGTCTCGTGGTAGATACATGTACTCTGTACTATACCCACATCGAATATAATCAAGCAGAGTAGGGTTTTACCTCTTAGAGAGGGCCCGAACCTGGGTAAACACCGTGTCCCTCGTCTCCTGTTACCCATTGCTCAAAGACGCCTAGTTTAGGACCCCTACTACGAGATACGCCGGATATAGAACCGACATTGGTGCTTTCATTGAGAGCCTGCTAGGTGTCGTCACGGATCGACGACATAAATCAGGTGTTATGCGTTCAATTATATTTTGTTTTGTTTCCTTGAGAATTATTACGGCTGTCTAGCGCAATTTTGTTTGTAGGCCGGGCAGAGGAAAAGTTATGGAGTGCGTCACGCGCGGTCGCCGGCGATTTGCAAATCCGGTCATCAATTGTTGACCTCGGAAAAAGTTACTGAGGCACGTCCGGCGACCGGCTCAATCCGATCTCAAGTGCATGACGGCTGGCGGCAGTGTTTACGCAGATTGATAAAGCGGCATCATACACATTCGGACGGTCTAGGCGGCAGCAATGCATGTTGTCTCATCCGAAGAGCAAGTCACGGGGAGGAATTACGGGCCGCACAGATCCCCTGGCCGAGCTAAAAAGCAAAGCGCCCATTAGAAGGGAAGTTTTCCATATCTTATTAATAAATATCCTTCTTTTGTTTGGCTGTGCTGATCCATTTTAGATTGCTAATTTGGTACTACGCGATGGCCTGGTTGGTTCGTCCATGACCGGCTTCTTAGGTGGCAGCATGTATGAAGCGATTGCATGAGGAGAACGACCTCTGAGCACACACCAGAGACAGGGAGATTTATTTCTTTCCATTTTTAATTTAGCTACTACTCTGGCCGCTGGTCCTCTGCTACCTTTCGCTCAAAAGTGCATAGATCTAAGAGCACTACCAACGCAATTGACTGCTAGTTTTATAGTACGGTACCCCAGATTTATGAAGGGATTCTAGTAATTTAAGTATTACCACTCCACGTAAAGAACAAGACGAACATACTCTTGGTAATGATTCCGTACAGACCGCTTTCTTTTATTTGCTTCGGTCTGCTACAGTCTTCTTCGTCAAACATGTTTTATTTCTCCGAGCTATTTATTTAGCACTTAAAATTATTACAAAGAATATTTTCTATGGGTTCGTACTACACTTTTTTTCAGAGATATTCTACCGACGTTTGTACGTCACGGCGGTCTAGCCAGCCTCTCGCCATCGTAAGGATTGACCGAACTTTGTCGATGTCGTCATGCCACAATGCCAAGCGCGTTTGGGGCTGGCTTCGCGTGTGGTACGTAGCGCTGGGTCCTGAGGAGTACACATGCCTAGGACGGCCAGTACCACGAAGATCTGAGGACACTCTGCACGGACAGTAACGTCATCAGAGGGGAGTTCTTTCCTTTTCTCTTTATGATTTTTCCTTTTTTTAATTCAGCACATATGGTCATTACCATCCATCAATGGTGTTTTCAGCCTCGTGCGTACACGAGCATCAAGTGCTAGTTTTTGCACCATCGCCTTTGAAGTCTAATTGAACAGTGCATACTAACCCTGCACTGACGTTTTATTAGTGTATTCGGATTTTTGTCCGCAGTCTCACCAACACCGCATCTACAACCAGATCCGCCCTATAAAATAGAGGCTATTACTCCTTCGCCACCATTGAGCTCAGCCCCGGTTATTTTTTCCTTTTTACCTTGTTTGAACTCAATTATGCAAGTGTATATATTTCAAATATTATTATTATTTCTTGCTTGCACTGTTTTATATGTGCATGTAATCTACTTCGACTGTGTCACACAGTCACTTCGGCAAGCCGACGTCGTCGTCCCAATCGGCATATATCGGCTCGCGTGATCACCTTATTGGTCGAACTGCCATACCGACATGTTCGGGTGCCTCGGGGACTTCGGCATCGCTGAGAGAGCTCTACCTCATCGAGTGTTCGGCACACGGGCCATATTTCTTTTATTACTCACTTTGCATAAATTATTAATTATGCAACGATTTTTTAATTTATTATTATTATTATTACTATTATCTCCGGCTTGCACTATTTTCTGTGCACAGGTAAATGATTCGGGTTGGGCAGCGCTGTCACCTCGGCGTACCGACGTACCACGTCACCTCGGCTGGACCGGGGGCTTCGTCATCACTTCATTAACCCACGCCGGGGACTTCGGCGTCATACTGCCAGCCTGCTCCGTCGCCTCGGTCGGACTGGGGGTTCCACCTCGCCACGTTGGCCGTGCTATGTTGCCACTCCGGAGTGCCGAACTCCTTGCTCGGACACCTCGGGCTTGGGGGCTGGGACCTCGACCATGTCGAGGACTGCGAACCTTGTCCGATCTGTCACAGATCAATGGGCGTCTTCGTCCTGCCACAAGCCCGAATCGCGTCATCAACACCGAGCACATTAACCAGCTAAGTCGCTTTCATGCTCAAAAACTTTCAGTTTTAAATTTTGTTCGGTTCGATCAAGCATTATACTTTTTTGGCAAAAAGTTGTTTGTGAAAAACTTCCTTGTCAAAACTTTGTTTGTGACACACAAATTCAAATACCCCGTTTACTTGGGGGCTTCCTTTATGAAGCCTTTCCTCTTGCATATGATTATACTTGTATGGCTTCGTTCCTTGTTTGTGTATTACGCCACAATATGCACCATGTTGACTTAAGTGTTCCACAAGCTGGGTTGCCTTGCTCCTGTGTTTACCCCTACGTTCCCGATTGTTCGGCTAGGGAGTAAATGGAGCACCTCTGCGATTGTCACGATCGGGTCATCCGAGCTCGGACCTCAGACTGGGTGAAGCCGAAAGCTAGCGCTCTTATTGTTTTCAATCATGGTCGGCACACGACGGAACTCATGAGTACAAAAAATCTATTGCACAAGTCTTATAGTAACAATGAGCAACCGAAGAAAGGTATCGGTGGGGGTACTATTTTCTTCGAAGATGCTTCTTACACTTCGTCAGTAATATAGCCTAAGTTCCCTGAGCACGCTTTGTCTGTTACAGCCTTATGGTCTGATTGCCTGGTTATCGGAAACACCGTCGATATTCTCGACAGGTGCAGTACATAACACTTTTCGGCCCTTGACCGAAGAGGGAGAAGCCGACGGTCGGTTAACACGCGTTTATAGTTCGGGTGAACACAGATATGATATAAGTACTTCGGTACATACAATCATTATACATAAAATTCTTTTACCCAAGTCACTTGGGGGCTCTTAAATTAGTATGAGCCGTTTTTGTTAGTCGTTGCACAGTCTTTTTCTACCACTCCTTTCTCGACTCAGGTGTATGATCAATAGCCGGGTAGCCTGGTTTCTCTCTAAAGCCGCTCGCGTTTAGTTCGCTAAACTGGCCTGAGAAACACTCCGCCTTCGGGATAGGGAGGTTGAAGCCGAAGGCTGACCCACTTGAAGTCTAGAGATCTGATGTGTCATGTCAAAGCAAGACGAAAGTACAATTTTAAGACCAATTTCATATTGGCACCAAAACAGCTTGATTCAATCTAGACGTAAAGTTTTTTACGCATGTTTGTTGGCCCTTTTTTAGCTTATAACATCTTTCACCTATTTTATGTTTCAAGAAGCGGGACATTCTCTTGGTTGAGGTGTTCGGCGTGAAACTCTTTTCTAAAACTACAGTTCGGCATCTTTCCTGCTGAACTCCACCTCGGTATTGTCAAAACATACATGACAGTTGAACTTGTACCCGAGGGGGTACGATCCTAGGGTCGGCCATTTTGCCCAACCCAATTCTCAGGGGCTACTGCATTGACAATCCAATGCAGAAAATTTAAGTGCAATATAGTTTTCGAGGAGATTAAGATCCTCAGGTTGGTCGGCCGCACCCAACCTGAGTCTCGAGGACTTTGCACACCGCTTTTTGTGTCCCGAAGTATTCTGCCGAGCTAGGAGTTGATCCTCAAGCCGATTTTGCGAATCAACCTGAGTCTCAGGGGCTACTGGGATCAGCGTTCTTATGTCATCCTTCAGGTGCATCTCAGATTTTAGACCGATACACACCTTGAGGGCTACTGGCTATATATCTCGACAGAGAATAAATTGCACCAATCAAAAATATTGACAAAAAACCGACCCGCAGTCGGGGTGGTGCACCACCTCGGAAGCAGTCTGGCATAAAGCTCGGATGCCAGTGGCTGGCTCCATAGAGGGCATTTTCGGCGTTAAGCTCGGCTAAACTCCTTCAACTTTTTTGAACCAAGGTGATCTATGACACCTCGGATATAGTCCGGCGTTGGAGCTCGGATACAGTCCGGCGTTGGAGCTTGGACATAGTCCAGCGTTGGAGGTCAGATACAGTCCGGCGCTGGAGCTCGGATGTAGTTCGGCGTTGGAGGCTGTAACAATACTCTTCGGATACAGTCCGACGTTGGAGCTCGGATACATTCCGGCGTTGGAGCTCGGAAGCGGTTCGACGTTGGTGCTCGGCTGCAAAAGATACCTCGAATGCAGTCCGGCGTTGGAGCTCGGAGCAAGAGGACACTTCCGCCCGGGAACAACTTCAAACCCGAGGTGTGGTATAAAAATAACAAGGCATTGATAAAGGCCGGAAACTTAAAGGGGCTCCTCGGATACCCGACGTGTAAACTCTTCGGATGCACTTCGGCGATTCTCAAGATCGAAGATGAGAAGACTTGTTGAACCAGTCTTCAAGACCGACGACCGAAGATGAAGAACAGTTCGGAAGAATCGAGGAGCGTCCCCAACTTGAAGACCGGTTCAGGGGGCTACTGACGGTGTCCTGGACTAGGGGGTACTCAGCACGTCGTCTCCCAACCAGCTGGATTGGGCCGAGGACCCCCCATGGCGGTTCGCTCATGGGCCACTTCGGGCAGCCCATGCCGCATACAAGGAAGATCCCACGAGACTTGACGCACAAGACGAGGACTCTCCTAAACCCTAGGCCTCTGGTATGTTATATAAACCGAGGCCAGGCTAGTCAATAGACAATCTAGGGACAATTGCATTTTTACGCCTAGTTGGTTCCTACTCACGGGTTTTGCCCTTACTTTTCGAGCTTGCTCAGTTTTGCCCTTACTTTTTCCGTCGAGGTCCCTCGAATGCCCTTTGACCGTTTGACCAAAACTTTGAAAATTCATAACTAATTCATATGAACTCAGAAAAATGTAAATGAGATATCAAAATGTTCAGATAAACATTACCTCTATGTGCATATCATTTGCATTTAGGACAAAAGCATCGTTTAAACTACCTGAGGTAGTTAATGTTATTAACATTATTAAAAATAAAAAGGTATAAACAATATTTTTTTTCATGAATAAAAATTACATGCAAATGTAGGTGATGTTTTCTGAACATCCTGATATCTTATTTGCATTTTTGTGAGTTCGTATCAACTTGTTATGAAGTTTCCAAATAATGGTCAAAGTCGTTAGAACATTCATAACAAGATGATACGAACTCAGAAAAATGCAAATAAGATATCTTGATGTTCAGAAAACATCAATTACATTTGCAAGTAATTTTTATTCATGAAAAAATATTGTTTATACCTTTTCATTTTTAATAGTGTTAATAACATTAAGTACCTCAGGTAGTTTAAAGGGTGCTTTTGTCGTGAATGCAAATGATATGCACATAAAGGTAATGTTTATTTGAACATTTTGATATCTTATTTGCATTTTTCTGAGTTCATATGAATTAATTACGAATTTTCAAAGTTTTGGTCAAACGGTCAAAGGGCATTCGAGGGACCACGACGGAAAAAGTAAGGGCAAAACTGAGCAAGCTCGAAAAGTAAGGGCAAAACCCGTGGGTAGGAACCAACTAGGGGTAAAAATGCAATTGTCCCGACAATCTAATATTCATTACTACAGTCTCGTGGTAGATACATGTACTCTGTACTATACCCACATCGAATATAATCAAGCAGGAGTAGGGTTTTACCTCTTAGAGAGGGCTCGAACCTGGGTGAACACCGTGTCCCTCGTCTCCTGTTACCCATCGCTCCAAGACGCCTAGCTTAGGGCCCCTAATACGAGATACGCCGGATATAGAACCGACAACCACCACATACCCAAGCCTCAGGAGCTTGTTCTTCCTTTGTACTAGTTCATCCTCAGCCCCTCGCGAGGCCAATCCACACCAAAGCAGGAGTAGGGTTTTACACCGCAAGGTGGCCCGAACCTGGGTAAACTGATGTGTCCCTTTCCTTTCCAGTTCATCGAGCTAGGTTGTGAGAGCGGCGAGTTGGCAGCCTGTGGAGGTTAAGTTCTTTGCACACGCTCCTGAGTTCAAACCTTTCTCGGGTCTGCGGAGCCCTGAATCCGACATTTGACGCGCCAGGTAGGGGCGTGTCGAAGCCTTCCTTCTGTCGGTTGTTCCGTCGCTGTTCCACCATCCTCATGGCCGATGCTCGTCAAGTTCATGCTGAGCGCCGGGCTACCCTCGCCGCCCGCGTCGCCCAGATAGCGCATGCGGGCGACGGGGCCCCCCATTGTTCCCCATCATCTACAGCCAACGCAGCCACCGGCCCTGCAGCCCATGAGCAGCAGGCCTTGCCGCTGCAGCCTTCCGTGCGGCGTGATGGACGCACCGCCACTCCATCGCTGACTCCGACTGCTGCTTCGTCTTCCCATGCTCGTTGCGGGCCGGCGAACGCGCAGGCTGCGTTGCTCATGGCACACGAGCTTCTGCGCTACGTCCAGCCGACGACCTCTACGAGGACTGCCTGGACCACATCACCGAGCTCGTCAGTGCCGCTGGAGAGGCCCCTGCACCATCTCGTTCGCTACCTCCCATGCTGCATCAGGCGGGCAACGTGGCCCACGGCACGCCTCCTCCTCCTCTCTGGCAAGATGTCGTCCCCGAGCCAGGGCGTGAGGCCCCTCGGTGCGACCCGCCGTGTAGGGCACCGACGCGCGACGAAGAAAGCTGCCAGGTGGTGCAGCAGCCTCAAGGAGAGGCGTGTGCGCTCCCAGCACCACCGCGTCAAGACCGCGTGCTGCCTGAGGCGGTGGCGCGCGAGCGCCAAGACCAGGCTCCCCCTCTTCGGCGGGCTCCCGTGAACGCGGCAGGCTGCCGGGCGTTCACTCTAGAGCTGTGCCGTGTCGTCTGGCCCTGCAAGTTCAAGCCCGACCTGCCTCCGCGTTACGACGGCACCCCTAACTCTGTTGAGTTTCTCCAGCTCTATGAGCTAAGCATCCAGGCGGCGAACGGCGACGAGAAGGTCATGGCGAACTGGTTTCCCATGGCCCTCAAGGATGGCGCACGCTCGTGGCTTCTGAACCTCCCCGTGGGATCGATCTCCTCATGGGACAAGCTGCGTGAGCGCTTCATCGCCAACTTCCAGGGCACTCGCGACCGCGCTCCTGTTGTGGGCGACCAGTGACGCATCAAGCAGCAGCCAGGGGAGATCTTGCACAAATATATCCAGCGCTTCACCAACGTCCGCCTCAAGATCCCCAAGGTGTCGGACGAAGCCATCATTTCGGCATTCACTGGTGGCGTTCGGGATATCAAGATGAGGGAAGAGCTCGCCATACACGAGCACTTGTGCTCGGCCCTGGAGACGTTTAACATGGCAACCAAGTGCGCGAGGGCAGAGGAAGGCCGCCTCTCCCTCCTCGAGCTCCCGGAGGCTGATCCCGAGGACAAGAAAGCCTAGGTCAAGGACATGAAGCGCAGGGGCCCGGCCGTGCTTGCGGCCGAGCCAGAGATGAAGCGCGACTGTGACCACCCGAGTCCTCCAAGGGCAGCCGTCCGTTCTGCGTGTTCCACAACGTCCACAACCACAACACCAATGACTGCCAAGAGCTCAAGGCCATCCGAGACGGGCGCTTTGGCCGCCGCCCTGAGCGCAACGACCGCGACTACGGCCGTGGAGGAGGCCGAGGTGGAGGACGCTGGGACAACCGCGACCCCCGCCAGGACTGGCGCGATCAGCCTCGTGAGGATTGCTGGCAGGGCCAACCTCGTGAGGGCCTCTGGAGAGATCAGCCTCATGAGGATTGTCCTCAGGGCAATGTTGGCCTTCCTCTGCTGCCGCCGCTACCGAGGAAAAATGACGACCACTGCCAAGATGATGGGGCTGGGGGCTTCCAAGAGCCTCGTGCCATTGCTTGCATCCTAGGTGGCGCTCAGGCTCCCGTCTCCCATCGCATCTTCAAGCAGTTCGCTTGTGAGGTGAACGCGGCCCTCCCCAAGCTCAAGGCGACGCGTCCCCTCAGGTGGTCCAAGTACGCTATCACCTTCGATTCTACTGATCAGCTCAAGTGCGCAGCCGCCATTGGTGCGCTCCCGATGCTCTGCTCACCCACCATCAGCAACGTCCTCGTCACCAAGACACTCATCGATGGTGGTGTGGGGCTCAATGTCCTCTTCGTCGAGACGTTCAACACACTCCAGGTGCCGTATGACCAGCTTCAGCATACCAAGCCTTTCTCAGGGGTGACCGATGGCTCCACCGTCCCCATAGGGCATATCCGCCTCCCTGTCACCTTCGGCAAGCGCGACAACTACCACACTGAGCTCATCGACTTTGACGTCACCCACATTCGTCTCCCGTACAATGCCATCCTTGGATACCCGGCCTTGGCCAAGTTCATGGCTGTGACTCACCATGGCTGCAATGTCCTCAAGATGCCAGGAAGCGGCGACATCATCACGGTCGCCTGCGACGAGAAGGATGCGGTGTGCTCCCTTGAGCGCGCCTATCAGGCCGGGGCGGTCGAGAACTCAGATGGCGAAGGCGCCATCTGCCCCCCTGAGGTTATCCCCAAGAAGAAGAAGCAGCTGCTCCACCAAGGATCTCAGGAGGGTGGGGCTTCCGACGATCGTGCCTCAGGCCTCGCGCCCACTGATGGGGTGCCTTCCCCTCTTGCATAGGAAGGCGCGCCCGGCGCCCCCCTCAGGTTGGGCTCGGGGTCTCTCCTCTAGAGGGCCTCCGACCTGGCCGGCGTCTCGAGGGAGGCGTTCGAGCACCATGTGGAGGCGTGCTTCAACACACACTTCCGCAAGAAGGGCGCAGGGTGCGAAACGCCAGGCGCTCAAGAGTTCATCACCAAGGCGATCAAGGACCTTCAAGAGGCGAGAGCCATGCGAGGCGAGAATCACCCCGCACCACCCGGCGCAGCTGCCACCCCTGACGAGGGTAGCGAGCTGCGCGTCTGCGTCAACATCCCGGGGCTCAACAGAGCCGTGTCTCAGGAGCTCTTCTGGCCGTCCCACGTCGGCCGGTGTGAAGGCCCCCCTCACAACTACATTCGCATGCCTTTCGGTCTGCCAAACGCAGCTGCTGCGCACTAGCACCGCATGCGGGCCATCTTGGAGCCTCACGAGGCCAGGCGCCAGATGATCCAAACGGAGGAGATGACAGACCCTCGCGAGCCACACGGGCCTCCGAAGCCTCATGAGGCTCAGGAGCCGGACGCCTCGTGAGGGATGGCTTCTGTGGCACGCACCTTCAGCTACTCCAACACTCCTTCAACAATGGTGCCAGGTGACCTTTTTTGGTTTGTTCAGTTGGGGGCGCCCCTCGGGCTGCGTTATCCCCAAGCTATATGGGTTCATCCCTGCGGCGTGTATCATTTTGCGCGTATGTTAGAATTGGCCTTACCCTTTCATGAGTTGCTTTATGTTACCACCTGCCTGTCCGGTGCTTCGCCGCCATGAACGTCATACGCCCTCACGAACCCGGCCGCGACCGCCTCATGATTAAGGACTGGCACGGTGTCTGTGCTCGAGTTCGTCCCTGCAGCGTCGCTAAACCCAAGTGGCTGAGCTCTGTCTCGCGGGCCAGCTCCCGTGCACGTCACCTCCCATGGTCCTTGGTGCCTTGTTCTCGTATGAGCTAATCAAGAGTGGATGAGTTAGGGCGCACGACCCGGTGCCTCGCCATCGCGGGAGCCGCGCGCCGGCTGTCTCTCTTTAGGATTTCAGCATGAGAAGACTAGACACGGCGTATGTGCTCGGGTCCGTCCCTGCAACGTCGACAAACCCAACGGATGAGCTCTGCTGGCAGGCCGGCCCCATTCACGTCACCTCTTGGGTTCATTGGTGTTTGGCTTTCTCATGCGACATCCTCTGGAGATTCACTCGGCGCAGGCTACCTAACCATCTCGCAGGACCCTTGCAAGTATTCCGAACCAAAATTCAGGCGCAACCCTTGAGGTAGGGCCTCGTGAGTCCCACACTAGCTCATGAGTGCCCATATACACCTCCTCTAGTCCTGTCGTGCAAGCCACATGCCAGGACGTGGCTGTACACGCCCCGAAGTCTCCCCCTCAGAGGGAGCTCCCACTCACGTACCAGTGGAAGCCCCATGCTCCGTGTTGGCGGATGACACGATCGAGGAGCGGCTATGCCCGTGCAAGAGCGGAAGCACTATGCTCCGCGCTGGTGAATAAACAACTGAGGGCACCCTAGTGGCTGCAGTAACCTCAGGAGAGCCACACGATTCTTTTTAGTAAATTGTTTGTGGTATACCTGATTTTTTCATTATGTTTTGAAAGACAAAATGGTGTTACGGAGGGAAAGGATGGTGTTTGAATTGCTAGAACATTTATGTAAAGTGAACATGCAGCTACATGAGTGTCATGTTTAAATTTGGATCTATTCCAGGTTCGTTTGACATTTTTATGCATTAATTGAGTTTCTATGCATTTAATGTGCATAATTCAATTTTGAACTACAAGCACATGCTCCAGTGCACCAAAGTTTGTTGAAAAATTGCATGTGTGTCTTTGGGTGAATTTATAGGTCCCATGCAAGAAATGGGAATGAAATTAAAAAATCTAGGCGTCGTGGGTCGGCCGGGAACATTGAGAAACTTGGTTTTTAAATTTCTAGAAATTCAAAACTCGCCTGAAAATCATGAAACTTGGCATGGTGTCATTTCATGGCACCAACATGCTGTGGTAAAAAAATTGGCCACATTTGGACAAGTTTTTGGTATAAGCTTCTTCCAAACCAGAGCTTCTCTCGAGAAGACTCATGGTTCCCGAGGTGGGACGTGTCACCTTTGTGTGCGAAACGGTATACGCTGCCCCCCCTTGATTTTTTACACAGCCAACATAGAACTATATGAGTGTCGTGTTAAAATTTGGAATTATTCCGGGTTCGTTTGGACTTTCTTATACATTAATTGAATTTTTGGTCATTTAATGTGCATAATTCAAATTTGAACTACAAGCACATGCTCCAGTGCACCAAAGTTGGTTGAAAAATCACATGTGTGTCCTTGGGTGAATTTCTAGGTCCCATGCAAGAAATGGGAATGAAATTCAAACATCTGGGCGTCGTGGCTTGGCCGAAAAGATTGAGAAACTTGGTTTTTTAATTCACGTAAATCCAAAACACGCCTAAAAATCATGAAACTTGGCATGGTGTCATGACATGGCACCAACATGTTGTGGTAATTTTTTTGGCCGAATTGGGACAAGCTTTGGTACAAGCTTCTTGCAAACCGGAGCTTCTCTCAAGAAGGCTCATGGTTCCGAGTGGGAACGTGTCACCTCCATGTGCAAAATGACATACATACACTGCCTTCTCCCGCCTTAATTTTTTTACACATGCAGATTAGACCAAATAGAAGTATCATGCTAAATTTTGGAATTATTCCGGCTTCATTTGGCATTTTCTATACATTAATTGAATTTCTGGGCATTTAATGTGCATAATTCAAATATGAACTACAAGCACATGCTCCAGTGCACCAAAGTTGGTTGAAAAATCATATGTGTGTCCTTGGGTGAATTTCTAGGTCCCATGCAAGAAATGGGAATGAAATTCAAACATTTGGGCGTCGTGGCTCGACCGAAAAGATTGAGAAACTTGGTTTTTTAATTCCTGTAAATCCAAAACATGCCCGAAAATCATGAAATTTGGCATGGTGTCATGACATGGCACCAACATGTTGTGGCAGTTTTATTGGGACAAGCTTTGGTATAAGTTTCTTGCAAACCGGAGCTTCTCTTAAGAAGGCTCGTGGTTTCGAGAGGGAACGTGTCACCTCCGTGTGCGTAACGACATACACTGCCTTCTCCTGCCTAATTTTTTTTACACATGTATATTAGACCAAATAGAAGTATCGTGCTAAATTTTGGAATTATTCCGGGTTCGTTTGGCCTTTTTTATACATTAATTGAATTTCTGGGCATTTAATGTGCATAATTCAAATTTGAACTACAATCACATGCTCCAGTGCACCAAAGTTGGTTGAAAAATCAGATGTGTGTCCTTGGGTGAATTTGTAGGTCCTATGCAACAAATGGGAATGGAATTCAAACATCTGGGCGTCGTGCCTCGGCTGGAAATATTGAGAAACTTGGTTTTTTAATTCCTGTAAATCCAAAACACGCTTGAAAATCATGAAACTTGGCATGGTGTCATGACATGGCACCAACATGTTGTGGTAAATTTTTTGGCCGAATTGGGACAAGATTTGCTATAAGCTTCTTGCAAACTGGAGCTTCTCTCAAGAAGGCTGATGGTTCCGAGAGGGAACATGTCACCTCCATGCGCGAAACGACATACACTGCCTTCTCCCGCCTTGATTTTTTACACAGGCAGCTTAGACCAAATAGGAGTTTCGTGCTAAATTTTGGAATTGTTCTGGGTTCATTTGGCCTTTTTATACATTAATTCGTTTTCCAGGCATTTAATGCACATAATTCAAATTTGAAGTACAAGCGCATGCTCCAGTGTGCAAAAGTTAGTTGGAAAATCATGTATGTGTACTTGGGCGAACTTCTAGGTCCCATGGAAGAAGTGGGAATGGAATTCAAACATCTGTGCGTCTTGGCTCGGCCGGAAACATCGAGAAACTTGGTTTTAAAATTCCCGTAAATCCAAAACTCGCCTAAAAATCATGAAACTTGGCATGGTGTCATGACATGGCACCAACATGCTGTGGTAATTTTTCTGTCCGATTTGCGAAGGCGCACACATTAACAATCAACAAAGTCATTTTGGAACAAGTGTTGTCACGTTACAAATCCGAAACACAGGTATTATTGAAACTGTGGGCGTTCTACTTACCAATTACGTGCCGCCATGCATCCCCCTTTTTTATTGGCTAGGAGGTGCCGTGCGGGGTAGCTATTCGAGTACGGGAGGCGTGCGATCAGACCCCTGCGCGTGCTCATCGGGAGGAGAGCCCTTTGACCTCTATCCGCCGCACACCTCCCTCCCAATGTCTCCATTAATGGCGCCCAAGCCCCTATTTCACGGCGTGGCTATGTCTCACTGGACTGAGATTTAAGAGAGAAAAAGAAAATCTGAAAATAAAGTTTTGCACGGATCTTGATATAAGATCCAACAGACCTATATAGCATCGACTGCAACTTATAGCTAGACTGATGAATATAAGGACGATGACAGTGGATAATAATTTTCTCACATATTTAGGAAGATAATTAAAAAAGCCACATGCGGCAACGCCCGAAATACACAAGGGCAAAAGAATAAGGAAGACAATGATCTGGCTCACTGATCTCTACTTTCTTGATGCGTTGCTGCAGGCCGCGGGAACTAGTCTCCGCGGCGAGCGGCGATGAGCTCTTTCGTGTCCTCAAGACGCTGCTTGAGAGCATCCACGGATTCCTCCACCAGCCTTTGGCGCTCGATGCGGAGCATGTCATTCTCGTCCATAAGTTTCTTGACGATGACGCCGGTCCTCTTCAACAAGGCAGTGGTCTCCTCCTGCTGCTTCGCACTTCCGACGATCTTCGCCCTCAACAGGTCGCGCTCGGCCCGGAGCTTCTCATTGCCCTCCCTTAGTTGTCGGATGACGCCGGTAGCCTGTTCAAATGAGGCTTTCATGTCGTCCTGCAACCTCGCCCAGCTGGAGATCTGATCCATCTGGCTATGGACGCTCGCATGCATGCGCCTGTAAGAGTCCTCGCCTGCCCGCAAGACATTTTCCCAGGCCTGCATGCGCCTGTAAGAGTCCTCACCTGCCTACATTTTCCCAGACACTCTTCTCATTAGATACTAGCCTAATGGTGAAGAATCTCAACAAGTTCTACCAGAATAGAAGCAAAGAGAGAAGCTCCAACTCAAGACATTATGAGCAAAGATCATCAAGTCATGAATGTAATTACACTACTGCAGAACGCTGCTAACGCGACGCTACGATCAGAGACCCTTTGACGAAACTATGTGCGATGCATTAATCGCAAGCGGTGATGTAAAAAGACTGTCAAAAAAGATGCAAAACATTTGTGATGGCGGGTACATCAAGCACAATTCAGATTTTACTTGCGTGTGCGATGTTGGGCATACGGTTGATCCAGATGAACCGTTTGCGATTAGACAGAACAATAGAAACGGCCAGCCATATCAATGTGTGTGTGATATACGACATACAGTTCACTCCAATGAACTATTTGCTATTAGGGAAAGCAACAGAAACAGTCAGCCAGATCAAGGTGTGTGTAATATACGGCATACGGTTCACTCGAATGAACTGTTTTCGATTATGGAAGAGAACATAAATGGTTCAACTTAACAAGATGCGTGTGATACGCAGCAAACAGGCCTGGAGGTTAATTTGAGAACAAGTACACAGAGGTTAATTTGACATACATGACTTATAAGTTTCACAGAAATCATATCCCCTTTTTTTGTAAAACATTTAATTGCGTTGAATGTATATAGTGCTCCGTCCTATTAGTTGAATTAACCTCGAGGTCCATGTTTTGGAAACATGCCGTAAAGTAATGGGATAGACCTTCATTCAAGCCAATCAACATGTGTTCAAAAAACAAAAATTATCAAAAAGTAACGAGATAGACCTTCTTCAAGCCAATCAACATGTGTTCAAAAAACAAAAAATGTCAAAAATTACAAAACCAGTACCTCGAGGTTAATTCAACTAATAGGAGGGAGCACTATATACATTTAAGGAAATTAAATGTTTACAGTGACCCATCCCATCAGTTAATTTAACATCGAGACCACTTCCCATCCGGTCACCCATCTGATGACTACTCAAGCCTCAACACAGTTAACTTGGGAGTTCTGTTAGATGAGCTATCGATAGGGAAGTTCGTCCTTGCTGCTGTAGGATCCCTGTTTGCATCCTTTATTGCGCACTCGGATGACCGACTGTTGCCGCCCAATGGTCAATGCCACGTCCCCCACGAATGAAGCTTCCCTCCATTGGATGAGTGGCAAACGGTTAATCAAGAAGAACTGTTTGCGATGATGCAGAACAACAGAAACAAGCACCCAGATGAGGGTGTGTGCGGTATACGGCATACAGTTCACTAGGATGAACTGTGTGTGATTAGGCAACACAATAGAAAAGGTTCAACTTAACAAGATGTGTGTGATACGCGGCAAACATGTCCGTAATCAGAAATGTGTGCGAAGACCAATAATAACACAGATGATTGCCGCTAATAAGCCGTGTGATTTTCTCTGTCTACAGAAGAATAACATGTATATATATAACTGAAATAAACATCCAATTACATAAGTGACTATACAGATCATTCACACACACCTCAATAAACAATTGCATGCATTCTAAAGTAGGAGAAACGATCGTATAGTCATCTACTTCCTGTGACGCTCCCACCATTGCTCTGTGGGTCGATCCCTCGTCTGGGGCAGGAAGAAGACACTTCCTCATGTCAACGATCCTCCTGTACATCTCGTAGCTTGTGTACGCGTCCTTGGCCGCGTACTTGACGTGTTGTTCATCCAGTCTCTCATGCCAAACACTGTGCCAGGCGTTCTTGTCCTTCTTGCTCTCATCCTTCATCTTCATGTCGTAGGGGTCGATGATGGCTGAGGCGATGTCAACTAGGGAGTTCAGTTTGTTGTTTTCGCTGCCCCAGACCTTGTAGTGGTCCTGGATGTTAACAAGATTCCGGCATTTCAAGCCTGAAACCTTGAGCGCTTTTAGATCGTTGGTGGTGTCCACCGTAGCAAAACTGTAGTCGGAGCTGTTGATAAATTGGAGAAACGCTCGCAAGGCCTTGTGGCAAAGTGGTAGTGGTAGACGAGGACGTCATGTCACACGCACGACTGGGTGACGGCAACCTTCTGATCGTGCCCGGCACGACCGATGGTGTACTCTAGGTCGAAGCCGACCACTTGGTACTTGTCCTCGGCAAGGAACTGCTCCATATTTTGGATGGAGCTCTCCACCGAGACCGGACCGTTCGTGTACACAACTGAGAGGGCCTACCCCCTCACGTGGGTGTCCACTACATGATGCGTGGTGAACTGCCCGCCGTTGTCGTCGTCGGCCGCTGGGAGCGCCATTGGAGCCACGGGAGTGCCATCGGAACCGCTGGATGTCCTCTATGTATGTGTCGTCATGGGTGTGCTTATTGTGTCGTGTGACGCGAGAGAAGAAGGTAAATGGCCGCAGGAGTAAATGGGGGCCGGGCGGCCTGGATTCTCGGCGCCTCCGTATGGCAGTTTTTGCAGCGGGTAACTCCATCGTCGCGCCGTGCCCGGCGCAACCGCATGCACACGAATGTGCGTGATCGTGCGCCGACCCCAAATACTAGCAGCACATGTGGAGGGACGAGGGCAGAGCACCCGGAGGGACGCAAGAGCAGAGTGCGCGTGGCGGGACGCGAGTAGAGCGCACCGCGGCCGCCTCAACCGCAAGCAACCACACGCATACAGCAGTTGAACACGCAGTAAATGGTCGCCTACAAACCGGTCGACAGTTGCGTCGCTGCGTAGAGAGCGGCCGTGTGCTACTACCTCTGTCTTGGTCTATAGTCCCCTTTATATTCTGTGCCATACTTTGCCCTTAAATTTAACCAACAAAATGTTAATGCGTGTTATAAAAATTATATAATTGGAAACTATGTTCAAATACGAATCCAACTATATAATATTTGGCAACATGCATTCATATTTTATTATTTAAATCCTACTTATAAACCAGGACGGGGGTATAGTAGGTAATTAAATCACAAACGTTTTTTATTAACAGTATGTGTACGTGGCCTTTCGTCCTCCTCTCGCACGTCTTGTCACCCCGCTGCCGCAGACAGCTTACAGCGCAAGCTTGCGCAGCGCACCGCGCGTTCTTTTGGCCAAATGGTGGATCGAAGTGGCGCCAATGAATCATCGATGAGCCCGTTCCCGCGCAACCTCTCATGTTCCCGCGCAAGCTTCCCGCTCGACTCAGTGAAATCCCCCAAAATCCCAATGCTTATCGGCCTGCTATATAAACCCTCATGGTCGGCTAGTCCCGCGTCGCATTTGCCCCTCCCTCCCTGTAGCTTATCTCATCTGCTTCTCCCAAAATCGCCAATGGCACCGGTCCGTCATCGTCGCTCAGGATCCCTACTACCCTCTAGGCTACTGATCGATTACCAACTTAGGCCAAAAGCCTAAGCTTGGGGGAGTACGTGTTTCTCACCGACATTATATTCATGTCCACTTATATCATTCTATCTGTAGGTGTTCACACTTTTTCATTGTATCATCCATGCTTAGATTTATTTTTCTTGCTTTCTTCTTGTGTGTTTGAAAAACTTTAGAAAAACCAAAAAAAATTAGTTGTAGTAATTTACTTTCTATGCATGCTTAGTAGTAGCACTAAGAAGAAAATCCAAAATGATTTCCTTGTTCTTCCTTTGCTTGTTGGGAGCTTTCCCGTGTAAATAGTTTTTCTCGTTTTTGCTTTTTATTTGCTTGTTGAAGAAAACCAAAAACTCCAAAAAATATTTCAGTGTGTTTCTCTGAATTTCTTTTCCTTTTATTCGAGTTTTACCGAGGAGAAGACCACGATGAAAATGTTGAGTGGCTCTCATATGAATAACTGTTGAACTAATAAAGAGCACATTTTACCTTGTCTTCTTCTGTTGAATAAAATGTTTTGCAGATTCCAGCTTAGTCCATGGCACTCTTGCACTATTATTATTTTCATATCATTCGGTCGCGCAAGTGAAAGGCAATAATGACGATATTCGATGAACTGGCCGTGGCAAAGAGAAATTGGTATGAACTCAACTTATTCTGTCTGTGTAAATATGTTTGACCTAGTATCCAGGCTTCAGCCCATTATGATTAAACATGTTTGCAATGAAAATTACAGATTATAGTTTCTCATGCCATGCATAAGTAGCTGGGAGTGGATAATGATTTATCTTGGATATCAACATAGCGTTAAGATGATTGTGATGTAGTATGATGATATGGTATCCTTCTCTGAATGTTCGAGTGGCTTGACTTGGTACATGTTCATGCATGTAGTTGAATCAAAACCAACATAGCCTCTATAATATTTATGTTCATGGTGCTCATATCCTACTCATGCCAGTGTCCAATGTTACTTATGCATAATGCCTGGTTATGATCATTGTTGCTCTCTAGCTGGCTGCTTCCCAATCTTAATTGCTAGCCTTCGCCTGTACTAAGTGGGAATTCTGCTTGTACATCAAAAACCTTGAACCCAAAGTTATTCCAAATGAGTCCACCATACCTACCTATATGCGGTATTACCCTGCCGTCCTAAGTAAATTTGCATGTGCCACCTCTAAAAACTTCTGAAAAATTATCCTTTTTGTGTGCCTGGATCGTTCATGGAACGGCAGGAGGTGGTCGATATCTTTCGTGCTAAGCGGGTTATCCTCAGGTCGATTGTTTCTTCACTCGCCATCGCATGAGGAAATGGGCGGTAATAGGGATGCCCAGTCCCAAACTGCAAACATGAAAATAGTTCATCTCTTGAATAATCAAACAAAAACTCCCAATGGAGTCAAAACCTTTACTTTTACCGCTTGGGAACCGCCACTAGCGTGCTTAGCATGGAAGATGTTGTTAACTGATGGTCGTGAAGTGAATGAGAAGGGGGCATGCATCAAAATATCATTTATCTCTGTTTTAAAAACTGAGCTCTGGCACCTCTGCAAATCCCTGCTTCCCTCTGCAAAGGAACTTTCTATTTACTTTTATGTTGTGTCATCACCTTCTAAAAACAAGCGCCAGAAACTGAGTAGAGCACATCTGTCATGATTTATGCATTGTGTATAGCTAATATTTGGTGCATCATGACTGGATCTTTTCTACCATGAATTACAATGTTTGGTCGCTGCTTGAACTTTGGAGGTGCTCTGCATTTATGTTTTGCGGTCTCAGAAAGGGCTAGCGAGATACCATTATTGTCATATTATATCATGGTTGTTTTGACAACGTGTTGTTGTTTGAGATATTTTTATTATTGCTCGCTAGCTGATTATGTCATTGATATGAATCATTATAATCTTTAAGAGTTATTGTTGACATGGTTAGTTATAATGTTGGCTGAAAACCTGGGTGCTGTTTAAGCTTATTTATGCAAACAAGAGCAAAAGAGTTCGTAAAAGTTTTTCTTTCTCACTTTTAGTTTATCAACTGAATTGCTTGAGGACAAGCAAAGGTTTAAGCTTGGGGGAGTTGATACGTCTCCAACGTATCTACTTTTTCTCATGCTTTTCCTCTTGTTTTGGACTCTAATTTGCATGATTTGAATGAAACTAACCCCGGACTGACGCTGTTTTCAGCAGAACTACCATGATGTTGTTTTTTGTGCAGAAATAAAAGTTCTTGGAATGGAACGAAACTTTGCGAGGATTTTTTATATCAATAATAAGAATTTCTGGAGCCAAGACCCACCAGAGAGGGGCCCTTGGTTGGGCACAACCCACCAGAGCGCGCCCTCTCTCCTGGCGCGCCCAGGTGGGTTTACCCACCTGGTGGCCCCGCTGACGACCCCCCTTTCCAGAAAAAATCAAGGAGAAAGAATTATCGTGATCCACGAGACGGAGCCGCCGCCAATCCCTGTTCTTCCTCGGGAGGGCAGATCTGGAGTCCGTTTGGGGTTACGGAGAGGGGCATCTTCGTTCTTTGTAATCACCAACCAATCTCCATTGCCAATTCCATGATGCTCCCCACCGGGAGTGAGTAATTCCTTCATAGGCTCGCTGGTCGGTGAGGAGTTGGATGAGATTCATCATGTAATCGAGTTAGTTTTGTTAGGGCCTGATCCCTAGTATCCACTATGTTCTTAGATTGATGTTGCTATGACTTTGCTATGCTTAATGCTTGTCACTTTGGGCCCGGGTGCCATGCACTCAAATCTGAACCGTTTATGAATTCATCATTATACCCATGTTTTAGATCCGATCTTGCAAGTTAGTCACCTACTACGTGTTGTGATCCGGCAACCCCGGCGTGACAACAACCGGGCCCACTCCCGGTGATGACCGTAGTTTGAGGAGTTCATGTATTCACTATGTGTTAATGCTTTGTTCCAGTTCTCTATTAAAAGGAGGCCTTAATATCCCTTAGTTTCCAATATGGACCCTGCTGCCACGGGAGGGTAGGACAAAAGATGTCATGCAAGTTCTTTTAATAAAGCACATATGACTATTTATGGAATACATGCCTACATTATATCGATGAATTGGAGCTAGTGCCATATCACCCTAGGTTATAACTGTCACATGATGAATATCATCCAATAAGTCACCGATCCAATGCCTACGAATTTATTTATATTGATATTGCTGCATTACTACTGCTATCATCACCGTTACACTTGCTACAAATGCTATCACTGTTACTGTTACCGCTGCTACTGTCACCACTATCAAAACTATCATATTACTGTGCTACTGATCACTTTGCTGCAGATAATTAATCTCCAGGTGTGGTTGAATTGACAACTCAGCTGCTAATACCTTCAAATATTCTTTGGCTCCCCTTGTATCGAATCTATAAATTTGGGTTGAATACTCTGCCCTCAAAAACTGTTGCGATCCCCTATACTTGTGGGTTATCAGTCATCCAAACAAATCCTGCTCGGCACATTTTCCCTTGGCTTCCTGGGGAAGCTGTCGGTTTGCATACAGGTGTTCTAACTAAAACGTTTGTGATGAGTGTTTTATTTAAAAACCATTGATGTTTTCTTCAAAAGAAAATCGTTTGATAAGTCTGTACATTAAGAGAGAAAAATGCAAGTTCGTTCAAACCATATCTTTCATTCAGTCACGCTGCAAATTTATATTCATATGATCGAGATACAGTATTAAACCCCAAAAAAACTATTTCCGGCGGCGGCAGAGGCGGCGTGCCGCGCCGTCATTGTCGTTGTCGTCCTCCGGGACGCCGTTGTTGAAGTCTTCAAGGCAGCACATAATGTTCTTCACTTGTAAATAAAACATCATGTCATCGCGCGATTGATGGGCGGGGCGCGGGAGGATGGCAACTCGCAGTGCTGAGAGGTAGCGGTCAACGACGGCGTCCCATGCCGCTGAGGGGGGCGCGTGCACGGGCACGGGCGCGGCGGATGCAGCCAAATGCACGGGGACCGGCCCACGGTGGGTGGAGGGGCGCGCACGGGCACGAGCACGGGCGCTGGCGCTGGCATGTACACGAGCTCGCGAGGGTCCACGGAGACCTCGCTGAAGACCGCGGCTTCCAGCTCTGCGATAGTGCTCGGCGACCAGCCCGTCAATGCTACAGGGATGGTCGCTGGCGCAGGTGCGGGGATGGGAGCTAGGACGGGAGCGGGGGCAGCAACCGTCGCGGCCAGCTCGTTCAGGGCCATGTCCATGAGGCTCAAATCCTCCTTATTTTCTATCTCCTCCGACTCGGAGTCGACTTCACCAAACTTGAAGACTAGTGACAGATGATCCTTCTGCGCCATGACGTTGGTGGAGGTCTGCGGGAGGGAGGGGAATGGGAGGCGAACAGTAAGGCCGCCCGTATTAAACAGTGGCTCGGGGCGCCATTAATGGAGAGGAAGGCGGGCGACCATGGAAGTCAAAGGGCTCGCTTTCCAGTGAACCTACGCAGCGTATAGCTCGCACGTTTCCTGGTGAGCCTGCGCATTGGAGGACAGCTTGCACGCCTCTCCGTCAGCCTGCACTACAAAAAAAAGACACATCCATTACATTTTTGACTGAACGAATTTTTTTCTGTCTTACTTATGACACTTCTATGACGATAATTGTGACAAAACCCGGTATCATCATAGATGTGGTGGGCTCCTACTTCTATGACAAAAAATCATGACAGAAAATGGGCTTTTCGTCCTGGGCGGGCCGGAGACGCAACTGCATGACATTCTTTGGGCCGTCCATGACGGAAAAAACCGTGGTAGAAGAGAGGGGAGGAAAATATGGGGGAGTTCCCGGTTACGGTGGGTGGTCGGGGGCCGAGCGATGCTGCGAGGGCGAGATGGGCCCTGCGACGCCTCATACGGTAGGCCTCATACTGGAGATCGACCCAATTCTCCCCGATACACCTTCTGCCAGTGATGAACATCAGTGTACATCGGTAGTACAAGGAGGGGCCTTGAGACATTCCAATCTCTATTTTTGTGCAAATCAACTAAAATTAAGCACCCCAGTTTGCAGAAACGCTTAAACATTAACAATGGGACTAGTTGATGAAACATATACTAACAAAGAGAAGCACTTTCTTTCTCTGCATTGGAAATGAAATGATAGCAAGGACACTCGCTCTATTTTAACTGTATTATTACTTCATTTTATCAGTGGCACTAGGGTCGAGAAGGTGGCAAACGAGGTGTACCGTGCGTCGCAAGGATGGAGGCCGGGGGTGCTTAGACTGGGATGCTGAAGCTGGCTCTTTCAGTCCCTATCTTCCCCCCTGATGTTTTTGTGGTAGCATTTGGGTTGTAATCCAAACTTGGTCGAGCTGGTGTTGCGTCCCCCTACCTGCCTAGCTTATGTGGCGAACATGTCTCCTGCTAGTACTCAGTCCGTTCTAGTAGTAGTTGCATAACTACCCATTTACACTGAGATGTTGTCGGATAATGTTTTCTATGGTTGGGTTTCTTTAATGAAATCGGAGGAAACCCCCTCTTTCGATATATAAAAGAAATTAGTGGCACTAGCGGTGCCAAAACATTGCCTCAAATTAATAGTGCCAGTAAATTAAGGTGCAAAATAATAACATTACTGCTTTATCATGGCAGTGCCAAAACAGTAGCACAAGAGCAGACTCAACATGCAGGATCTTTGGAAAACGGTCGGACCAAAAAGGAACATACCTCGTGATGGGAACCATATCTGCAGTCAACGCCATCGTAGAAGGGATGACACTAGTCACCAACATGGATGATTCAATTCATGGGACCTTTTTGTGCAGTTCACCTAAAATGAAGCAATGTCCCATGAGCTAGCAGCTTCTTCTTCATTAGTTGCAATAAAATTGAGCAACATCAAGGTTTGTTTTGAAGCTCGTGGAATGTTCAACTATAATTTGGATATCATTTTTGCAGTTCAACTAAGATCAAGCGTGAAATGTATGTCTTTGTTTTCACAAAAAAGTGGAAAGGAGGGTGACTAACAAGTGATGAAACATACATCAAATGAAAAGAAGCATGTTCCTTATCTGAATTACAATCCTACTAGGACACTAGCAATTTCTAAAGCAACATCATTGCTAGATATTAGTGTGGGCATTAGGATTAAGTATGACAACCGTTAAATACGACATTACTTTAATGGTGCCATTGCTTCATTTTACGAGCAACATTACATTAACAGCTGCTACAATGTTGGTATTTGGGCACGGGAGAGTAGCCAGACCAGGACAGTTGTATTTCTAACGAAAAGAAGCAACTTATCTTAATGGGAAATTTAGCAGGACATGAAAAACAGTGCCATTGATTCATATTACTGGAGGCATTAATTGAAAACAACATTGGTTCAACGTGTCCTTACTTTTAATAGTGCGACTGCTACATTTTACCAGTGGTATTACATAAGAGGGGCTCAGGGCAACAAACATCAGAACAGGATATCTGGGTTGGTCCCATTTTTGTTCGGTATAGCCACCTTATACTGTTTGAGGCTAGCAAATCTAGTGTTGGACATACTCTGTTGACTTGTCCCCAGTCCCCACTTTCTTTCCCTTTTCAACCAATAGATCGGGTTTATATTGAGTTTGTACTGCGTTTCCCTTTATTTCCCTATTAGACCAAGAGACCAGTTGGATAGCCAGTCTCTGCTACTTTTTGCCCCCATTATTTTCTCTTTCGACCAAGTCCTAGATTCAGGTAACAAATCTTCCCCCACCCCTACCCCCTTTCTTCCTTGTTTGAACCAAGTAGTACTAGATTCGAGTGCATGAACTAGTTTTACCTCTTAACAGTAAAAAATTAGGTGGCTTTCGAACAGCCGATCGATCCTATCTATGAGGGGGCCTGAGAAATAGTAAAAGATACAAAAGCAGCGACGTCAGGAGCTGGGGAAGTAGAGCAAGGGCGGTTTCGAAGGAAGTTATACCTGAGGGTCACTGGTATGTCGCTAGGTGGGTGGCGGGAGGCCGGATCTGCCCGCACTATGGCAGCAAGGAAGAAGGGGTCGGAGGCCCTCCCTAGCCGGCGGTGCGTGGGAGAGAACGGCAAGGCACGCTGATCGGGACGCGTCGACAGTGGGTAAGAGCCGTCGCCGATGATGAGCGCGTGAACATTGCACCTTCTCACCTTCCCCGGCGGAGAGGATCCGGCTGGATCTATGACCAGCGGTGAGCAGAGAGAGAGAGAGAGAGAGTGTGGCCACCACTGTCGTGTTTAGATCTGGGACGCGACAGTGTGAAGAGAGCAACACTAGCAAGCAAGCACGGAGGCTCCTGCCTATATAGTGGAGTAGTTTTCTTTTGTCTACCGGAGCCGGCTTGACCTCGTCAATGACTGTCGAGAAGTCTTCATGCACGTGCCCTGGAGGCGCAGTTGTCGTCATTTTGATCCGAAGCACGATTAACATATAACATGAAAAAATGCCACATGACAAGAAACCATAACCTCACTGCCCCAAGGAGACAACATGAATCCGGACGGACAAACTAGACAAGGATCAAAGCTCAAATTAAAGATAAACTCGTAGAAAAGGGGTCCATCGATAGATGTCCTAATTAACATAACTGGCTTGACCTAGATGGCAGCCGAGTAGTCTTTGTGTATGTGCCCCGAATGACCAGCGCCTTGGAGGAACTCAGTTGTCGCTGTTTAACCCTCGTAGTGATCCGAAGCACATGACACCTAATATTGCGAGATGACAAGAAACCTTTTTTTAGATTTCTCATCAGAACTACAACCCTGTATAACACAACCTGCACGATATGTAGACGATAGCCAATCCAGCCGTGTCTGCTGGAGTCTGGTCACATGCATGGACGAGCTGATCTTCCGTGTCATGCAGGGATCGTCCAGGCACCGATGTCTGTACAACACTGCTCTAGAACTATCGCTCGTCTCTCTCTTCATTAACTCACCCGACTTGTGGGGCCGGGGAGTGTGCCTATGGTCGGTTCTCAATTGCGGTCCCACATGTGTGTGCAAATGCAATATGACACGCGTTCCATTCGGAGAGCGGCGTGCCAAACCGACCGACCGTCTGGGGTGCGACGCAAACGCGACGGGCGTGCTCTATACTCCATACATGTGTACCGCCGTTTTCTTGAGGCTTTACTCCATGGAGCAATCCATGGATACAAAATTATACTCCCTCCGTTCCTAATATAAGTCTTTTAGACATTTCAAATGGACTACAACATATGGATGTATATAGACATAATTTAGAATGTAGATTCACTCATTTTGCTACGTATGTAGTCACTTGTTGGAATCTCCAAAAAGACTTATATTTGGGAACGGAGGAAGTACTATTTAAAAGTCGAGGGCGGGGCTTTTCCCGCGCGGTTGGCGGGGCAGTTCCGCCTAGTCGGTTTGACAGAGACGCGAGAAGATGAGGGAGTAGGCTGCTGCAAACGTAGGGCTGTGTGATTTGACAGCGAGTTACTGCTGGACAGGTGGGGCCCTTTGATTTGACTTGCCATTATCATTTTAACTGCGGCGCTACCACCGGCGTGAGTCTCCCGATTCCTGACCACCTCCATGGTATACAGGTGCCTCTCCCAATGCTCCACCATGTAGAGCATGGTTAGTATAGCCAGCTGCTAGTGCTGCATGAGTATATAAACATGCCATGTCATCAAAAGTTAGTACTATTATTTATTAGTCATACAATAGGGTTGGCTATCTATTTTTTTCTCACTTTCTCTCTATCTCTCTCCTCGTATTAAATGCTTTTGTCTAGGAGCACGTGTAGAGGCTGGCTCTTGCATGAGAGCCCACTCCTCCACTTTTTCCTTGCCTCTCTCCTCCACATATGCAAAATTGCCATGTAAGCGGGCTTATAGCCCACTATTGTACTTGCTCGTACAGGTGCTAAGCCTGCCACATAGGCATAAAGTCTGATGTGGCAAGTTAATTAAGAAGAGAGAGACTAGTTTGGTGACCCCAGGAAGAAACGATGCTAAGTGCGTGTACCTAGTTGAAAAGACAATTTTGAGTCTATAGCTAATTAAATGAAGCAAGCTTAGAGCATCTCCAACAGGTTGTATGTTAGTCTTGTTGGTAAAATGTCCATGACATCAACCAACAAGCTATCATACAACTACTCCAATAGGTTGTATCTCAGTTATCCAATAGATGGTGAGAAAATAAATGTCATTGCTCTCTATTTCACCTTGGAGCTTGTGCAAATGTTGTTGGTTAATCTACATACAAATTTGCTCTCTCTCCACATTTATTACATGCCACATCATCACTATGTCCTAGGTGGCAAATTTACCAACATCTATCTTACAATTGTTGGAGATGCCCTTAGCAACAAAAAACTAAGCACCTATGCATTGGGGACTTGAGTTGCTAAGCCATTAATGCCCTTAGCACCTCATCTAAGCACCATTTCATTAGAGGAGGTCACTTCTTGGCAAATGCAATAAATACTATGAAGAAAGAGATAGTGAGAAGTAAAAAAACTTTTATAGCCAACCTTATAGCTAACCTTGTTGTATGAGTGACTAACTGATGACTATGTATGACATGCCAACATCACATAGCCTAACGCACCGTGTGAAATCTCCAAGGGCGCGACCGCGCGAGGCGACGGTCGTGGTAGGCGCAACCATGATACGGGCTGCTGGCAGCCCTTGGATCTGAGATCGAACGGTCAGATGCTAAGCTGCTGAAACTTTGCAGAATAACCCGTACTACCACTCGTTTCTTCACATTATCTACGTACAATATATATGGCCAACATCATATAGCCAGCAGTTTAGTTGTCAAAGAATTTCAGGGTGCTTAGTTTTATTTGAGGGGTGCACTACTAGGGAAATGCCTATACACAGGAGCTTATTAGTAGCGCTTTTTATAAGAAACTGCTGCTACTACTTATCAGTAGCGCTTGCACATGGTAAGCGCTGCTACTATGCACTTACTAGTAGCGCTGTGTTCATAAAACACGCTACTACTAAAATAGCCAAACCGTTGCCGACAAGCCAGGCATAGTAGTAGCGCTTTTATGTAGGAAGCGCTACTGCTATTGAACGTAGTAGTAGGGCTTTCTACATAAAAGCGCTACTACTACGGGCTCCTTATCCACACCCATGGCCCGCGCTCGACCTCACTCCCCCTCACACACTCTCACTCGCGTGCCTCCGCCGCGCGCCGCCGTCCCCCGCGCCGGTCTTCTCCCGCCGACCGCCCTCGCCCGCGCCGGCTCTCCTCCCCCGCCGGCCACCCTCCCCCGCACTGGCCTCCTCTCCCGCCGGCCGATCTCCCGCGCCGGCCCTCCTCCACCGAGAGGTACTCCTCCTCCCTCTAGGTTAATTAACTTAGGTGAATTTAGTTCATTAGGTTAACTAAGTTGAACTAAGTGAACTAGCTAGGTTAATTTGGTTTACTAACTAGGTTAATTAGATGTTTTTTACTTTTTGACTATATACTGCAAGGCAACAGCCTCACAGTTCTTTATTTTAAAAAAGAACCAGAGAAGTTACAAGGTAACAAATTACAAGTAAGAAAACAAAGGGGATACTTACAATGAGTAACTATGGGAGTGCAGCTAGCCAAGAGGTTAAGCTAGTCCTATATTCACATTTGATTCTATGAGCTAATAGAGAAATGTCATGGACAAAATTTCTCCTCCAAGATCTAAAGGAAGGCAGCTCATTTATGAAGATCTTCCCATTCCTTTGAGTCCAAATATTCCATGTGGTAGCGAAGACCACCTCAGTGAAAAAAGGGAAACCAAAATCCTTCCTAGCAGATAGAGCCATCTCATAGGTAGTCTGGTTCGGTTGAAGAATCCATGAAATGCCAAGATAATTCCAAACTCGTTGGCTGAAGTTGCATGCAAAGAAAAGGTGGGCTCAGTCTTCATGACAGGAAGAATTACACATTACACATGTGTCATCTTGGATATTCCAATGACGTCGCTGCATCATGTCTCTGGTGTTCAACCTGTCCATCAAAAGAAGCAAGCCAAAAACCTTGAATTTGAGAGTGCATGAACATTTCCAGATCCACTTAAATATGGGATCAACCACAATATGTGAGAAAGCAAGACACATAGTATATCCTGGACTGATATTCTCCAGACTTGGATGGCCATTTTCAAATGTCTTTCCCTTCCTCCTGAAGGTTGATCAGCAGCAGCAAAGACTGAAGTTGGGTGAACTCCTGGAAGGCTTCAGCCGACAGAGGCAGGTGAAAATTATCAGTTAGGTAAGGCATCCCCATAAGGTCCTTAATGGTGATCGTATCATCAATCACATTAGAATGAAGCCTTGGGAACCGACAATGCATGATTACAGCATCATTTCCAAGCTGCCAGCGATCCAGCCAGAAGACCACCGTATCTCCAGCACGGACAAGTGGCACAACCAACTTACAAAAACTATCATATAGCTGCAAAACATCCCTCCACCAGAAAGAACCACAGCTCTGGTTGACTTGTGGTGGTGATGAGGCATAATATGTGTCCCAAATGAGCATGACCCAGGGCACATCCATCTTCTTAAAGAACTTGAAAAGGTGCTTGATCAACAAGGCTTCATTTTGTATACTTAAGTTGAGAACACCGAGGCCTCCCAGATTCTTGGGTCGGTAGACCAAGTCCCAAGCCGCCAATGATTGACGTAGGGTATCCGTGTTCCCTCTCCACAGACACTGGCGCATGATATGCTCGATTTGCTTCAAATGCCCTGAGGAAGAGAGAGTGTACACAAAAAGTATATTGGCATGGAACTTAGGATAGATTGCAAAAGCTGGAGATGGCTCCCTTGATTCAACAAGCAAGAAGACGCAGATAATCGTCTCTCAATACGATTCACCATAGGCATTAGATCATATATCGTTAGCCTAGATGTTCCCATGGGTAATCCAAGATATGTGAATGGCATAGAACCAACTTCACACCCAAGCAGGCTGGCAACTCGATTGCCCTCTTCCTCAGTCATATTGATCGGGATCAGAGAGGACTTGCTAAAGTTGACCCGCAGCCCAGTTGAAACAGCAAAGATATCAAGCATTTCCTTGAAAGCAATGAGTTGGCTGTCAATCGCAGGGAGAACAATGAGAGTATCATCCGCGTACTGGACAATCGGATAGTCATTCGAACTTGTCGGGATTGGAAGGGAAGAATGTTCCTGGAGCACATCTCATTAACCACCGATTGTAGTAAATCAACGACAATCACGAAAAGTAGTGGAGATAATGGATCTCCATGACGCACACCCGTTCTGCAGAAAAAATGATTGCCCGGCACGCCATTTAAGAGGACCGAAGAGGAGCCCGTAGATAAGATGCTCTTAATCCAACCGGTCCAACGGCTATCAAAACCCTTGCATTGCAAGACTCTAAGGATCACTTCGTGCTCAATGGTATCAAATGCTTTCGTGAAATCAAGCTTGAGAAGGATGACAGGCCCCTATGAAGCTTTGCACTGGTGGATATATTCAAAACACCATGCCAGGTAGCCTTGAATGGATCGGCAACGAAGAAAACCATATTGATTGCGATGTATGCATCTTAGAATCACTCTCTGGAGGCGGTTAGCCAAGAGTTTAGTTAAAAACTTCAAACATGTGTTGGTCAATGATATAGGCCGAAAATCACCAACATATTCAGGGCTAAGCTTCTTGGGTATGAGAGTAATAAGAGATGTATTAAGGCATTCTAAATTGCATTTCCCATCATAAAACTCCTGGACAAGTTTCATAAAATCATCCTTCAAAATCGGCCAACATTTTTTTAAGAAAAGTCCGGTGAAACCATCTGGACCCGGATCACGGTCAGTAGGCAGGTTCTTAATTACTGCCTCCACCTCAGAGTCCGAGAACGGCTGTGATAACTCCTCCAGCCCATCAACTCTCGCAATGAATGTGTCCAAATCAAACCCCATTTGAATGCCTTTGGATTGGCCCATTCTCTGGTTGAAATCAGCCCAGAACATACCAGCCAACTGTTGGTGATCGGTGACAAAGTCACCTGCCTGGTTCTTGATCGAAGAAATAGTATTCCTCCGGTACCGTTCCGTTGCCATAGCATGAAAAAAATTCGAGTTCTCCTCACCAACCTTGATGTTTCTGATCGTGCAACGTTGTTTCCAATAAATAAACTGCCAATGTAAAATGTCCTCAAGGTGCAATTTAACAATTCTCCTAAAATTAAGCTCCGACCAACTAAAGGGCCGAGATTCCTCCAGACCATCAAGGAAGAGAACCACCTTATTACAATCAGCAATGAGTGCTTTGACTGTGGACAGATTTAAATGCCATTTCTTGAGGGCATATCGTAGAGCTTTAAATTTAGCAGATATAGATAAGGCAATCAAAGATTTGCCCACTGGCCTCTTCCAAACCTGTGAGACACAAACAGAAAAACCAGGCAGATCAATCCAGTAATTTTCAAAGCGAAAAACCATTGCCTTAGGTATGCATGTAGCAATTGTGACCACACACGGTACATGATCGGAGGCAGTGCGTGCAAGGGGTATAACCAAGGTGTTGGGATGATCAGAAGTCCAGGCAACCGAAGTAAAGAACCAATCGATCTGCTCAAGAAGTGGTGAAGTTTGTATATTGGACCAAGTATATTGACGACCCTTCATTGGCAGCTCAACAAGGCCCAAATGGCCAATGATTTCATTAAACAAAATAATGTCATTGACATCGCCATCAGGTAGATTACGGTTTTCAAGCGATCGCATAAAGTTAAAATCACACAAGAGGAGCCAATTGTCATCAAACTGAATATCAAGATTATATAACCACTGCACAAACTCATCACGAGCAGGACCTTGACACGGGCCATAAACAGAAACTAAAGTCCAAGTTCCAGAGGTGTGTTTAGAACTGAATTCCACAATGATCCCATAAGATTTGGCCTCAATTAATTTGCCCACAAAGACAGAAGAATTCCATATGACCACCATGCCCGCAGACGCACCGGCCGATGGCACATAAACAAAATTATCAAAGCGCCATGGACAAAATTTCCTAATGAACCGATCATCAATATGCATGCACTTTGTTTCTTGGAGGCAAATAACAGAACAACCACTTTCATCGATCTTTTGCCTAACCGCAAGTTGACGTGCCTCAGAATTAAGACCACGCACGTTCCAACAAAGCACCTTCCAATCCTTAAACCCTGACTGATTCATTACAAACCAAAAGGAAAAGCAGCAAAAGTAGATCACACAATGACCTACACAGACCATCTAAGCAGACAAGCACCACAAGGTTCCATACATGAAAACATAAATAAAGATAGATGGCGATTAAAATGGGATGCCATAGACCTAAAGCCTGCATGGTGGAGTAAATCATCAGAGTTGTTGTTGCTGGTGGACTTTGCAGGATCAGCCACAAGCTTATCCACGGTGATCTTCTCTGGCGCAATGCGAACACGCGCTCCAATACGCTGAAGATCAGCAATAGCAGTCGGAGGTGGCACAGATCGTATCATCAATCACATTAGAATGAAGCCTTGGGAACCGACAATGCATGATTACAGCATCATTTCCAAGCTGTCAGCGATCCAGCCAGAAGACCACCGTATCTCCAGCACGGACAAGTGGCACAGCCAACTTACAAAAACTATCATATAGCTGCAAAACATCCCTCCACCAGAAAGAACCACAGCTCTGGGTGACTTGTGGTGGTGATGAGGCATAATATGTGTCCCAAATGAGCGTGACCCAGGGCACATCCATCTTCTTAAAGAACTTGAAAAGGTGCTTGATCAACAAGGCTTCATTTTGTATACTTAAGTTGAGAACACCGAGGCCTCCCAGATTCTTGGGTCGGTAGACCAAGTCCCAAGCCGCCAATGATTGACGTAGGGTATCCGTGTTCCCTCTCCATAGACACTAGTGCATGATATGCTCGATTTGCTTCAAAATGCCCTGAGGAAGAGAGAGTGTACACAAAAAGTATATTGGCATGGAACTTAGGACAGATTGCAAAAGCTGGAGATGGCTCCCTTGATTCAACAAGCAAGAAGACGCAGATAATCGTCTCTCAATACGATCCACCATAGGCATTAGATCATATATCGTTAGCCTAGATGTTCCCATGGGTAATCCAAGATATGTGAATGGCATAGAACCAACTTCACACCCAAGCAGGCTGGCAACTCGATTGCCCTCTTCCTCAGTCATATTGATCGGGATCAGTGAGGACTTGCTAAAGTTGACCCGCAACCCAGTTGAAACAGCAAAGATATCAAGCATTTCCTTGAAAGCAATGAGTTGGCTGTCAATCGCAGGGAGAACAATGAGAGTATCATCCGCGTACTAGACAATCGGATAGTCATTCGAACTTGTCGGGATTGGAAGGGTAAGAATTTTCCTGGAGCACATCTCATTAACCACCGATTGTAGTAAATCAACAGTAATCACGAAAAGTGGTGGAGATAATGGATCTCCTTGACGCACACCCGTTCTGCAGAAAAAATGATTGCCCGTCACGCCATTTAAGAGGACCGAAGAGGAGCCCGTAGATAAGATGCTCTTAATCCAACCGGTCCAACGACTATCAAAACCCTTGCATTGCAAGATTCTGAGGATCACTTTGTGCTCAATGGTATCAAATGCTTTCGTGAAATCAAGCTTGAGAAGGATGACATGCCCCTATGAAGCTTTGCACTGGTGGATATATTCAAAACACCATGCAAGGTAGTCTTGAATGGATCGGCAACAAAGAAAACCATATTGATTGCGATGTATGCATCTCAGAATCACTCTCTAGAGGCGGTTAGCCAAGAGTTTAGTTAAAAACTTCAAACATGTGTTGGTCAATGATATAGGCCGAAAATCACCAACATATTCAGGGCTAAGCTTCTTGGGTATGAGAGTAATAAGAGATGTATTAAGGCATTCTAAATTGTATTTCCCATCATAAAACTCCTGGACAAGTTTCATAAAATCATCCTTCAAAATCGGCCAACTTTTCTTTAAGAAAAGTCCGGTGAAACTATCTGGACCCGGAGCACGGTCAGTAGGCAGGTTCTTAATTACTGCCTCCACCTCAGAGTCCGAGAACGGCTGTGATAACTCCTCCAGCCCATCAACTCTCGCAATCAATGTGTCCAAATCAAACCCCATTTGAATGCCTTTGGATTGGCCCATTCTCTGGTTGAAATCAGCCCAGAACATACCAGCCAACTGTTGGTGATCGGTGACAAAGTCACCTGCCTGGTTCTTGATCGAAGAAATAGTATTCCTCCGGTACCGTTCCGTTGCCATAGCATGAAAAAAATTCGAGTTCTCCTCACCAACCTTGATGTTTCTGATCGTGCAACGTTGTTTCCAATAAATAAACTGCCAATGTAAAATGTCCTCAAGGTGCAATTTAACAATTCTCCTAAAATTAAGCTCCGACCAACTAAAGGGCCGAGATTCCTCCAGACCATCAAGGAAGAGAACCACCTTATTACAATCAGCAATGAGTGCTTTGACTGTGGACAGATTTAAATGCCATTTCTTGAGGGCATATCGTAGAGCTTTAAATTTAGCAGATATAGATAAGGCAATCAAAGATTTGCCCACTGGCCTCTTCCAAACCTGTGAGACACAAACAGAAAAACCAGGCAGATCAATCCAGTAATTTTCAAAGCGAAAAACCATTGCCTTAGGTATGCATGTAGCAATTGTGACCACACACGGTACATGATCGGAGGCAGTGCGTGCAAGGGGTATAACCAAGGTGTTGGGATGATCAGAAGTCCAGGCAACCGAAGTAAAGAACCAATCGATCTGCTCAAGAAGTGGTGAAGTTTGCATATTGGACCAAGTATATTAACGACCCTTGATTGGCAGCTCAACAAGGCCCAAATGGCCAATGATTTCATTAAACAAAAAAATGTCATTGACATCGCCACCAGGTAGATTACGGTTTTCAAGCGATCGCATAAAGTTAAAATCACCCAAGAGGAGCCAATTGTCATCAAACTGAATATCAAGATTATATAACCACTGCACAAACTCACCACGAGCAGGACCTTGACACGGGCCATAAACAGAAACTAAAGTCCAAGTTCCAGAGGTGTGTTTAGAACTGAATTCCACAATGATCCCATAAGATTTGGCCTCAATTAATTTTCCCACAAAGACAGAAGAATTCCATATGACCACCATGCCCGCAGACCCACCAGTCGATGGCACATAAACAAAATTATCAAAGCGCCATGGACATAATTTCCTAATGAACCGATTATCAATATGCATGCACTTTGTTTCTTGGAGGCAAATAACAGAACAACCACTTTCATCGATCGTTTGCCTAACCACAAGTTGACGTGCCTCAGAATTAAGACCACGCATGTTCCAACAAAGCACCTTCCAATCCTTAAACCCTGACTGATTCATTACAAACCAAAAGGAAAAGCAGCAAAAGTAGATCACACAATGACCTACACGGACCATCTAAGCAGACAAGCACCACAAGGTTCCATACATGAAAACATAAATAAAGACAGATGGCGATTAAAACGGGATGCCATAGACCTAAAGCCTGCATGGTGAAGTCAATCATCAGAGTAGTTGTTGCTGGTGGACTTTGCAGGATCAGCCACAAGCTTATCCACGGTGATCTTCTCTGGCGCAATGCGAACACGTGCTCCAATACGCTGAAGATCAGCAATAGCAGTCGGAGGTGGCACAGATGGGCTTTCATCATCCTGTGGAGGCTTGGTCTTGCGCTTCTTCATGGTGTGAGCTCTCTTGTGTGAACTTGGGATGCTGCTCGGTATCTTACGGAAACCATCACGTAGAGCACCGAGACGTGCACTGTGTCTGACCTCAGTATCAACAAGGACTTTAGTAGCCCTAGACTTCTGTCATGCTTCATGGCCACTTTAGGAACCGCAGTGAACTCGAACGCTTCAGCGACAGGTTCAGAAAGATCATCAAAACAGAGAGCCCGAGCCACGGGCCTTCTGACTGGCGACACACATCGAACAGAGCTGTGAGAGGAGTCAGATACAGGCTAAAGCTTGAAGTTGGTCGCAGAATCATTGAAGCAAAAATCCCAAGAACTCTTGTCCAACAGCAAGGTGCCAATGTCTGGCTTGAAAACGAACTGTGGAATCTCAGCAGAGTACATTAACGGCAACAATTTGTCAAAGGTACGCTGCCACTGCATGACAGGGGGCAAAACCGGCCCAAAAACAGTGAGCACACGCCCAATCTGTAGAGGAGGTTGCTGAGGTCCCATTGGGGGCTGGAGAACAACCACGTCGGCAACATTAGCCACATTGTTAACAGAGTCATCAGAAATCTGCAAAACTATTGATTCTTGTGACTGGATATCCTCAACATGATCTTGCTGGGCAGCATCATGCACTGGTGGAGGTTCATCATGCGGCTGCTCATTGACAGGAGGTGGCACATCGTTCCATCCAAGCTCAGGAAACTTTGGCATGACCCAATTGTGATTGTCAAATTGCATATTGCCCGGGAGGGGGTGGGGATTGCCATTGAATGGCATGGGGTCCTCATCAGCTGGTAGGACATCAGCAAAGTCCGCAGAAAGGATGTACACAGGAACTGACCAAGAAATCCTAGCCCCACCAAAATCTGCATATTCACGATAGACCACGTCCCTTGGAACTAAAGAAGGAGCAGGGAATGAGAGGGGAAACACACCAGCCACAAGGAGCTGGTGCACCCCCCATATGGGCCGAACTAGAGTAGAAGGAAAGAGGGGAAGGGAGAAGGAAAGGGGGGATTCGGCCTCCCCCTTCCTTCCCTCCTTCCTCCTCTTTCCTTCCCCCTCTGGTAAATAAGGAAGGGGCACCATCCTAGGAGGAACCCAAGTAGGATTCGGTCCTACATGGGGCACCTCCTGGCCTCTCCCCTCTCCCTCCCACCTATATATATGTGGGGGGAGCCCCTAGCACACACCAGACAATTACCTAGCCATGTGCGGCGCCTCCCTCCAAAGTTTACACCCCCGGTCATATTCTCGCGGTGCTTAGGCGAAGCCTTGTGATGATCAGTTCACCATCACCGTCACCACGCCATCGTGCTGACGGAACTCATCTACTACCTCGACGTCTTGCTGGATCACGAAGACGAGGGACGTCACCAAGCTGGATGTGTGCAGAACACAGAGCTGCCGTGCATTCGGTACTTGATCGGTTGAAGCGCGAAGAAGTTTGACTACATCAACCGCGTTGTGAAATGCTTCCGCTTACGGTCTACGAGGGTACGCAGACACACTCTCCCCTCGTTGCTATGCATCTCCATGGATAGATCATTGCGTGTGCATAGATTTTTTTATTTTTCCATGCAATGATTCCCTTCAGCAACATCAATCACTTTAAGATCTTCATCATTATTATCACGAGATTCCGTTTGGCGGCCATCTTATTTACCAAAGTAGTTTGTTTATCAGAAATTTGACCCACTAAATTTTCAAGATGAGCTAATTGAGATTTAAGACCATAAAATTCCTTAGACATACCATCGAGCTCTTTATTAATATATTCCATCATATTTTTTTTGCTCCTTAAGTTCATTTCTAAAGAAACTGTTATGCTCAAATTGTAGGGACATAAAACTTTTAGCATTGTTTTCAATCTCTTCCAACTTCCTATAGTAAGGATCAAAGCTCTTGGGTCGAGCCATACGGGAAATCAAGCGGACAAAAAGACACACTACAAAAAAAAGACACATCCGTGACATTTTGGCCAAACGGAAAAAAATTATGTCATGCTTATGACACTTCTATGATGATAATTATGAAAAAACCTGGTATCATGGTAGATGTGGTGGGCTCCTACTTCTATGACAAAAAATCATGATAGAAAATGGGCTTTTCGTCCCGGGCGAGCCAGAGACGCACCTGCATGACATTCTTTGGGTCGTCCATGACGGAGAAAATCGTGGTAGAAGCGAGGGCAAGGAAAATATCGGGGAGTTCCCGGTTACGGTGGGTGGTCGAGGCCGAGCGATGCAGTGTGGTTTACCCATTTCTCTCATACACGCGCATGGTGCAAGCCGTGTCACTATAAGTGAACCTGAGCGATCTCCTGCGAAGCCGATCGATCGATCCCTTTGCTCCTAACTGAACCCGACCGAGACTCCTACGCTGCTAACTGAACCCAATCGATCACTGCTGCTGCATGCTTACTGAAGCCGATCGAACCCTCGTGCGAGACGTAGCTAGCCGGTTGGGTTGCCTCTGGATGAACAGTGCCCGTTGCTGTCGCGCGCGCGATATGTATAGAACCAGTCGAGAGGTGGTGTGAGTAGAGCCGGTTGGGTTGGCTGTTTTCCCGATGGGGGGCTTGGATGGATATGACCCCGGCCGTGTGTATAGGCGGTTGCCGCTGGATGAACAGGACCCCGTGGTATATAGTATGCGGTTGCCGCTGGATGTACAGGAGCCCAAGGAGGCCGCCACACACCCCAGTCGGTTGGGGGTGGATGAACAGGACCCCATGAAGGCTGGTTGAACTGAAGCCGGTGGAGGCTGGATGAACAGTAGCCCTTGAATGAACAATGTCTGGTGGAGGCTGGAGACGGTGGATGAACAGTAGCAGGTGGAGGCTGGAGGAAGTCGACGGTGGATGAAGAGTTGCCCGTGGAGTCCCGTTTTGCGGTTCGCCACGCCCCTCCCGATGAATAGGATCCCCGTTTCGTTCGTAGGAGGTCGAAGAGAAGTCCGTTTACTCTGTTTTGCGGTACGCCACACCCCTCCCGATCAACAGGACCCCGTTTCGACCGTAGGCACTCCAACACAAGTTCGTTTCCTCTTTTTTGCGGTACGCCAGACCCTTCCCGATGAACAGGACCCCGTTTCGACCGTACATGATTGAACATCAGGCCCGTTTCCTCCATTCTGCAGTACGCCAGACCTCATTTCGTCTGTTCCGTCCAAGCCGGTTGGCTCTCGATGAACACTACGCGTTCTGACCCAGTGGCTTCGCTCCCGATGAATAGGACGCATTCCGACCCATTCACTTGGCTCTCGGTGAAGACGATGTTGTTTCCTTCGTTTCGACCCAGCCGGTTAGATGACGATGAACAGGACGACATCGCTACCGTCTGTTGCCTCTCCATGTACACGAGCCCTAGCCGTACGTATGCGCGCGTACGTGTTCGATACCCCGCCCTTATGTACGTATATAGTCATATTTAATTTCTTGCAGCGTGGCTGTACGTACGTGTACACGATATATATAGACGGAACTGCGTGACATGCTACGTCCGCGCCTCTACGATGACACATCCATCTCCTTACTCGGACACAGTTCATCGTTGCAGAGAGACCGATCGACCAGTATATACGTACACGATCGCGACCAGACAGACAACCTGACATACGGTTCGACCCGGTGGGTCCCAGCTGTCAGGGAGGATAAGGAGGCACTTCCTTCCGTGCGAAGATATAGCTGGTGGGTCCCAGCTGTCAGCGGGAAGAATCATTTTTTTGCCTGTAATACAGACACACTTCCTTGCGTACGACGATGTAGCTGGTAGGTCCCAGCTGTCAGGGGGGAAACATTTTTTTAGGCCCTTCCGATAGGTCCCGCTGTCAGGTGGAGGAATCATTATTTTGCGCGTAATAAGGAGGCAATTCCTTGTTGCGGGCCGTGGACCCAGGTGTCAGCCTCTCCACGTATAGTCCTCTTCTGATGGAAGGTGTTCCTTGACCATGTTGACCACGCCACGCTGAGAGCACCAAGGCGGTGGACGACAGCGGGGCCTAAGATGGGAACGATCTAGAGTCATGGAACAAGGGGCACTGGAGTCCCTGGCGAAGGGGAGTACGAGGGACTGGTTCGGCTGCCGTGTGAGGCTGCCTTCGCCAGAGAATAACAGAATGTGTGGGTGAGTACAGGTATGACCTGGCCACCATTGGGAGTAGAGTGGGACGGCGAGGCCTGCGTGGCAGCACAACCGGCCACGGGAGGCAGATGCAGGCGCTCCAGCCGACGATGATTTTGGCGGCTGGAGCAAGAGCAACTAGATCAGAGATTGAAGAAGCAGGATCGCCGTTGGATGTCAATCCAACAACTACAGATGTCAGAATAATTTGTTGACTCTTTGTGTTAGTCCATTAAATTGTTTTGTTCACTAAATGGACAACACCTTGCGCAGGCTTCGTCTAGTGGGCCAATAAAGTCAGCTTCGAAAGTTGTGGCGGAATGCAGCCCATTTATTTAGGTTTTATAGCCCATTTCATTTTGTTTGCCAATACATCTATTTACTGGGCTTTGACTCAAAAAATAATCTATTTCCTGGGCTGGTTAAAAAAAATAGCCGATTTACTATTTATGATAATTTTTCTCAAAAAAACTATTTATGAAAATTTACAGTGCATTTGATTATTTATTCGAATACACCTATTTACTGAGCTGGGTCAAAAATAATATTGCGTACATACAGCGCATTTATCATTTCTGATAATTTACAAAGCATATGATTTTAGTATAAATGGACCCATTTTCTGGGATGGGTGAAACAACAATTATGGTCTGGACTGAGCATTTCGTATAAAAATAATATTGAGATACGGATATTATTAAAAAAATAAGTTGGGCTTGGTAATCTTATTATATAAAAAATGAACCGGGCTGTGCATCTTATTTTATTAAAAGAAAGATATGCTAGGCTGCGCTTATTTTAGGATATTGTGTACAACTGTCGGCCCAGTTGCATTGCTGATGTTCAAAAAAAGGGCCTGTGTAGCAATTTTACATGGCTACTCAGCCCACATTCAACGACGCCGAAAAGCCCAAACAAGGCTTCTGTACAACTTTTTGAAGTCACTGAGCTCAATTAATAACTTAAGAAAAAAATTTAGAGTACAGTGGAACCTAATTAAAAGCTGTCAGGAGCGAAGAAATAATTCAACGGGTCCCACTTGTGTGTGTGTGTGAGAGAGAGAGACCCATCGGTCGATGCTCGTAAATACATCTTTCAGCCATATGCATTACTCATGCTCAGTAAAAACTTATATACTTGACACAATTGTATAGAACATCATAGCACCCTGAACTTGCATACAAAAAATTCACACAGGCGGCACAATCAGGGTGGAAGCAGTGTGTCGGATTCAGGGTTCCGCAGACCCTTGAGAGGTTCGAACTCTGAGGTGCTGATACGTCTCCGTCGTATCTATAATTTTTGATTGTTCCATGCCAATAATTTTTAATGATATGATTACTATGATGTTGAACAAATTGAGGAATTTGTTGCTTTTAAGGGTGCTTATGAAATTGAATCTTTGTTTGAAAAGTATGAAGCTTTTGATGATGATGTTTATAGGCCTGAAAATTTTGCTATATTGAAATATTGCTATGAGAATTATGAATACAATTCCGATATTGATGCATTTATTGAGAAAGTCTCTGCTGTCCAAGAAGAGACTAATATTTTGCAGGAAACTATGGAAGAAAAAATTACTGAAACTATGAGCTCATTAGATGAAAAAGATGAGGAGGAGAGCGAAGAACAAAAGGAGGAAGAGCGGATTGATCACCCGTGCCCACCTTCTAATGAGAGTAACTCTTCAACTCATACATTGTTTAATTTCCCTTCGTGCTTACCAAAGGATGAATGCTATGATGATTGTTATGATCCCGTTGATTCTCTTGAAATACCCCTTTTTGATGAACTTGATGCTTGCTATGCTTGTGGCCATGATGCCAATATGAATTATGCTTATGGAGATGAACTTGCTATAGTTCCTTATGTTAAACATGAAATTGTTGCTATTGCACCCACACATGATAGTCCTATTATCTTTTTGAATTCTCCCGACTACACTATATCGGAGAAGTTTGCACTTATTAAGGATTATATTGATGGGTTGCCTTTTACCGTTGCACATGATGATTTTGATGAATGTAATATGCATGTGCTTGCTGCTCCTACTTGCAATTATTATGATAGAGGAACTATATCTCCACCTCTCTATGTTTCCCACATGATAAAATTGCAAGAAACTGTTTATACTATGCATTGGCCTTTACTTTGTGTGCATGAATTGTTCTTTTATGACATGCCGATGCATAGGAAGAGAGTTAGACTTCGTCATTACATGATATATGTTACTTTGTGCTCACTACTAAATGCCAAATCATTGCTAATTAAAATTGGCTTTGATATACCTTGGGATCCGGGTGGATCCATTACTTGAGCACTATATGCCTAGCTTAATGGCTTTAAAGAAAGCGCTGCCAGGGAGACAACCCGGAAGTTTTAGAGAGTTATTTATTTTTGTTGAGTGCTTTTATAAAGTTTAAAAACAAAAAAAATAAAGAGGGGAACCTAAAACTTTTTCAAAAAGAAAAGCGGAAGTGAGAAAGACGAGCATTGTTAAAGTGGGAGATAGCCTTGAACTTTGTTCATGCTCACGGAAACTTTGCAAATCTTGATTACAGCAACTTTTCAACAAAAATAATTATCCCCATGTACAATTCCATTGTATTATAAAAATAATGGGCCAAGGTTTGCCTTTAGGATGTTTACAATGCTTGTTGGTTTGTGCGGTGCAGGACAGAAACTTTGGCTGTAGTGCGCGATTTTACATTTTTTTACTGGAACGTCAAATGGTTCTGAAACTTTTTGCATTGTCTTTCTATACAAATTTTTTATTTCTCCTAATTTTGGCAGAATTTTTGAAGTACCTGAAGTATGGTTAATGTTCAGATTATTACAGGCTGTTCTGTTTTAGACAGATTCTACTTTTGATGCATCGTTTGCTTGTTTTGATGAAACTATCGATTTATATCAGTGGATTAAGCCATGAAAAAGTTATATTACAGTAGCTACAATGCCAAAACAAAATATGAATTGGTTTGCAACAATACTTAGAGTAGTGATTTGCTTTATTGTACTAACCGATCTTATCGAGTTTTCTGTTGAAGTTTTGTGTGGATGAAGTGTTCGATGATCGAGAAGGTCTCGATGTGAGGAGAAGAAGGAGCGGCAAGAGCTCAAGCTTGGGGATTCCCAAGGCACCCCAAGTAAATATTCAAGGAGACTCAAGCGTCTAAGCTTGGGGATGCCCCCCTTTCTTCAACAAGTATCGGTATGTTTTCGGATTCGTTTCGTTCATGCGATATTTGCAAATCTTGGAGCGTCTTTTGCATTTAGTTTTCATTTTTCTTTCATGCACCATGCTGGTATGAAATAGTCCTTGGTTGACTTGTATAATACTCTTTGCACTTCACTTAAATCTTTTGAGTATGGCTTTATGGAATGCTTCATGTGCTTCACTTATATCATTTGAAGTTTGGATTGCCTGTCTCTCTTCACATAGAAAACCGCCATTTGTAGAATGCTCTTTTGCTTCACTTATATTTGTTAGAGCATGGGCATATCTTTTGTAGAAAGAATTAAACTCTCTTGCTTCACTTATATCTATTTAGAGAGATGACAGGAATTGGTCATTCACATGGTTAGTCATAAAATCCTACATAAAACTTGTAGATCACTGAATATGATATGTTTGATTCCTGGCAATAGTTTTGCGATATAAAGGTGGTGATATTAGAGTCGTGCTAGTTGAGTAATTGTGAAATTGAGAAATACTTGTGTTGAGGTTTGCAAGTCCCGTAGCATGCACGTATGGTGAACCGTTATGTAAAGAAGTTGGAGCATGAGGTATTTATTGATTGTCTTCCTTATGAGTGGCGGTCGTGGATGAGCGATGGTCTTTTCCTACCAATCTATCCCCCTAGGGGCATGCGTAGTAGTACTTTGGTTCGAGGGCTAATAAACATTTTACAATAAGTATATGAGTTCTTTATGACTAATGTGAGTCCATGGATTATACGCACTCTCACCCTTCCATCATTGCTAGCCTCTTCGGTACCGTGCATTGCCCTTTCTCACCTAGAGAGTTGGTGCAAACTTCGCCGGTGCATCCAAACCCCGTGATATGATAGGCTCTGTCGCACATAAACCTCCTTATATCTTCCTCAAAAGAGCCACCATACCTACCTATCATGGCATTTCCATAGCCATTCCGAGATATATTGCCATGCAACTTCCATCATCATCATGTACATGACTTGAGCATTTATTGTCATATTGCTTTGCATGATCGTAAGATAGCTAGCATGATGTTTTCATGGCTTGTACGTTTTTTGATGTCATTGCTACGCTAGATCATTGCACATCCCGGTACACCGCCGGAGGCATTCATATAGAGTCATATCTTTATTCTAGTATCGATTTGTAATATTGAGTTGTAAGTAAATAAAAGTGTGATGATCATCGTTATTAGAGCATTGCCCGCCAAAAAAAGAGAGGCCAAAGAAGCCTAAATAAAAAAGGGGGCCAAAGAAGCCCGCCAAAAAAAGAAGAAGAAGGGGGCAATGTTACTATCCTTTTACCACACTTGTGCTTCAAAGTAGCACCATGTTCTTCATATAGAGAGTCTCTTGAGTTATCACTTTCATATACTAGTGGGAATTTTCATTATAGAACTTGGCTTGTATATTCCAACGATGGGCTTCCTCAAATGCCCTAGGTCTTCATGAGCAAGCAAGTTGGATGCACACCCACTAAGTTTCAGTTTGAGCTTTCATATACTTATAGCTCTAGTGCATCCGTTGCATGGCAATCCCTACTCCTCACATTGACATCAATTGATGGGCATCTCCATAGCTCGTTGATTAGCCGCGTCAATGTGAGACTTTCTCCTTTTTGTCTTCTCCACACAACCTCCATCATCATATGCTATTCCACCTATAGTGCTATGTCCATGGCTTGCGCTCATGTATTGCGTGAGGGTTGAAAATGCTGAAGTGCGTTAAAAAGTATGAACCAATTGCTCGGCTTGTCATCGGGGTTGTGCATGATTTGAATGCTTTGTGTGGTGAAGATGGAGCATAGCCAGACTATATGATTTTGTAGGGATGAGCTTTCTTTGGCTATGTTATTTCAATAAGACATAATTGCTTGGTTGGTATGCTTGAAGTATTATTGTTTTTATGTCAAAGGATACACTACTAGGAAAAGGCCTGTTAGTGGCGCACATGTTTTGGCCATTAATGGCGCACTATAGGTGCGCCACTATCATCACGCCATTAATAACTAATACTAATGGCGCACCCCTGGTGCGCCATTAGTATACCAAACAGTAGTGGCGCACCAGGCAGTGCGCCATTAGTATGTCCCCTGGTGCGCCATTACTATGCCTCCCAGGGGGCCATATTTACCTTGTGCTCTGGGTTACTAATGGCACACTACTAGATAGTGCGCCACTAGTGTGTTTATTGCAGTGCGCCACTAAAGTGCTGTGTGGTGCGCCACTAGTATGAATATTAGGAAATTTTTTTCTTTTCTGATATTTGCACAGGTTTCAAAATATATTACTGCACAGAATATAGACAACGCAACATATAAACAACAGATTTATCGAATACAATAGAAGATTAGTCTCCGAATACAATTCATCATATTAGTCTCCGAATTCAAAAGACCGAACAAAGTTAGAACATTACAAGTCCCGAGACCGCGAGTACCGAGTTTGTCTTCACATTACAAGTCGATATCGATCATCTAAACTACCATCACATAGAAGAGAGCTGCGGTCATCACGATTAGCATCATCGCGATGAAACTGGTCTTCATCCGGTTCCTCCTCCGCTCCCTCCTCTCTCCCGCTAGATAGCGCGCGTATCTAGCTTCCGCCTCCGCCCTAGTTGTGTACCCTTTGTAACTGTTACTGCTAAAACGGTGAACCTGTCTCCGACACTCCTCCCAGTCGTCGTAGACTCCGGGAACCTTACCCTTGTACACGACATACGACGGCATCTCTATGCACTAGCCAAACAAAACATTAGTAGCAATTCACATACAATACATAAGCAATATATAAGTATGCAACAAAAGGATCGGAAGAGAAAAGCAAGACATTAATAGCACGATTCATGGTCCTACTAATAAATAGCATCGATTACATATAAGTTGAGCGACTGTCCAAACCAAAGAGACATACAAGTTCATTAAAGTTTAATTACAACATGAGCTAATCGATATTTCAGAACTACATAACATCACTACTTTCGACTCGACTCAGGGACCGGAGCATGGATGAAGCCACCGTCTGTCGTGATGGTCATGAAATCGCGGGCGTTGTCAGCCTGCATTTGTAGCGTTGTTTCTATCTCACTGTTGGACGGTTGATATCTGAGGTAGAATTGCCCCGAGGTACGAAGGACATCTTGATGGATGATTTCCGCAAACTCCGACTGGATGCGAAAGAATTCTTGTCTGATGTCCGCGTCCTGGATTGCCGACAAGCGTGCGGCCCAATCTTTGAGATTATTTGGTAGCAGAAGGTGATTATGGTCCCGTACGATCGCCCGCATGTGATGGAGGGCATAGTAGGCATCCTTCTGACCGCCAGGCAGCTGCTTGATGCAGGGGAACGTCGTATTGTGGGTGAACACATGCTTGCCGTACCTACGAACTGTCCTGCTGAAGGTGCCTCCAGATCCGGCGTAGCCGGGGAGAACATCATCAAGAACTTTCTTGATATTTGTGTAGTCTTTCTTCGACTGACGGTCCGAGTCGAAATACGTGGCCATGGAATATTTCGGGCTTAAGAGGATGAGTGTGCAATGTGTGTCACTGCACAAAACACGGAATGTTAGAAAAAAAAGAATGATCGAAATCTAAGAAATCATATGTTACGGGGCGGTGAGGGGATGACTTACTTGGGAAAGTAAGGCACGAGGAAGTTATCCTTATCTGGGTTTGCCAGAATGACGCCTTCGAGGTATGAACTCGCGACTTGCCGGTCCCCAGCGCCGCCCAAGATCTTGGCACGCATGTAGAAGGGGTCGACTGTCACGATGTCCGGGGTCATGTCACTAATGATCCGCATCTCCAAACTCAGCGAAAATAGCCGAACGAAGGTGTAGTGTAGCGGATGAAGGTTAAACATAGCGAAGATGTCATCAAACCGCAGGACGATCATACCCCCGATGGCGCTATCCACAAAGCCCTTGCCCTCTGGCACCTTGGCCACGAAAACCGGGTATGCCACATCATTCTCGGACAGACGCCGCTTCTCCAAAGAAAGAACACTGTCATGCAGACTCCGCATAGCACCGGTTGCAGCATTGAGCAGATTAGTCGGTAGCATCGGCCTACCCGCCACATGCACCCTCCTCGAGATATCCTTAGGTGAAGGTGGACCGTCCTGAGCACGGATCGTACTCGGTGCCAGCTGGCTCGCACCCTTACCAGTCTTTCTTTTCTGTCCCTTCTTCTTCTGCTGTAATGGGATCGAGTTCTGGTCAGAGACCGCCTTCTTGAGTGTGTTGGGGCTGATAATATTTCGCACCTCGGCTATCTGAGGCTCGGTGAAGGTGGCAGATGGAGGCGTCTCCTGAGAACTGAACGCCAGACGACGCCTGTTGCAATTGGGTTTCTCCGCGGTACGAGCTAGATCGTCTTTTGCAGGGTTGGGTTCTTGAGAAGGAGGCCCCAAGAATTCGTCATCGTACCCATGTTCGTTGAAGTACTTATCGACGTTGGTAAATGTACCGTCATCGTCGTCGTCCGGATCCTGTGCCATATGCATGTCCGGCATGTCCGGTAGCATTGCGGGGGTCTTGCCATGGCTTGGCGCCGGCACGACTGGCGGTGTTGTCTGTGGGGTGGTGTCCCCCACCCCAAACGAATCTGGCTCTTCGGCCAAAGCATGGGCCAGCTTATGCAGGCGATGAGGGTCATCACATCATCTTCGTCGGCCCCATGGGGTCGATACGGAGGTAATATGTCGTCGAAGCCCAGCAGCACCCGAACCAGTTGAACCCTATAAACGGTGGGTGGCATCTGATTACCGTGGAACACGCGGCTGCCCGGTTGAACAATTCTGCCCTTGGCGACATCGACCAACTCGTCGTTCACGAAGTGCAGGAGAGTGCACGGAACATCGGCGGCGCCCTGCGAAAACATGTAGGGCATCAGGGATGCCCAGTCAAAGGCAAGGAGATGAAGTCATCGGGCGAGAGGCTTAATTAGTTACCGTGATGGCATCGAGCTCGGCTAATGTCGAGGCACCGCCAACGGCGGGCGTGCAATTGACGGAGGGGCCGCTTGCTGCCGAGGTGCCGGCCGGCGTATTCTTCCCACACCCAGGTGCATTAAGCTGCAATGCCGGCGCCGCCGCGGGAGACACCAATGCCGCCTCCGCCAGAGACACCAATGGCGCCGCCACGGGAGACACCAATGCCGCCTCCGCCGGAGACACCAATGGCGCCGCCGGCCCGTTGCGCGAGTTGCTGCCCGTGAAGCTGGGAATCAGGGGCGGCCCCTGTTGGCCACCCGCCATCCACGCCTGCAGCCCAGAAACCAAGGTAGGTATAATGGCAGTTATCGTCGCTCCCAGTTGGTCTCGCACTTGCTCTTCGACCATCTCCGGAATCCGCGCCACTTGTGCCTTGAGTTGTTGAACCTCGCGCTCCTGGATTTCCGAGCTGGTCTTTCTCTCCTTTCGCCCAGCGGTATAGTACTCTGACCATTTCGTGGACAAGCCTTTGCCGGCCACACGACCAGCTGAGGACGGCTTACTGAGCTTATCCTTGTTTTTCATTACGTTCAGCGCCCTATTTAAAGGGGTGTCGAAATGGGAGCTCTGAGATGACCCCGCGCTACTGCTTTCAGTGTCCTGCGGAAGGAACGTGAACCATTTAGAAATTTGGCTTCATTAATTAGAATGCAACCATATGGAGCTAATTACGCGGGGGTGTATTCCTTACCAGAACACGCTCAAGCGCCTTGGTCTTCAGATCCGTGGTAAGCTCCTTGGTTACCGGGTCAATCTTGTACCGGGCCCTGACATAGTTCCTGGTCTGCTTGTCACGATATTTCTCAAAGAGGGGCGGTAGGCCTTGCTCGGCACGCTCCGCGTCCTCTTTGTCCCATATAGGTTCCGCCACTCTGTAACCGTCGGGACCGAGTTTGTGGACCCCTAAGTTCAAGTCCCGCATATCTTTCCCCCACTGACTTGATTCCGCAGATGCGTTGCTCTCGCACTTGATCTTGAACTCCCGGTAGTCATCTTCGCTGATCAAAGGATTTTTCTCCTTGATCTTCTCATAACTATGACCTTTGTCAATCATGCTCTTCACCGCGGCTCTCCAAGTAGCCAGGGCCTTGCTCATCTTCGTGAGGGCGGCACTGTTCACTTTATTCCCTGAGAGGCGTGTGTTTGCGAAGTCACCGGGGAACTTGTATCATTCGTGCAGCTTCGTGAGAGGAGGTTGCGCAAATTACCTTGGTCACGATGCCTTAGGTTCTCGGTGTTGATCAAGACGGTGCTCCGGAGAATGCACCCGAGCTGTCTCGCGTACCCCTTGACTATTTCTTTGGGCGCCGTTGGATGCCCCTCGGAGGACACTTCAGTAAATTCCTCCTTGACGGTGCCGAGCACGTTCGGGCACCGGTCCTTCCGTTGCCTCTTTGGTTGGCTGCCATATATGCGTGCGCTACCATCATCAGTGGTGGCATCCTCGGCAGCACCATCAGTGGTGTCATCCCCGACGCCACTAGGGGTTGTGTAGTCGGGATCGGTGTCTTCCGCGGCGTCCTCATAGCGGTGAGGTTCTTCCTCCATCTCTTGGGACAGCTCCCAGAATGCCTTGCCCGAACCGCCGGCCTCATCGTTGTGGGCCATGTTTCACTCTAAATAGGAAAAAAGTTTGGTCAAAAAGTTGGTTATTGTCAAGGAACAAGATCTCATCATTTAGGGTTTGTGAGGAATTATCATGGTCTCATCATTTAGGGTTTGTCGACACCGAGGCATCCTAAAAGCTAAGCTTTTATCATTTAGGGTTTGTCGACGCCGAGGCACCCTAAAAGCCTAAGCTTTCATCATTTAGGTTTTTATCGACACCGAGGCACCCTAAAAGCCAAGGTTTTATCATTTAGGGTTTGTCGACGCTGAGACACCCTAAATGCTAAGTTAAGTTTTCATCATTTAGGGTTTATCGATGCCGAGGCACCCTAGGTTGACTGATATATATGGGTACTCTAAATGGCAGATCACATCGGCAGCACCGCCTACTCGAGTGCCTAGGAAAAGAGCGCTGGTGCTTCCGATCATGCTACCCCCTCACAGCCAGAGAAACAGAGAAGGCAACTTGCAGGTTAAACTATCGAGTATTATATCACAGGCACACACATATGTATATATATCACACATACTTGAGTTAACACAGACTACAAAATGAAACAAGTTCACAAGGTTGGATACACATATATGGTGACAGATAGAGTAATAACTATGAGTTGATATCACACTTCTATATGTATAACACAAGAGGCAGTTGATCCTACTTAATTAAGTACTAAGATACCCCGGTCCATGCATTAGTCGCAAGTACCCCATATGTCCTATTTTTAGCAAAGTCATGCTAAAATTCACGGAAAATTTCAGCATAACCTTTGCTGAAAATAGGACATATGGAGTACCCGAATTTGCCGGAACGGAAGTTAATCAACATCCCGGCAAACTCAAGGGCCTCTCGGGGTACCTGCAAAATCATTATCCCCGCGTAATGAAGTCGCCAATGGGTCATTTCAGAAGATCACAAGTAGCATCATCACAAGTACAACATCATCACAAGTACAACAGCAGCAGAAGTGAATACAGGCATAACAACAGCAGCAGCAGGTTTATTCTTCTTCTTCATAAACACTAATTGTCTAATTGAGCAATACAACGACAGTGTGAACAAATAAAAACACAAACTACACCTACATATTTGGGTACCTCTATGGTAGTAACATGCCATGCTCTGCCTAGAGCTACTGCAGCACGATGAACCCCTCAAACGGTATACTATGAGAACCCAGCGACCATATAAACATCTAAATTTATATATACTGAGCATTCATGGCAGTTCTAGCTACAACATCAAAATCAAGGAGAGATAGGTCAGATTACACAAATAGGTTCCATATTCTGAGAGAAAAGAACAAGTGATAAAATGTATAGCTGGAGCTTTTAAGAAAAAGCTGCGGAAGCTTGTAAAACTATACTTTGAATTTGAAGCTTTTAAGAAGAAGAAAATCCAGCTGGATAACTGTAAGGTAATGATGTTCAGAAGATGGCAGATAATGATTTCCTCCTTAAATCACTACACGGTTGACTGTTCATTCACCAAATTTACCATACAAAATTGAATCTACTCCATGCTTGAGAACTTTCTTCTGCACTGTCAGACACGAGGAGGGTAAAACCCTTTGATATAATTCGAACCAAGTGACAAACTGACACCACATGATTGGGGAACACCCAGAATAAATCCAGTCGCCAGTACATGGTACATTGGCTGTCTGTCGTTCAGCAAAGAGATATCTTCAGAAAACAAATAGGAGTACTGTACTAGAGTACTCTGAATATCACCACTCTCATATCCTAGATAAAACCAAAATGACATATCCTTGTTCAGTTCGGCTAGCAGAATTTGTTGCCTAGCTAGTCACATTCTCACATCTGGACATCAATCCCCTCACTCACATCTACACCTACCATTATCATACGGTTACGGTAGCAGATGACTGCTAGACTACACTCTTAAACTCATTTTGGGATCAGTGGAAAACAGTTAGTGCCAAATTCCTGCTCCACTTTTCTGTCTTGTTTTTTCACTGAAAACTGATATGGGAAAAGTAGTAAATAATTAGCACTAGTTGGCTGGTACAGTAACAGATGGCAACCAATTGACAATGTGGAGCAAAATTTTGTCAAGGTGATGTCAGTCATGATGGTCATAACCAATTACGGTAGCCAGAACTAGAAAGTAACAAACGTCTAACATCCATATAACTCATGATGGCGCAAAAAGTTCAAATGGTGAGTAGCTTAGCTTGGCATGTCTCAGACTCATTTGTGCACTGGTAACTAGTCTTTTACAGCAACCAACAACAACACTGGTCAGGGAGCTGCCTGCATATTTCTAAAAGAGAAGGAAAATTCTGTTTGCTCGTAAACTTGCTGGAGGCTACAAAACTAGTGTAAGTTGTCGCTGTTCTACACACACTTAGTTCCAATTCATGACCATTTCAAGTTAAATGTTCTTCCTGTCTTCCAGGCCCATCTAAGCATGTCCGTCCACTCAATAACTCTGCGACTACTTCTAATGGAGGAGAGGAGGAACATCAGAGGTGGCTACTCACATCTGCTTCTGGTGGGTGTTGAGGTAGGACTTCTCGTAGTACTCGGAGGCAGAGTAGAGCTGCGGCCGCAGGTTCTTGAGCTCCTGCATCAAGCATGGCCACAACGCGTCAAGAAGGGGAACATGCCGGATCCCCGAAAGGTCCTAAAACAATTTATAGCTTAAAAAAAGAAGAACGGGGAGTTGGAAGAGAGAGGATGGCTCACCGTGGAGGAGTGGAGGACTGGATGATCTACAGCTTCGGGACAGAGGTGCCGTGGGCAGCCGGTGCAGAGGGGCGCGGCGGCGGCTTCCCGTTGTCCCGGCTGTGGCAGAGGGTAGAGGGGCAGACGGGCCGTGGAGGAAGCTGGGCTGCGGCGGGAGTGGGTCCCGGTGGCGGCGAGGACCGAGACGACGAGGCGGGGCCGGCGGCGGCGCTGGAACCCTAGTGCTGGCCCTGCTCGAGTTCGAGCCGAGCGAAGGAGGGTTGTTCGCCTGTTCGGTCGGAGCACCTCGTCGGAGCGGGCACGGGGGTAGTCGGAGCGGGCGCGGGGGTCGTGGGAGCGGGTGTGGCGAGGGAGGGAAGGGGGATCTGGCGAGGGAGGGAAGGGGGATCGGGCGAAGGGGGATCTAGCTATTGGGGGGAAGGTTAGTAATGGCGCACCATCTAGGGGTGCGCCATAAAAACACTGATAGCAATGGCGCACCCTCCTCTGGTGCGCCATTAGTAACTTTTTTTTCTGATAGCAATTGCGCACCCTCCTCTGGTGCGTCATTAGTAACTTTTTTTTCATTATTTTTTGTTGCATCTAATAATTTGTTTTTTAATCAAATTTGTTATTTTCATGAGGACTAGAACAGAAGATATCATCAAATTTGTTTTATTTGAAAATATCATCAAATTTGTTTTTTATTTTTAATTGAAAATATCATCAAATTTGTTATTTAAAAATATCATCAATATTTTTTTTAGGATTTTTAGTTGCATTCATTTGTGAATTGGTAAAACATTTATGAATATGAAAAAATATCATCAAATTTGAAAAAATATTCATGAATTCAAAAAGTGCCCATGAAATTTAAAAATATTCATGAGTTCAAAAAATATTAACAAATTCAATATTCATGAGGACTAGAACAGAAGAAATATCATTTCAAAATGTCGAAATACAATCGAGAAATGAAGACTACGACTTAAATACAATCGATCTTAGCTAGCTATCTTTTTAAAATCTTCTTGCCCTTCTTTTTCGCAAATGGAGTTCTTCTATTGAACAGACGTCCTTTAGGTGGGGTGGTCCTGCTTCTTCTTGTGGTGTATGGCACTTCATCGTTGTCGTCATGTTCCATCTTCAGGTCGCCATACTTGTCAAAGTCTTGCTCATTGGCGACTCCATCCATTCCGATGATCTTCCTTTTGCCACTCCTCACGACAACACGACTGGGCTTTGATGGGTCGGTAATGAAGAAGCATTGGTCCACTTGGGAAGCCAGTACCCATGGCTCATTTTTCGCGATGACGTTTGCGCCCGCGGTCTTGGATTTGGCTTCGGGTATAACCATGGTGGTGAAATACCAGTCTTCTTTTAGGACGCTCTTGGCCCATCTGACACGGAACATCGGGACCTTCTCTCCAGCGTAGCTCAGCTCCCAGATCTCCTCGATCCTTCCCTAGTATCTGTCCTTGTCGTTACCGGTGTAGGATTCCATCGTTACCCCGGAGTTCTGATAACCATCGCTCTTCATGTCCTTGTCCTCGGTGTAGAATGTGTAGCCGTTGATATCGTACGCCTCATAGGTCATCAGGTTGTGCTCGGCGCCCTGTGACAAGGCGAATATGAGTTTTTCTTCCGCGGAAGAATCCTCATGTAAAGGGTACGACAGAAGCTTCTCCTTGAACCAACGCGTGAAACATGAGTTGTGCTCTTTGATTATATCTCCGTCTGTCCTTTGTTGGCCTCGGTCATTGTACATATTCTCAATAAAGGTTTTGTGCTCTACCACCCAAGGATCGACCACGTCTATGTGTTGTAGCGCGACTAGGTTTGCTCTTTCAAATTCGGCGAGTCGACCCTCGAAGTCGACATGCATTTCGCGGCGACCATCGCGGTGACCCCATCCAGCGAGCCTGCCGAGGTGCCTGTTGACGGGCAGACCAACGGGGTTCTCGATGCCTAGATAATTCGTGCAGTAGGAGATGCACTCTTCGGTCAGAAAGCCCCTGGCTATGCTTCCCTATGGACATGACATGTTGTGAACGTATCCTTTGATGACACCATTCATCCTTTCGAACGGCATCATGTTGTGCAGGAAAGTCGGCCCGAGTTGGATAATATCCTCCATGATATGGACCAGCAGATGCACCATAACATCAAAGAATGCGGGCGGGAAGTACATCTCAAGCTCGCATAGTATCACCACGATCTCTTCCTGTAGCCTTCTGAGTTGCCTCACGTCAACCGACTTTTGAGAGATGACGTTGAAAAAGTTGCATAGGCCAAATAGCGTTTCACGGACATGCGAGTCCATGATCCCACGGATTGCAACTGGAAGTATCTGCGTCATCAGCACGTGACAGTCTTGAGACTTCATCCCGCTGAACTTTTGCTTCACTGAGTCTAGGTATCTGCTTATCTTCCCCGCGTAACCGTAAGGAAGTTTTACTCCTACGAGGCAGGTGAAAAACTGCTCGATCTCCTCCTGACTTAGAGTGAAGCACGTGGGAGGGTAGTCATTCCCGGTCTTCTTGGCCTTTTTGCCTTTGCGACGACTTTCCGTGTTCTGCTTCGCCTCATCATCATCATCATCATCATCATTAGCGTGAAGCTCCTCCCTGATGCCCATTGATTTCAAGTCTACCCTTGCTTTCGGCCCATCTTTGGTCCTCTCTGGCATGTTGAGCAGGGTACCAAGCAGACTCTCGCACATGTTCTTCATGATATGCATGACATCAAGGCTGTGAGGCACACGGTGGATCTTCCAGTACGGCAAGTCCCAGAAAACAAACCTCGTTTTCCATACTTTCAGCAGCGGCTCTGGCGCCTTTCGCTTCTTTCCCGGCTCTGGCGCCTTTTGCTTCTTTCTCGGCAGTGGGCAATCTTTCCAATTTTTCAACAGCTCGTCTATTTCCTCGCCGCTCCTCGTATGCGGGTGTCTTCGGGGTTCGGTTTCACCATCGAACAGATCCTTGCGTTTTCTCCATGGGTCATCATCGCGAAGCCACCTTCGATGTCCCATGAACACGGTTTTCGAAGACCCGGGATATCTATCTAGCTGGCGATACGTTGTGTCATCCATGCACCTAATGCATCCAGAAAATCCGTGGACCACCTGCCCCGCGAGATATCCGTAACCGAGATAGTCGTGCACCGTCGTGAGCAGTGCGGCTCTCATAGGGAAATATTCTTTCTCTGCGGCGTCCCACGTATTGGCTGGCGTTTTCCACAGCGTGTCTAGCTCCTCTTTTAGCAGCCCCAGATACAGATTGATGTCATTCCCTGGTTGTTTTGGCCCTTCAATTAGCATACTCATGTGAATGTACTTCCTCTTCATGCACAACCAGGGGGAAGGTTGTACATCCACACAAACACAGGCCAGGTGCTATGTGTGCTTCTCTGGCTGCCAAACGGATTGACTCCATCGGTGCTCGCGCCCAGCACGATGTTCCTTGGACCGTCCCCAAATTCTGGGTGTTCGAAGTTCAACGCTTGCCACTGGCTCGCATCCTTAGGGTGACTCAGCATCTTGTCTTTTTATTTATCTCCGGATCATTTCCGTCATCTTCTCGCTTCTTCTCCTCCCTATCCGCGTGCCAACGCAGGAGCTTTGCTAGCTTAGGCTCCGTGAAATACCGTTGCAGACGAGGAGTGATCGGAAAGTACCACACCACTTTTCGAGGAGCTTTCTTCCTCTTCTTGTATCGAGTGACGCCGCACACCGGACATATGGTAGACTCCGCGTGCTCGTCCCGATAAATGATGCAATTGTTCATGCACACATGGTATTTCACGTGCGGTAAATCCAGAGGACACATGATTTTCTTCGCCTCCTCGAAACTGGTCGGGCACTTGTTCCCCTTGGGAAGACGTTCGTGCCAGAATGACATGTTCTTGTCGAAGCATGCGTCGGTCATTTTGTTTACCTTCATCTCCAGAGCCATGAGCGTCACTTTCAGGCGGGTATCCTCAGGCCTGCATCCTTCATACAATGGAGTAACCGCGTCTATCTCCAGTTGATCCAGCTTGGCTTTCTCTCGGGCGGCAGCTCTTGCGTTATCCGTCTGCTTGAGAAGCAGCTCTTGAATATGAGGGTCCTGCACCCAGCCCATCGATGGTCCATTGTCGTCTGCTCCGGCATCTTCATCTTCATGATCATGCCCTTCGTCTTGATCTTCCTCATCATCATGTCCAGCATCTTCTACATGATGACTGTGTACAGCATCACCGTCGTGATCATGTCCTGGAGATTCTTCGTCTTCTCGCCCGCCCTCGCCGCGCTGGTTGTCTTGCTGCCCTTCCTCATTTCTTGCCCGACCCCCATGGACGACTTCATAGTCATCTTCATCACCTTGCCACCGATAGCCATCCATGAAACCACGCAAGAGTAGTTGGTCCCGCACCTGTCCGGAATCCGGGTCCTCAATAAGGCTCTTCAGCTTGCATCTTCGACACGGACACCTTATCTCCGTCTCGTTCTTTTGAAGCATCTCGGCCTTCTCGGAGCTCAAAAACCTATTCATGATGCCTTCGGTCATCGTGCGGACCATGGTCGCCTGCGGGGTAGAGCAAAACAATATTTTAGAACCAAGAAAAATTTTGGCATGACTTTGCCTAAAAATAGGACCAAAAAGAATGTATAGTGCCAAATTCTCGCCGAAACGGAAATGAATCAACATTCCAGCAAAATATTGGCAACTATCGCATTTCAAATACTGGTACCTGCAAACACAATCATATATGCAACACCACAAACATATGCAACACCACAAACATACGAAGATCTAGCTAGGCCATAAAAAGTGCATGTGCACGTTGTTGGAGGGAGAAAAAAGTAGATCTACAACATAAAGAAAGCTTTCCCCTTACTTACCTATCAAAAAAAAGGTAATTTAACCACTAAATTTGGGTGAATATATGGTGCAAATGAGGTGAGGAGGAGGAGGCAGCCGAGACAAGCTTGGAGGAGGAGGTGGAGAGAATGAAGTGGGGAAAGTGAGTGTGGTAGGTGGCTGTCCAAAGTATCTAGCTGGTCTCAGGTTACTAATGGCGCACCACCTAAAAATGCACCATTAGTACCAGTTAGGGGTGCGCCATTACTAGTTTTGCAAAAAAATATAATTGTTAGTAGTGGCGCACCATGGTTGTGGTGCGCCATTACTAGTTTGAACTAGTAATGGCGCACTTCACATAGGTGCGCCATTACTAGTTTTGAAAAAAAGTAAAAAAAATTGTAAGTAGTGGCGCACAGAGTGTGTGGTGCGCCATTACTAGTTAAAACTAGTAATGGCGCACTGTGCCCTGGTGCGCCATTAATAGTTTTGGAAAAAAATTGCTAGTAATGGCGCACCGTGTGTCTGGTGCGCCATTAGTAAAGAGGACACTAATGGCGCACCTGTATCTGGTGCGCCACTGCTATATAGCAGTGGAACACCACATACATGGTGCGCCATTAATGTCCATATTATATATAGACCTTTTCCTAGTAGTGGCCGGTTCAGCCGCGCCCGATGGACCCGCCTCGACAGAATAATGTCCTGTCAAAGCACCGCCACAGATGGACCCGATGTTCATGCTCACGGAAACTTTGCGAATCTTGATTACAGCAACTTTTCAACAAAAATAATTATCCCCTTGTACAATTCCATTGTATTATAAAAATAATATGCCAAGGTTTGCCTTTAGGATGTTTACAATGCTTGTTGGTTTGTGCGGTGCAGGACAGAAACTTTGGCTGTAGTGCGCGATTTTACATTTTTTTACTAGAACGTCAAATGGTTCTGAAACTTTTTGCACTGTATTTCTATACAAATTGTTTATTTCTCCTAATTTTGGCAGAATTTGTGAAGTACCAGAAGTATGGTTAATGTTCAGATTATTACAGACTGTTCTATTTTATACAGATTCTACTTTTGATGCATAGTTTCCTTGTTTTGATGAAACTATCGATTTATATCAGTGGATTAAGCCATGAAAAAGTTATATTACAGTAGCTACAATGCCAAAACAAAATATGAATTGGTTTCAACAGTACTTAGAGTAGTGATTTGCTTTATTATACTAACGGATCTTATCGAGTTTTCTGTTGAAGTTTTGTGTGGATGAAGTGTTCGATGATCGAGAAGGTCTCGATCTGAGGAGAAGAAGGAGAGGCAAGAGCTCAAGCTTGGGGATGCCCAAGGCACCCCAAGTAAATATTCAAGGAGACTCAAGCGTCTAAGCTTGGGGATGCCCCGGAAGGCATCCCATCTTTCTTCAACAAGTATCGGTATGTTTTCGGATTCGTTTCGTTCATGCGATATGTGCAAATCTTGGAGCGCCTTTTGCATTTAGTTTTCATTTTTCTTTCATGCACCATGCTGGTATGAGATAGTCCTTGGTTGACTTATAGAATACTCTTTGCACTTCACTTAAATCTTTTGAGTATGGCTTTATAGAATGCTTCATGTGCTTCACTTATATCATTTGAAGTTTGGATTGCCTGTCTCTCTTCACATAGAAAACCGCCATTTGTAGAATGCTCTTTTGCTTCACTTATATTTGTTAGAGCGTGGGCATATCTTTTGTAGAAAGAATTGAACTCTCTTGCTTCACTTATATCTATTTAGAGAGATGACAGGAATTGGTCATTCACATGGTTAGTCATAAAATCCTACATAAAACTTGTAGATCAATGAATATGATATGTTTGATTCCTTGCAATAGTTTTGCGATATAAAGGTGGTGATATTAGAGTCGTGCTAGTTGAGTAATTGTGAAATTGAGAAATACTTGTGTTGAGGTTTGCAAGTCCCGTAGCATGCACGTATGGTGAACCGTTATGTAACGAAGTTGGAGCATGAGGTATTTATTGATTGTCTTCCTTATGAGTGGCGGTCGGGGATGAGCGATGGTCTTTTCCTACCAATCTATCCCCCTAGGGGCATCCGTAGTAGTACTTTGCTTCGAGGGCTAATAAACTTTTACAATAAGTATATGAGTTCTTTATGACTAATGTGAGTCCATGGATTATACGCACTCTCACCCTTCCATCATTGCTAGCCTCTTCGGTACCGTGCATTGCCCTTTCTCACCTCGAGAGTTGGTGCAAACTTCGACGGTGCATCCAAACCCCGTGATATGATACGCTCTGTCACACATAAACCTCCTTATATCTTCCTCAAAAGAGCCACCATACCTACCTATCATGGCATTTCCATAGCCATTCCGAGATATATTGCCATGCAACTTCCATCATCATCATATACATGACTTGAGAATTTATTAGAGCATTTCCCGCCAAAAAAAAGAGAGGCCAAAGAAGCCTAAATAAAAAAAGGGGGGCCAAAGAAGCCCGCCAAAAAAAGAAGAAGGGGGCAATGTTGCTATCCTATTACCACACTTGTGCTTCAAAGTAGCACCATGTTCTTCATATAAAGAGTCTCTTGAGTTATCACTTTCATATACTAGTGGGAATTTTCATTATAGAACTTGGCTTGTATATTCCAACGATGGGCTTCCTCAAATGCCCTAGGTCTTCATGAGCAAGCAAGTTGGATGCACACCCACTTAGTTTCAGTTTAAGCTTTCATATACTTATAGCTCTAGTGCATCCGTTGCATGGCAATCCCTACTCCTCACATTGACATCAATTGATGGGCATCTCCATAGCCCGTTGATTAGCCGCGTCAATGTGAGACTTTCTCCTTTTTGTCTTCTCCACACAACCTCCATCATCATATGCTATTCCACCTATAGTGCTATGTCCATGGTTTGCGCTCATGTATTGCGTGAGGGTTGAAAAGGCTGAAGTGCGTTAAAAAGTATGAACCAATTGCTCGGCTTGTCATCGGGGTTGTGCATGATTTGAATGCTTTGTGTGGTGAAGATGGAGCATAGCGAGGCGGGGCGAGGCGGGCGCGGTCGGGCCCGGCGCGGGCCGGCCGTGGGCCTCGCAGGCCGCGGCGGCGGGGAGGAGAGAGAGGAGGCACGGGGAACACGTGGCGGCAGCGGATTGGTTGGAGGGCGGCGGCGGACATGTCCGGTGCAGGGGATTTTGTCCGGTGGCGCGAGGTGGAAGGAGGCTAGGGTTTGCACCGCGAAATTCGGGGGAGAGGGCATGTATATAGCTAGAGGGAGCTAGGAGAGTCCAAATGAGGTGCGGTTTTCGCGCACACGATCGTGATCGAACGACCGAGAGCATGGAGGGGTGTTTGCTGGGTTAGTGGGCTGTGGTGAAGGGGTGCTGAGCTGCAAAGAGAGAGGGGTTTCGGCCTACGCGGTCAACCGTTGGGGCATCAAACGACCTCCAAATGGAACGAAATTTGACGGGCGGTCTGTCGGTGCTATACCAAGGCCACTCGGCAAATCTCGGCCCATTCCGAGAACTTTTTTCTCCCACTCATGAAACAAGGTCTGAGAGGGGCGACGGGCGCGGGCGAGAGTGTCGGATCGCGAAACGGACAACGGGGAAAAAGACCGAATGCAAGTTTTGAAAAACATGATGATGCAATGCATATGATGACATGGCAAAATGCATCACGCAAGCAAATGACAAGGCAAGGACGGCGAATAACTGGCAGACACCTGGCGCATCGGATCCGGGGCGTTACAATGTGTTGCCATCCTATGATGTCTGAGTAGATTTTCGTTGTCCTATCGGTGGTTGATGAATTGCTATGATTGATTTAATTTGCTTGTGGTTATGTTGCTGTCCTTTGGTGCCCATCATATGAGCGCGCGCATGGATCACACCATAGGGTTAGTTGTATGTTGATAGGACTATGTATTGGAGGGCAAGAGTGACAGAAGCTTCTACCTAGCATAGAAATTGATGCATATGGGATTGAAGGGGGACCAATATATCTTAATGCTATGGTTGGGTTTTACCTTAATGAACGTTAGTAGTTGCGGATGCTTGCTAATAGTTCCAATCATAAGTGCATAGAATTCCAAGTCAGGGATGACATGCTAGCAGTGGCCTCTCCCACATAAAACTTGCTATCGGTCTAGTAAAGTAGCCAATTGCTTAGGGACAATTTCGCAACTCCTACCACCACTTTTCCACACTCGCTATACTAACTTTATTGTTTCTTTATCTAAACAGCCCCTGGTTTTTATTTATGTCCTCTTTATTATCTTGCAAACCTATCCAACAACACCTACAAAGTACTTCTAGTTTCATACTTGTTCTAGGTAAACGTTAAACGTGCGTAGAGTTGTATCGATGGTCGATAGAACTTGAGGGAATATTTGTTCTACCTTTAGCTCCTCGTTGGGTTCGACACTCTTACTTATCGAAAGAGTCTACAATTGATCCCCTATACTTGTGGGCTATCAAGACCTTTTTCTGGCGCCGTTGCCGGGGAGTCATAGCGTGGGGTGAATATTCTCGTGTGTGCTTGTTTGCTTTATCACTAAGTAGATTTTATTTGTTGTTCTAAGTTGTTCTCTATCTTTAGTTATGGATATGGAACACGAAATACCAAAAAAATTAGGTGTACTTGCTACTCATGGAGATGGGGAACCTCCTAAAACCCTCGATGATCATTATGTGAAAAATATTATGTACTACTTTGGTAATCCTGAGAAAACCTCATTCAATTATGTAATGGGAGACATGTTGGACCAACGTGAATACTTTAGGTATTATCTCTTGACTCAAAAAGGGAAACTATTATGGGATCAAATTCATATGTTGAAGTGGTATGGTAGGCAACTATGCTTGAGATATGATTATACTTGTTGCTCTAGGATGAAGGCTCCACACCTTCCCTTTTCATGCAAATTTAATGATAATGAAACCTTAGCTTCTTATGCAAATTTCATATATGAATTTAATGATATGATTACTATGATGTTGAACAAATTGAGGAATTTGTTGCTTTTAAGGGTGCTTATGAAATTGAATCTTTGTTTAAAAAGTATGAAGCTTTTGATGACGATGTTTATAGGCCTGGATTTTTTTCTATATTGAAATATTGCTATGAGAATTATCAATACAATTCCGATATTGATGCATTTATGGAGAAAGTCTCCGCTGTCCAAGAAGAGACTAATATTTTGCAGGAAACTATGGAAGAAAAAATTACTGAAACTATGAGCTCATTAGATGAAAAAGATGAGGAGGAGAGCGAAGAACAAAAGGAGGAAGAGCGGATTGATCACCCGTGCCCACCTTCTAATGAGAGTAACTCTTCAACTCATACATTGTTTAATTTCCCTTCGTGCTTACCGAAGGATGAATGCTATGATGATTGTTATGATCCCGTTGATTCTCTTGAAATACCCCTTTTTGATGAACTTGATGCTTGCTATGCTTGTGGCCATGATGCCAATATGAATTATGCTTATGGAGATGAACTTGCTATAGTTCCTTATGTTAAACATGAAATTGTTGCTATTGCACCCACACATGATAGTCCTATTATCTTTTTGAATTATCCCGACTACACTATATCGGAGAAGTTTGCACTTATTAAGGATTATATTGATGGGTTGCCTTTTACCGTTGCACATGATGATTTTGATGAATGTAATATGCATGTGCTTGCTGCTCCTACTTGCAATTATTATGAGAGAGGAACTATATCTCCACCTCTCTATGTTTCCCACATGATAAAATTGCAAGAAACTGTTTATACTATGCATTGGCCTTTACTTTGTGTGCATGAATTGTTTTTTTATGACATGCCGATGCATAGGAAGAGAGTTAGACTTCGTCATTACATGATATATGTTACTTTGTGCTCACTACTAAATGCCAAATCATTGCTAATTAAAATTGGCTTTGATATACCTTGGGATCCGGGTGGATCCATTACTTGAGCACTATATGCCTAGCTTAATGGCTTTAAAGAAAGCGCTGCCAGGGAGACAACCCGGAAGTTTTAGAGAGTTATTTATTTTTGTTGAGTGCTTTTATAAAGTTTAAAAACAAAAAAAATAAAGAGGGTAACCTAAAACTTTTTCAAAAAGAAAAGCGAAAGTGAGAAAGACGAGCATTGTTAAAGTGGGAGATAGCCTTGAACTTTGTTCATGCTCACGGAAACTTTGCAAATCTTGATTACAGCAACTTTTCAACAAAAATAATTATCCCCATGTACAATTCCATTGTATTATAAAAATAATGGGCCAAGGTTTGCCTTTAGGATGTTTACAATGCTTGTTGGTTTGTGCGGTGCAGGACAGAAACTTTGGCTGTAGTGCGCGATTTTACATTTTTTTACTGGAACGTCAAATGGTTCTGAAACTTTTTGCACTGTCTTTCTATACAAATAGTTTATTTCTCCTAATTTTGGCAGAATTTGTGAAGTACCAGAAGTATGGTTAATGTTCAGATTATTACAGACTGTTCTGTTTTAGACAGATTCTACTTTTGATGCATAGTTTGCTTGTTTTGATGAAACTATCGATTTATATCAGCGGATTAAGCCATGAAAAATTTATATTACAGTAGCTACAATGCCAAAACAAAATATGAATTGGTTTGCAACAGTACTTAGAGTAGTGATTTGCTTAATTATACTAACGGATCTTATCGAGTTTTCTGTTGAAGTTTTGTGTGGATGAAGTGTTCGATGATCGAGAAGGTCTCGATGTGAGGAGAAGAAGGAGAGGCAAGAGCTCAAGCTTGGGGATTCCCAAGGCACACCAAGTAAATATTCAAGGAGACTCAAGCGTCTAAGCTTCGGGATGCCCCGGAAGGCATCCCATCTTTCTTCAACACGTATCGGTATGTTTTCGTATTCGTTTCGTTCATGCGATATGTGCAAATCTTGGAGCGTCTTTTGCATTTAGTTTTCATTTTTCTTTCATGCACCGTGCTGGTATGAGATAGTCCTTGGTTGACTTATAGAATACTCTTCGCACTTCACTTAAATCTTTTGAGTATGGCTTTATAGAATGATTCATGTGCTTCACTTATACCATTTGAAGTCTGGATTGCCTGTCTCTCTTCACATAGAAAACCGCCATTTGTAGAATGCTCTTTTGCTTCACTTATATTTGTTAGAGCATGGGCATATCTTTTGTAGAAAGAATTAAACTCTCTTGCTTCACTTATATCTATTTTGAGAGATGACAGGAATTGGTCATTCACATGGTTAGTCATAAAATCCTACATAAAACTTGTAGATCACTGAATATGATATGTTTGATTCCTTGCAATAGTTTTGCGATATAAAGGTGGTGATATTAGAGTCGTGCTAGTTGAGTAATTGTGAAATTGAGAAATACTTGTGTTGAGGTTTGCAAGTCCCGTAGCATGCACGTATGGTGAACCGTTATGTAACGAAGTTGGAGCATGTGGTATTTATTGATTGTCTTCCTTATGAGTGGCGGTCGGGGACGAGCGATGGTCTTTTCCTACCAATCTATCCCCCTAGGGGCATGCGTAGTAGTACTCTGCTTCGAGGGCTAATAAACTTTTACAATAAGTATATGAGTTCTTTATGACTAATGTGAGTCCATGGATTATACGCATTCTCACCCTTCCATCATTGCTAGCCTCTTCGGTACCGTGCATTGCCCTTTCTCACCTCGAGAGTTGGTGCAAACTTCGCCGGTGCATCCAAACCCCGTGATATGATACGCTCTGTCACACATAAACCTCCTTATATCTTCCTCAAAAGAGCCACCATACCTACCTATCATGGCATTTCCATAGCCATTCCAAGATATATTGCCATGCAACTTCCATCATCATCATATACATGACTTGAGCATTTATTGTCATATTTCTTTGCATGATCGTAAGATAGCTAGCATGATGTTTTCATGGCTTGTCCGTTTTTTGATGTCATTGCTATGCTAGATCATTGCGCATCCCGGTACACCGCCGGAGGCATTCATATAGAGTCATATCTTCGTTCTAGTATCGAGTTGTAATATTGAGTTGTAAGTAAATAAAAGTGTGATGATCATCATTATTAGAGCATTGCCCGCCAAAAAAAAGAGGCCAAAGAAGCCTAAATAAAAAAAGGGGGCCAAAGAAGCCCGCTAGAAAAAGAAGAAGAAGGGGGCAATGTTACTATCCTTTTACCACACTTGTGCTTCAAAGTAGCACCATGTTCTTCATATAGAGAGTCTCTTGAGTTATCACTTTCATATACTAGTGGGAATTTTCATTATAGAACTTGGCTTGTATATTCCAACGATGGGCTTCCTCAAATGCCCTAGGTCTTCATGACCAAGCAAGTTGGATGCACACCCACTTAGTTTCAGTTTGAGCTTTCGTATACTTATAGCTCTAGTGCATCCGTTGCATGGCAATCCCTACTCCTCACATTGACATCAATTGATGGGCATGTCCATAGCCCGTTGATTAGTCGCGTCAATGTGAGACTTTCTCCTTTTTGTCTTCTCCACACAACCTCCATCATCATATGCTATTCCACCTATAGTGCTATGTCCATGGCTTGCGCTCATGTATTGGGTGAGGGTTGAAAAGGCTGAAGTGCGTTAAAAAGTATGAACCAATTGCTCGGCTTGTCATCGGGGTTGTGCATGATTTGAATGCTTTGTGTGGTGAAGATGGAGCATAGCCAGACTATATGATTTTGTAGGGATGAGCTTTCTTTGGATATGTTATTTCAATAAGACATAATTGCTTGGTTGGTATGCTTGAAGTATTATTGTTTTTATTTCAAAGGATAGACTATTGCTTTGAATCACTCGTGTATTAATATTCATGCCATGATTAGATTATGTGATCAAGATTATGCTAGGTGGCATTCCACATCAAAAATTATCTTTTTTATCATTTACCTACTCGAGGACGAGCAGGAATTAAGCTTGGGGATGCTGATATGTCTACGTGGTATCTATAATTTTTGATTGTTCCATGCCAATATTCTACAACTTTCATATACTTTTGGTAACTTTTTATACTATTTTTGGGACTAACATATTGATCCAGTGCCAGTTCCTGTTTGTTGCATATTTTTTGTTTCGCAGAAAATCCATATCAAACGGAGTCCAAACGGGATAAAAACTGACGGAGATTGTTTTGGAATATATGTGATTTTTAGGAAGAAGAATCAACGTGATACGATGCCCGAGGGGGCCACGAGGCAGGGGGGCGCCCCAGGGGGTTAGGCACGCCATGGACCCTCGCGGCCACCCCATAAGGCGGTTGGAGACCTTCTTTCGTCGCAAGAAAGCTAATTTCCGAATAGAGATCGTGTCCAAAATTCAGCCCAATCAGAGTTACGGATCTCCGGTTATAAAAGAAACGGTGAAAGGCCAGATCTGAGAACGCAAAAACAGAGAGAGACGGAGAGACAGATCCAATCTCGGAGGGGCTATCGCCCCTCCCACGCCATGGAGACCATGGAACAGAGGGGAAACCCTTCTCCCATCTAGGGAGAAGGTCAAGGAAGAAGAAGAAGGAGGGGTGCTCTCTCCCCCTCGCTTCCGATGGCGCCGGAACGCCGCCGGGGCCATCATCATCACCGCGATCTTCACCAACACCTCCGCCATCTTCACCAACATCTACATCACCTTCCCCCCTCTATCTACAGCGGTCCACTCTCCCGCAACCCGCTATACCCTCTACTTGAACATGGTGCTTTATGCTTCATATTATTATCCAATGATGTGTTGCCATCCTATGATGTCTGAGTAGATTTTCATTGTCCTATCGGTGGTTGATGAATTGCTATGATTGATTTAATTTGCTTGTGGTTATGTTGCTGTCCTTTGGTGCCCATCATATGAGCGCGCACGTGGGTCACACCATAGGGTTAGTTGTATGTTGATAGGACTATGTATTAGAGGGCAAGAGTGACAGAAGCTTCTACCTAGCATAGAAATTGATGCATACGGGATTGAAGGGGGACCAATATATCTTAATGCTATGGTTCGGTTTTACCTTAATGAACGTTAGTAGTTGTGGATGCTTGCTAATAGTTCCAATCATAAGTGCATAGAATTCCAAGTCAGGGATGACATGCTAGCAGTGGCCTCTCCCACATAAAACTTGCTATCGGTCTAGTAAAGTAGTCAATTGCTTAGGGACAATTTCGCAAGTCCTTCCACCACTTTTCCACACTCGCTATACTAACTTTATTGTGTCTTTATCTAAACAGCCCCTAGTTTTTATTTATGTCCTCTTTATTATCTTGCAAACCTGTCCAACAACACCTACAAAGTACTTCTAGTTTCATACTTGTTCTAGGTAAACGTTAAGCGTGCGTAGAGTTGTATCGGTGGTCGATAGAACTTGAGGGAATATTTGTTCTACCTTTAGCTCCTCGTTGGGTTCGACACTCTTACTTATCGAAAGAGGCTACAATTGATCCCCTATACTTGTGGGTTATCAGGTGCGTGTGAAGAACTCTCTCTCCCTAGTCTGCCTACTCAACGATTCCACGGCCAAGCTCGACGAACCCAAAGAACAAGAGACATGGCAGTTTATCCTGGTCCGGGCCACCTTGCGGTGTTATACCCTACTCTAGGTTTGTGGTGGATTGCCTCAAGGGGCTGAGGATGAACTAGTACAGTGGTCAAACAGCCTCAGGAGGTGAGGTGTTCTTGAGCTCAGTGAACTTGTGAGGTGGTTCAGATGGAATGGATCCCCCCTCTATGGTAGTGGCTAAGTCCTATTTATAGTGGCCTTGGTCCTCTTCCCAAATGTAGGCGGGAAGGGATCCCACAACGACCAAATTTGAAGGGAGACAACTAGTACAAGCTATCCTGATAAAAGTAGTATTCGCCTGCAAAAGGCTCTGGTGGTGACGCCGCGGTGGGCTCCACGATGACCTCCATCCTGCCGTCCTGGCGGTCTTGGTCTTGTTGCACCGATATGGAAACCTTTGCTTGATTCCTTGGGACCCCGCGCCTGCGCTTGCCTCCTTAGCACCAAAGAGGAAACTGGTACACTGCGCCCGCTGGCGCCCGCCTGGCCTTGGTCATCATGGCTCACGTCATATGAACCTCGCGAGGTGCACCTTGCATAGATAGCTCCGCTCCTCGGGAGCCAGCCTAGTGAGGCAGCCCCTAGGGAGGTCATGGCATCGTCCGCCTCGCGAGGCCACGGCGAGGGTTGCAGCATGCTCGCGGGGACGGCCACGTCCTCGCTTCGGTGCCGGGGAGCTGGGCCCCTCGCGAGGGGCCTTGCCCTTCTCCGCAGTAGAGAACCTATTCGACGGCGCCATTGCAACTGGTGGTGGAGCGAGGAGGAAGAAGCAAACAAGCAAAGAAGATATGGGCGACGGGGGCTCCGCCCCCCTCCCCATTTATAGCAAAAGAAGGCCAACCGGCGCCTCCCACGATCGCAGGTAATGATGGTTTTCCTTGCATGTCGCGGGGACTTGTCAAGTCGTGCAGTTGCCGAGGCAGCGTGGGGAAGCGGAGACGCCCACGTCCAATCAACCGCCACGCGTCAACCGAGGCCGCATGCTTTGGGGGCCCGCGGCGCTCCGTACTTGACCCTTGGCTTCGCCGCGAAACCAAGCCCGAGCGCACCTTGGGCCCGGTGGCTACTGTCGGCGTTCTGGGAACGGGGGTCCCCAGACTTGCCTGCCTGCGGCCCACGGCGTGGCTAAGTCAGCGGGCCGTACGGCCCATCTTCATCAACAAAACATTCAAGACCCTCGCGAGGTGCCAAGCTTCGCGAGGCGGACGATGCAAGACCTCCTCAGGAGTGGCCTAGCCAGGCGGGCTCACGAGGAGCGGAGATATCAAGGCGGGGAAAACCTCACGAGGCTCTCGTGACGTGAGCCATGATGATCGGCGCCAGGCGGGCGCCAGCGGGCACAGCGTCCTTGTTTCCTCTTTGGTGCTAAGGAGGCCAGCGCAGGCGAGGAGTACCGAGGCATCAGGCAAAGGTTGCCATATCGGTGCAACGAGACCAAGACCAGAAGGACGACAAGACGGAGGTCACCGTGGAGCCCAAGACGGCGTCACCACCAGAGCTTTTCGCAGGCGAAGACCACTTTTGTCAGGATAGCTTGTACTGGTTGTCCCCCTTCAAATTTGCCCGCCGTTGTTGGCTCCCTTCCCGCTCAATATTTGGGAAGAGGACCAGGGCCTATATAAGTAGAGCTAGCTAGCACAGTGGAGGCATTGAGTCCCGACTCACACAAGTTCGGCAAGCACAAGAACACCTCAACCTCAGGAGGCTGTTCTTCCCCTTGTACTGTTCATCATCAGCCCAAGAGGCAATCCACCACCACACACACTGGAGTAGGGTATTACACCACAACGGTGGCCCGAACCAGTATAAATCTCGTGTCTTTCTGTGTTGCGAGTTCGTCGAGTTCGTCTGCGAGATCTTAGCGAGCTAGGGCGTGGATCGGTGGGAGGGAAAGACTTCACGCGCACCCAGAGTTCGAACCTTAAGGGTTTGCTGGAACCCCACATCCGACATTTGGCGCGCCCGGTAGGGGTGCGCCGTAGCTCCTCTCCACCAGCCTGTGCCCCACGCCGCCGCACTTCGCCCCCATGGCAGGTGCCCCGCCATCCACCTCTGCGGCTGGCATCGACAGCGGGGCATCTGGGTACCGAGCCCTGGCCCCCGCCCTGCAACGGGTGCGGTGGCCGACCAAGTTCAAGCCAGAGAGGCCGCCGCGTTACGATGGCGCGGCAGACCCGTCGCCGTTCCTGCTGGCGTACGAGGATGCTGTCCTCGAGGCCGGAGGCGACGACAAGATCATGGCCAACTGGTTCCCCATTGCCCTCGCCGGCGAGCCACGCGCCTGGCTGCTCAACCTCCCTGGATCCACGGTGGCGTCCTGGGGGAGCTCCGCGACCTCTTCGCTGCCCGCTACGCGATGCCGGCGCACCACGCAGTCGCGGCCCTGCTGGGCGGCTCTCAAGCACCGCCTTCAGATCGCCACGTCAAACCGTTCCTCCGTCACATTGGGGCCACCGCCAAGCGCCCGGGGGCTCCGCCGGGTTGGGCTGCGCCGGAGACCGACCTCACTTTCGGCTCAGAAGACCACCCCGACTCCACCGCCGGCTCGGGTGTGCTCCCAATGCCCTGCATGCCCACCATATGCAACGTGGCCATTACGAAGACCCTCATCGACGACGGTGCCGGCCTCAACTTGCTCTCCATAGAAGCCTTCAGCCTTCTTCATGTGTCGCTCGAGCGGCTCAGCCTCACCAAGCCCTTCTCAGGAGTTGGTGGTGGAGCTGCCCACTCTCTGGGGAAGATCCGCCTCCCCGTCACCTTCGGCACACGCGACAACTACCGCACCGAGCTGGTGGACTTCGACATCGCCCGCATCGGTCTCCCGTACAACGCCATCCTCGGATACCCAGCTCTCGCTCAGTTCATGGCGGCGACTCACCCGGCCTACAGCCTCATGAAGATTCCTGGGAGCAAGGGCGTCCTCACCATCAAGGGGGACACTAAGGAGGCCGTGACGGTACTCAGGCTTGCCTTCAAAACCGCGGCGGCAGCACAGCCCGCCGGCGCCGGTACCCCCGAGGCCAAGGAGGCCGCGCCTACCAAGAAGAAGCAGCTGTTCACCCAAGACAAGGCGGAAACCAAGCAGGTGCCGGTCGACGAGGACGGGTCTTCGGGAGCCACCTTTACCATAGGCGCCGGCCTTGAGCCAGGTCAAGAGGAGGCCTTGGTGAGGTTCTTGCGCGCAAACAAGGAGATATTCGCGTGGGAGCCCAATCAGCTGGTAGGGGTCCCGAGGGAGGTGATTCAACATCATCTGAGGGTATGCCCCAACATACGCCCTGTGAAGCAGTGAGCGAGACGGCAGTCCACTGAGAAGCAGGCCTTCATCGTCTAGGAGACGCGCAAGCTGGAGGCGGCAGGTGCCATTCGCGAAGTTCGATATCCCGAATGGCTGGCGAACCCCGTCGTAGTGCCAAAGAAAGGCGGGAAGGAATGGATGTGCGTCGACTTCACCAACCTTAACAAAGCCTGCCCCCAAGATCCGTTCTCGCTCCTACGCATCGACCAGATCGTCGACTCTACCGCCGAGTGCGACCTACTGTGCTTCCTGGATGCATTCTCAGGGTATCATCAAATCAAGATGGCGGTGGAAGATGTGGAGAAGATAGCCTTATTAACACCGTGTGGGGTGTACTGCTACACCTGTATGCCCTTCGGGCTGCGCAACGCGGGCGCGACTTTTCAGCGGCTGATGCACATCGCCCTGGGGTGGCAGCTCTAGGGGTGAAGCGCCTTACCGTCAGAGGCGACTCGCAACTCCTCGTCAACTTCTCCAACAAGGTATACGAGCCAAAGGACGAGCATACGGAGGCATACCTCACGGAGGTGCGCAAGATGGAAAAGCAGTTCTCGGGCCTGGAGCTGCAGCACGTGCCTCGAGGTACCAACAAGGAAGCCGACGACATCGCCATGAGAGCATCCGCGGCAGCCGCAAGAGCCCGGTGTCTTTGAGGAGCGGCTCTTCAAGCCATCAGCTACACCACCACTTTCAAGCATGACTCAGCCTCAGGAGGAGCTCCCACAGCCTCCAGCCACGGGAGCCCCCGCCTGTAGCCCGACCTCAGGAGCTCGGCTGCTCTTGGCGCTAGAGCCCCAGGAGGAATGCTGGATCAAGGAATTCAAGGAGTACCTGATGCAAGGGACGCTGCCGGAGAAGGAAGAGGACGCAGAGCGCGTGGCCAGGCAGGCCACGGCATACTGTATCCAAGACGGCGAGTTGTATAGGAAACGACCGAACGATGTCATGCTGTGTTGCATCTCCAGTGATCAAGGAAGGGAGTTGCTGGTTGACATACACGGTGGGGACTGTGGGCACCATTCGTCGTCATGGACCCTTGTCGGCAAGGTGTTCCGCAATGGATTCTACTGGCCTACGGCACTCAACGACGCAGCCGAGCTGGTGAAGTCCTGCGTAGCTTGCCAATTCCACGCCAAGCAAATTCACCAGCCAGCTCAGGGCCTCCAGACCATCCCGCTCACGTGGCCGCTCGCGGTCTGGGGGCTGGACATCTTAGGCCCGTTCCCTCGGGCGCCAGGGGGCTACCGCTATCTCTACGTCGCCATTGACAAGTTCACCAAGTGGGCGGAAGTGGAAGCCGTCCGTACCATCCCGGCCGGCTCTATTGTCAAGTTCATCAAGGGCCTCATGAGCCGCTTCGGGGTCCCCAACCGCATCATCACAGATAACGGCTCGCAGTTTACTAGTAACCTCTTCAAAACCTACTGTCCTAACCTTGGAACGCAGATCTGCTAAGCTTCGGTAGCGCACCCCAGGAGTAATGGTCAGGCCGAACGCGCCAACGCGGAGGTCCTGAGGGGCCTCAAGACCAGGACCTTCAAGAATAAGATGGAGGCCTGTGGCAGGGGCTAGCACGATGAGCTCCAGTCTGTGCTGTGGTCCATCCGCACCAACGCCACCAAGCTAACGGGCGAGACACCATTCTTCCTCGTCTACGGAGCTGAAGCAGTCCTTCCTCACGAGGTCAAGCATCGCTCCGCACGGGTCCTGGCGTTCGACGAAACGCAGCAGGACGCCACGCGGGGGATGGATCTTGTGCTGGGGGAGGAACGCCGTCGCGAAGCTGCATTGAGGGTGGCAAGGTACCAACAAGCGCTGCGGCGATACCACTGCTGCAACGTCCGCTCCAGGGCGCTCGAGGTGGGCGACCTCGTCCTGAGGTGGGTCCTCTCCAGGGAAGGGCTGCAAAAGCTCTCGCCCATGTGGGAGGGCCCGTTCAGGGTCGTCCATGTCTCCAGGCCTGGTGCAACGCGCCTGGAGACACAGGACGGGATACCCATCCAGAACGCCTGGAACATCCAGCACCTCCGGAAGTTCTACCCATGAAGCAAGGCCCAGAGCCTGTGTAGAAAGGCCCAGAGCCTGTAAAGAAGGCCCGGTGCGTGTGAAGAATTGCCGCCCGTGGCACTCTCACGTAATAATGAGTTGGGGCTGTACACTCCCTGGAGTCTCAGGGGTGCCGGCCTCAGGCCCTGGGGCTCCCGCCCACGCCTAATGGCAGCACTTAGCTCCGCGCTGGTGAGAAGACTTGAAGACTAGACTAGGTGCCAGACGCGGCTTTTCATTTGCTTTCCGTGGTTGGCTCACTTTTTCTTAAATCAAAATTCGCCTTTGGTGTTCCTTGCTAATTCGGTTCCCTCGCCTCTTACTGCATTTTTCGACTCTGGTTCGCTCGTGTTCTCTCTCTCGCATACCTCGCGAGGGGGCCAGGCAGGTGCCCTCGCGAGCATTTCTCTTCTACCTGTCTCGCGAGCATTTCTCCCCCCTTCGCCTTCTCGCGAGCCACCCTTGTGCGAACCCAAAAACTGGCGCATACCTCCTAGTCTGTGCCCCTCGGGTACCGCGATGCAAAGCGCCAGGTCAAGGCTCGGGTGAACGGTGAATCTCTTAGCACACCTTCTAATGAATTTTTGCAGTTCATGAGCAAATAGGTTAAGATGGACACAAGGAAATAAACGCCTCGTAAGGAGGAGGGCGCCCCGAGCACACCAGGTTAAGTTATCTTTGCGCAAAATGGCCACACAACACTGAAACAATAAGCAGAGCGTAATGGTTGATAGGTGATGGTTCGATACATGCCCCTCTGGGCCCATGCTGGTTTCGTTTCGATGCAGGAAGAGAAAGGGAAACATAATAAAAGCGGCGCGCGCCCCAGCAGCAGCCGGCGGCTGCAGGGTCGCGGCGACGTCTCGGGTCTAGTCGGACACCTTTTCGTGCTTCACCGATGCGCGGAGACGAGACGACCCACTACCACCTTCGAAGCGAACGCGGCGGCTGATCAAGGCCGCTGCTGCTGGAACTGTCGCCAAGCGAGGAGTCACCATAGCCAGACGAGGCGCGGCCGGCGGGTTCGTCCTCCTCCTCGTCCCGACCATCGCCAAGGCCGAGCACCTCCTCGCCGTCGTTCACCTTGGGGCAGCATCCGGCGCGACGACCGTCTTCCTCGAACACCCTCACGAAGAGAGTCGCGTCGTCGTCGAACTTGAAGTGGAGGGTGCACCGCCTACCCAGGCCGCGCGCGCGGGCAAACGTCTGCCAACCGCGGGCCAGAGCTGTGTTGCCCGCGACGGAGACCTCGACCGCGACCCAAGAAGCCCGGCTGCAGCAACCATCAACCTGCAACCGAAGCCCGCTGGGACCGGAGGCCGGCAACTCGTTGGCGAAGAAGCGAGGGAGCAGGAGCCAGTTGCCAGCCGGATTCTCCGACCAGACAACAAACTCCGGCAACACCTCTGACGCATGGAACGCGGTCGGGGGGGGGGGGTCGCGCAACCACGGCGTGCCTTCTTTCGTCGACGGGACTGCCGCGACCAGAGCAACTCCTGCCACGCATCACGGCGCCGCCCCGGGAGCTAGGGTGACGGCGAGGGTTGCAGCATGCTCGCGGGGACGGCCACATCCTCGCTTGGGTGCCGGGGAGCTGGGCTCCTCCTGAGGGCCTTGCCCTTCTCCGCAGCAGAGAACCTCTTCGATGGCGCCATTGCAACTGGCGGTGGAGCGAGGAGGAAGAAGCAAACAAGCAAAGAAGATATGGGCGACGGGGGCTCCGCCCCTCCCCATTTATAGCAAAAGAAGGCCAACCGGCGCCTCCCACGATCACAGGTAATGATAGTTTTCCTTGCATGTTGCAGCGACTTGTCAAGTCGTGCAGTTGCCGAGGCAGCGTGGGGAAGCGGAGACGCCCACGTCCAATCAACCGCCACGCGTCAACCAAGGCCGCAGGCTTTGGGGGCCCGCGGCACTCCGTACTTGATCCTTGGGTTCGCCGCGAAGCCAAGCCCGAGCGCACCTTAGGCCCGGTGGCTACTGTCGGCGTTCTGGGAACGGGGGGGCCCAGACTTGCCTACCTGCGGCCCACGACGTGGCTAAGTCAGCGGGCCGTACGGCCCATCTTCATCAACAAAACATTCAAGACCCTCACGAGGGGCCTAGCTTCGCGAGGCGGACGTCGCAAGACCTCCTCAGGAGTGGCCTAGCCAGGCGGGCTCACGAGGAGCGGAGATATCAAGGCGGGGCAAACCTCACGAGGCTCTCGTGATGTGAGCCATGACGATCGGCGCCAGGCAGGCACCAGCGGGCGCAGCATCCTTGTTTCCTCTTTGGTGCTAAGGAGGCCAGCGCAGGCGAGGAGTACCGAGGCATCAGGCAAAGGTTGCCATATCGGTGCAACGATACCAAGACCAGAAGGACGGAGGTCACCGTGGAGCCCAAGACGGCGTCACCACTAGAGCTTTTCGCAGGCGAAGACCACTTTTGTCAGGATAGCTTGTACTGGCTGTCCCCCTTCAAATTTGCCCGCCGTTGTTGGCTCCCTTCCCGCTCAATATTTGGGAAGAGGACCAGGGCCTATATAAGTAGAGCTAGCTACCACAGTAGAGGCACCGAGTCCTGACTCACACAAGTTCGGCAAGCACAAGAACACCTCAACCTCAGGAGGCTGTTCTTCCCCTTGTATTGTTCATCATCAACCCAAGAGGCAATCCACCACCACACACACTGGAGTAGGGTATTACACCACCACGGTGGCTCGAACCAGTATAAATCTCGCGTCTTTCTGTGTTGCGAGTTTGTCGAGTTCGTCCGCGAGATCTTAGCGAGCTAGGGCGTGGATCGGTAGGAGCGAAAGACTTCGCGCGCACCCCAGAGTTCAAACCTTAAGGGTTTGTCGGAACCTCACATCCGACATTTGGCGTGCCAGGTAGGGGTGCGCCGGAGCTTCTTCCTCTACAATCCACTTGCCGACGCTCCACGGTCAAGATGTCCGGCGACCCAAGAGCTGACTCCGGCCGCTGGGCAGCCTGGCCGGCCCAGGCGACGACGCCTACTCATGAAGACCTCGACCCCGCGCTCCAGGCAGCGCCGTCCAACGCTGCAGGGCGCGGGCGGCGCGGCCAGGCGTCGTCCACTCTCACTCCACGATAGGTACGAGTTGCTGCAAGGGCGGCAAGCCACGCCGCGGCGACGGCGCCGCACTCGCGGCGGGAGCAGGCAAACATGCGGGCGGCACTCACTGTGGCAAGGGAGCTGCTGCGGTGCCGACTGATGGAGAGCGGCCGGGACGCGCTGCTGGAACGCGTTGCCGAGCTGCTGGACGCGGCGGCCTCGGGAGCGACACCTTTCTGCTATCGGCTCCCTTCTCAGGCCGATACGGGGCCTCATGGCGGGCCTTGCCGCAACCACGCGCCATTGGGCGCGCATGGGGGCTTCGTCAACACCAGCGTGGCCGGCGGCGTCGGGGGCTCTGCCGCCCCCATACCGCCCGCGACAAGCACGGGCACAAGCGTCGCCCCCCATGGTCCCGGCGAGATGCCACGCTACTATCCTCAGGATGCCACGCTGCCCGGGCAACATGGAGTATGGGGCACTACGGCGAGGTGTTCGGGGTAACAGCCCCGGAAGCCTACGTGCCCCGCATGATGGACCAGGAGTACACACCGGAGGACGACCCCGGCTCGTTCGTTGGAGAAGATTGGGAAGAAGGGGCGCTAGGAGTCGAAGCCTTCTAGGAGCCGCCGGGGAACCACCACGACCGCGTGTGCAACGACCACTACAGGGTACCCCTAATCCCTCAGGAGCAAGCTTACGCTAACCATGAGTTGCAGGAGGAACAAATCACCACAACGGCCGGCGGCGGCGGCCTCCCTGCCAGCAGGGGGTCGCGTTGGGGGCTGCAGGAGAGGGATCGGGAGCCTGGCCCCTCCCCACGGCATGCGAAGCCAGGGGACACCCGGAGGTAGGCCCTCTGCCGGGGAGGCCTCGACGACCCTTCCCCCGGCAGAGGACATGTGGTCGCCGAGGGCACCGCTGGCGTCCCCTTTCCCCCCTTTGTGTCGTCCAGGTTGCCGGTCGGCTCAAAGGTGGTCGAGGGTGGCGCAAGGCGGGGCCCTCGTCTGGCGATATGAAGCAAGGCCGGTACCTGTGAAGAAGGCCCAGTGCCTGTGAAGCTCGCCGCCCGTGACACTCTCACGTAATAATGAGTTGGGGCTGTACACGTCCCGGAGTCTCAGGGGTGCCTGCCTCAGGCCCTGGGGCTCCCTCCCACGCCTAGTGGCAGCACTTAGCTCCGCGCTGGTGAGAAGACTTGAAGACCAGAAGACTAGACTAGGTGCCGGACGCGGCCATTTGCTTTGGATCTCTCTTTCTGTAGCTTTGCTTTCTGGATCTGGATTTAAGTTGAAGCCGAGTTTTTGTCAATGCACGCGGGGGGTGCCTCTTCTCGTTTGAACAGTTTCTTGCTTTCTGGATTTCGTTTAGTCTGGGACTCATGTCCGTCGCCTTCCCCTCACGAGCCCCTCGCGAGCGGGACTGCGCGAAGCACACGCGCGCTAACGCTGCAACTGGCGCCTGCCTCATGCGGGGATCCTTCTGACAGATCGACAAGCTCCGCAGGATTCTCAGAAACTCGTAGCCTCATGACCCAGCTCAAGTCTGGTGCTGACTAAGGTAAACCCCGACGGGGAACTCGCCCCCGGACTCATGAGTCCATGAGGGCACAGATTCAATACCGCATAGGAAAGTAAAGGCTGCAACCTGCTTACATGAGCGGCTCCCCCTCTTAAAATGCTCTTACCAGTTTTCCAAGGGCCACGCCCGAGTTTTTGCCTACAGGGTAAAACGACAGGGATATGGGATCAACCATATATGTCACTCGCTGCATCGCCCTCGGACGCTTCACTCGCGTTGTCATCATCTTCGCCGGCACCATCGCCGCCTTCGGCGACGCCTCCGTCGCCGTCATCAACCACGTCGCCTTCATCTGCGGCGACCACCACCGCGTCATCGTCAGAGGCAAAGGCTCTGACCAGCGCGTCCACGTTGTCCTCCACCCACCGCGCCAGATCGCCCCGGACGGCCTGCGGTACGGGGGCAATGGCGGCGTCAAAGTCGAAGTCGGGGAAGGTGTTCCTGTGGTGGCTGAAGACACGGGAGAACGCGCGCCCGAGCAGGCCCCGACTTCTCTCCTCCACGAGCCGGCGAGCCCTGTCAGACCGGGTTTCCAGGTGTGTCACCACGTCGGTGAATAAGGTCAGGTGGCTGGCATAGTCATTCGAGTGGGGGGCAGGAGCATTCTCGTCGCAGATGTAGCCCAGGGCGGTGTTGGCCCTGTTCCGGAGAACTTGAAGCATAGGAGCATGCTCGCGCTCCAGCGTCCGACGTTGGACCACTTCCTCCTTGTTTTGCCGTGCGACGGCCTCAGCGTCATCGACCCGCTTCCAGAGAGAAAGCAGCTCGGCGCGGGCGGAGGCCAAGTCCGCCTGCGCCGTGACCAGGGCGGCAGCCGTGGCCTCTGCACGCCTCTCAGCCTCGTCCAACCTGGGCCTGAGGGTAGCCGCCCTGCCCGCACCCTCCGTACCTGCGAGCTTCAACTTCAAGTCATACCTTCCCTCCAGTTCTGCGCGAACCTCGGCCACCCGGCGGTCCACCTCCTCCTGGACCCTGGCCTCGCGAACCCCGATAGCATCTTCTGCTTGGGTGACTAGGCGCTCCCTCATCTCCAATTGTTCAAGCTCGAGGCTGCGCTCCACGGCCTCCAGCGCCAACGCCTCCGCGTGCATCTTCTGCAAGGGCGGCTCTGCGCGCCTCCACCTGCTGCTCTAGGGACGCACTCCAGGCGTGGAGCTCCCACGCGCGCTTCTCCGCGGCCTCGCGACGGCGGTCGGCCTCATGAGCCTCCTCCAAGGCTCGGGAGCAAGCCTCGCGGGAAACCTTAAGAGACGCCTCAGCTTTCGCATTGTCAAGATCGCGCTGGTAGCGGCCGAGGTTGATAGCCACCCTCAGCTTGCGCCGTTTCTCCGCCAATCGGAGACCATCAGCCTCAAGGCGCGAGTCGACACCCGCGAGCTCTTCACCAAGTTGACTCATTGCGCCCGTTGCCTCCTGGAAGAGCTCGTGACGAACTACGCTCCGGCCGTGCTCGAGATCGAATGCTCGGTCCACCGCGTCCTCCGCCTCGGGGGCTACGGGCGGGGTACCAAGCGGCGCACCACCTCTCGGCAGGGGGCTGGGGGCTAGCGCTGCACCTGACGTCAACCAGTCCTCGCGAGGAGGCCAAGCCAATCGGAGCATGCTGCTTGAAGAGGAACCCAAGACCGAAGCCAACCAGCTACTGTCCATGACCAAAGGAGGGGTCTTGGGCACGCTTGCCAAGCTCCACACCAGACCGTGGGGGAGGGGTGACAAAGCCGCAGGCTCAGCGCGCCACGAAGGCAAAAACGCTCCCTCAACCGACCCTGCTCCAGGGACGGCAGGCGGACCAGGAACGCTTGTGGTCGATGGAGGAGTCGAGGTAGGGGGAGGCCGCTTCTCAGGAGACACAAAAGCTTCAACGGAAGGATCCCTGAAGGATTGACGTCAGGATAAGAAGACTGCACGCAAGAAGCCATGACAATAAGATACGTACGCGTCAATGGCAATGTACTTCCATCGCTTCAATGGCCCAAAGATGTTGCTGCCGCTAGGGGATCCTTTCCTCTTGCGGAGATCCTTGAAGTCCAAGACGACCGAAGCGCTGGACGTGACAGCCGGTGCGCGGCGGGGCCGAAGAAGAGCTGGGAAGGACAGCTTCAGGGGTGCCCGGTTGCGGCGAACAGCCGGGCGCCGTCTCACCACAACCTCCCGAGGCTCCTAGAGCCTTGGCCTCGGGAGCCGCATGCCGCGTCTCCTCAGTGACCGACGTCTCAGGAGAGGGGTCGCAAGCCCCCGAGGACGATGCCCCAGGATCACCACTCAGCATGTGCTCCTCAGCACTCGAGCCACCGGCCCCCGTCGGAGCTCGCCCTCCCGCACCTTCACCTGGGGAGAGCTCGGCACCGATGGCGAGGAAGGGAACCACGTCGGCAGCGTTCTCGCGGGACCCCACCAGGCCGATTGGGCGCAGCCCCCACTCATCAAAGGAAGGCATGCTCACAGCAAATGCAGCTTTGTTCTCGCAGCGGTACAACAGGCAGCTATTCTTGGGCATGTCGTCCGGCAGAGGGACACCCGATAGGACCGTGAGCACCGTTTGCCGCGTTGCAAGAGGGAGCCCCTTCTCCTGAAACCTCATATGGTCCTGGCTGCTGAGCAAGTCCCACATCGGGCGGGAGTGGCGCTGAAGCGGAGCGACTCGACACTTGACGAACTCCTTCACCACCATAGGCACAGTCACGCCGCGGTCCTTCAACCTCCTCAGCCTGGCCCAGACGGGGGCAAGGCGGGGGCTTGTGAGCTTCTGATGGCCCATGCCGGAGTTTGGAACGGTAGGCCCCGCCGGAACTTGGAGCAGAGGGCTGAGCACGCCGGCGTCAACAAACACCCATCGTGTACGGAACTCACTCGTGGATGAGGGAAGCTCGAAGTCAATCCCCGCGCCTGCTGTCGCGGCCACGGCTTGGAAGCCCACGCACCCCGAGCTCTGCCGGGGACCGGTCAGATGCAATGAGAAGAAATGGCGGAGGAGGGCCACAGAAGGAGTGATGCCCACCATGGCCTCGCACAAGAAGGCGAAGACGGCAAGAAGGGTCACAGATTGAGGGTCAAGATGAAGCATGTGGATATGATAATGCTCAAGCACCGCGTTAAGGAAGGCGGAGAAGGGAGGAATCAGGCCAGCTCACAGGGCATCTATGAAGATCGGGACCTCAGTGGCTGCCCAAGCCATGCGAGTGCGAGACGCGGGCCAAGCCACCGTCTCTCCCCACTCTTTGAAACTGGAAGCAAGCATGGGGCGCACCTTGTCCATGGCCTCGTCGTTGAGCACCCGAGGTCGGCCGAGCGCAGGCTCAAAGGACGGAGGCGCACTTGGCAAAGACAGAGATTTCTTCCCCTTTTCAGCCTGTTTCGGCGCCATGGCGATGAAGCAGGCGGAGCGCAAGTCAGATTGGAAGGGCAAAGCGGGGTCTCGAGGAAGCAGGGAGATTGGAGGAGCCAGGCGTGGACGAAGGAAGAATAACTGTGTGAGATGCGGGGGGCGCATAGCCAGGCGGATTCAAGGGCAGCGTGGGGAAGCGGAGACGCCCACGTCCAATCAACCGCCACGCGTCAACCGAGGCCACAGGCTTTTGGGGCCCGCGGCGCTCCGTACTTGACCCTTGGCTTCGCCACGAAGCCAAGCCCGAGCGCACCTTGGGCCCGGGGGCTACTGTCGGCGTTCTGGGAACGGGGGTCCCCAGACTTGCCTGCCTACGGCCCACGGCGTGGCTAAGTCAGCGGGCCATACGGCCCATCTTCATCAACAAGGCATCCAAGACACTCGCGAGGGGCCAAGCCTCGCGAGGCGGATGACGCAAGACCTCATCAGGAGTGGCCTAGCTTGGCAGGCTCACGAGGAGCGGAGATATCAAGGCGGGGCAAACCTCATGAGGCTCTCGCGACGTGAGCCATGACGGACGGCACCAGGCGGGCGCTAGCGCGCGCAGCGTCCTTGTTTCCTCTTTGGTGCGAAGGAGGCCAGCGCAGGCGAGGAGTACCGAGGCATCAGGCAAAGGTTGCCATATCGGTGCAACGAGACCAAGATGTAGTGACCCGACCCGAATGGATCAAGTCCCTGTGCTTAAGTGTCATCCCTGGATCGGTATGCTGACACACACAGTACTCAAGGATTTATAACAGAGGTAAATCACATGTATAAAGTAACGTAAATACTATTGCCTCAATCCAAATAGCGGAAGTAACAAGGTTGTGGATTCCCATCAACACCAACGGCAAAGTTGAGTGTAGAAATCGTAACCCTAACGTATCACTTACTCGTCGTAAGAATCCTGCAACATGAAACGTTGCAGCCCGAAAACGGGTCAGCATATGGAATATGCTGGCAAATTCACACCATAGAGAAATGATGAACAAAGGCTATCACTACATGCATATATGGCTGGTGGAAAAGCTCTATGGTTATAATGTTTTTGCGAAAAGCCAATTTTTCCCTACTGCAAAGGAATAAATTTTATTTAACTATCATGGTGGTTGTGAAACATTGAGATGGTTGACAACATCTCAATCCCAATTAAGTATCATCATTAACCCAACAAAATTAATTAAAGTAACATGATGAGATTCACATGATAATCCAGGTACTAGATACTCAAGATGTCCATAACCGGGGACACGGCTAACCATGATTAGATTGTACACTCTGCAGAGGTTTGCGCACTTTTCCCCACAAGACTCGATCGCCTCCGCTTAATTCTCGCACTACATGATGTTTGAGAAACGGATGACCGAGACACAGTCTTTCAGAAGCGTTAGCACCTTACGATGGGTAGACCGATACACCTACATCCCCTACATCTGCTAGTCTACCACTGTAAGAGTTCACACAACTTAATCAACTATGCTAGAGCCCATAATAGCTTGTGGCTGCACACGGAAGTTTCTAACATGAATAATCTCATGATCCCTTTGAACCTGGGTGGCGGTCCAAAAGAAAACAGGCAATCCTGGAATACCCAGGTACCTCAATCCACCCAGATGTGAGTTTTAGTTGCCACCTTAAGTTTAACCATATATTAACAATCTCACATCTGTCATGGATATCTCTCAAACCCAATCCACGTCTACAAGCATAGCATAGCAATATAAGCAACGTAGAAGTAACTCCCAAGGGTTTGATAATAAAACAGGTGATAGGTAGTACCTCAACTACTTCCCGATACCCACAATTTAATTAGATCCTAACCATGCAATGTTTGAGGGTTGATCTAATGCAACAAAACTGGGTAGTAAAGGGATATGATCAAAGTGTGAACTTGCCTGCAATGTTGATGAAGATGATTCGCACTCAATACTCTGGATAGATCTACTCGTCACACTCCGTTCAATCTATCGTAAGCAAGCAATGGTAACCACACATAAGCAATCACTCAAAAGATCAGAAAGAACGAGGAAAACAATTCGGAAAACTTCAAAACCAAGCAAATAACTCTTGCAACATAAAACAATTTCTAACAATACCAAAATTATGTGAATTTGGCCTTATCAGAAAGTTTAGGTCAAGAGCTTCACTTTGCAAAAAGAATCAACTCAAACGGAGTTACGGAACTTAAGTTATGAACAAAAGAAGTTTGTATATGAACTTGAAAAAATTTCGAAATTTGAAAATTTCAAAAAGTTGATGTGACAGGTTAACTGGATAGGTGAAAACTAGACGAAACCATAGGCACTGGTTTCATCTAATTTGGATGAACGAGTAAAAAGTTATGGCTATTTGAAAAAATCAGGACCAAGCTGTTTTGCAGAAGAAAAATAGTTACGGCTAAAAAAAAATTAGGTCTAACGCATAAATACAGAGAACGAATAAATATACATAAAAGACGACTTCGGAGTGAAGAGACAACTTCCAAAAGTCCCGCCCGAGAGGAGAAATATATTTTTTTCTTCAATAAATCTAGTCAAACCAAAATATTGATTTAACCCGAATCAGATGATTTTTGAAGTCTCTATAGGTCTATATTTATTGGTGGAAAAAAGGCTTAAAGGTCAAAGGCTAGACAATGTGGGATTAAACGTAGACGAAAAAAAAAGCGCATGGGCCTAAAGCTTCGGCCGGCGGCGCGCGTGCGTGCGGCAGTTTTTTTTTCAAACACTAGAAGAAGGAAGAAAAATAATTAAGAAAAAAAATATTTTTTCTGCAAACATAACCAAAAAAACAACATGGGCCGGCATGGGTGCACTGTGCACGTAGGCGACGGATAAAATTTAGGCGGCACGTACAGTTTTTTTATTAGAAACAGAAAGGAAAACAGTATAACGAAAACAAAAATAAAATTGTACATAAGCATATTATATATCAAAATTTTCAGAAAAAGATTTTCTACGATATGATCATTTTTCTAGCGTCAAATAAAATATAGAAAAAATCATATAAATCAAACTGTGCTACTGCCTTAATAAAATCCAATAAAAATCATTGTAAAATACCAAAATGATTTCAAATTTATTTCTCTCCAATTTTCTGATGTAGGGAATCATTTTAACCTAATTTCCATATATTTTATTTTTGGAGAAAAATAATTTGAATAAAACCCAAATAAGTCCAAATTGAAAATAATTTCCAAAATGACTTTAAATTAGATCCTTTTAAACTTCCAACTCATATTTCATATGTTTTGAAGAAGTCATTTTATCTTCTCTCATGAAAATCATTGAGTTGCTTAAAGTTTTTGAATTGGAAAATATTTCCAAATAAAATTCAAATATTTTCAACACCCCTTGTCATTTAAATAAATGGAAGAAGTCATGTCATCTTCTCTCCAGGGTTTTGTGGTGAAAAGAATTTGAATTCACGGAGATCATAAAAGCAAAAATGGAAGTTTGGGAAAGTCCTTTTATTCCCTCTCATTTAACTTTCAAAAGATTTCGAATTCACTCACTTTCAGTCAATCAATCAAACAATCAATCCAATCTATCTGTTTATTATAACATTCCAAAATTTAGAATTTTGGGATGTTACAAACCTACCACCCTTAAAATGAATCTCGTCCTCGAGATTCGGAGAGGCTAGAAAGAAATAGGTTAGGTTTGGGGTATTCTCAAAATCCATCGATCATCACCGGGGTCTCGGGTGCTACCACCCTTAAAAACATTGTTACGGTTCCACCAAAACTCATATACTCCATCCTTATTGTTGACAGTGTCGGTCTTCTCAATTTCGCGGGAAAATTCCTTCTCTGGGCTCTTCCGGTAGGGGCATAACCTTTTCCTCAATACTTCTGTCCTTTCATCTTGGTAAGGTTCTTTTGAGACTGGGTCTTCATAGCTGACGGGTATGGCGCCAATACTAAACAACTATCGATATCTCCTGGTGGTCAACAATTTATGGTTTCTCCTGCAGGAAATGGGTCTGGGCTGATCCTCACCGTATAACCTACGGTTGGCAACAACTGCCTTGTACAAGGGAAAAATACTTATACCATTCTAAGGTTCAAACAAGGTTTTGATCGTCGTCTCTCCACTATAGGCAAGTCACTCAGATTTACCATCCCGTATAGCAAGGTGAACAATAAGAGTAAGTCGGTATGGTGATCAATCCATCCCGCACCCAAATCATTACCTTGTACATGGTTTAGCGAATCTCGCATTCTAACACTCGGTCATCCTCACAAGCATTGTAGAATTTCTCTTATCGACGAACCAAGTTCGGAAAAATCCATTGATTCTGCAAGCCAAACAAACATCTATCGTTTCTTCACAACTCTCAGGTTTTGCGTTACTCCTATAAAATCGTCTGCTGATAAAATTGTAACTTCTTCCAGGGTTTTTCCTTCAGCAAGAATGTACTTGCTTCTTGGCAGGTCCTGGGGCCTGTGGGTTATGGCCCATCTCATCACTGGTAAACCTTGAACTCATCATCGGGGAAACTGGTCCTTAATCCAACATCCAACTTCCTAGTATTCTTAAATCCATCCAATTATACTGTCTTCCTTGCTTCTATTGGCACCAAACTAGGACATGATTACTCAGACTCATTATGGAATTTCCATTGATCCATATTTCCAACATCATACCTCCTTTATATCCAATAGTAATTCATCTCTTCATCCTCGGGGGATATCCCACATACCGAGATAAAAAACTTATACTTATGAAGTCCATACTCCACTTCGTGGAACATCATTATCCTTTCCAGGGTCAAGCGTCCTTACAGGGGAATATTGGCCATCTCTGCATGGCACTTCTTCCACTGGGAAACATGAAACACATCATGAACTCCTAACAGTCCTTCGGGTGACTCCAACTTGTTGGCCACTTCTCTCATACGCTCCAAAACTCGGTATGGTCCTACAAATCTCGGGGCTAACTTTTCCTTAACTCCAAATCGTTTAACTCCTCGCAAAGGTGGCACACGAAGATATCCTCTGTCTCTGATTTCATAGACTACCTCCTTGCATTTTGAGTCTGCATAACTCTTCTGCCTGGACTGAGCTACCTTCAGTCTATCTCGAATCAACTTAACATTCTCTTCTGACTGCTTGATCACATTTGGTCCAAGCAACTGACAGTCTCCAACTTCATCCCACATCAACGGTGTCTGGCTCCTTCTCCCATACAAAGCTTCAAAAGGGGCCATCTTCAAACTGGCTTGGTAACTGTTGTTGTATGAGAACTCCGTGTAAGGTAGATTATCATCCCTACTAGATCCATAATCTAGCACACACGCTCTCAACAAGTTCTCCAGAATCTGATTGACTCTCTCGGTCTATCCATCTGTCTGCGGATGAAAGGCTGTACTGAACTCTAACCTAGTACCCAAAGTCTGGTGCAGCTGATTCCAAAACTTTGAGGTAAACTGTGTTCCTCTATCTGATACGATGGTCCTCGGAACTCCATGTAGACATACGATCCTGGTCAAATATATCTTGGCCAACTTCGCACTTGTATAGGTGGTTTTCACTGGGATAACGTGAGCCACTTTGGTCAAGCGAATCAACTACTACCCAGATAGAATCATATCCTGATCGGGTTCTGGGAAATCCGGTAATGAAATCCATGCCAAGCTTATCCCACTTCCATTCGGGTATCGGCATAGGCTGTAGTAATCCGGCTGGCTTCTGATGCTCTGCCTTTACTCTCTGGCATACATCACCTACGACTACATACTCCGCAATATCCTTCTTCATACCAGTCCACCAGAAACGCTCCATCAAATCCAAATACATCTTGGTGTTTCCAGGGCGAATCGAGTATGGTGAGTCATGAGCCTCTTGAAGTATTAACTTCCTGATCTTTGCATTATTGGGCACATATACACGGTCCTCGAACCATAAGGTGTCGTGCTCATCCTTACGAAAACCTTTGGCCTTTCCTTTGCTCATCCTCTCTTTTACCTCAGCAATATCTTTGTCATCCTTCTGAGCTTCACGGATCTTTCCCCAACAATGTAGACTGAACTTCCATTGCTGCAACAAAACCTTTGGGAACAATCTCCAACCGAAGTTCCCTGAGATCCTCGGCTAACTCCTTTGGAAATCATCCGCTTATGAGGGTATTCGTCCTTGTTTTCTTTCTGGTTGTGTCCTATTTCTCCACAAAGCTTGTATGCACAAGGTTTCTTCATATCCTTTCCATAAGGCCTAAATTCTGGGACACAAGACGAGATCTTTGCAGAGTCACCTTAAAGTCCTCCCAAGTGGTTACTCTTTGCCATCCATTGATGGTTTGGTACATCCTCCACCCAGTAGCAGCAACTCTTTCAAAACACTGAAGAGCATGCTGGGTCATATCCTTTCTGGCTATAGGGCTATTCTCCATGGGATCCTCCATGTTCTGAATCCATCGGTCCGTCTCCAATTGACTTATCGGTCCAGAAAATACAAGCTCATCTTCATTCATCCTCTATTGGGTCCATGGGTTTGGGGTGGGATAAGAGAGATAGAGAGGGATACACACAATGCAAACAATAGTTTTGAAAAGACATATTTTATTTTGTGGCTGTCGAGAAAAATCAAGAAAATGACAGCTCACAATCGTCGCATCTAACGTGGGTATATAACAGGGGTTTGGTCTTCTAATGGTCAATAAATCTTCAAAGTCGCCAAACTCTTCAAGTCTTGTTCATGTCTCCGATGGCTTCTTCCCATCGTGCTTGTCCTTCTCAAGTTCTTTTGCCAGATCATCTCTGTTGACGTGAAGTCTCTCATGACATCCTTTAATATTTTCGAGCTGCGTTCCAAACTTCTGGGTTTCAATCTCCTTGGCATGAACCATGATCCTACTATCCTTCAGTTCCTGACGAATCTCCGGTATCTCGAAATTTTGCTCCTCCAGCTTGGCTACTTTCAGCTTCTAGGTCATGAGTTCTTCACGAAACGCTTCCTTATAAAATACTGCTTCTTGTAGGTCCATCTTAACTTCTTGATGTAACACTCCAGATCCTGGTGATACACCGGCTAAGGTTAAAACTTCATCTTGCTGATATGTGCTCCATCAGCCTTCTACCATCCAATCCTTCCATGCATATGCATGCTTAACTCAACACGGTGACAATAGCATAAACGGGCGATAACATCATGGATAGCCGTGTTTCTGCTCTTGTCATTTCCATGAGCTATCTCTCCATAGTTGATATCTCCTGCCTTAGGGTTTTCTTACAAAACTTTGGATTCTTATGCTCCATGTTCTGGTCTTTCTCCGACACACCTTGTTCTCGGGTATTGACAGCTTCCATAGTCTGCCAAGTTCCATAGGGGTAGCCTTCCTAGGTCATACACATCTGGGAATTCTTCAGAGCCTTCAAATATCCTAGTCTTCGGAGTCTTCAACCGTTGTAGTTCCAATTATAACAATTGCTCGGTAAAACACTCTTCATTCCAAGGTGGTCTTGGTTGTCCGATATCTTGTCCTTCTTGGAGTGGTCTCATCAGTCGAGTCTTTGTGGTCAAAAGGGGAAAGGGGTATAGTCTCACTAAAAGGGAATATTTGAATAAGCTTAGAAGAGAAGAGAGGTAAGAGATCTTTTTGAAAAGAAAGTTGTAGAGAAAAATCTTTTCCTATGGGCTTGCCAGTTTCTAGGGTCACGTCCTACAGTCAACATGTGCTCTGATACCATCTTGTAGCGACCCGACCCGAATGGATCAAGTCTCTGTGCTTAAGTGTCATCCTTGGATCGGTATGCTGACACACACAGTACTCGAGGATTTATAACAGAGGTAAATCACATGTATAAATTAACGTAAATACTATTACCTCAATCCAAATAGCGGAAGTAACAAGGTTGTGGATTCCCATCAACACCAACGGCAAAGTTGAGTGTAGAAATCGTAACCCTAACGTATCACTTACTCATCGTAAGAATCCTGCAACATGAAACGTTGCAGCCCGAAAATGGGTCAGCACATGGAATATGCTGGCAAATTCACACCATAGAGCAATGATGAACAAAGGCTATCACTACATGCATATATGGCTGGTGGAAAAGCTCTATGGTTATAATGTTTTTGCGAAAAGCCAATTTTTCCCTACTGCAAAGGAATAAATTTTATTTAACTATCATGGTGGTTGTGAAACATTGAGATGGTTGACAGCATCTCAATCCCAATTAAGTATCATCATTAACCCAACAAAATTAATTAAAGTAACATGATGAGATTCACATGATAATCCAGGTACTAGATACTCAAGATGTCCATAACCGGGGACACGGCTAACCATGATTAGATTGTACACTCTGCAGAGGTTTGCACACTTTTCCCCACAAGACTCGATCGCCTCCGCTTAATTCTCGCACTACATGATGTTTGAGAAACGGATGACCGAGACACAGTCTTTCAGAAGCGTTAGCACCTTACGATGGGTAGACCGATACACCTACATCCCCTACATCTGCTAGTCTACCACTGTAAGAGTTCACACAACTTAATCAACTATGCTAGAGCCCATAATAGCTTGTGGCTGCACACGGAAGTTTCTAGCATGAATAATCTCATGATCCCTTTGAACCTGGGTGGCGGTCCAAAAGAAAACAGGCAATCCTGGAATACCCAGGTACCTCAATCCACCCAGATGTGAGTTTTAGTTGCCACATTAAGTTTAACCATATATTAACAATCTCACATCTGTCATGGATATCTCTCAAACCCAATCCACATCTACAAGCATAGCATAGCAATATAAGCAACGTAGAAGTAACTCCCAAGAGTTTGATAATAAAACAGGTGAGAGGTACTACCTCAACTACTTCCCGATACCCATAATTTAATTAGATCCTAACCATGCAATGTTTGAGGGTTGATGTAATGCAACAAAACTGGGTAGTAAAGGGAGATGGTCAAAGTGTGAACTTGCCTGCAATGTTGATGAAGATGATTCGCACTCAATACTCTGGATAGATCTACTCTTCACACTCCGGTCAATCTATCGTAAGCAAGCAATGGTAACCACACATAAGCAATCACTCAAAAGATCAGAAAGAACGAGGAAAACAAATCGGAAAACTTCAAAACCAAGCAAATAACTCTTGCAACATAAAACAATTTCTAACAGTACCAAAATTATGTGAATTTGGCCTTATCAGAAAGTTTAGGTCAAGAGCTTCGCTTTGCAAAAAGAATCAACTCAAACGGAGTTACGGAACTTAAGTTATGAACAAAAGAAGTTTGTATATGAACTTGAAAAAATTTCGAAATTTGAAAATTTCAAAAAGTTGATGTGACGGGTTAACTGGATAGGTGAAAACAAGACGAAACCATAGGCACTGGTTTCATCTAATTTGGATGAACGAGTAAAAAGTTATGCCTATTTGAAAAAAATCAAGGCCAAGCTGTTTTGCAGAAGAAAAATAGTTACGGCTAAAAAAATTAGGTCTAACGCATAAATACAGAGAATGAATAAATATACATAAAAGACGACTTCGGAGTGAAGAGACAACTTCCAAAAGTCCCGCCGAGAGAAGAAATATATTTTTTCTTTAATAAATCTAGTCAAACCAAAATATTGATTTAACCCGAATCAGATAATTTTTGAAATCTCTATGGGTCTATATTTATTGGTGGAAAAAGGCTTAAAGGTCAAAGGCTAGACAATGTGGGACTAAACGTAGACGAAAAACAAAAAAGAGAGAAGAGAAAAGCGCATGGGCCTAAAGCTTCGGCCGGCCGCGCGCGTGCTTGCGGCAGTTTTTTTTTCAAACACTAAAAGAAGGAAGAAAATGAAATTAAGAAAAAGAAAAATATTTTTTTCTGCAAACATAACCAAAAAACAACATGGGCCGGCATGGGTGCACTGTGCACGTAGGCGACGGATAAAATTTGGGCGGCACGTACAGTTTTTTATTAGAAACAGAAAGGAAAACTATATAACGAAAACAAAAATAAAATTGTACCTAGGCATATTATATATCAAAATTTTCAGAAAAAGATTTTCTACGACATGATCATTTTTCTAGCGTCAAATAAAATATAGAAAAAATCATATAAATCAAAAAGTGCTACTGCCTTAATAAAATCCAATAAAAATCATTTTAAAAATACCAAAATGATTTCAAATTTATTTCTCTCCAATTTTCTGATGTAGGGAATCATTTTACCCTAATTTCCATATATTTTATTTTTGGAGAAAAATAATTTGAATAAAAGCCAAATAACTCCAAATTGAAAATAATTTCCAAAATGACTTTAAATTAGATCCTTTTAAACTTCCAACTCATATTTCATATGTTTTGAAGAAGTCATTTTATCTTCTCTCATGAAAATCATTGAGTTGCTTAAAGTTTTTGAATTGGAAAATATTTCCAAATAAAATTCAAATATTTTCAACACCCCTTGTCATTTAAATAAATGGAAAAAGTCATGTCATCTTCTCTCGAGGGTTTTGTGGTGAAAAGAATTTGAATTCACGGAGATCATAAAAGAAAAAATGAAAGTTTCGAATTCACTCACTTTCAGTCAATCAATCAAACAATCAATCCAATCTATCTGTTTATTATAACATTCCAAAATTTAGAATTTTGGGATGTTACACAAGACCAGAAGGACGGCAGGACGGCAGGACGGAGGTCACCGTGGAGCCCAAGACGGCGTCACCACCAGAGCTTTTCGCAGGCGAAGACCACTTTTGTCTGGATAGCCTGTACTAGCTGCCCCCCTTCAAATTTGCCCGCTGTTGTTGGCTCCCTTCCCGCTCAATATTTGGGAAGAGGACCAGGGCCTATATAAGTAGAGCTAGCTACCACAGTAGAGGCACCGAATCCTGACTCACACAAGTTGGGCAAGCACAAGAACACCTCAGCCTCAGGAGGCTATTCTTCCCCTTGTACTGTTCATCATCAGCCCAAGAGGTAATCCACCACCACACACACTGGAGTAGGGTATTACACCACAACGGTGGCCCGAACCAGTATAAATCTCGTGTCTTTCTGTGTTGCGAGTTCGTCGAGTTCGTCCGCGAGATCTTAGCGAGCTAGGGCGTGGATCGGTAGGAGGGAAAGACTTCACGCGCACCCCAGAGTTCAAACCTTAAGGGTTTGCCGGAACCCCACATCCGACAACCCCCGGTCCCAGGATGCAGACAAAGTGGATCGCTACGGGTAGGGTGATGGTGTCCTAGACTAGGGGGTACTCACCATGTCATCTCCTGACCTGTGGGTTGGGCCGAGGACCCCATGGCGGTTCACTATTGGGCCAGTTCGGGCAGCTCATACCACATACAAGGGATATTCCACAAGACTTGGCGCCCAAGACGAGGACTCTCCTAAACCCTAGGCCTCCGGTGTGTTATATAAACCGAGGCCAGGCTAGTCAATAGATTATCTAATATTCATTAGAACAATATCGTAGTACATACATGTACTCTGTACTACACCCATATGAATACGATCGAAAGCAGGATGTAGGGTATTATCTCTTCGAGAGAGCCCGAACTTGGGTAAAACCCTGTGTCCATGTTACCATCGCTCCAAGACGCCTAGCTTAGGATCCCTACTACAAGATACGCTGGATATAGAACTGACATTGCTGCTTTCATTGAGAGCCTGCTGGTAGTCGTAACGGTGCGATGGGAATTCAGATCGTCTCCGACGCAATCTACACATCAGAACCGAGCTTTATTGTCGATGTCGGCATCTTCGTCGTCGGCTCGATTAGTCACCTTGCCTCGACCGAGGACTGTGCTCCATCTTAGATAATTTTGTTCGGACGAGGGACTTCATTATCAACTCCGATCTCTATCAAGATCATGGAGGAATCATCGATGGAGCTCGGGGGCTCAACGTCAACATTGCCCTTGGGCGACCGTGCTGTTTTTCTGGACAGCAAAACTATATCCACCGCCACCGCATCCTCGAGCGTCACTTTGACGATTGCTTCGGTGGAATTGTGTGAAATTGAATGTACAACAACCCTGTAAAATTTCGTCGCGTTCCGATGGAGGAATCTTCGGCGATCTATGATATACTGGAGGACTGTCGAGTATGGACGGGAATCTGGATGAGTTTAGGGCGTGGTCTCCAGAGCCTAGCTTGGAGGTTATTTGGAAGATCCAACCGTTTCATCTTCTGTGGAATTTCCATATCTACCACCTCTCAAAATTTCAGCTCGATCCGACCGTTCAAACTCCAGGAACCTTCCGATTAGTGCATCACTTTTCGGATCTGTTTTCTGCGCGAATACGAATCCGACTTGAGTTCATCTTTCTTCATGAACGGGATATTAGACAACCTTTTTGGAAGAATCTCTTTCTAGGGTATTGTGTTTTGTTTCCGAACACATGCTCCAAATTTTGCTCGTTTTCGAAGGTAATCTTCACCGTCGCGCCGGTGTCAAACTAGCCCTTGCTCCACATCTGCCGACCTGTGCTAGACAGATCGTCGCTTCATCGAGCCGAGCCCAACCTTATCGGATCATCAGCTCGGCAAGCTGAACAAGAGTTCGGCATCGCGAAGGCTAAATTATCACCAACACCATCGCCCCACGGATTGCACGGGTAAGGCGCGCCGACATCGCCGCTCGGTCACTTCATCAATCCGGCATTGACCGTGTCACAAGTTATAACCAGCGTCGGGATGGCCGAGCCGTAGCTTCTTCAAACCGATGTCTGCCACGCTGAACCGCTTCAACACCTCGGCTGGCACGGCGGCTGCAACGTCGCCTTACCGACCTGCTCCGTCACCTCGTCTGGACCGGGGGCTTCACCATCTCTTCATCAACCTACTCCGGAGACTTTGGCGTCACTAGCTAACCAGCTTCATCATGTTAGCTGGACCGGGGGCTTTGCCTCGGTGAGCCAACCTTTGCCAGCATCTCCATGTCGTCGCTTCATCGCCCATCAGGCAATGGGTGTGCGGTTCGAGTCCCAATTTTGGGAGTAACCTTTCTTCATATTGCTACAACAGATAAACCAGGTGCTATTAATCCTAATAATTTTTTCTTGCTTGGGTTTATTTTTTCCAAATAATTATTACTCTGGTTTGTTCCATCATCTATACACAGGTCTCTCAAATGATGGCCACATTAACGATGGTTGCGTGATGGTTCGGTCAGTTTCCCGTCCGCAGTTCGGTGAACGCCTCATCGGGGACTCAGCCCGCCCTGTGAATACAGGCTTTGTCACGTCGGCGCCCTGCACTGACATTGGCTTCGACGCCAGGCCACATCTCTTTAAAAAACTTATTTTGCGTAAATTAATTATGCAATGTTTTTTTTCTATATTTGTATTATTATTTTTTGGACCGCACTACTTTACATGTGTAGGTAATCGACTTCGACTGCGTCACGTGGTCACTTCGGCAAGCTGACGCCATCGTCCCAACCTGTGTAAATCGGCTCACGTGATCACCTTGTTGATCGAATTGCCATACCGACATGTTCGGTTGCCTCGGGGACTTCGGCATCGCTGAGAGAGCTCTACCCCATCGAGTGTTCGGCACACGGGCCATATTTCTTTTGTTACTCAGTTTGCATAAATTATTAATTATGCAATGATTTTTTTAATTTATTATTATTACTATTATCTCCGGCTTGCACTATTTTCTGTTCAGAAGTAAATGATCCGGGTCGGGCAGCGCTGTCAACTCGGTGTACAAACGTACCACGTCACCCCGGCTGGACCGGGGGCTTCATCTTCACTTCATTAACTCACGCCGGGGACTTCGGCGTCACACTGCCGGCCTGCATTGGCCATGCTATGTCGCCACTTCGGAGTGCCGCGCTCTTCGCTCCGCCACCTTGGGATCGGCTTGGGGGCTGGGACCTCGTCTCTCCGTAAGCTCGGGCTGAGCATCGACACCGAGCACATTAACCAGCTAAGTCGCTTTCATGCTCAAAATTTTAAATTTTAAATTTGTGTTCGGTTCGACGGTGCTCACATACGTTGTTTGTTAAAAGAAACGCCCTTTACCCATGTTAACTGGGGGCTCTTAAAATTTACATGAGTCGTTTTATAGTAAGTGTTTTCTTCTTAGTCGTTGCAAAGTCTTTTTTGATCACTCCTTTTTCGACGCGAGTGTGTGGTCAATAGCCGGGGAGCCTAGTTTCTCTCTCAAATCCGCTCGAGTTTAGTTTGCTAAACTGGCCTAACGAGAAGTACTCCGCCTTCGGGATAGGAGATGGCAGCCGTAGGCTGACCCGCTTGAAGTCTTGAGATCGGATGTGTCATATTAATGCATGACATAAGCAAAAAAAAATTAAGACCAATTTTCGGATTGGCACCAAATGACTTGATTTATTTCGGACGTCAAGCTCTTGCATAAGTTTTTTGGCTTTTCGAGCTTATGGCATTTTAACCTATTTGTGTGTCTCCAGCATAAGTCTCGCAGTACAACGCCGGACACCTTTAAAGCTTCGGCAATATCAAAGAGGGGCTGCAGCTAGAGCCGAACCCACCAAAAGCCAAGGTATTCCATGGACTCCTCGGCAAAACTACTTTATATGCGCACCCACCAAAAGCCAAGGTATTCCATGGACTCCTCGGCAACATCAAAGAGGGGCTGCGGCTAAAGCTGAACCCACCAACATTCTCCGATACTACTTTATATGCATCGGTTTCGAATTGTGTCTTCGGTCAATAGTTGGGTTGCCCGGCTCCTGTGCTTGCCTCCTACGTTCCGCTTTGTTTAGCTAGGTGTGCGAAGGGAGAACCACTGCGATTGTGCTTCCGGCTCAACTGGCCAAGTGCCTCAGTGGAGAAAGCCGAATACTGACTGTCACAATAAGCGTAAACTGGTCAGCGATCCGATGACCGTGTTAAACAATAGATCAATGGACGTCACTCCATGTTAAACGATGGGCCGTTCATAACATTGGCCGAAGTGTTTACGGCTTGACCTCGGCTGTCTCCGAACACTAACCGGGGGCTAGTAACTGGCCTCCCAACTTTAAGCTCCTATGACTAAGTGAAAGTTATAAAGCCCGCATATCTGATTGCCTTGTTTCCGCTAACACAACCGCCTTCGGGCACCGAGATGTCGGCTAAGGGTTGTTTTTTTATTGCGGAAACACCCTGCGTAGTATCTACAAGGGGGTGGAAGCCGACGATGGGCTACTTTCAGCTAATAAACGGTCGCAATGGAGTCAAAGTAAACATATCATCAGCATTTGTATTCAGTATACAAGCGCTGCCTTCCATAATCGTCGTTATAAACCAATAAATATGCATCAAAATTGACTTAAGATCTTGGCCAAGCTGGGTTGCTTGGCTCCTGTGTTTACCCTTAAGTTCCCAATTGTTCGGCTAGGGGGTAAAGGGAGCACCTCTGTGATTGTTACTTCCGGGTCATCCGTGTTAGTACCTCAGACTGGGAGAAGCTGAAAGCTAGCCATCTTAAAGAATATAATTGGTCGGTAACGACAGAGGTGAAAATTTTGGTTCATTAGGACCATAGAGTTCGGGAACTTTCCCCAAACTAAATCCTCAATATTTTTCTCCCGCATTGATCGGAGGTGAGGTTTCATGATCATGGTCTGCATGACAACCCAAAGAAAGGAAACGATAATGGGACTATTTTCTTTTGAAGATGTTTTCTACATTAAAAAGTAATATAACATACCTCTCCGCGTACCTTTGTTTATAAAACCAGATGGACGGATTGCCTTGTTTGTCGTAAATCTTTACCCTTATAATGGCTTTATAAAGTAGGACAAACACTCCCGGCTACTGGCCGAGGAGGTTGAAGCCGATGGTTAGTCAACAAAGTTTTGTACAGTGCGGATTTGAGCATTAATGATGTAGAGTACTTGGATACATAGAATCATTACACATAATTTGTGATTTTACTCTGGATATCGATCCTTAATTCGGCCACTCGTGCCCACATTAAGGCTCGGGAGCTACTGGGCTTCGGGCTTATCATTTACTAATATTAAGGGGGCACATCGATCCCCTGATCTGGTGTTGCCACCCGACCAATGTCTCGGGGGCTACTGCATTGCCTATTCAATGCAGAAAATTCAAAGTGCTCGGTGTTTGGTTTGACTGAACTATGGGCAAACGCGTCTTCAGACAACAATAGGTACCATCTGGGACTTATCTGGCATCAAGCTAATATATTACGGCGACTTCTCAAAACCCTCTCTCAAGGGCCCGTCCGCCAATCACTATCTCCCCTAATGTGCATCGTGGATTTTTGGCCGACACACACCTTGAGGGCTACTGGCTATATATATATCTCATCAGCAAATAAATTACACAACTCGGAAGCAGTCTCGCATAAAGCTCGGATGCAAGTGGCTGGCTCCATAGAGGGCATTTCCGGCATTAAGCTCGGCTGAACTCCTTCAAATTTTTCGAAACAAGGTGATTTGTGACACCTCGGATACAGTCCAGCATTAGAGCTCGGATACAGTCCGGCGTTGGAGCTCGGATATAATCCGGCGTTGGAGCTCGGATACAGTCTGGCATTGGAACTCGGATGCGAGAGGACACCACCGCACGGGAAGCACTTCAAACCCGAGATGTGGCATAAAAATTTAACAAGGCATTGCTAAAGGCCGAAAACTTAAAGGGGCTCCTCGGATACCCGACGTGTAAACTCTTTGGATTCACTTCAGCGATCCTCAAGATCGAAGATGAGAAGATTTGTTGAACCAGTTTTCAAGACCGACAGCCGAAGATGAAGAACAATTCAAAAGAATCAAGGAGCGTCCCCAACTTGAAGACCGATTCAGGAGGCTACTGACGGTGTCCTGGACTAGGGGGTACTCACCACGTCGTCTCCCGACCTGTGGGTCGGGCCGAGGACCCCCATGGCGGTTCACTATTGGGCCAGTTCGGGCAGCCCATACCGCATGCAAGGAATATTCCACAAGACTTGGTGCCCAAGACGAGGACTCTCCTAAACCCTAGGCCTCCTGTGTGTTATATAAACCGAGGCCAGGCTAGTCAATAGATCATCTAATATTCATTAGAACAATATCATAGTAGATACATGTACTCTGTACTACACCCATATGAATATGATCAAAAGAAGGATGTAGGGTATTATCTCTTCGAGAGAGCCCGAACCTGGGTAAAACCCTGTGTCCATGTTACCATCGCTCCAAGACGCCTAGCTTATGACCCCTACTACGAGATATGCCGGACATAGAACCGACATAGGGCTATGTTGAAACCAACAAACTCGTACATAATGGTTCATCGTCTTTATCAATGACGGGGAAATATCTTGAATGTTGTGCAAAGAAAACAGATAGACAACACAATAAGTTCTGCTAGCACATTAAGTTGGCGTACAACCCTTTCTAAAAAAGTTCAGGTACAAAATAGAAAAGGTCGCAATCAAATGTACTGCCACATCAGTGCTTCACACCGACAGCTCAGACTTAACTAGTATCTGACAAGATTCAGTTGTGACCTCAAATTAGAGCACATCCAGGCAGCCAGCCCTGCCTCTTCTCCCAAAGAAGCAGTGGCCTCCGCCGCGCGATGGAGTAGGCCATGTGCCATCCATTGTTCCGAGCAACACGTAGAAAGTCTGACGTTGACTCCTATAATGGACGTCGTCGACGGACCCTGGCACCAGCGGCGGCGGCAGGACTTTGATTGATGGATTGACCACTTCTTCGACATGCACGAACACTCGATACCAGTACATCCCTAACGTGGTCCGCGACGGCCTTGGTGGCGAAGAATAGTACAACCCCCGTTCGTGCACTGGTATCTCAACACCAATCACCTTCGGTATGGTGGACGGCTTCTTCATCCATGCCATAACCACGAGAGCCCAGCTGTCTGGAGGAACAAACATACTTACAAGCTCCCCTCCAAGGTCGTTGATAAGCTCATTGATGGACTCGCTATTCCAAGCACGTCGAGGCAGCCGTGGAAGGTAAGCTTTGTTAAAAACTCAAGCTCGGAGGGTACCGAGCCCCATACTGGGTGGCACCAATCAAAGCTCACCAGCGTGCCATCGCAGAACAAACACCGGGAAGATTCGAACACACGACTGCAGTCAAAAGTTGTCCGGAACCTGACGAAGAAATTAGCCGGTGGCAGACAGACTTCAACGAGCAAGTCACTTATTTCGATGTCGTGCGCAATGCCAAGAGCTTTGACAAGTTTGTCTGGTGAGACAGGAGGCCGGTCGCTATTGATGGTTACCATCAGCACTTTGCCGGCAAACTGGTCATCAAGCGCCGTCATGCCACTGTTGAGCGACAGCATGCAGCGCCCGAAGGCAGGACGGACCTCAGGATCTCCGGCTCAGAGATCCGCGTTGACCTGCGACATGATAGTGCGCTTGAGTATAGGAGGGGGATTTGGGGGAACTGGAGTAGGAATCGAGATTCCAGAGGTGGGGGAGGGGCGGGAGATTGGGGATGAAAAGGTAGCATGAATTTCGAACACGCGCCAATATGCTCTTGGCGCGCAAGCGCACGAAAACACCGGTGGCGCCCACATGTCGCCCTAAGAGTCCTTATTCTTTCTTTTTTTGAGAGCCCAACCTTTTTTGAGGATCTTTTGAGAGCCCAGGCTGAGAGTCATAATTGACCTGTTTGGCATTGCGTTACTACTCGGCCCACATTCAACGACACCTCACTTGCCCAAAAAAGTGTACATCATCGAAAAGACACTGAGCTCAAATTATAACTTGAAAAAAGGAGATATACTTTGAACACTGGAGAATGGTGATGCCCTCATTTAGCCCACCAACAGTTCGAGACAATAAATAGTTTGAGACAATGATATATATATATATACAACATTCAAACACTGACTAGAGACTACTACTGACATAAATAGCAAGACATGATAGTTCATAAAAAGTCTTGCTACACCACCAAAACACACCCATCTGCAGCGCTCAGACTCTCGTGATCCAGACGAGAATGACATTCTAAATAGAGGCAACTACTACATAGTAAGAGTGACATAGACGAGGATGACCAAATGACAAGGAATATGCATAACAAAAGAGAGAACTACCCATCCAGAACAAGCAACAAAGACAACAAGTCATTCGAAGAGAGATGATCCAACACCATCATAATTTGCAGCTCCGCTTCAGCGACCAGTGATCCGCAGACACCAGTACTCCACCCTTTCAGCGCAATAGCCCAATTACCTATCAACCTGAAGGCTTGAACCACATCACTGCCTGTCGGACTTGAGACATCCAAGGATCAAAGTTAATCCAGATGCCTTTGTCATTCTCACCTTATTTTGGCTACAGGTTGTATCATTGACAATCAGGGGCGTTTGCTCCTGAAGTCCTAGGGCTCGCCGTGTAAACATAGTTTTCCATAGCAAACAGAGCCTCTCTGCCATCTAGGTCCTTGCCAACGGTGATCTCCTGGTTAATCAGATAATTGAGACCGAGAAACAGAGAGTGGGAACCAAGGCTATTTACCCGCCTCCAACTCAAAAATCCAGAAGGCCCCAACAAGCTGGTATCCTGCTCATAGACGTAACAACCACTGTCCGGATACTCACGTATTTCACGGTGCTTGTACATAGTGGGGGTTTTTGCATTTTAAATTTTTTGGCTCATGTGTGCGAATGATCATCAGTCTTTAGCCGTCGTCTGATCAAGCGAGGAACCAGTTGTGCTTCCCTGTTTTGGGAAAAGGTGGTGTGATTACAAAGGGCATCAACTGTAGGGACACTTCATCATATCAAAAAGGACAGGCATTGTTAATGTAAGATCAGCATTGTTCAGAGTATGAGTAGGATAGGATAATGCAAGAAACAACATTGATATGCCCCTGTTGGAACTGAGAGGAAAATACAGGGAAATGTATATTGGGTTCGAAAATATAGAAGTGCCATGCATGGTTATACTCATGTTATCTCGCAATCGATTCTTCACAGGAAACTACCATGTCATGCATGTTATGTAATCATGTTCTGTCCTCACAAACAAATTCCTCAAGGAAACTAACATACCATGCATTGTTATATACTCATGTTCTATGGGCAAAATTTTTGTGAGGATATTATTCTAGTCATTGATTGCTGAAGGGCGAATATGGGTATGTACACATGGTAAGCATTACAGGATTTCACTACTTCCAAATATAGAGTTCTCCATATGCACATTTACTTCCCTAATGTATGGTTAGATGAAACCAACAGTGTGATGCATGTTTCTACATCATGAAAATGAGGATACTAACATGGCTATTGATACATATTTACTAGTATATAGATTACTATAAAGTAAGGAGAATATCCATATCTTCCTAACCGTTTGTTTATTCAAGGGTACAAATTGGCTATAATGACATGGTCACAATTGCATGAATTAACTCATTCCAAATATAGCTGATTTACGGTGTCTCTAATACATTGCCATAGTTCTACTCAAATTCTACTCAAACAGGGATATGCCAATCATCACAAAAAGTTCAAACAGTGTCATGGCGTTATCATTAACATCAGACAAAAACAACATACACGCGCCGTCCCAACAATAAGTGGTGCCATCTGCTTTGTCGACCGCGTAGATGATGCCATTGTGTTCTATAGCATCACAGAAGTGTGTATGAATTTTGACGATCCACTGCGAGCTGAGTTGTCTCTAGCTAAAGAAGGCACCGGCGTAAAGATAGGCGAGTCCATGGTCGAACAAGGCGATTAGCTTGAAGTCTGCGTAATCTACATGTCGTGTGGGCACTTGGCAAATTACAATCTTCTGCAAAACAAGGTCTGTACAACTAACGTGGTAATCTAGATGACTTGGACCGCGATGGTAAAACCCTATATAATCCAACGGAGGAAAGATAATCTCATGGGAGGTCTGGAAGTTCACGAGCACCAACTATTTCCCGTCTTCTCTGACAGCAACCATCCAGTGGGAGTTCATGCCGACCCAGTACATGCCTGCCAAGAAGTTTCGGGCGATGGTGATCGGATCGAAGTCGAGGGAAATGATGTACGGTGACCCACTACATACCTGCAAAGAAGTTTCGGCTAATGGAGGTCGGATTGAAGTTGAGGGGCATCATGTACGCCTCTGTATCATGGTGAGCAAATCTTGCAAGACAAGATAGCAGCAAGCAGGGTGTCTTGAAAAGCTTAGCCTCCCTTCGACGATGGCCGTGTGCATGTCCCTCGAGCATGCAGCCAGCCGCACGACGCTCAACATATCCATACACGACCAACAAAGGTCGAGGATGTCACTGGGGAGATTGCTCCAATCGCGGCTCATATGGATGATGCGCGGTTCGCGTTCGGCCATGGTGGAGTTTGGAAGGTGGGGTTTTTGGGGGCTTGATTTACGGGGGAGAAGGCTTTCGGTGCTGGAGCGGCTAGCGAGGGAATAGTGGTACTGGGGGAGGCGAGCGAGGAGAGGGTACGCGGGGGCACAGTGAAATGATGAAGAGCGACCTCAGGATCTCCGGCGAGACGGAGATGGAGATGGAGTGGTGCTAGGGAGAGGGAGACGAGGCGAGGCACGCTATACAGCGGCGGTGACAGTGACTTCACAGTGCACAAGGTGAGGCAGACTTTGGTAACCCGAACATGCCGCCTGGACTAGTGTCACCTCGGGCGCAGGGTCTTGTCACTTCACTGTGAGGACCGGATGAATAATATTTTTACCATCAAGTGTACCACAGTTGTACTAGTAGTAGTAGTAGTAGGAACATACGAAGTAGTATTATATAGCGGAAATAGGTCTCCTGTGCTAGCATGCCTCTGGGTTCACTTCATCCTCTAGGTATCATCCATATTCCGAGCAGAACCAAATTCTCGTGCATGCGGAAGCGCGAAGAAGGTTTTTTCTTTCTTTATTTGAGGATAACCGCATATTCCTTAACCAGAGAATGTTGTGTATCCCACGCCAATATCCATCCGAACCAGCTACGACACATTTTTATATATATTTGCAAAGGTCTCACTTGACAGGAGGGGTGCAGAAATAAAAAGGAATCATAGTAAAATGTCTCGCCATGGTGATTCGAAAGAGTGACCTCAACTAGCCTGTGGCACATGTAGCGCTAGAAGGATGGGCACGTACATGCATAGGTACCACTCCTCAATCTATGCTCATAGCCTTTTCGTTTAGTCTACCTAGCCGTCTAATCAACTGCCTGCAGGCCACTTCTCCCATTTACTTCTCCATCGGGAACCGATTTTCCTCGACTTCTTCACCTCTCCTTCATCTTCATTTGCATCCAAAACCCACTGCATCACATTGTTTTAACCTCTTCACATACTCCTGGAGTAATTCCGAAGCCCCTTTAAATAATCATCTTCTTCAGTTAGACTAGCCATCTAATCCTAATTCTCCAAACCATAGCCCTCTGGTCCAGCGGTTCCAAATGGTGAAAGAGATCCAGATGCAGGTTTTTAGCGTCCAACATGTCCTCGTCAAAGGCACGTTGAGCATAGTTGCCACCATCACCGACCACCCAATGGTTGTTCGGAAGTGGATCAACAATGTATCCAACAACCTCCAAAAGGTAGATATGAAGGTCATCGGTCTCGATGCAGAGTACCTGGAGTGTGCCACTAGGAAGATCCAACGCGCCGCCGTCATTCAGCTCTGCCTCAAAGATGATGTTTTGGTGTACCAAATCATACATGCACCCTCCATACCAGGTGAGCTCCACGATTTCTTGTCTCGGGAGGATATGTACTTCTGTGGGGCAGCCATCGAAGGGGACAAACAGAAGCTGGCGCCGTACAACCTTGATTTCAAAAGCATCACTGACCTACAAACCAGAATCAAAATTCCTGTAGAAGATTGTGATAAATAGACACCATCCCTATTCGACGTAGCAAATTTTGTGCTTGGTACAAATCCTTAGAAGGGTGACGAGACGCTGGCATTAAGGTCGTCCAGATGGGAGAATTATCCCTTGACGTACGAGCGGATAAAATATGCTGCCCTCGATGCCCGTGTGAGTTTCGAAATAGCTGCAAGGTCCATAGAGCTTGTTGCGAAGCCGTTTCCCACAGAAAATGAGAAGAAGAAGAAGAAGAAGAAGCTGCACCAGCAGCAGGGCATTATGGATGGATGAACTCCTGCGCCAGGTCTTGTGGTGCTACCACTGCACGAACTCGTGCCAAACTTGAGATTTGTTTCTTACTAGCAAGATGCCCATGCGTTGCACGGAACATCAAGGTGCATTTGTATGAGTAGTTTATCTTGTGGGAGAAAAGGATGAACGAGCGAAAGCCTTATTTGCAAATGTGGAGAGGGGTGTGGGTATCTTTTTGCAAAATTGCCATAGTTTCCTTATGTGGACATCTAGGGGCTGTTTGGATTGTGACTATGTTTGCCGTATGTTGCCACATTATTTTTGCCACACTTGCCTAACTTGAGTTGCTCAAATTGTTAGCCAAACTTTGGCTTGACTAAGGGAATCTTGCCACACTTTTTGTGTCTATGACATGTGGGGTTCACTTCTCACAAAAAATTATTGCCTTACGTGTGGCTAGAACCAAACACCCACCTAACTTGATAAAACTTGTCTAAGGTGAGGTGTGGCAAAGTGTGGCAAGATGTGGCTAGAAACCAAATGAGTGTGGCAACATGTGGCAACATGTGGGATTCACGCCTCATAATGCCTCGAATGAGTGAGTCGCGAACGCCGCCGTGACAATGGCCAGCTGGGCAGCTCGAACCACACCGATGTCGCTTCCCCGTAGCCGACCTACGCTGGCACGTGGCCGCACACCGTTGAGCTGTGCGTCGACATACGACGGCAGGAACGCCTCCAGGCAATGGCTCAACTACGTCGAGTACATCACGTTCGCAAACCGGTATCCATTGAGTAGGTTGCTCCCGCCCACGAGCACACGCCTATACGTATCCAGCATTCCAGCCTCGTCGGTGAGTGGTACATCCTCGGGTCGGTGCAAGCGGTCGGAATCTCGAGCCCAAGTCGAGCTATGTGCCCCTGGTAGATCACTGGCTCCCACTCGAGCTCCCACTCGGCCGTCGTTGCTGTCGCACCACTGACGATCGGGAGCAGCACCCTGCGGCTCATCCGGAGCGCGAGCTAGTAAACATCGTGCGACACATCACAACAGTCAAGCACCTCGACATGCGGCGGCCGGGCAGAGACTTTTCTTGGCCACAAGCTCCATGGTCTCGTCCAAGATCGGTGTGGTACTCCAGTCGAACATGCGGGTAAAATACTAGGGGAGCAGCTGCATGTGCATGGCCCAGACGCCGATGTTGGCGTGGAGGAGGTGGTACTCGCTGGCACCGCAGCATGCTACATGGCTTAGGCAGGCACCTGTTGCGACGCTTCTGGCATTGGCACCGGCATTGTCAATGTAGCTGATGATCCAGAGGAGGACGAGCAGGAAAGGAAAGGGTCTTGCATGTGTACAGATTCATGCAGGAAATTATTTCCTGGAAATACGGCCTTTGTTTACCTTTCTTTGAGGCTATAGATGACCCACACGAGGAAATCTATTATAACCGTTGGATGAAAATTAGTGGTGCGGGAGTACGGATGGGAGAATGGGATGGGAGCAGGCAAGCCTCGCCCGCCGACCTGCGCCTCACTCCTCTCGGTCCCACCGCCGCTCTTCTTTCATGAGAATGACATGTGGGCCAGCCGCATTTAAGGTCCACATGTCATTGACTCATAGGCTGGTGCACTAAGCCACTGAAGCTTGGTCCCGTGGGCCCCAAGAGGGAAATGTAACTCCTGCGCCAGGCCTTGTGGTGCTCCCACAGTACGAACTCGTGCCAAACCAGGAATTTGTTTCTTACTACTACCAATGTGCCAGCGCATGCGTTGCAATGGATCCAAAGTATCTATTTAGTGGAGTGCACTCTAAACACATTATCTACTTATTTTTCTTTAGCCTTTCCTAGACATGCAACCAAGCCACATAAGCTTCATGGGTGCCCCCCACATCATATTATTCATGCTATGTTGACTAAAAAAAGATAAATCACCCAAAACAAGATCTTCCCATTTTTTGTTCCTACAATGTTGTGTCGTGCACGTACCTAGTTGTATAGTGGTAGTAGTTGTAGAACAAACTTCGTAGTAGGAGTAGTAGTACGGAGTGCTCCTAGTCTATCAACGATCCCCATCTGACACCAAATTTCTTGGCTTCCGTGCTACAGCTAGATCTTCCCCTCCTCGTTTATGTTTTCCAACACGGCACGCGGGGTGCGGTTTGCCGATAGTCGGTTTTCTCAACTGTGGTCCCATATGAAAGTGAAAATGCTAGGCAACAAGCCTTCCCTAGCTATGTGGCGTGCCGGACGGGCCATGGAGTACTCCCGATTCCCGGGCGTGTGGGTGTGTGACGCGAACGTGGCAGGCCTTTTTCCTTTACTAGCAATGTGCCCATGCGTTGCGACGGATCCAAAGTAGAATAGTACTTGTTCACAAACTTGAAAGAAAACACTCTTTTTTTTATATACATATATACCACTAGAAATATATTACTTTTCACTCAAAATATATTTCTCGGGCTGTTTTGATGAGGTGAGGAAGGGATGTGCTTCCTTTCAAGATAATAAGGGGTTTTCTGCAAATTGGAGCAGAGAAGTGGGCTATTGTTGCAAAAATGCCACAACTTACCTCACGGCCGTTAGATGCGGATCTAATGGTCAGAAATGATGGGTGGCAGACACACCACCATCACCAACCGAGTCTTTTATAGGAGTAGAGAAACATGTATAAATTGTAACATTTGGTTCTGCTCCTGGGCACGATCGATAGATAGAAATAACGATTGGAAACGCTAGGCCGGGGCTTTTTCCGCCAGATAAGCAGGGTAGTAGCTAGGTTGGCGCATCGTCGGTTTCGTCACATGCGGTTCGACATGTGTAGTGTTTCTAGCAAGATGCCTGTGCGTTGCATGAAGTTGATGGAAAAGGTAAGCACAACTTATAAATTGACGGATGGAGTACTAGTTACAGTGACGCATATAATTGCCTCCAAATGTGAGCAAAGGGATCGCACATTTCTGTATTGACTGGAACGAGAATGCAATAGCGCAATAAGAATTAAGGCCATGATGATGCAATCGCAGTGGTGGTTATAGGAGGCAAGAAGAAAGATGCATCCATCAATGTGCGACATCCTCCTCCTCGACTCAGTGCGCCGGCCACCGACCGGCGGCTTAGGTGCAGCAACTTTTGTGGCGAGGTCAAGGTGCTTCTTAACAAAGGCGTCCAATGCTTCCAGCCGGTTGACGAAGGCCAACATTGCAACGTCCTCACTGGCCTTATAGATACCTATGTACACGACTTGCTCGTACACGTGGATGTGTAGGTCGATGAATTCTTGCAGGGCGAGGCACCTCACGGTGAGCATGACCTCCAGGTGGACATTCTTTGTTGCATCGGCGAGCAGTCGCAGGGCCACCAATGCTTGAAAGAGGTTCTCACCATGGAGGCCGATTAGGGTGGCAGGCAATGAGGAGCCCGGGCGTGTGGGCTGGAGGAGTACGGCGATGTCGTCCGCGAGCTTCTTGATGACGGTGAACTTGTTGATGCTGGCAATGATCATCTGGTCCAACTGAGAGTCGTAGCTGGCGTCGACGATGGCCATGAACCAGCCGGTCGCCAACACCGTCTGGAGACAATCCTCAGTGCCATGCCGTAGGCCGGGGTCGTGGACCATCTGGCACAGCCGCTGGCCGCTTGCACGCATCGCCGCCATGGGTCTGGAGTGAGCACTTTTGCGCTTAGTGTAGGTGCTTAGGTGCGTACGATGTGGTAGATGCATTGGAATGGAGGGGCGCCTTTATATGAGTGCAAACTGCGTTGCATTCACATCATGCTGCCACTTTTCCCCGTCCTCCTCTCATTACTTCCCTCATGCATTCAGGATGCTAATTGAAGGAGGATGCATCATTGGTCGTTCAACATTTTGGGAACCGCTACCCTCTCCCTCGTCTGCATTAAAGCCGTATCAGAAACTATCCTAGTTTACTAGTAGTTGTCAAATCAAATAGTACTGCGCCGCCCGCTGCAGGCCTGACTGAACACGCCTCCTCGCCTCCATCAAACGCCTCCGTTAAACCCGCATGCAAACCGAGAAACCTACTCCGGCCACACGTCCATTCATGAGTGGGCTGGAATTAAACGCAACATCGGCCAACCTCCTCCCATCCGCCCTCAGTTTAAACAAGGCTAGACGTCGGCCAAGCTCCTACCATCCGCCCTCTATATAAACGAGGTCAGATAGACAGCGGGCAAGAATCGCACCCCTCCGCCGCCCCCCATCTCCTCCTTCACCGTTTTCTCCACTCTTCCGATGGCTTACGAGGAGCCGTTCTCCGGCATACTACCCGGCTGGGTGGCCTGCCAAGCCCTCCGGATACGAGCGAGGTGTTGGAAATATGCCCTAGAGGCAATAATAAATGGTTATTATTATATTTCTTTGTTCATGATAATTGTCTATTATTCATGCTATAATTGTGTTATTCGGAAATCGTAATGCATGTGTGAATACATAGACCACAACGTGTCCCTAGTGAGCCTCTAGTTGACTAGCTCGTTGATCAACAAATAGTCATGGTTTCCTGACTATGGACATTGGATGTCATTGATAATGGGATCACATCATTAGGAGAATGATGTGATGGACAAGACCCAATCCTAAGCATAGCATAAAAGATCGTGTAGTTTCGTTTGCTAGAGCTTTTCCAATGTCAAGTATCTTTTCCTTAGACCATGAGATCGTGCAACTCCCGAATACCGTAGGAGTACTTTGGGTGTGCCAAACGTCACAACATAACTGGGTGACTATAAAGGTATACTACGGGTATCTCCGAAAGTGTCTGCTGGGTTGGCACGGATCGAGACTGGGATTTGTCACTCCGTATGACGGAGAGGTATCTCTGGGCCCACTCGGTAATGCATCATCATAATGAGCTCAATGTGACTAAGGCGTTAGTCACGGCATCATGCATTGCGGTACGAGTAAAGAGACTTGCCGGTAACGAGATTGAACAAGGTATTGGGATACCGGCGATCGAATCTCGGGCAAGTAACATACCGATTGACAAAGGGAATTGTATACGGGATTGATTGAATCCTCGAAATCGTGGTTCATCCGATGAGATCATCGTGGAACATGTGGGAGCCAACATGGGTATCCAGATCCCGCTGTTGGTTATTGACCTGAGAGGCGTCTCGGTCATGTCTGCATGTCTCCCGAACCCGTAGGGTCTACACACTTAAGGTTCGGTGACGCTAGGGTTGTAGAGATATGAGTATGCGGAAACCCGAAAGTTGTTCGGAGTCCCGGATGAGATCCCGGACATCACGAGGAGTTCCGGAATGGTCCGGAGGTGAAGAATTATATATAGGAAGTCAAGTTTCGGCCACCGGGAAAGTTTCGGGGGTCACCGGTATTGTACCGGGACCACCGGAAGGGTCCCGGGGGTCCACCGGGTGGGGCCACCTATCCCGGAGGGCCCCATGGGCTGAAGTGGGAAGGGAACCAGCCCTTAGTGGGCTGGGGCGCCCCCCATGGGCCTTCCCCCTGCGCCTAGGGTTGGAAACCCTAGGGTGGGGGGCGCCCCACTTGCCTTGGGGGGCAAGTCCCCCCCTGGCCGCCGCCCCCCCATGTAGATGGGGCTTGGCCGGCGCCCCCCTCCCAGGGGGCCTATATAAAGGGGGGGAGGGCAGCAACATTACAGCCTTGGGCGCCTCCCTCCTCCCCTGCTACTCCTCTCTCTCTCGCAGAAGCTCGGCGAAGCCCTGCCGACATCCCGCTACATCCACCACCACGTCGTCGTGCTGCTGGATCTCCATCAACCTCTCCTTCCCCCTTGCTGGATCAAGAAGGAGGAGACGTCGCTGCACCGTACGTGTGTTGAACGCGGAGGTGCCGTCCGTTCGGCACTCGGTCATCGGTGATTTGAATCACGGCGAGTACGACTCCGTCATCCACGTTCATTGGAACGCTTCCGCTCGCGATCTACAAGGGTATGTAGATACACTCCTTTCCCCTCGTTGCTAGTATACTCCATAGATGGATCTTCGTGAGCGTAGGAAAATTTTAAAATTCTGCTAAGATTCCCAACAGTGGCATCATGAGCCAGGCCTATGCGTAGTTACTATGCACGAGTAGAACACAAAGTAGTTGTGGGCGTTGATGTTGCCAATTCTTCTTGCCGCTACTAGTCTTATCTTGTTTCGGCGGTATTGTAGGATGAAGCGGCCCGGACCGACCTTACACGTACGCTTACGTGAGACAGGTTCCACCGACTGACATGCACTAGTTGCATAAGGTGGCTAGCGGGTGTCTGTCTCTCCTACTTTAGTAGGAACGGATTCGATGAAAAGGGTCCTTATGAAGGGTAAATAGAAATTGGCAAATCACGTTGTGGTCATACGTATGTAAGAAACGTTCTTGCAAGAAACCTACAAGCCACGTAAAAACTTGCAACAACTATTAGAGGACGTCTAACTTGTTTTTGCAGCATGTGCTATGTGATGTGATATGGCCAGAAGATGTGATGAATGATATATGTGATGTATGAGATTGATCATATTCTTGTAATAGGAATCACGACTTGCATGTCGATGAGTATGACAACCGGCAGGAGCCATAGGAGTTGTCTTTATTATTTTGTATGACCTGCGTGTCATTGAATAACGCCATGTAAATTACTTTACTTTGTTGCTAAACGCGTTAGCCATAGAAGTAGAAGTAATCGTTGGCGTGACGACTTCATGAAGACACAATGATGGAGATCATGGTGTCATGCCGGTGACGAAGATGATCATGGTGCCCCGAAGATGGAGATCAAAGGAGCATAATGATATTGGCCATATCATGTCACTATTTGATTGCATGTGATGTTTATCATGTTTTTGCATCTTATTTGCTTAGAACGACGGTAGTAAGTAAGATGATCCCTTATGATAATTTCAAGAAAAGTGTTCCCCCTAACTGTGCACCGTTGCGAAGGTTCGTTGTTTCGAAGCACCACGTGATGATCGGGTGTGATAGATTCTAACGTTCGAATACAACGGGTGTTGACGAGCCTAGCATGTACAGACATGGCCTCGGAACACACGCAATACACTTAGGTTGACTTGACGAGCCTAGCATGTACAGACATGGCCTCGGAACACGGAGGGCCGAAAGGTCGAGCATGAGTCATATACAAGATACGATCAACATGGAGATGTTCACCGATCTTGACTAGTCCGTCTCACGTGATGATCGGACACGGCCTAGTTAAACTCGGATCATGTTTCACTTAGATGACTAGAGGGATGTCTATCTGAGTGGGAGTTCATTGAGTAATTTGATTAGATGAACTTAATTATCATGAACTTAGTCTAAAATCTTTACACTCTTGTAGATCAAATGGCCCACGTTGTCCTCAATTTCAACGCGTTCCTAGAGAAAACCAAGCTGAAAGATGACGGCAGCAACTATACGGACTGGGTCCGGAACCTGAGGATCATCCTCATAGCAGCCAAGAAAGATTATGTCTTAGAAGTACCGCTAGGTGAAGCACCAATCCCAGAGAACCAAGACGTTATGAACGCTTGGCAGCAGCGTGCTGATGATTACTCCCTCGTTCAGTGCGGCATGCTTTACAGCTTAGAACCGGGTCTCCAAAAGCGTTTTGAGAAACATGGAGCATATGAGATGTTCGAGGAGCTGAAAATGGTTTTCCAAGCTCATGCCCGGGTCGAGAGATATGAAGTCTCCGAGAAGTTCTTCAGCTGTAAAATGGAGGAGAATAGTTCTGTTAGTGAGCACATACTCAGAATGTCTGGGTTGCACAACCGCTTGTCTCAGCTGGGAGTTAATCTCCCGGATGATGCGGTCATTGACAGAATCCTTCAGTCGCTTCCACCAAGCTACAAGAGCTTTGTGATGAACTTCAATATGCAGGGGATGGAAAAGACCATTCCCGAGGTATATTCAATGCTGAAATCAGCGGAGGTGGAGATCAGAAAAGAACATCAAGTGTTGATGGTGAATAAAACCACTAAGTTCAAGAAGGGCAAGGGTAAGAAGAACTTCAAGAAGGACGGCAAGGGAGTTGCCGCGCCCGGTAAGCCAGTTACTGGGAAGAAGTCGAAGAATGGACCCAAGCCTAAGACTGAGTGCTTTTATTGCAAGGGAAGTGGTCACTGGAAGCGGAACTGCCCCAAATACTTAGCGGACAAGAAGGCCGGCAACACCAAAGGTATATGTGATATACATGTAATTGATGTGTACCTTACCAGTACTCGTAGTAGCTCCTGGGTATTTGATACCGGTGCGGTTGCTCATATTTGTAACTCAAAACAGGAACTACGGAATAAACGGAGACTGGCGAAGGACGAGGTGACGATGCGCGTCGGGAATGGTTCCGAGGTCGATGTGATCGCCGTCGGCACGCTACCTCTGCATCTCCCTACGGGATTAGTTTTAAACCCCAATAATTGTTATTTAGTGCCAGCTTTGAGCATGAACATTGTATCTGGATCTCGTTTAATTCGAGATGGCTACTCATTTAAATCCGAGAATAATGGTTGTTCTATTTATATGAGAGATATGTTTTATGGTCATGCCCCGCTGGTTAATGGTTTATTCTTGATGAATCTCGAACGTGATGTTACACATATTCATAGTGTGAATACCAAAAGATGTAAAGTTGATAACGATAGTCCCACATACTTGTGGCACTGCCGCCTTGGTCACATTGGTGTCAAGCGCATGAAGAAGCTCCATGCAGATGGACTTTTGGAGTCTCTTGATTACGAATCATTTGACACGTGCGAACCATGCCTCATGGGTAAGATGACCAAGACTCCGTTCTCCGGAACAATGGAGCGAGCAACCAACTTATTGGAAATCATACATATCGATGTGTGCGGTCCAATGAGTGTTGAGGCTCGCGGAGGATATCGTTATGTTCTCACTCTCACTGATGACTTGAGTAGATATGGGTATGTCTACTTAATGAAACACAAGTCTGAAACCTTTGAAAAGTTCAAGGAATTTCAGAGTGAGGTTGAGAATCAACGTGACAGGAAAATAAAATTCTTACGATCAGATCGTGGTGGAGAATATTTAAGTCACGAGTTTGGTACACACTTAAGGACATGTGGAATAGTTTCGCAACTCACGCCGCCTGGAACACCTCAGAGAAATGGTGTATCTGAACGTCGTAATCGCACTCTATTGGATATGGTGCGATCTATGATGTCTCTTACCGATTTACCGCTCTCATTTTGGGGCTATGCTTTAGAGACTGCCGCATTCACTTTAAATAGGGCTCCGTCGAAATCCGTTGAGACGACACCGTATGAATTATGGTTTGGGAAGAAACCTAAGCTGTCGTTTCTAAAAGTTTGGGGATGCGATGCTTATGTCAAGAAACTTCAACCTGAAAAGCTCAAACCCAAGTCGGAGAAATGCGTCTTCATAGGATACCCTAAGGAAACTATTGGGTATACCTTCTACCTCAGATCCGAAGGCAAGATCTTTGTTGCCAAGAACGGGTCCTTTCTGGAGAAGGAGTTTCTCTCGAAAGAATTGAGTGGGAGGAAAGTGGAACTTGATGAGGTGATAGTCACCCCTTCCGAACCAGAAAGTAGCGCAGTGCGGGAAGATGTTCCTATGGTGCCTACACCGACAGGGGAGGAAGTTAATGATGATGATCATGAAGCTTCGGATCAAGTTACTACTGAACTTCGTAGGTCCACAAGGACACGTTCCGCACCAGAGTGGTACGGCAACCCTGTCCTGGAAATCATGTTGTTAGACAACGGTGAACCTTCGAACTATGAAGAAGCGATGGCGGGCCCGGATTCCGACAAATGGCTAGAAGCCATGAAATCCGAGATAGGATCCATGTATGAAAACGAAGTATGGACTTTGACTGACTTGCCCGATGATCGGCGAGCCATAGAAAATAAATGGATCTTTAAGAAGAAGACAGACGCGGATGGTAATGTGACCATCTATAAGGCTTGACTTGTCGCTAAGGGTTATCGACAAGTTCAAGGGGTTGACTACGATGAGACTTTCTCACCCGTAGCGAAGCTGAAGTCCGTCCGAATCATGTTAGCAATTGCCGCATACTATGATTATGAGATATGGCAGATGGATGTCAAAACGGCATTCCTTAACGGCTTCCTTAAGGAAGAGTTGTATATGATGCAGCCGGAAGGTTTTGTCGATCCTAAGAATGCTAACAAAGTATGCAAGCTCCAGCGCTCGATCTATGGGCTGGTGCAAGCATCTCAGAGTTGGAACATTCGCTTTGATGAGATGATCAAAGCGTTTGGGTTTACACAGACTTATGGAGAAGCTTGTGTTTACAAGAAAGTGAGTGGGAGCTCTGTAGCATTTCTCATATTATATGTGGATGATATATTATTGATGGGAAATGATATAGAATTCTTGGAAAGTATAAAGGCCTATTTGAATAAGTGTTTTTCAATGAAGGACCTTGGAGAAGCTGCTTATATATTAGGCATCAAGATCTATAGAGATAGATCAAGACGCCTCATTGGTCTTTCACAGAGTACATACCTTGACAAGGTATTGAAGAAGTTCAATATGGATCAGTCCAAGAAGGGGTTCTTGCCTGTATTGCAAGGTGTGCAATTGAGCACGGCTCAATGCCCGACCACGGCAGAAGATATAGAAAAGATGAGTGTCATCCCCTATGCCTCGGCCATAGGGTCTATTATGTATGCCATGCTGTGTACCAGACCTGATGTAAACCTTGCCGTGAGTTTGGTAGGAAGGTACCAAAGTAATCCCGGCATGGAACACTGGACAGCGGTCAAGAATATCCTGAAGTACCTGAAGAGGACTAAGGATATGTTTCTCGTTTATGGAGGTGACGAAGAGCTCGTCGTAAAGGGTTACGTCGACGCTAGCTTCGACACAGATCTGGATGACTCGAAGTCACAAACCGGATACGTGTATATTTTGAATGGAGGAGCAGTAAGCGGGTGCAGTTGCAAGCAAAGCGTCGTGGCGGGATCTACATGTGAAGCGGAGTACATGGCAGCCTCGGAGGCAGTACAGGAAGCAGTCTGGATGAAGGAGTTCATTACCGACCTAGGGGTGATTCCCAATGCGTCGGGCCCGATGACTCTCTTCTGTGACAACACTGGAGCTATTGCCCTTGCAAAGGAGCCTAGGTTTCACAAGAAGACCAGGCATATCAAGCGTCACTTCAACTCCATTCGTGAAAGTGTTCAAAATGGAGACATAGATATTTGTAAAGTACATACGGACCTGAATGTAGCAGATCCGTTGACTAAACCTCTCCCTAGAGCAAAACATGATCAACACCAGGACGCAATGGGTGTTCGATTCATCACAATGTAACTAGATTATTGACTCTAGTGCAAGTGGGAGACTGTTGGAAATATTCCCTAGAGGCAATAATAAATGGTTATTATTATATTTGTTTGTTCATGATAATTGTCTATTGTTCATGCTATAATTGTGTTATCCGGAAATCGTAATGCATGTGTGAATACATAGACCACAACATGTCCCTAGTGAGCCTCTAGTTGACTAGCTCGTTGATCAACAGATAGTCATGGTTTCCTGACTATGGACATTGGATGTCATTGATAACGGGATCACATCATTAGGAGAATGATGTGATGGACAAGACCCAATCCTAAGCATAGCATAAAAGATCGTGTAGTTTCGTTTGCTAGAGCTTTTCCAATGTCAAGTATCTTTTCCTTAGACCATGAGATCGTGCAACTCCCGGATACCATAGGAGTACTTTGGGTGTGCCAAACGTCACAACGTAACTGGGTGACTATAAAGGTATACTACGGGTATCTCCGAAAGTGTCTGTTGGGTTGGCACGGATCGAGACTGGGATTTGTCACTCCGTATGACGGAGAGGTATCTCTGGGCCCACTCGGTAATGCATCATCATAATGAGCTCAATGTGAATAAGGCGTTAGTCACGGGATCATGCATTGTGGTACGAGTAAAGAGACTTGCCGGTAACGAGATTGAACAAGGTATTGGGATACCGACGATCGAATCTCGGGCAAGTAACATACCGATTTACAAAGGGAATTGTATACGGGATTGATTGAATCCTCGACATCGTGGTTCATCCGATGAGATCATCGTGGAACATGTGGGAGCCAACATGGGTATCCAGATCCCGCTGTTGGTTATTGACCGGAGAGGCGTCTCGGTCATGTCTGCATGTCTCCCGAACCCGTAGGGTCTACACACTTAAGGTTCGGTGACGCTAGGGTTGTAGAGATATGAGTATGCGGAAACCCGAAAGTTGTTTGGAGTCCCGGATGAGATCCCGGACGTCACGAGGAGTTCTAGAATGGTCCGGAGGTGAAGAATTATATATAGGAAGTCAAGTTTCGGCCACCGGGAATGTTTCGGGGGTCACCGGTATTGTACCGGGACCACCGGAAGGGTCCCGGGGGTCCACCGGGTGGGGCCACCTATCCCGGAGGGCCCCATGGGCTGAAGTGGGAAGGGAACCTGCCCTTAGTGGGCTGGGGCGCCCCCCATGGGCCTTCCCCCTGCGCCTAGGGTTGGAAACCCTAGGGGGGGGGGCGCCCCACTTGCCTTGGGGGGCAAGTCCCCCCCTGGCCACCGCCCCCCCATGTAGATGGGGCTTGGCCGGCGCCCCCCTCCCAGGGGGCCTATATAAAGGGGGGAGGGCAGCAACATTACAGCCTTGGGCGCCTCCCTCCTCCCCTGCTACACCTCTCTCTCTCGCAGAAGCTCGGCGAAGCCCTGCCGACATCCCGCTACATCCAGCACCACGCCGTCGTGCTGCTGGATCTCCATCAACCTCTCCTTCCCCTTGCTGGATCAAGAAGGAGGAGACGTCGCTGCACCGTACGTGTGTTGAACGCGGAGGTGTCGTCCGTTCGGCACTCGGTCATCGGTGATTTGAATCACGGCGAGTACGACTCCGTCATCCACGTTCATTGGAACGCTTCCGCTCGCGATCTAGAAGGGTATGTAGATACACTCCTTTCCCCTCGTTGCTAGTATACTCCATAGATGGATCTTGGTGAGCGTAGGAAAATTTTAAAATTCTGCTACGATTCCCAACACGAGGTTGCTCGGTGCTTCACCAACCTCGCTTGGCCCGACGGAGCCAGTTGCCGCCCCAATCCGGCGCGTGGTTCAGCAACTCGCCGCTCCAGTTCAGCTCGATGAGGAGTCGAGAGTTGCTGCACGCTGGCACGGCGGCGAGCACGGTGGCACGGGCGTCATTGCTGCCGCGTCGTTCCATGCCACCATTGTCTGCGGTGGTCGTGCCTCCCGTGTCTGTGGGCGCGTGATAACCCACATGTATAGGGGATCAATTGTAGCCTCTTTCGATAAGTAAGAGTGTGGAACCCAACGAGGAGCTAAAGTTAGAACAAATATTCCCTCAAGTTCTATCGACCACCGATACAACTCTACGCACGCTTGACGTTCGCTTTACCTAGAACAAGTATGAAACTAGAAGTACTTTGTAGGTGTTTTTGGATAGGTTTGCAAGATAATAAAGAGTACGTATATAAAAAGTAGGGGCTGTTTAAGTAAAGAAGCAATAAAGTAAATATAGCGAGTGTGGAAAAGTGGTGGTAGGAGTTGTGAAATCGTCCCTAAGCAATTGACTACTTTACTAGACCGATAGCAAGTTTTATGTGGGAGAGGCCACTGCTAGCATGTCATCCCTAACTTGGAATTTTATGCACTTATGATTTGAACTATTAGCAAGCGTCCGCAACTACTAACGTTCATTAAGGTAAAACCCAACCATAGCATTAAGATATATTGGTCCCCCTTCAATCCCGTATGCATCAATTTCTATGGTAGGTAGAAGCTTCTGTCACTCTTGCCCTCCAATACGTAGTCCTATCAACATACAACTAACCCTATGGTGTGATCCACGTGCGCTCTCATATGATGGGCACCAAAGGACAGCAACATAACCACAAGCAAATTAAATCAATCATAGCAATTCACCAACCACCGATAGGACAACGAAAATCTACTCAGACATCATAGGATGGCAACACAATATTGGATAATAATATGAAGCATAAAGCGCCATGTTCAAGTAGAGGGTACAATGGGTTGCGGGAGAGTGGACCGCTGTAGATAGAGGGGGGAAAGTGATGGAGATGTTAGTGAAGATGACGGAGGTGTTGGTGAAGATCGCGGTGATGATGATGGTGGCCACGGCAGCGTTCCGGCGCCACCGGAAGAGAGAGGGAGAGGGGGGGCCCTTCTTCTTCTTCTTCCTTGACCTCCTCCCTAGATGGGAGAAGGGTTTCCCCTCTGGTCCTTGGCCTCCATGGCATGGGAGGGGCGAGAGCCCCTCCGAGATTGGATCTGTCTCTCTGTCTCTCTCTGTTTCTGCGTTCTCGTCTTCTGCCCTTTCACCGTTTCGTATATATATGGAGATACGTAACTCCGATTGGATTGAAACCTTCGCCCAGGTTTTTCTCTGAAAATTAGCTTTCTTGCGGCCAAAGAAGAGCAGCAACCGCCTTACGGGTAGCCCACAAGGGGGGCAGGCGCGCCCCCTGCCTCGTGGCCACCTCGGGCACCATCTCGTGTTGATTCTTCTTCCCATATTTTCCAAATATTCCAAAAATATTCTCCATCCGTTTTTATTCCGTTTGATATGGGGTTTCTGCGAAACATAAAACATGCAACAAACAAGAACTGGCAGTGGGCACTGGATTAATATGTTAGTCCCAAAAATAGTATAAAAAGTTGCCAAAAAGTATATGAAAGTTGTATAATATTGGCATGGAACAATCAAAAATTATAGATACGACGGAGACGTATCAGCATCCCCAAGCTTAATTCATGCTCGTCCTCGAGTAGGTAAATGATAAAAAAGATAATTTTTGATGAGGAATGCTACCTAGCATAATCTTGATCATGTATCTAACCATGGCATGAATATTAAGACACGAGTGATTCGAAGCAATAGTTTATCATTTGACATAAAAACAATAATACTTCAAGCCTACTAATAAAGCAATCATGTCTTTTCAAAATAACATGGCCAAAGAAAGTTATCCCTACAAAATCATATAGTCTGCCTATGCTTCATCTTCACCACACAAAATATTCAAATCATGCACAACCCCGATGACAAGCCAAGCAATTGTTTCATACTTTTGACGTTCTCAAACCTTTTCAACTTTCACGCAATACATGAGCGTGAGCCATGGACATAGTGTTGGGGAACGTAGTAATTTCAAAAAAATTCCTACGCACACACTGGATCATGGTGATGCATAGCAACAAGAGGGGAGAGTGTGTCCACGTACCCTCGTAGACCAAAGCGGAAGCGTTAGCACAACGCGGTTGATGTAGTCGTACGTCTTCACGATCCGACCGATCAAGTACCGAACGTACGGCACCTTCGAGTTCTGCACACGTTCAACTCGATGACGTCCCTCGAACTTCGATCCAGCCGAGAACTATGTAGACAGGACTGAGACACGTCTCCGGTCAATAACCAATAGCGGAACCTGGATGCTCATATTCGCTCCCACATATTCTACAAAGATCTTTATCGGTCAAACCGCATAACAACATATGTTGTTCCCTTTGTCATTGGTATGTTACTTGCCCGAGATTCGATCGTCGGTATCTCAATACCTAGTTCAATCTCGTTACCGACAAGTCTCTTTACTCGTTCCGTAACACATCATCCCGTAACTATCTCATTAGTTACAATGCTTGCAAGGCTTATAGTGATGTGCATTACCGAGTGGGCCCAGAGATACCTCTCTGCCAATCGGAGTGACAAATCCTAATCTCGAAATACGCCAACCCAACAAGTACCTTTGGAGACACCTGTAGAGCACCTTTATAATCACCCAGTTACGTTGTGACGTTTGGTAGCACACAAAGTGTTCCTCCGGTAAACGGGAGTTGCATAATCTCATAGTCATAGGAACATGTATAAGTCATGAAGAAAGCGATAGCAACATAGTAAACGATCAAGTGCTAAGCTAACGGAATGGGTCAAGTCAATCACATCATTCTCCTAATGATGTGATATCGTTAATCAAATGACAACTCATGTCTATGGCTAGGAAACGTAACCATCTTTGATTAACAAGCTAGTCAAGTAGAGGCATACTAGTGACACTCTGTTTGTCTATGTATTCACACAAGTATTATGTTTCCGGTTAATACATTTCTAGCATGAATCATAAACATTTATCATGATATAAGGAAATATAAATAACAACTTTATTATTGCCTCTAGGGCATATTTCCTTCAGTCTCCCACTTGCACTAGAGTCAATAATCTAGTTCACATCACCATGTGATTTAACATCAATAGTTCACATCACCATGTGATTAACACCCATAGTTCACATCGTCATGTGACCAATATCCAAAGGGTTTACTAGAGTCAATAATCTAGTTCACATCGCTATGTGATTAACACCCAAAGAGTACTAAGGTGTGATCATGTTTTGCTTGTGAGAGAAATTTAGTCAACGGGTCTGCCAAATTCAGATCCGTATGTATTTTGCAAATTTCTATGTCTACAATGCTCTGCACGGAGCTACTTTAGCTAATTGCTCCCACTTTCAATATGTATCCAGATTGAGATTTAGAGTCATCTGGATCAGTGTCAAAACTTGCATCGACGTAACCCTTTATGACGAACCTTTTGTCACCTCCATAATCAAGAAACATATCCTTATTCCACTAAGGATAATTTTGACTGCTGTCCAGTGATCTACTCCTAGATCACTATTGTACTCCCTTGCCAAACTAAATGTAGGGTATACAATAGACACAGCATAACATACTTTATAGAACCTAGGACTGAGGCATAGGGAATGACTTTTCATTCTCTTTCTATTTTCTGTCGTGGTCGGGTTTTGAGTCTTCACTAAACTTCACACCTTAAAACATAGGCAAGAACTCCTTCTTTGACTGTTCCATTTTGAACTACCTCAAAATCTTTGTCAAGGTATGTACTCATTGAAAAATCTTATCAAGCGTCTTGATCTATCTTTATAGATCTTGATGCTCAATATGTAAGCAGCTTCATGGAGGTCTTTCTTTGAAAAACTCCTTTCAAATACTCCTTTATGCTTTCCAGAAAATTCTACATTATTTCCGATCAACAATATGTCATTCACATATACTTATCAGAAATGCTGTAGTGCTCCCACTCACTTTCTTGTAAATACAGGCTTCACCGCAAGTCTGCATGAAACTGCATGCTTTGATCAACTCATCAAAGCGTATATTCCAACTCCGAGATGCTTGCACCAATCCATAGATGGATCGCTGGAGCTTGCACATTTTGTTAGCACCTTTAGGATCGACAAAACCTTTGGTTGCATCATATACAACTCTTCTTCCAGAAATCCATTCAGGAATGCAATCTTTACATCCATTTGCCAAATTTCATAATCATAAAATGCGGCAGTTGCTAACATGATTCGGACAGACTTAACCATTGCTACGGGTGAGAAGGTCTCATCATAGTCAATCCCTTGAACTTGTCGAAAACCTTTTGCAACAAGTCGAGCTTTATAGACAGTAACATTACCGTCAGCGTCAGTCTTCTTCTTGAAGATCCATTTATTCTCGATGGCTTGCCGATCATCGGGCAAGTCAACCAAAGTCCATACATTGTTCTCATACATGGATCCCATCTCAGATTTCATGGCCTCAAGCCATTTTGTGGAATCTGGGCTCACCATCGCTTCTTCAGTTCGTAGGTTCGTCATGGTCTAGTAACATAACCTCCAGAACAGGATTGCCGTACCACTCAGGTGCGGATCTTACTCCAGTTGACCTAAGAGGTTCAGTAGCAACTTGATCTGAAGTTTCATGATCATCATCATTAGCTTCCTCACTAATTGGTATAGACGTCATAGGAACCGGTTTCTGTGATGAACTATTTTCCAATAAGGGAGCAGGTACAGTTACCTCATCAAGTTCTACTTTCCTCCCACTCACTTCTTTCGAGAGAAACTCCTTCCCTAGAAAGGATCCAAACTTAGCAACAAAAGTCTTGCCTTCAGATCTGTGATAGAAGGTGTACCCAACAGTTTCTTTTGGGTATCCTATGAAGACACATTTCTCTGATTTGGGTTCGAGCTTATCAGGTTGAAGCTTTTTCACATAAGCATCGCAGCCCCAAACTTTAAGAAACGACAACTTTGGTTTCTTGCCAAACCACAGTTCATAAGGCGTCGTCTCAACGGATTTTGATGGTGCCCTATTTAACGTGAATGTAGCCGTCTCTAAAGCATAACCCCAAAATGATAGCGGTAAATCAGTAAGAGACATCATAGATCGCACCATATCTAGTAAAGTACGATTACGACGTTCGGACAAACCATTACGCTGTGGTGTTCCGGGTGGCGTGAGTTGCGAAACTATTCCGCATTGTTTCAAATGAAGACCAAACTCGTAACTCAAATATTCTCCTCCACGATCAGATCGTAGAAACTTTATTTTCTTGTTATGATGATTTTCAACTTCACTCTGAAATTGTTTGAACTTTTCAAATGTTTCAGACTTATGTTTCATTAAGTAGATATACCCATATCTGCTTAAATCATCTGTGAAGGTGAGAAAATAACGATACCCACCGCGAGCCTCAACATTCATCGGACCACATACATCTGTATGTATGATTTCCAACAAATCTATTGCTCGCTCCATAGTTCCGGAGAACGGCGTTTTAGTCATCTTGCCCATGAGACATGGTTCGCAAGTACCAAGTGATTCATAATCAAGTTATTCCAAAAGTCCATCGGAATGGAGTTTCTTCATGCGCTTTACACCAATATGACCTAAACGGCAGTGCCACAAATAAGTTGCACTATCATTATCAACTCTGCATCTTTTGGCCTCAATATTATGAATATGTGTATCACTACTATCGAGATTTAATATAAATAGACCACTCCTCAAGGGTGCATGACCATAAAAGATATTACTCATATAAATAGAACAACCATTATTCTCTGATTTAAATGAATAACCGTCTCACATCAAACAAGATCCAGATATAATGTTCATGCTCAACGCTGGCACCAAATAACAATTATTCAGGTCTAAACTAATCCCGAAGGTAGATGTAGAGATAGCGTGCCGACCGCGATCACATCGACTTTGGAACCATTTTCCACGCGCATCATCACCTCGTCCTTAGCCAATCTTCGCTTAATTCGTAGTCCCTGTTTCGAGTTGCAAATATTAGCAACAGACCCAGTATCAAATAACCAGGTGCTACTGCGAGCATTAGTAATGTACACATCAATAACATGTATATCACATATACATTTGTTCTGAAGGAAATATGCCCTAGAGGCAATAATAAAGTTATTATTTATTTCCTTATATCATGATAAATGTTTATTATTCATGCTAGAATTGTATTAACTGGAAACTTGATACATGTGTGAATACATAGACAAACAGAGTGTCACTAGTATGCCTCTACTTGACTAGCTCGTTGATCAAAGATGGTTATGTTTCCTAGCCATAGACATGAGTTGTCATTTCATTAACGGGATCACATCATCAGGAGAATGATGTGATTGACTTGACCCATTCCGTTAGCTTAGCACTCAGTCATTTTAGTATGTTGCTATTGCTTTCTTCATGACTTATACATGTTCCTATGACTATGAGATTATGCAACTCCCGTTTACCGGAGGAACACTTTGTGTGCTACCAAACGTCACAATGTAACTGGGTGATTATAAAGGTGCTCTACAGGTGTCTCCGAAGGTACTTGTTGGGTTGGCGTATTTCGAGATTAGGATTTGTCACTCCGATTGTCGCAGAGGTATCTCTGGGCCCTCTCGGTAATGCACATCACTTAAGCCTTGCAAGCATTGCAACAAATGAGTTTGTTACGAGATGATGTATTACGGAACGAGTAAAGAGACTTGTCGGAAACGAGATTGAACTAGGTATTGAGATACCGACGATCGAATCTCGGGCAAGTAACATACCGATGACAAAGGGAACAACGTATGTTGTTATGCGGTCTGACCGATAAAGATGTTTGTAGAATATGTGGGAGCGAATATGGGCATCCAGGTCCCGCTATTGGTTATTGACCGGAGACGTGTCTCGGTCATGTCTACATAGTTCTCGAACCCGTAGGGTCCGCACGCTTAACGTTACGATGAAAGTTTATGAGTTTTGATTTACCGAAGGAGTTTGGAGTCCCGGATGAGATCGGGGACATGACGAGGAGTCTCGAAATGGTCGAGACGTAAAGATCGATATATTGGACGACTATATTCGGACATCGGAAAGGTTCCGAGTGATTCGGGTATTTTTCGGAGTATCGGAGAGTTACGGGAATTCGTATTGGGCCTTAATGGGCCATACGGGAAAGGAGAGAAAGGCCCCAAAGGGTGGCCGCACCCCTCCCCATGGACTAGTCCGAATTGGACTAGGGAGGGGGGGCGCCCCCTTCCTTCCTTCTCCTTCTCCCTTCCCTTCTCCTACTCCAACAAGGAAAGGAGGAGTCCTACTCCCGGTGGGAGTAGGACTCCCCCCTTGGCGCGCCCTCCTCCTAGGCCGGCCGCCTCCCCCCTTGCTCCTTTATATACGGGGGCAGGGGGCACCCCATAGACACAACAATTGAGGGTGGGGGGCGCGCCCCCTACCTCGTGGGCCCCCTGGTGGCCCTCCGGTGTCCATCTTCTGCTATATGAAGTCTTTCGTCCGAAGAAAAATCATAAGCAAGCTTTTGGGACGAGACTCCGCCGCCACGAGGCGGAACCTTGGCGGAACCAATCTAGGGCTCTGGCGGAGCTGTTCTGCCGGGGAAACTTCCCTCCGGGAGGGGGAAATCATCGCCATCGTCATCACCAACGCTCCTCTCATCGGGAGGGGGCCAATCTCCATCAACATCTTCACCAGCACCATCTCCTCTCAAACCCTAGTTCATCTCTTGTATCCAATTCTTGTCTCTAAGTCTGAGATTGGTACCTGTAGGTTGCTAGTAGTGTTGATTACTCCTTGTAGTTGATGCTAGTTGGTTTATTTGGTGGAAGATCATATGTTCAGATCCTTTGTGCATATTAATACTCCTCTGATTATGAACATGAATATGCTTTGTGAGTAGTTACGTTTGTTCCTGAGGACATGGGAGAAGTCTTGCTATTAGTAGTCATGTGAATTTGGTATTCGTTCGATATTTTGATGAGATATATGTTGTCTCTCCTCTAGTGGTGTCATGTGAACGTCGACTACATGACACTTCACCATTATTTGGGCCTAGAGGAAGGCATTGGGAAGTAATAAGTAGATGATGGGTTGCTAGAGTGACAGAAGCTTAAACCCTAGTTTATGCGTTGCTTCGTAAGGGGCTGATTTGTATCCATATGTTTCATGCTATGGTTAGGTTTACCTTAATACTTCTTTCGTAGTTGCGGATGCTTGCAATAGGAGTTAATCATAAGTGGGATGATTTTCCAAGTAAGGACAGCACCCAAGCACCGGTCCACCCACATATCAAATTATCAAAGTACCGAACGCGAATCATATGAGCCTGATGAAAACTAGCTTGACGATAATTCCCATGTGTCCACGGCAGTGATTTTCTCTATATAAGAGTTTGTCCAGGCTTGTCCTTTGCTACAAAAAGGATTGGGCCACCTTGCTGCACTTTATTTACTTTTGTTACTTGTTGCTCGTTACAAATTATCTTATCACAGAACTATCTGTTACCTATAATTTCAGTTCTTGCAGAGAATACCTTGTTGAAAACCGGTTATCATTTCCTTCTGCTCCTCGTTGGGTTCGACACTCTTACTTATCGAAAGGACTACGATAGATCCCCTATACTTGTGGGTCATCAAGACTCTTTTCTGGCGCCGTTGCTGGGGAGTGAAGCGCCTTTGGTAGGTGGAATTTGTTGGGGAACGTAGTAATAATTAAAAATTTTCCTACGTGTCACCAAGATCAATCTAGGAGATGCTAGCAACGAGAGAGAGGGAGTGCATCTTCATACCCTTGAAGATCTCTAAGCGGAAGCGTTACAAGAACGCGGTTGATGGAGTCGTACTCGTGGCGATTCAAATCGCGGAAGATCCGATCTAGCGCCGAACGGACGGCGCCTCCGCGTTCAACACACGTACAGCCCGGGGACGTCTCCTCCTTCTTGATCCAGCAAGGGGAGAGGAGAAGTTGAGGGAGAACTCCAGCAGCACGACGGCGTGGTGGCAATGGAGCTCGTGGTTCTCCGGCAGAGCTTCGCTAAGCACTACGGAGGAGGAGGAGAGGGCTGCGCCAAGGGAAGGGTGTGGCTGCCCTCCCACCCCCTCACTATATATAGGGGGAAGGGCAGAGGGGGCCAGCCTCTCTAGATGGATCTAGAGGAGGAGGCGGCGGCCAGGGGAAACCCTAGATGGGTTTGGGCGCCCCCACCCCCTAGGAAACTTGCCCCCCAAGCCGGGAGGGGTGGCTCCCCTAGGGGTGGCGCCCCCACCTCTCCTGGTTATGTGAGAGGGGTTGGGAGGGGGGCACAGTCCCTTAGTGGGCTGGTTTTCCCCTTCCCCTTGGCCCATAAGGCCCCCCAACGCTTGCCGGGGCCTCCGAAACCCCTTTCGGACATGCTGGCCATAGCCTGGTACCCCCGGAACAATTCCGGACTCCAATACCCTTCGTCCAATATACCGATCTTCACCTCCGGACCATTCCGGAGCTCCTCGTCATGTCCGGGATCTAATCCGGGACTCCGAACAACCTTCGGTAACCACATACTATTTCCCATAGCGTCACCGAACCTTAAGTGTGTAGACCCTACGGGTTCGGGAACCATGCAGACATGACCGAGACACCTCTCCGGCCAATAACCAATAGCGGGATCTGGATACCCATATTGGCTCCCACATGTTCCACGATGATCTCATCGGATGAACCAAGATGTCAGGGATTCAATCAATCCCGTATACAATTCCCTTTGTTTATCGGTATGTTACTTGCCTGAGATTCGATCGTCGGTATCCCAATACCTCGTTCAATCTCTTTACCGGCAAGTCTCTTTACTTGTTCCGTAACGCATGATCCCGTGGCTAACTCATTAGTCACATTGAGCTCATTATGATGATGCATTACTGAGTGGGCCCAGAGATACCTCTCCGTCATACGGAGTGACAAATCCCAGTCTTGATTCGTGCCAACCCAACAGACACTTTCGAAGATACCTGTAGTGCACCTTTATAGCCACCCAGTTATGTTGTGACGTTTGGTACACCCAAAGCATTCCTACGGTATCCGGGAGTTGCACAATCTCATGGTCTAAGGAAACAATACTTGACATTAGAAAAGCTCTTAGCAAACGAACTACACGATCTTGTGCTATGCTTAGGATTGGGTCTTGTCCATCACATCATTCTCCCAATGATGTGATCCCGTTATCAACGACATCCAATGTCCATGGCCAGGAAACCATGACCATCTATTGATCAACGAGCTAGTCAACTAGAGGCTTACTAGGGACATGTTGTGGTCTATGTATTCACACATGTATTACGGTTTCCAGTTAATACAATTATAGCATGAACAATAGACAATTATCATGAACAAGGAAATACAATAATAACCATTTATTATTGCCTCTAGGGCATATTTCCAACAGTCTCCCACTTGCACTAGAGTCAATAATCTAGTTCACATCACTATGTGATTGTAATGAATCCAATACCCATGGGGTTTGTTCATATCTCGCTTGTGAGAGAGGTTATTAGTCAACGGGTCTGAACCTTTCAGATCCGTGTGTGCTTTACAAATCTCTATGTCATCTTGTAGATGCATCTATCACGCGCTACTTGGAGCTATTCCAAATAACTGCTGTACTATACTAATCCAGTTTACTACTCAGAGTCATCCGGATTAGTGTCAAAGTTTGCATCGACGTAACCCCTTACGACGAACTCTTCTACCACCTCCATAATCGAGAAAATTCCTTAGTCCACGAATTACTAAGGATAAGTTCGACCGCTGTCATGTGATCCATTCCTGGATCACTCTTGTACAATTCATGGCAAGGCACACTTCAGGTGCGGTACACTTCATAGCATATTGTGGAGCCTACGTCTAAAGCATAGGGGACGACCTTCGTCCTTTCTCTCTCTTCTACCGTGGTCAGGTCTTGAGTCTTACTCAATACTCACACCTTGTAACACAACCAAGAACTCCTTCTTTGCTGATCTATTTTGAACTCCTTCAAAATCTTGTCACGGTATGTATTCATTTGAAAGTACTATTAAGCATTTTTGATCCATCCTTATAGATCTTGATGCTCAATGTTCAAGTAGCTTAATCTAGGTTTTCCATTGAAAAACACTTTTCAAATAATCCTATATGCTTTCCAGAAATTCTACATCATTTCTGATCAACAATATGTTAACAAACATATACTCATCAAAAATCTCTAGTGCTCCCACTCACTTCTTTGGAAATACGAGTTTCTCATAAACTTTGTATAAACCCAAAATCTTTGATCATCTCATCAAAGCATACATTCCAACTCCGAGATGCTTACTCCAGTCCTTAGAAGGATTGCTGGAGCTTTGCATACTTGTTAGCATCTTTCAGGATTGACAAAACCTTCTGGTTGTATCACATACAACCTTTCCTCAAGAAAATCGTCGAGGAAACAATGTTTTGACATCCTATCTGCAAGATTTCATAAATAATGCAGTAACTGCTAATATAATTCCAGCAGACTCTTAGCATCGCTACGAGTGAGAAAGTCTCATCGTAGTCAACTCCTTGAACTTGTCGGAAAACATCTTAACGACAAGTCGAGCTTTTTTAATGGTGACACTTACCATCATTGTCCGTCTTCCTTTTAAAATCCATCTGCACCCAACAGCCTTACGACCATCAAGTAGTTCTTCCAAAGTCTATACTTTGGTTTTATACATGGATCCTCTCTCAGATTTCATGGCCTCGAGCCATTCGTCGGAATCTGGGCCCACCATCGCTTCTCCATAGCTCGTAGGTTCATTGTTGTCTAGCAACATGACTTCCAAGACAGGATTACGTACCACTCTGAAGTAGTACACATCCTTGTCGTCCTACGAGGTTTGGTAGTGACTTGATCCGAAGTTTCATGATCACTATCATAAGCTTCCACTTCAATTGGTGTAGGTGCCACAGGAACAACTTCTTGTGCCCTGCTACACACTAGTTGAAGTGACGGTTCAATAACCTCATCAAGTCTCCACCATCCTCCCACTCAATTCTTTCGAGAGAAACTTTTCCTCGAGAAAGGACCCGTTTCTAGAAACAATCACTTTTGCTTCCAGATCTGAAATAGGAGGTATACCCAACTGTTTTGGGTATTCTATGAAGATGCATTTATCCGCTTTGGGTTCGAGCTTATCAACCTGAAACTTTTTCACATAAGCGTCGCAGCCCCAAACTTTTAATAAACGACAGCTTAGGTTTCTCTAAACCATATTTCATACGGTGTCATCTCAACGGAATTACGTGGTGCCCTATTAAAGTGAATGCAGTTGTCTCTAATGCCTAACCCATAAACGATAGTGGTAATTCGATAGAGACATCATGGTATGCACCATATCCAATAGGGTGCATTTATGATGTTCGGACACACCATCACACTATGGTGTTCCAGGCGGTATTAGTTGTGAAACAATTTCCACAATGTCTTAATTGTGTACCAAACTCGTAACTCAGATATTCATCTCTATGATCATATCATAGACATCTTATCCTCTTGTCACGACGATCTTCTACTTCACTCTGAAATTACTTCAGACTTGTATTTCATCAAGTAAATATACTTAGAATCTACTCAAATCATCTGTGAAGTAAGAGCATAATGATATTCACTGCGTGCCTCAGCACTCATTGGATTGCACACATCAAATGTATTACTTCCAACAAGTTGCTCTTTTGTTCCATCTCACTGAAAACGAGGCCTTTCAGTCATCTTGCCCATGTGGTATGATTTGCATGTCTCAAGTGATTCAAAATCAAGTGAGTCCAAATGATCCATCTGCATGGAGTTTCTTCATGCATATATACCAATAGACATGGTTCACATGTCTCAATCTTTTCAAAAATGAGTGAGTCCAAAGATCCATCTACATGGAGCTTCTTCATGCGTTTTATACCAATATGACTGAAATGGCAGTGCCACAAGTATGTGGTACTATCATTACTATCTTATATCTTTTGGCATGATCATGTGTATCACTACGATCGAGATTCAATAAACCATTCATTTTAGGTGCAAGACCATTGAAGGTATTATTCAAATAAACAGAGTAACCATTATTCTCCTTAAATGAATAACCATATTGCGATAAACATAATCCAATCATGTCTATGCTCAATGCAAACACCAAATAACAATTATTTAGGTTTAACACCAATCTCGATGGTAGAGGGAGCATGCGATGCTTGATCACATCAACCTTGGAAACACTTCCAACACATATTGTCATCTCACCTTTAGTTAGTCTCCATTTATTCCGTAGCTTTTTATTTCGAGTTACCAACACTTAGCAACCGAACCGGTATCTAATACCTTGGTGCTACTAGGAGTACTAGTAAAGTACACATTAATATAATGTATATCCAATATACTTCTGTCGACCTTACCAGCCTTCTCATCTACCAAGTATCTAGGGTAGTTCTGCTTCAGTGACCGTTCCCCTCATTACAGAAGCACTTAGTCTCGGGTTTGGGTTCTACCTTGGGTTTCTTCACTAGAGCAGCAACTGATTTGCTGTTTCATGAAGTATCCCTTCCTGCCCTTGCCCTTCTTGAAACTAGTGGTTTTACTAACCATCAACAATTGATGCTCCTACTTGATTTCTACTTTCGCGGTGTCATACATCGCGAATAGCTCAAGGATCATCATATCTATCCCTGAAATGTTATAGTTCATCACGAAGCTCTAGTAGCTTGGTGGCAGTGACTTTGGAGAACCATCACTATCTTATCTGGAAGACAACTCCCACTCGATTCAAGCGATTGTAGTACTCAGACAATCCGAGCACATGCTCAACGATTGAGCTTTTCCCCCTTAGTTTGCAGGCTTAAGAAACTTGTCGGAGGTCTCACACCTCTTGACGTGGGCACGAGCCTAAAATCCCAATTTCAGCTCTTGGGACATCTCATATGTTCCGCGATGTTTCAAAATGTCTTCGGTGCCTCAATTATAAACCGTTTAACATTACGCACTGAACTATCACGTAGTCATCAAAACGTGTATGTCAGATGTTCGCAACATCCACAAACGATGCTCGAGGTTCAGCACCCTGAGCGGTGCATTAATGACATAAGCCTTCTGTGCAGCAATGAGGACAATCCTCAGTTTACGGACCCAGTCCGCATAATTGCTACTATCTACTTTCAACTAAATTTTCTCTAGGAACATATCTTAGTAGAACTAAAGCGTAAGCTATGACATAATTTGCAAAGACCTTTTGACTATGTTCATGATAATTAAGTTCATCTAATCAAATTATTTAATGAACTCCCACTCAGATAGACATCCCTCTAGTCATCTAAGTGATACATGATCCGAGTCAACTAGGCCGTGTCCGATCATCACGTGAGACGGACTAGTCATCATCGGTGAACATCTCCATGTTGATCGTATCTACTATACGACTCATGTTCGACCTTTCGGTCTCTTGTGTTCCGAGGCCATGTCTGTACATGCTAGGCTCGTCAAGTCAACCTAAGTGTTTCGCATGTGTAAATCTGGCTTACACCCGTTGTATGCGAATGTTAGAATCTATCACACCCGATCATCACGTGGTGCTTCGAAACAACGAACCTTCGCAACGGTGCACAGTTAGGGGGAACACATCTCTTGAAATTTTAGTGAGGGATCATCTTATTTATGCTACCGTCATTCTAAGCAAATAAGATGTAAACATGACAAACATCACATGCAAATCATAAAGTGACATGATATGGCCAATATCATCTTGCGCCTTTTGATCTCCATCTTCGAGGCGCGGCATGATCACCTTCGTCACCGGCATGACACCATGATCAACATCATCGTGTCTTCATGAAGTTGTCTCGCCAACTATTACTTCTACTACTATGGCTAATGATTAGCAATAAAGTAAGGTAATTACATGGCGTTTTTCATTGACACGCAGGTCATACAATAAATTAAAACAACTCCTATGGCTCCTGCCGGTTGTCATAATCATCGACATGCAAGTCGTGATTCCTATTACAAGAACATGATCAAACTCATACATCACATATATATAATTCATCACATCCTTTTGGCCATATCACATCACATAGCATACCCTGCAAAAACAAGTTAGACGTCCTCTAATTGTTGTTGCATGTTTTACGTGGCTGCTATGGGTTTCTAGCAAGAACGTTTCTTACCTACGCAAAAGCCACAACGGTGATATGCCAATTGCTATTTACCCTTCATAAGGACCCTCTTCATCGAATCCGATCCGACTAAAGTGGGAGAGACAGACACCCGCTAGCCACCTTATGCATCAAGTGCATGTCAGTCGGTGTAACCTGTCTCACGTAAGAGTACGTGTAAGGTCGGTCCGGGCCGCTTCATCCCACAATGTCGCCGAATCAAGATAAGACTAGTAACGGTAAGCAAATTGAACAAACCATCGCCCACAACTACTTTGTGTTCTACTCGTGCATAGAATCTACGCATAGACCTAGCTCATGATGCCACTGTTGGGGAACGTAGTAATAATTCAAAATTTTACTACGTGTCACCAAGATCAATCTAGGAGATGCTAGCAATGAGAGAGAGGGAGTGCATCTTCATACCCTTGAAGATCGCTAAGCGGAAGTGTTACAAGAACATGGTTGATGGAGTCGTACTCGTGGCAATTCAAATCGCGGAAGATTTGATCTAGCGCCGAACGGACGGCGCCTCCGCGTTCAACACACGTACAGCCCGGGGACATCTCCTCCTTCTTGATCCAACAAGGGGAGAGGAGAAGTTGAGGGAGAACTCCAGCAGCACGACGGAGTGGTGGCAATGGAGCTCGTGGTTCTCCGGCAGAGCTTCGCTAAGCACTACGGAGGAGGAGGAGAGGGCTGTGCCAAGGGAAGGGTGTGGCTTCCCTCCCACCCCCTCACTATATATAGGGGGAAGGGGAGAGGGGGCCGGCCCCTCTAGATGGATCTAGAGGAGGAGGCGGCGGCCAGGGGAAACCCTAGATGGGTTTGGGCGCCCCCACCCCCTAGGAAACTTGCCCCCCAAGCCGGGAGGGGCGGCTCCCCTAGGGGTGGCGCCCCCACCTCTCCTGGTTACGTGAGAGGGGTTGGGAGGGGCGCACAGCCCCTTAGTGGGCTGGTTTGCCCCTTCCCCTTGGCCCATAAGGCCCGCAAACGCTTGTCGGGGCCTCCGAAACCCCTTTCGGACATGCTGGCCATAGCCTGGTACCCCCGGAGCAATTCCAGACTCCAATACCCTTCGTCCAATATACCGATCTTCACCTCTGGACCATTCCGGAGCTCCTCGTCATGTCCGGGATCTCATCCGGGACTCCGAACAACCTTCGGTAACCACATACTATTTCCCATAACAACTCTAGCGTCACCGAACCTTAAGTGTGTAGACCCTACGGGTTCGGGAACCATGCAGACATGACCGACACACCTCTCCGGCCAATAACCAATAGCGGGATCTGGATACCCATATTGGCTCCCACATGTTCCACGATGATCTCATCGGATGAACCACGATGTCGGGGATTCAATCAATCCCGTATACAATTCCCTTTGTCTATCGGTATGTTACTTGCCCGAGATTCGATCGTCGGTATCCCAATACCTCGTTCAATCTCGTTACCGGCAAGTCTCTTTACTCATTCCGTAACGCATGGTCCCGTGGCTAACTCATTAGTCACATTGAGCTCATTATGATGATGCATTACCGAGTGGGCCCAGAGATACCTCTCCGTGATACGGAGTGAAAAATCCCAGTCTTGATTCGTGCCAACCCAGCAGACACTTTCGGAGATACCTGTAGTACACCTTTATAGCCACCCAGTTACGTTGTGACGTTTGGTACACCCAAAGCATTCCTACGGTATCCGGGAGTTGCACAATCTCATGGTCTAAGGAAACGATACTTGACATTAGAAAAGCTCTTAGCAAACGAACTACACGATCTTGTGCTATGCTTAGGATTGGGTCTTGTCCATCACATCATTCTCGCAATGATGTGATCCCGTTATCAACGACATACAATGTCCATGGCCAGGAAACCATGACCATCTATTGATCAACGAGCTAGTCAACTAGAGGCTTACTAGGGACATGTTGTGGTCTATGTATTCACACATGTATTACGGTTTCCAGTTAATACAATTATAGCATGAACAATAGACAATTATCATGAACAAGGAAATAGAATAATAACCATTTATTATTGCCTCTAGGGCATATTTCCAACAGAATTTGGTAAGGAAAAATTTATATAGTGTGCTGAAATTTACTGTCACTTGTTACTATGGAAAGTAATCCTTTGAGAGGCTTGTTCGGGGTATCTTCACCCTGACCAGTAGAGCAAAGAGTTGCTCCTCAACCTACTGAACCTACTGAAAATGAAAATGTTTACTTTGAAATTCCTTCAGGTATGATAGAGAAACTATTAGCTAATCCTTTTGCAGGAGATGGAACATTGCATCCCGATTTACACTTAATCTATGTGGATGAAGTTTGTGGATTATTTAAGCTTGCAGGTATGCCCGACGATGTTATCAAGAAGAAGGTCTTCCCTTTATCTTTGAAGGGAGATGCATTGACATGGTATAGGCTATGTGATGATATAGGATCATGGGACTATAAGCGATTGAAATTGGAATTTCCTCAGAAGTTTTATCCTATGCATCTTGTTCATCGTGATCGTAATTATATATATAATTTTTGGCCTCGCGAAGGAGAAAGCATCGCTCAAGCTTGGGGGAGGCTTAAGTCAATGTTATATTCATGCCCCCAATCATGAGCTCTCAAGAGAAATTATTATTCAAAAAATTTATGCTCAGCTTTCTGACAACAATCACACCATGCTCGATACTTCTTGTACTGGTTCTTTTATGATGAAGACTATTGTATTCAAATGGGATTTATTGGAAAGAATTAAATGCAACTCTGAAGATTGAGACCTCGATGAAGGTAAGGAGTCAGGTATAACACCTAAGTTTGATTGTGTTAAATCTTTTATGGATACCGATGTTTTCCGTAAATTTAGCACTAAATATGGACTTGACTCTGAGATAGTAGCTTCTTTTTGTGAATCTTTTGCTGCTCACATTGATCTCCCTAAGGATAAGTGGTTTAAATATAATCCTCCCATAGAAGTAAATTAGTTGCACCTATTAAAGTTGAAGAAAAGACTATCACTTATAATGATCCTATTGTTCCTGCTGCTTATGGTGAGAAACTGCCTTTCCCTGTTAGGATAAAGGGTCATGCTAAAGCTTCAACTGTGGTTCGCAAAAGCAATATTAGAACCTATACACTTCCTGAGCAAGTTAAAGTTGAACCTAATATTTCTATTGTTAAAGATCTCTTGGCTGATAATATTGATGGGCATGTTATTTATTTCTGTGATGAGACTACTAGAATTGCTAAACCTAGTGCTAAAGATAAACATAGACCTATGGTAGGCATGCCTGTTATTTTTGTTAAAATAGGAGATCGTTGTTATCATGGCTTGTGTGATATGGGTGCTAGTGCTAGTGGAATACCTATTGACTTATACAAAGAAATTATGCATGATATTGCACCCGCTGAGTTAGAAGAAATTGATGTTACCATTAAGCTTGCCAATAGAGATACTATATCACCAATTGGAATTGTTAGAGACGTTGAAGTCTTGTGTGGGAAAACTAAATATCCTGCTGATTTTCTTGTTCTTGGTTCCCCACAAGATAGCTTTTGTCCCATTATATTTGGTAGACCCTTCTTAAACACTGTTAATGCTAAGATAGACTGCGAAAAGGATGTTTTTACCATTGGTCTAGGTGATATGTCTCATGAGTTTAACTTTTCTAAATTTTGTAGACAACACCGTGAAGAGGAATTGCCTAGTAAGATGAATTATTGGTCTTGCTTCTATTGTCGTACCTCCTAGTGATCCTTTAGAACAATATTTGCTAGACCATGAAAATGATATGTTTATGAATGAAAGAAGGGAAATAGATGAAGTGTTCTTTAAACAGGGACCTATTCTGAAACACAACTTGCCTGTTCAAATCCTAGGGGATCCTCCTCTACCCAAGGGTGATCCCGTGTTTGAGCTTAAACCATTACTTGATACTCTTAAATATGCTTATCTTGATGAAAAGGAGATATATCTTGTTATTATTAGTGCTAACCTTTCAGAGAAGGAGGAAGAAAAATTATTCAAAACTCTGAAGAAGCACCGTGCTGCTATTGGATATACTCTTGATGATCTTAAGGGCATTAGTCCCACTCTATGTCAACACAAAATAAATTTGGAGAAAGATGCCAAACCAGTTATTGATCATCAACGATGATTGAATCCTAAGATGAAGGAAGTGGTAAGAAAGGAAATGTTAAAGCTCCTTGAGGTAGGTATAATTTATCCCGTTGCTGATAGTCAATGGGTAAGTCCTGTCCATTGTGTCCCTAAGAAAGGAGGTATTACTGTCGTTCCTAATGATAAAGATGAATTGATTTCGCAAAGAATTATTACAGGTTATAGGATGGTAATTGATTTCCGCAAATTAAACAAAGCAACTAAAAAAGATCATTACCCCTTGCCATTCATTGATCAAATGCTAGAAAGACTATCCAAACACACACGTTTTTGCTTTCTAGATGGTTATTCTGGTTTCTCTCAAATACCTGTGTCAGCTGATGATCAAGCAAAGACCACTTTTACTTGCCCTTTCGGTACTTTTGCTTATAGACGTATGCCTTTTGGTTTATGTAATGCACCTGCTACCTTTCAAAGATGCATGATGGCTATATTCTCTGACTTTTGTGAAAAGATTTGTGAGGTTTTCATGGACGATTTCTCCGTTTATGGATCCTCTTTTGATGATTGCTTGAGCAACCTTGATCGACTTTTGCAGAGATGTGAAGAAACTAACCTTGTCTTGAATTGGGAGAAGTGCCACTTTATGGTTAATGAAGGTATTGTCTTGGGGCATAAAATTTCTAAAAGAGGTATTGAAGTGGATAAAGCTAATGTTGATGCTATCGAAAAGATGCCATGTCCCAAGGACATCAAAGGTATAAGAAGTTTCCTTGGTCGTGCCGGGTTTTATAGGAGGTTCATTAAGGACTTCTCAAAAATTTCTCGGCCTCTGACTAATCTATTACAAAAAGATATACCATTTGTCTTTGATGATGATTGTGTAGAAGCATTTGAAATACTTAAGAAAGCATTGATTTCTGCACCTATTGTTCAGCCACCTGATTGGAATTTATCCTTTGAAATTATGTGTGATGCTAGTGATTATGATGTAGGTGTTGTTCTAGGACAAAGAGTTGATAAGAAATTAAATGTTATTCAATATGCTAGTAAACTCTAGACAGTGCTCAGAGAAATTATGCTACTACTGAAAAAGAATTCTTAGCAGTTGTATTTGCTTGTGATAAGTTCAGACCTTATATTGTTGATTCTAAAGTAACTATTCACACGGATCACACTGCTATTAAATATCTTATGGAAAAGAAAGATGCTAAGCCTAGACTTATTAGATGGGTTCTCTTGCTACAAGAATTTGACTTACATATTATTGATAGAAAGGGAGCTGAGAACCCCGTTGCAGACAACTTGTCTAGGTTAGAGAATGTTCTTGATGACCCACTACCTATTGATGATAGCTTTCCTGATGAACAACCAAATGTCATAAATGCTTCTCGTACTGCTCCATGGTATGCTGATTATGCTAATTACATTGTTGCTAAATTTATACCACCTAGTTTCACATACTAGCAAAAGAAAAAGTTTTTCTATGATTTGAGACATTACTTTTGGGATGACCCACATCTTTATAAAGAAGGAGTAGATGGTGTTATTAGGCGTTGTGTACCTGAGCATGAACAGGAACATATCCTACGCAAGTGTCACTCCGAAGCTTATGGAGGACACCACGCTGGAGATAGAACTGCACATAAGGTATTGCAATCCGGTTTTTATTGGCCTACTCTCTTCAAGGATGCCCGTAAGTTTGTCTTATCTTGTGACGAATGTCAAAGAATTGGTAATATTAGTAGACTTCAGGAAATGCCTATGAATTATTCACTTGTTATTGAACCATTTGATGTTTGGGGCTTTGATTATATGGGACCGTTTCCTACCTCTAATGGGTATACTCATATTTTAGTTGTTGTTGATTACGTTACTAAGTGGGTAGAAGCTATCCCAACTAGTAGTGCTGATCATAACACCTCTATTAAGATGCTTAAAGAAGTTATTTTTCCGAGGTTTGGAGTCCCTAGATATTTAATGACTGATGGTGGTTCACATTTTATTCATGGTGCCTTTTTCGTAAAATGCTTGCCAAGTATGATGTTAATCATAGAATTGCATCCCCTTATCACCCACAGTCTAGTCGTCAAGTAGAATTGAGCAATAGAGAGCTTAAATTAATTTTGCAAAAGACTGTTAATAGATCTAGAAAGAATTGGTCCAATAAACTTGATGATGCATTATGGGAATATAGAACTGCATATAAAAATCCTATGTGTATGTCTCCGTATAAAATGGTTTATGGAAAAGCATGTCACTTACCTCTCGAACTAGAACATAAGGCATATTGGGCCATTAAAGAGCTCAACTATGATTTCAAACTTGCCGGTGAGAAGAGGCTATTTGACATTAGCTCACTTGATGAATGGAGAACCCAAGCCTATGAGAATGCCAAGTTGTTTAAAGAAAAAGTTAAAAGATGGCATGACAAAAGGATACAAAAGCGTGAGTTTAGTGTAGGTGATTATGTATTATTATACAACTCTCGTTTAAGATTTTTTGCAGGAAAACTTCTCTCTAAATGGGAAGGTCCTTACGTTATCGAGGAGGTCTATCGTTCCGGTGCCATAAAAATCAACAACTTCGAACGCACAAATCCGAAGGTGGTGAACGGTCAAAGAATCAAACATTATATCTCAGGTAATCCTATAAATGTTGAAACCAATGTTATTGAAACCGTAACCCCGGAGAAATACATAAGGGACACTTTTCAGAACGTTTCAGACTCCGAAAAGGAATAGGTATGTGGTACGGTAAGTAAACCGACTCCAAAACAGTTGTAATGGCAAATTTTCTCCGTTCCCTACCCCCCTGTGCGCGCCCCCTACCTCGTGGGCACCTCGTGCGCTATCTGGACTCCATTTTCTTGCACGATACTTATTTTGGTCGGTAAAAATTCATTATATAATCTCCCGAAAGTTTTGACTCCTATATCACGCAATTATCCTTTGTTCTTGTTTCGAGCTGTTTTCTGTCAGGGTTGTCAAGGCCAGGCATCATGTCGTCCCCCTCCTCCAACAATGGTGACAACAATGCTTGGCTAATGAAGATAGAGCTGAAGAGGGAAGAACCCATGGAGATCAACAAGGATGAAGGGATCAAGAAGGCCACGGAGGACCAAGTTCCGGCAACAGAAGACATCCTTCAACTTGATCACAATCTTCTTACCCCAACTAAGATCGAAGCTTTCAAGATGATTGAGTTAGCTCGTATACAAAAGAAGTATCTCACACGTGAAAATATTTTGTTGAAGGAGCATAGCGTTGCACTCAAGGGCATTATCCGCAAGTTGGAGGATCTCTTATGCTCGATGTGCGACTACCCATCATCTCCACCATCTTCTTCACCAGCAAAGGAGACATAATCATATGGGTATGGGCACTCCCCTTGGCAACTGCCAAGCTTGGGGGAGGTTCCCTGATATCGTATCACCATCACACTCCTATCTGTACCGTTTTTCTTAGTTCGATCATTTTGGTAATATTTTGATCTAGTAGAATAAAAGTTTTTGGTATGATCTAGTTTTGAGTTTTGCTTTATGATCCCTCTATGTAATCGAGTCCAAGAGCTATATATAATAAAGATTAGTGTTGAGTCAAGGGCTTGATTATCTTGCTATGATCTTGAGGGAATAAAAGAAAAGAGAAAGAATAAAAAGAAATAGAGATCATATTGATCTTATGGAAAGTAATGACTTCACATAGAAAGAGTGTGATGATTACAAGTTGTTGAGAGTTCACAAACATAGCTTTGGTCATCGTTGCAATTAATAGGAAGTAATAAAGAAAGAGAGGTTTCACATATAAATATACTATCTTGGACATCTTTTATGATTGTGAGCACTCATTAAAATTTGACATGCTAAAGAGTTGATGTTGGACAAGGAAGACAATGTAATGGGTTATGTTTTCTTATATTTGAGATAAAGTATATTGTCATGGATCATCCAACATGTTGAGCTTGCCTTTCCCCCTCATGCTAGCCAAATTCTTTGCACTAAGTAGAGATACTACTTGTGCTTCCAAATACCTTAAACCCAGTTTTGCCATGAGAGTCCACTATATCTACCTATGGATTGAGTAAGATCCTTCAAGTAAGTTGTCATCGGTGCAAGCAATAAAACTTGATCTCTAAATATGTATGACTTATTAGTGTGGGAGAAAATAAGCTTTATACGATCTTGTGATGTGGAAGAAATAAAAGCGACGGACTGCATAATAAAGTTCCACATCACAAGTGGCAATATAAAGTGACGTTCTTTCGCATTAAGATTTCATGCATCCAACCATGAAAGCGCATGGCAACCTCTGCTTCCCTCTGCGAAGGGCTTATCTTTTACTTTTATCTCTTACCCTTATGCAAGAGTCATGGTGATCTTCACCTTTCCTCTTTTTCATTTTATCCTTTGGCAAGCACAGTGTGTTGGAAAGATCCTGATATATATATATCCAATTGGATGTAAGTTAGCATGAACTATTATTGTTGCCATTACCCTTGAGGTAAAAGGTTGGGAGGCGAAACTATAAGCCCCTATCTTTCTCTGTGTCCGATTAAAACTCTGTAACCATAAGTATTGCGTGAGTGTTAGCAATTGTGAAAGACTAAATGATAGTTGAGTATGTGAACTTGCTGAAAAGCTCTTACATAGACTCTTTCCGATGTTATGATAAATTGCAATTGCTTCAATGACTGAGATTATAGTTTGTTGGTTCTCAATGAAGTTCCTGATTCATACTTGACATTGTGAATAGATTATTACTTGAGCATAAGAGATCATATGACAAAATACATATATGTTGCTGTTATAAGAATGATCATGATGCCCTCATGTCCGTATTTTATTTTATCGACACCTCTACCTCTAAACATGTGGACATATTTATCGTTATCGGCTTCCGCTTGAGGACAAGCGAGGTCTAAGCTTGGGGGAGTTGATACGTCCATTTTGCATCATGCTTTTATATCGATATTTATTGCATTATGGGTTGTTATTACACATTATGTCACAATACTTATGCCTATTCTCTCTTCTTTTACAAGGTTTACATGAAAAGGGAGAATGCCGGCAGCTGGAATTCTGGGCTGGAAAAGGAGCAAGTATTAGAGACCTATTCTGCACAACTCCAAAAGTCCTGAAACTCCACGGAAGTTATTTTTGGAAATAATAAAACATACTGAGCGAAGAAAATACCAGAGGGGACCCACACCCTGGGCACGAGGGTGGGGGCGCGCCCTACCCCCTGGGCGCGCCCCCTGCCTCATGGGCCCCTTGGTGGCCCTCCGGTGTCCATCTTCTGCTATATGAAGTCTTTCGTCCGAAGAAAAATCATAAGCAAGCTTTCGGGACGAGACTCCGCCGCCACGAGAGGGAACCTTGGCGGAACCAATCTAGGGCTCTGGCGGAGCTGTTCTACCGGGGACACTTCCCTCTGGGAGGGGGAAATCATCGCCATCGTCATCACCAATGCTCCTCTCATCGAGAGGGGGCCAATCTCCATCAACATCTTCACCAGCACCATCTTCTCCCAAACCCTAGTTCATCTCTTGTATCCAATTCTTGTCTCTAAGTCTGAGATTGGTACCTTTAGGTTGCTAGTAGTTGATGCTAGTTGGTTTATTTGGTGGAAGATCATATGTTCAGATCCTTTGTGCATATTAATACTCCTCTGATTATGAACATGAATATGCTTTGTGAGTAGTTACGTTTGTTCCTGAGGACATGGGAGATGTCTTGTTATTAGTAGTCATGTGAATTTGGTATTCGTTCAATATTTTGATGAGATGTATGTTGTCTCTCCTCTAGTGGTGTCTTGTGAACGTCGACTACATGACACTTCACCATTATTTGGGCCTAGAGGAAGGCATTGGGAAGTAATAAGTAGATGATGGGTTGCTAGAGTGACAGAAGCTTAATCCCTAGTTTATGCGTTGCTTCGTAAGGGGCTGATTTGGATCCATATGTTTCATGCTATGGTTAGGTTTACCTTAATACTTCTTTCGTAGTTGCGGATGCTTGCAATAGGAGTTAATCATAAGTGGGATGATTGTCCATGTAAGGACAGCACCCAAGCACCGGTCCACCCACATATCAAATTATCAAAGTACCGAACGCGAATCATATGAGCGTGATGAAAACTAGCTTGACGATAATTCCCATGTGTCCTCGGGAGCGCTTTTCTCTATATAAGAGTTTGTCCAGGCTTGTCCTTTGCTACAAAAAGGATTGGGCCACCTTTCTGCACTTTATTTACTTTTGTTACTTGTTGCTCGTTACAAATTATCTTATCACAAAACTATCAGTTACCTATAATTTCAGTGCTTGCAGAGAATACCTTGCTAAAAACCGCTTATCATTTCCTTCTGCTCCTCGTTGGGTTTGACACTCTTACTTATCGAAAGGACTACGATAGATCCCCTATACTTGTGGGTCATCACTCGACGGTTCTAGATCTCCTTACCGGACCCCGACAGCCAACAGAGCGTCATCACCCTTGACGTTTCTAACCTGATTCCCACCGTCTGGCAAGATGCCACGCACCCGCCACGGCCTAGGTACTTGTCACCGTTAAACCTGTCCAGCATCACCTGCCCGATGTACTTCAATATACTAACAGGTCGCTGTTACATGTTATGCAACTGGAAAAAATTACAAGGATGATGTTTCTTCTGGATCTAACAGCTTAGCCAACCAAGATCCTAGACTGAGGCATTGCTATGATCTTGTAAGTGCGTCTCTCTCTCTCTTGTATTTTTGTGTGCCTGCCAACGTGCTTTGCTAGGATTTTCGACCAGTAATCCCTTTGTGCAGACAATGATTTCTACTACTGGTTGCTAAATTAGATATTTAGATGTCATACATGATACTCCCTCCGTTCCTAAATATAAGTCTTTCTAGAGATTCCACTATAGGTTACATACAGAGCAAAATGAGTGAATCTACACTCGAAAATGCATCTATATACATATGTATTTGGTCCATACTGGAATCTCTACAAAGACATATATTTAGGAACAGAGGTAGTACATTACACAAAATCATAGGTGGCATGTAGGAATTCTAGTGCACTACATTAGGCTCCCTTAGAGTGCCTGCTAGTCCATCACACAGAGTCATGGCTAGTTTATGCTACGCACACAATTGTTAATTGGTGGTTTAAATATGCGCGAGGGATATGCAATGTATTATCATGTAGAGATGTCTGAAATTAGCCATGTCAACTTGCAGATAGGGTTACGCAATGAAAAGGTACATGATGTATCTAGCAATTTCATAGAACATCGCAAAAAAGGAGAGGCAGCGGTGAGCCTATATAGTGTGCTTTGGTAGGTCACTCCGGCCCAGTTCTTTTGCAGGATTCTCCCAGAATCTGCCCCTCTCCAGCTTCTCCTAGAATATTTGATCCCTTTTTGTTTTACAATCCTACCTAATGAGACAATAACTAGATAGGATTGTAAAACAAATGGGGCTCAAAGATTTTGGGAGAATCTTGGTAGGGGTTAGATTCTGGGAGAATCTGGCAAAAGAACTGGGCCTGCATTGCAATCATCGTGACATGTTATTTGTATGTCAGTTCTATTGGCCAAGTTTCTTAGGGACAATTATTTCGAGTTATCCTAAGAAAATAAGCACCTTTGAATATAAGCTCCAGGTAATAAGCCAACCAGTTCTTTTTAGTGCCTTCCTTTTCAGCTTATCTATGGTATGATCAGCGAAAAGTCTAGATTGCATTATATTTTGTCATTTTGCTGTCCATATGAAAATTAATTTGACTTGCAAACATCACAAATTGAACCCAGTGCAGTAATTAATATGATAGGAAAACAAACCATCAACATTTGTTCAAAATGCAAATACAAAGATACCATATACTTGGCACAATCTACTTTGGTCAATGTCTTCCATAGAGATCCCATTGACTAATTTAAACAAAGAACGCATGACCTAAATTTAAATGAAGAACAATTATTTATCGAAATTCGATGGTCCAAGTGGCTGGTTATTATCATATAGTAGCACCATCTGAAAGCATCATATAGCAGCAGCAGCCTATAGCAACTCATCATACAGCAGTAGTGTGCAATTCATCATATACCAGCAGCAGCTCATAGCAATTCATCTTATAGCAGTAGCAGGAGCAGCTCATAGCAATTCATCACATAGCAGCAGCAGGAGCAGCTCATAGCAATTCATCATATAGCAGCAGCAGGAGCAGCTCATAGCAATTCATCATATAGCAACAGCAGGAGCAACTTATAGCAACTCTTCATATAGCAGCAGCAGCTCATATCAATTCATCATATAGCAGCAACAGCTCATAGCAATTCATCATATAGCAGCAGCAGGAGCACCACATAGCAATGCATCATATAGCAGCAGCAGAAGCAGCTCATAGCAATTCATCGTATAGCAGATCAGAATGAAAATTTGGCAAAAAACTAGAGGAGATCCTCACCTTGTTTGATGAGCTCATCCTTCAACAGCACCTCAAGGCACAGCCTAAGAGGATGGGAGGGGGAACGAGGTGCCTTCTGCCGCAGTGTGGCATCGGCCGTAGTTGTGCGGCGCCCGCCAGAGTAATGCGTTGGACGGACCACAGCGGAGCAGCTGCTAGAGACCATGAGAATGAGGGGCGGCGCCAGAGGGAGGAGCAGCCAAGGAGATTTGGCCCTACCCGCTGGCCATGTAGCCTAGCTGGACAGAGCATCGTCGAGGGCCAAGACAGGTGGGACCAGTGGCGACGGCTCGCTGGAGGAACCCTAGCGCTGCAGGCAGGGGATCGAGGTAGAGGGAAAGGGTAGAGGAGATGCAAGCAGGCATGGCAATGAACCCATGCGTGTTTGTTTTTACTTGAGGGTCAGGTGTGATGCGAGCGTGAGCAGTGGCATTTTGAGTGTAATATAGGCAGACAACATAGTCATTTCACTATTCCCCTTCCCTTCCAAAGCGAAATAAGTTAAGCCCAAGCCCATAACTCAAAAATGACTTCTTTACATCTCTTATGGCTTATTTTGACAATAAGCTCTGAAAAGGCCGAATAGAACTGGCCCTTAACCTGCAATTCAATTGTGCGTGCAATGATGAATCACTCCTGCCTACTATAGTGTACATTTAGGCATCATCATACATGGCATAACCTAATACATGTGCATTTCATTATAGAATCTGAAATATGCAATGTTTATGTTAGTTCATACGTTGCACATGATGTTTAAATGCCCCTTAAATCTGGTTGTCAAGTGATGGTCTTTAAGCCTCCTTCTATGCTTCTTTTCTTGATATGTAAGATTTGCTCACACATCTGTTCAATTGCTTGTTTGTGTCAGCCGGCCATACTAGGACTGTTTGCTTTGATTACTTGCTGTTCTTGACCTAACATAGCTTGTCAGCGATTTAAACACTAAGGGCTGCTGTAGTGGGGGCTTGTATAACTGATAGGTGACATAAAGGTTTGGTTGTACACTAAAGTAGGCTCTCCAAGAGTACCTGGAGATCCAGTTCGAAGGTATGCCTAGTTTTTACATAATGCACACATAGTAAATGCTCATTTCATTGTGTGCAAGAGATGTGGCATGTTTCATTATGTGGTGTTGTTTTGTTATAATATCATCCTTTTGTGTTGTGCACAGACTGGAAAGTATGCATATTTATCTTCCAAGGAGACCATTAACTAGTTTGTGTCACCTTGCAGAGGGGGTGCAATGAAGATAAGATTGAGGACTTCCAAGTACAAGATGTTAGGAAGGAGCCTTACAAGAGAAGGAGGAGCAGCGTTGAGCCTGTTCAACCAGTTAACGTAAGTCACACTGCATTACAATTACCAGGACATCCTATTTGTCTGACATTGTGCTTGCGTAGGGTTCTTCACCTGTAACCCAGTCATTGGGCCATCACTACTGCAGGATGCTGCTAACGCGACACTACGATCAGAGACCCTTTGACGAAACTGTGTGCGATAAAATAATCGCAAACGGTGGTGTAAAAAACCGTCAAAAAGGTGCAAAACGTTTGCGATGACGGATGCATCAAACACGGTTCAGATTTTAGTTGCGTGTGCGAAGCAGGGCATACGGTTGATCCAGACGAACTGTTTGCGATTAGATAGAACAACAGAAACTGGTAGCCATATCAATGTGTGTGCGATATACGGCATACAGTTAGCTCCGATGAACTGTTTGCTATTAGGGAAAGCAATAGAAATGGTCAGCCAGATCAAGGTGTGTGTGATATACGGCATACGGTTCAGTCGAATGAACTGTTTTTGATTAGGGAAGAAAACATAAATGGTTCAACTTAACAAGATGTGTTTGATACGCGACAAAAAGGCCGGGAGGTTAATTCGAGAACAAGTACACAGAGGTTAATTTGACATACATGACTTATAAGTTTCACAGAAATCATATCACTTTTTTTGGAAAACATTTAATTGCGTTGAATGTATATAGTGCTCCGTCCTATTAGTTTAATTAACCTCGAGGTCCATGTTTTGGAAACATGTCGTAAAGTAATGGGACAGACCATCATTCAAGCCAATCAACATGTGTTCAAAAAACAAAAATTATCAAAAAGTAACGAGATAGACCTTCTTCAAGCCAATCAACATGTGTACAAAAAACAAAAAATGTAAAAAAATTCAAAAAAAGGACCTCGAGGTTAATTCAACTAATATGATGGAGCACTATATACATTCAACGCAATTACATGTTTACAGTGACTCATCACATCAGTTAATTTAACATCGAGGCCACTTCCCATCCAGTCACCCATCTGATGAATACTCAAGCCTCAGCACAGTTAACTTGGGAGTTCTGTTAGATGACCTATTGGTAAGGAAGCTGGTCCTTGCTGCTGTAGGATCCCTCTTTGCATCCTTTATTGGGCTCCCGGATGACCGACTGTTGCCGCCCAATGGTAAATGTCACGCCCCCCGCGAATGTGCCCGGCACGACCGATGGTGTACTCAAGGTCAAAGCCGACCACTTGGTACTTGTCCTCGGCAAGGAACTGCTCCATAGTTTGGATGGAGCTCTCCACCGAGACCGAATCATTCGTGTACACCACTGAGAAGGCCTTCCCCCTCATGTGGGTGTCCACTACATGATGCGTGGTGAACTGCCCGCCGCTGTCGTCGTCGGCCGCTGGGAGCACCATTGGAGCCACGGGGATCACCATTGGAACCGCTGGATGTCCTCTCTGTATGTGTCGTCGTGGGTGTGCTTATTGGGTCATGTGACGAGAGAGATGAAGGTAAATGGCCGCAGGAATAAATGGGGGCCGGGCAGCCTGGATTCTCTGCGCGTCCGCATGGCAGTTTTTGCAGCAGGTAACTGCATCGCCGCGCCGTGCCCAACGCAAACGCATGCAGACGAACATGCGTGATCGTGCGCCGGCCCCAAACACTGGTAGCACAACTTATAAATTGACGAATGGAGTACTAGTTACAGTGATGCATATAATTAAGCAAAGGGATCGCGCATGTCTGTATTGACTGGAACGAGAATGCAATAGCACAATAAGAATTAAGGCCACGATGATGCGATCGCAGTGGTGGTTACAAGAGGCAAGAAGAAAGATGCATCCATCAACGTACGACCTCCTCCTCCTCCTCAACTCAGTGTGTCGGGCCACCGACCGGCGGCTAAGGAGCGGCGGCTTTTTTGGTGAGGTCAAGGTGCTTCTCAGCAAAGGCATCCAAGGCTTCCAGCCGGTTGAGGAAGGCCAACATCGTAGCGTCCTCACTGGCCTTGTAGATACCTATGTACATGATTTGCTCGTACACGTGGATGTGTAGGTCGACGAATTCTTGCAGGGCATTCGCAGGGCCACCAATGCTTGAAAGAGGTTCCGACTATGGAGGCCGATTAGGGTGACAGGCAATGAGGAGCCCGGGCGCCCGGGCTGGAGGACTACGGCGATGTCGTCCGCGAGCTTCTTGACGATGGTGAACTTGTTGGTGGTGGCAACAATCATCTAGTCCAACTGAGAGTCGTAGCTGGCGTCGACAACGGCCATCCACCAGCCGGTCGCCAACACCGTCTGGAGACGATCCTCAGTGCCATGCCAGAAGCCAGCGTCGTGGACCATCTGGCACAGCCGCTGGCCACTCGCGCGCATCGCCGCCATGGTCTAGAGTGAGCACTTTTGCGCTTAGTGTAGGTGCTTAGGCAAATGCTTAGGTGCGTACGATGTGGTAGATGCATTGGAATGGAGGGGCGCCTTTATATGAGTGCAAACTGTGTTGCATTCACATCGTGCTGCCTCTTTTCCCGGTCCTCCTCCCATTACTTCCCTCATGCATTCACGATGCTAATTGAAGGAGGATGCATCATTGGCAGTTCAACATTTTGGGAACCACGAAGCTAATTGAACTACGCCGCCCGCTATCAAATCGAATAGTACTGCGCCGCCGCTACACGCCCGACTAAACACGCCTCCTCGCCTCCATCTATGCTTAATTACTGAATTTTAGTTGCAAAAATTAGATACTGCTAGTGATTTTTAGCTTCATATTTTGACAAATCGCAATGTTACAAGGTTGACAAATGGCAATGTTACTAGATCAACAAATGTCAATCTTTCCAGTTTGACAAATGGCAACATACCCAATATGACAGATGCAAATCTTACCAAATTGTTTGTAAGTGGTTGCACACGGGTCATCCAAAAGAACCATTTGCATTGAAGAGATGCACAAATCCTGCTCTCACTTGGCATACAGGTGTTCTATCTAAAACGTTTGCAATCAGGAGCCATTAAAAACCAAGACACGTGGCGTCACGTGAATGGTTAACAGAACGCACACCGTTTGAATTATACAAACGTTTGAGATATTAAAGTGGCAACTATTTTTTTTAAAATGCCTTTGTTGGCTGTTATTCGAGTGCGCCTTCTCTCAAAATGGACACAAAAAATACCACAGCTTGTCGGGTGCCATTCCATGATAGCATGCCAAGTTTCATGAATTCCAGACGAGTTTTGGATTTACTAGAATTTAAAAACAAAGTATCTCAACATTTTGCCGGCAATCAACGGTGCCCTGGTGTTTGAAATTCATTCCCATTTCTTGCATGGGACCTCAGCATGCACCCAAGGACAAAGATTTGATTTTTCAACCAATTTATATGCACTGGAGCATGTGCATGTAGTTCAAATTTGAATTATGCACATAAATGCATTGAAAACTCAATTAATACATAAAAATGTCCAAACGAACCCCGAAAAATCCCAAAAATTGACACAACACTCCTGTTGTTCTATGTTGACATGAGAATTTTTTTGAAAGCAACAAGAGGCAATGGATATCTTTTCGTCCCCAAAGGTTGGACGTTCCCTACCGAAACCATCATGCTTGTTGTGAGAAGCTCTGGTTTGTGAGAAGCATATACCCAAACCTGCCCCAAATGGGACAAAAAATTTACCACGGCATGTTCATGCCACTCCGTGATAGCATGCCAAGTTTCATGAATTTCAGACGAGTTTTGGATTTACTAGAATTTAAAAACCAGGTATCTCAACGTTTGCGGCCGAGTGACAGTGGCGGGGTGTTTGACATTCATTCCCATTTCTTGCATGGGACCTAAGCATGCAACTAGGGACAAAGATTTGAATTTTCAACCAAATTATATGCATTAGAGCATGTCCATGTAGTTCAAATTTGAATTATGCACACGAATGCATTGAAAACTCAGTTAATGCATACAAATGTCCAAACGAACCCCGAAAATCCCAAAAATTGACACAACACTCCTATTGTTTTATGTTGACACGATAATTTTTTTGAAAGAAATAAGAGGCAATGGATATCGTTTTGACCCCAAACGTGGGACGTTCCATACCGAAACCATCATGCTTGTAGTGAGAAGCTCTGGTTTGTGAGAAGCATATAACCAAACCTGCCCCAAATGGGACAAAAAATTTACCACGGGATGTTGATGCCGCTCCATGATAGCATGCCAAGTTTCATGAATTTCAGACGAGTTTTGGATTTACTAGAATTTAAAAACCAGATATCTCAATGTTTGCGGGCGAGTGACGGTGGCAGGGTGTTTGACATTCATTCCAATTTTTTGCATGGGACCTAAGCATGCAATCAAGGACACAAATTTGAATTTTCAACCAATTTATATGCATTAGAGCATGTGCATGTAGTTCAGATTTGAATTATGCACATAAATGCATTGAAAACTCAATTAATGTATAAAAGTGTCCAAGTCACAAAATTTGACACAACACTCCTGTTGTTCTATGTTGACACGAGAAATTTTTTGAAACAATAAGAGGCAATGGATATCGTTTCGTCCCCAAAGGTGGGACGTTCCCTACCGAAACCATCATGCTTGTTGTGAGAAGCTCTGGTTTGTGAGAAGCATATACCCAAACCTGCCCCAAATGGGATAAAAAATTTAACCACGGCATGTTGATGCCTCTCCATGATAGCATGCCAAGTTTCATGAATTTCAGACGAGTTTTGGATTTACTAGAATTTAGAAACCAGGTATCTCAATGTTTGCGGCCGAGTGACGGTGGCAGGGTGTTTGACATTCATTCCCATTTCTTGCATGGGACCTAAGCATGCAACCAGGGACACATATTTGAATTTTCAACCAATTTATATGCATTAGAGCATGTGCATGTAGTTCAAATTTGAATTGTGCACATAAATGCATTGAAAACTCAATTAATGCATAAAAATGTCCAAGCGAACCCCGAAAAATCCCAAAAATTGACACAACACTCCTGTTGTTCTATGTTGACATGAGAAAATTTTTGAAAGCAATAAGAGGCAATGGATATCGTTTCATCCCCAAAGCTGGGACGTTCCCGACCGAAACCATCAGGCTTGTTGTGAGAAGCTCTGGTTTGTGAGAAGCATATCCCCAAACCTGCCCCAAATGGGACAAAAAAATTACCACGGCATGTTGATGCCGCTCCATGACAGCATGCCAAGTTTCATGAATTTCAGACGAGCTTTGGATTTACTAGAATTTAAAAACCAGGTATCTCAATGTTTGCGGCCGAGTGACGGTGGCAGGGTGTTTGACATTCGTTCCCATTTCTTGCATGGGACCTAAGCATGCAACCAAGGACACATATTTGAATTTTCAACTAACTTATATGCATTAGAGCATGTGCATGTAGTTTAAATTTGAATTATGCACATGAATGCATAGAAAACTCAGTTAATGCATAAAAAATTCCAAGCAAACCCCAAAAAATCCCAAAAATTGACACAACACTCCTGTTGTTCTATGTTGACACTAGTAAAAAATTTGAAATCGAGTAGAGGCAACGGATATCGTTTCATCCAGAAAGGTAAACGTTCCCTACCGAAACCATCACACTTGTTGTGAGAAGCTCTGGTTTATGAGAAGCTTATACCCAAACCTGCCCCAAATGGGACAAAATTTTTACCACAGCATGTTGATGCAGCTCCATGATAGCATGCCAAGTTTCATGAATTTCGGACGACTTTTGGATTTACTAGAATTACAAAAGCAAGTACGTCGACGTTTGCCGGAGAGCCACGGTGCCGTGGTGTTCAAAATTCATCCCCATTTCTTGCATGGGACATAAGCATAAACCCATGGACACATGTATGATTTACAAACCATGTTGGTGCACCGGAGCATGTGCATGTAGTTTAATTTTGAATTGTGCACCTGAAATGGCTAGAAAACCAATTTAATGTATAAAATGTCCGAACGAACCCTGAATAATTCCAATTCTTTTACGACACACATATAGTTGCATGTTCACTGCAGATCGAAGGTCTAGCAATTCAAACACCGTCCATTGCCACTGTGACGCCATTATGTAATTCAAATCAAGATGAAAAATCAAGTAGATCCCACACAGTTTATTATAACCAACCGTGTGAGATGCAGCACAAAATATCTTTGAGCACCATCGGAGTATAGTACGCATACAGCTTATGCGAGAAGGTGCGACGGCTATAGTCCACAGCCCGCTCTGAATAAGGGACCGTGTCTAATGACACTTTGCGCGCTAGTTTTTTCGGTGAAGCGATTACAAATTTTTGGCTTTCGCAAAAATATCTACCTCCCCGTCCCCTCCCCTTACCAAAAGCCACATTTCCCCTATTTCCGCCTTCCTTTCCAAGTTGAAACCTTCACTCCTTACTTGCAGCGCCGCCTCCTCGCTGGCGACCCTCCTTCACGCTGCTCGGCCTCGCCTATCCAGGCAGGTAATCCACACCCGACCCCCATCCTCCTCCTCCGTCCACATCCCACATGCCCCGACCGCCGGCGTGACACCTTCCACCCAAATCACTGACCCCTCCACCAAATAAGCGCCGCCCTAAGCCATGGTGCACGCAGTATAGCCAGGAGCTCAAGGAGCATTTGGCAGCGAAGAAGCAAATTGCGGCCGCACGCACGGATGAGGTCGCGATGGCTGCCATTCGTGCCGACCCCCAGATCTTGGAGGAGCACCTCGCCGTGGATACCACCGTCGACGCCTCACGCGCCGACGCCGTGACGCGGTTGGCTGCTTTAAACGACAATTCATGGCGTTTTCCCGAGGCCACCGTCGGTGCCTTCGACGAAGACTACGAGGTGTTTTCTCAGCGTGCACGTGCTTACCTCATTTCGAGAGCCAGCAGGTTGGTGCCCGGAGTGGCTCAAGCAAGTCACCACTATGACGAGGGCACCCACGATGCGGAGGCCTTGCCCTCTTCTGTGTCCAAGGAGCCAATCGTCATCGATATCTCCGACAATGAGGAGTAGCTTGTCTTATTAGCTCACTATAAGTACCCATGTTCAGTTTGCTAGCTACTGCCTTTCCTTAACAAATTCTAGTGAATTGTGCTATCTAGTTTTACCATGAAATCTTCTGCTCTAGTGTATATGTTCTATATGTCATGCAATGTGGTGTTCAGTTAACTGTTTGGTTCAATTCTGCAAATGTGATGTTCAATTCTTCAGGGTGCAATTTTCCAAGTTGTCAAGCATGCTTGGTTTGGTTAACTGTCTGATCTTCTATTAGGAGTATGTTATATTGTGCAATGTGGTGCTCAGTTAACATGTGGTTCATTTGTTGTGGTGTTTAGTTAAATGTTTGGTTCAATTCTGCAATGCGATGTTCAATTGTCGCGGGTGCATTCTGTTATTGTATACCATGTGAGAAATAAATCGAATTTTGTTGTACTAAATACATGAGAAACAAATACAATTGCTATATTTCCAAGTTGTTAAGCATGCTTGGTTTGGTTAACTATCGGATCTTCTATTAGGAGTATGTTATATTGTGCAATGTGGTACTCAGTTAACGTTTGGTTCATTTGTTGTGGTGTTTAGTTAACTGCTTGGTTCAATTCCGCAATGCGATGTTCAATTGTTGTGGCTGCATTCTGTTATTGTATACCATGTGAGAAATAAATCAAATTTGGCTGTACTAAATACATGAGAAACAAATACAATTGCTATATTTCCAAGTTGTTAAGCATGCTTGGTTTGGTTAACTGTCTGATCTTCTATTAGGAGTATGTTATATTGTGCAATGTGGTGCTCAGTTAATGTTTGGTTCATTTGTTGTGGTGTTTAGTTTACTGCTTGGTTCAATTCTGCAATGCGATGTTCAATTGTTGTGGCTGCATTCTATTATTGTATACCATGTGAGGAATAAATTGAATTTGGCTGCACTTAATACGTGAGAAACATATACAAGTGCTATATTTCCTAGTTCTTAATCATGCTTGGTTTGGTTAACTGTCTGATCTTCTATTAGGAGTATGTTATATTGTGCAATGTGGTGCTCAGTTAACATTTGGTTCATGTATTATGGTGTTTAGTTAATTGCTTGGTTCAATTCTGCAATGTGATGTCCAATTGCCGTGGGTAGAATTTTGTTATTTTATACCATGTGAGGAATAAATCGAATTTGGCTGCACTTAATACATGAGAAACATATACAAGTGCTACATTTCCTAGTTCTTAATCATGCTTGGTTTGGATAAATGGGTTTTCCATGTGGCTTGAATTAATCTGATGAATCTGCAATGTGCTTATTTTTCATCAACATATTTTACTGATAGCATGCGAACCCTTACTTAACCTGATGACTAACTACCTTATATGTGTTGCAAGGAAACAATGGGAAGCACTGAGGTTTACAATCGAGGTTAGCACGTGCATGGTCTATTATCTAATAGCACATTATTGTGCAATTGCAGGAACCATTTTAATATTTAGTTTTTAACAATTTGGTCTTGCACATGTAGGTCCTGCTGCCAGAGGTTTGGACCCACTGTTCGACCCTTTTTGCATATGGGGAAATGAGTTGTCCATGAATATCAATCAAGTCAACAAACTCGGAAAAATTGTTAGGATAAAGAAATTAGCGGCAAAAAACAACAAAATCTTTGTCTGCACAATGAAGAAGACATCAGTTCACTACAAGATGGTACTAACTATTATACCTTGCCTTTTTTATTCCTTTGCCCCATTTCCAATATAGATAAGATATTTATGCACATTCTTGTTTTCAGGCCTTTCCAAAGCAGTTCATTGATGATTACCTCTCAAACCACCTCTATGGTTAGGAGGCGAGGAAATTTTTCATACAACACCCACAGTTCAATATTGAAGTGTTCCTGGAGAGGATGAAGGATGGACGGTCAATCATCCACAAGCACTGGCCTAAAGTTGCAAAGACCTTCAACATGAATGAAGGCTCAATATTCGCCTTCCGCTTCAGCAGTTTTCCAGATGAAATGCATCTATCTATGTACCGTCTATGATGCTAATTTCGAAAGGTTCTAGATGTTGCATGTGAAACTTGGTGCTAGTGCAGTTGTGTAATGGGGTAGCTGAGTGCTGAAGCTATATCATGTTGTACTCGGACGTATTTCAATTATGAAATCCTGCTTCCTTAATATGGAAATGAAATATATTATGTGCTTAATATGAATGTCAATTAGAGTAATAAATGGATTATTAATAATAGATCAATTAGCCTGCTAATTGGGTTTTCCTATTGCAAACGGTTATTGAGAAAACACCGTGGGCGATGACCTTAGGCAACGCGCACAGTTTCTAGGAATAAACCGTGTTGGATCAATGAACAATCACACACGACATTCTCTTGGAAACTGTTTGCGTTATGCCACCTTGCGCAAACGTTTTCCTTGGAGTGACTGTGTGGGATGTATATACGAATGGAAACATTTAGCGGGGACTGACTGTGTGGGATGTACTTACGACCAGAAACGATTTCGCCTGTATAATTGTATTTTTCAGCACTGCTATATGTATAACCGTATTTAGTCGCTCACCGGTCGCATACAACCTCATTTTGCCGAGCATGTGTGCCAGGAGGGCATATCCCCGACGGTTTCTGGGTCGTGTGGGAAGGAACCCCCTATCGCAGTCACTCACTAGGTGACAGTTCCGAACGCCATCGCGGAAAGGGGTTAAAAACAGTTTGTATAACACCTCGTTGTACCAGTGCATTGATTGAAACACCCTCCACTCACTACTATATGATGTTCTAACTTTTTTGTAAATCAGATGTATGTAAACACATTTTAATGTGTCTGTTCACTCATTATGGATGTAGTCTACTTTTAAATATCTAAAACATCTTATAGTAGTGAACAGTGTGAAACTGCTTCCTGCCATGGTAGAGTTGTTGATGTCATAAATGTCATAACCAAATGCATATTCACATCATTAGCCTCCCTATCATTACTAGGATATTGATTACATACTAGTCGAGATAATTCACTGGGGGCAAACAATATTACATTACTTGTTCCTTTATATAGTAAATGTAGCTATGCCATGGATGTTATTGAGGCGTTCATGTATGCATGCTGCCAACTCAACAGTTCAATTGCTTGTTTGTTTCAGGCATAGTTAAATTGCTCTTTTCAACTGCTTTATTTGTCCTCAGTTAATGAGATGCCCAAACAATGATGCCTGATGTTGGGTACTTGTATAACTATTAGTTGACATAATTAAAGGCCTTACCATTTAATTACTCTAGCGAAGTGTGCCTGAAGCTTTGAAGTCTATTAACCAACTATTACTGCATGAGGCTCACAATCTAGTTTATACTAGGCTAATGATTGCATAGTTTTGCTTGCTGTAGTAGGTTTGTATGAATTCCTCTGCTGTTCATTATGCTCCCTAAGACTTTAATTGAGCTACAGAATGGCCAACTGCTTGCTTACTTATACGCAACGTGTTGTCTAAATTGTAACATGTCTGTGTTGTGGATTTGGCCCCAACATCATGCTCCTCTGGTGAGCTAAGAGAGATTTCTGTATGTGGGCTGCACAGACTACCATTTTTATAATTTTTAAAATATCACCTGCTTATGCTTCATGACGTGTAACATTATTGTTAGTCCTGTTTTGCCATGTACAAAATAGTCTGTCTTGCTCGCTTCACTGTTGTAACTATATTTTTGCCCTAGTCATGTGTACTTACAGAAACATTTCAGGATGAAGTGACATCAACACAAAGATCTGCGAGCAGTGCGGCATGGCCTTTACCAAATGGTTATGGATTGGAATTGGAATGTGCTGATGTTCTCGAGCATCAACTAGAGGTGGCAAGACAACGTGTACATGATTCTCAACGTGCAATCAACAAGTTGAGACTGGACTTGCGGGTATTAGATGCAGGAGTCAAAAAAAATGAAACGAGACAGTGAGGTAACCACGAAGGAATTGGAAATTTTGCACACTGAAATTTGTGCTATCTGAATCCGGCCAATCCTATTTTCTGAAGAGAATATAGTTCAAAATATAAGTTCTGTTGATGTGTGTCCATGATGTATGAGCTTTATTTGCCCAGTGTATGTAATTTGCTGTTTGTGTACGTCTTATTATCACTGGTGCCAAACTATAATGCCCAGTGGGTATAATCGGCTGTAATTTCTTTATTGTATAGTGTAGGATTATTCTACGTTTCTATGCCTTAGTCTTTTTATTGTATAGTGTATGGTTTTTAGAGGCGATAGTATAGAGTAGGATAATTCTTTGAATATGCTATATCATTGAAACGGGGGCCAACACGCCCAAACATTTCCTGGACGCCATACGAACGAACAAACATGTGTAGTCAAAGCGGTCCTTAATTGGGCTGGTCAAAATAATATTTAGTGGATCCCAAATGATGTGGCCCACCGTAACAACGGCTCTTAGCAGGCCGTTAACAGGCTGAAAGCTCGATAGGGCCGTATAAATGGAAATGGCCCGTGGGCCTCTAGCAGGCCAAAATAAATGTCAATTTTGTCTCGACCCTTTTACTTTACAGGCCAGTAAGAGGCCGAAAGTGTTATGGGCCAGAGGAGGCCCAATTTGCAAACTAGGCTTTTAGCAGGCCGAAAGTCGTGTCGGGCTGAAATTTTGCCTTGCGGAACATGGGCCCCTAATGGACCCAAAATTAAGTTGCACAGTCAAGGGCCCAGTTGTTGTGCGGGCCGTTAATAGGCCGAAAGACAAAATGGGCTAGGAATTGGCCCATTTACTGAATGGGCCGAGGACAGGCCTAAATTCACAACGGGCTAGAAGTTGGCCCAACTGCAGAATGGGCCGAGAAAAGGCCGAAAGACGTTCCGGGCCGTTAACGGGCGGGAACTGGCGATGGGCTGCTAATAGGCCGAAAGAATCTCGGGTCGTAATTGGGGCCAAAGACGTAGCGGGCCGTTAACGGGCTGAAACTGACGATGGGCTGGAAATTCTCAAATCTGGAATGGGCCTTTGATGGGCCGATTCTGTGTAACTTGTATGGGCTGTGCTTGTGAATGGGCCTGACTCAAGTAGGCTGCTAAGGGGCCGGCCTGCTTATTTTGACAGGACTGGCCTTTTAACCTGAATGGGCCACTGTTGGGCCGAGACACGTGTCGACGTATCATAGGCGTGTCCCGTCCATTCGCTGGATGACAACTGTCCGAACGCCGGGCCGGCACGTGGATCTGTCGACGAATGAGAATTTTACATGTGGAAAATCCCCATTGGTCTGGGCTGTTAATGGGTTATCGGATCCAAACTAGAACCCGATAGCTTAACGGCGACCCGTTACGGTGGATGCCACATGTCGGTCACCCTTGACGAAAGCACTTCTATGACGCGCGATTTATCGTCATGGAAGTGGACACTTCCGTGATGATAATTTTGGTAATTTCATGGAACACTTCTACGACAGCATAGGTATGACTATCTTGCTTCTGTCATAAAATCGTCATGGATGTACATGCATGATAGAAAACGTGACCTACTGTGACAAACACGTATCATCACGGAATTGTATTTTTTTGTAGTGACAAACGGAAGAAGGGCAAATAAAAAGGCAAATCTTTCTGTATTTTTCTGAAGACGTTTTAGAAGTGGGGGAGAGGAAAACGAGAGGCAAATGGAAAATAATGTAATGCAAGAGATGAGATTTTATGATGGGTACTTGGTAGGCTTGATGTAGATCTCCCCGGCAACGGCGCCAGAAATTCTTCCTGCTACTTCTTGAGCTTGCGTTGGTTTTCCCCTTGAAGAGGAAAGGGTGATGCGGCAAAGTACATATAAGTATTTCCCTCATTTAATAACCAAGGTATCAATCCAGTAGGAGATACAAGCAAGTCCACAATCTATGCACCTGCACAAACAATCAAACACTTGCACCCAACGCGATAAAGGGGTTGTCAATCCCTTCAAGGTCACTTGCAAAGGTGAGATCTGATAGAGATAGATATAAAAGGTTACTAAAACGTAAAATAAAATAGAAGTAAATAAATTGCAGCAAGGTATTTTCGGTATTTTTGGTCTACAGATCTGAAAATATATAATGGAAAATAGACCCGGGGGCCATAGGTTTCACTAGAGACTTCTCTCTTGAAGGAAAATAATATGGTGGGTGGACAAATTACTGTCGAGCAATTGATAGAAAATCTCAAAGTTATGACGATATCCAAGGCAATGATTATGCATATAGGCATCACGTCCGTGTCAAGGAGACCGAAACGATTCTGTATCTACTACTATTACTCCAAAAATCGACCGCTATCCAGGAAGCATCTAGAGTATTAAGTTCAAAGGAATAGAGTAACGCCTTAAGTAAGATGACATGATGTAGAGGGATAAACTCAAGCAATATGATGAAAACCCCATCTTTTTACCCTTGATGGAAACAATACAAATACGTGCCTCGCTACCCCTACTTTGTCACTGTGTGAGGACACCGCAAGACTAAACCCAAAACTAAGCACCTCTCCCATTGCAAGAAAAACCGATCTAGTTGGCCAAACCAAACCGATAATTCGAAGAGAAATACAAAGATATCAAATTATGCATATAAGAATTCAGAGAAGATTCAAATAATATTCCTAGATAATCTGATCATAAATCCAGAATTCATCGGATCTCGACAAACACACTGCAAAAGAAGATTACATCAGATAGATCTCCAAGAACATCGAGGAGAACATGGTATTGAGGATCATAGAGAGAGAAGAAGCCATCTAGCTACTAGCTATGGACCCGTAGGTCTGAGGTAAACTACTCACGCTTCATTAGAAGGGCAATAGGGTTGACGTAGAAGCCCTCCGTGATCGAATCCCCCTTCGGCAGGGTGCCAGAAAAGGTCGCGAGATGGGATCTCACGGGTACAGAAGGTTACGGCGGCGGAAAAGTATTTTTTATGGACGTCTCTGGTCGTTTGGGAATATTTTTTAATTTATAGGCCAACGATTAGGGGTGGAGGACTCCCGTGGGGCCCACAAGCCAGGGGCGCCCCCTAGGGCGCGCCTTGGGGGCTTGTGGAGCCCTCGGGACTCTTCTGCCTTCCTCTCCAAGTCCTACGTGTGTCTTCTGGTCCAAGAAAAATCATCGCGAAAGTTTTATTCCGTTTGGACTCCATTTGATATTGCTTTTCTATAAAACTCAAAAACAAGGAAAAAAACAGAAACTGGCACTGGGCTCTAGTGTAATAAGTTTGTCCCAAAAATAATATAAAATAACATATTAATGCATATAAAATTTCCAAAATAGATAATATAATAGCATGGAACAATAAAAAATTATAGATATGTTGAAGACGTATGAGATTTAGCTCATTATATGAATGGAGAACCCAAGCCTATGAAAATGCTAAATTGTTTAAAGAAAAGGTTAAAATATGGCATGACAAAAGAATCCAAAAGCGAGAATTCAAAGTGGGTGAGTATGTTCTATTGTACAATTCTCGTTTTAGTTTTTTTTGCAGGGAAACTTCTCTCCAAGTGGGAAGGACCATATATCATTGAAGAAGTTTATCGCTTTGGAGCTATTAAGATATATATGCCGAAGGCACTAGTCCGAAGGTGGTTAATGGACAAATAATTAAGCACTATATATATCTCACGTACACCTATTAATATTGAAACTAACATTATTCAAACCATGACACCTGAGGAGTACATAAAAGAGACCTTCCAGAACACTCTAGAACCTTGAAAAAGAAGAGGTGCGTGATACGGTAAGTAAAGCGACTCGAAAAAATCCACAAAAATATTTTCTGTCAGTTTTGGAATATTAGAAAAAATTAAAAAAACACCCGATAAGGCAACGGAGATGCCCAGTAGGCACCAGGGCGCGCCTGCCCTCCTGGCGCACCCTGGTGGGTAGTGAGCCCCTCGGGAACCTTCTCAATTCCATTTTTTCTGGGTACTTGTTTCCCAAGATAAAAATTCTTTATATATACCCCCGGACGATTTGGCCACCGCATCGCAGAAATATCCTTTGTTCTTGTTTGCTGTTTTCTGTCAGATCTATCAAGCTAGGCATCATGTCTTCTCCCTCCTCCAAAAACGTAGAAGAGGATGCTTGGCTCCTTAAGATGGAACTAAGGAGAGAGGAAACAAGAGAATCCACCAAGGAGAACAAGGCCAAGGAAGTTGCAGGGAATCATGCTCAAGAAGGGAGGCAAGCCATGCTCGCGGAGGAAGCTGAGAAATAGGAAGATATCCTTTAACCCTACTATAATTATCTTACCTCCACTGAAATCGAAGCCTTAAGGGCCTTCGAAACGGTTTGCGTTCAGAATACATATCTCACTCGTGAAGTTATTTTGTTGGAAGAGCAAAACGTCGCCCTTCGGAGCATCAATCGTAGATTGGAGTACCTGCTGAGGGTAAAGTGTGATACCACCTAATCACCACCACCATCACCAAAGAAGGAGACTTGAGTACATGGGTATGGGCACTCCCCTTGGCTTGTGCCAAGCTTGGGGAAGATGCCCCGGTATCGTATCACCATCACTTTTATTATCTTCACCAGTTTTTAGTTTGATCCTTAATTATTTCCTGATTTAGTTGAATAAAATTTTAGTACAAACTATTTTTGAGTGCTAGTTTCATGATCTATCTATCCATGTGATCGAGTGAGAGTTATATAATAAAGATTAGTTTGAGTTTTTGCTTCTTTACTTTTATGTTTCAATCAAAATAAAGAAAATAATTAAAAAATCATATGCTAATCTTATGGAAAGTAATGACAATACATAAGGAAAAGTATAAGTGGTAAAAATTATTGAAAGTTGGCAAACATAGCATTGGTCAACGGTGCAATTCATGAAAGAATTATTAAGGGGAAAGAAGATTCACATGCAAATATACTATCTTGGATATCTTTTATGATTGTAAGCCCCCATTAAATATTTTATGTCAAATTGTTGACGTTGGACAAGGAAGACAATGTAATGATTTATGTTTGTTCATATCCACATAGAAGTTATATTGTCATAGATCCTCCAACATGTGGTGCTTGCCCAATATCTTTGCTAGCCAAAAATCCGCACCAAGTAGAGATACTACTTGTGCATCCAAAAACCTTAAACCCACTTTCATGTTATGAGAGTCCACTATACCTACCTATGGATTGAATAAGATCCTTCAAGTAAGTTGTCATTGGTGCATAAGGCAATAAAAAATGTTTCTAAATATGTGTCTTTTATTGTAAAGGAAAATAACTGTTGTACAAACTTGTGATGCCAAAGTAATAAAAGCGGTGGACTGCATAATAGAGGTTGCTATCATAAGGGGCAATATAACATGGCGTTCTTTTGCATTAAGAGATTGTGCATCCAAAACCAAAAAGCGCATGACAACCTCTGCTTCCCTCTGTGAAGGTCCCATCTTTTACTCTTATGTCTTTACTGTTTATGCAAGAGTCAATAGTGTTCTCCTCTATTCCATTTTATTTTTCTCTTTTGTAAGCATCACGTGGTGGGGAAATATCTAGGCACATATACCCAGTTGGATATAAGTGAGGATGAGTTAGTATTGTTGACATCACCTTTGAGGTGAATAAGTTGGGAGGCGAAATTATAAGCCCCTATCTTTCTATGTGTTTGGCTGAAACCTTTTGCTCCATATATATGGTGTGAGTGTTAGCAATCATGAAATACGAAATTATGGTTGAGTATGTGGAATTTCTAAGAAGCTCCAACATGAGACCCTTCCTGAAAATATAATGAATTGTAATTGCATTGTTTACTGAGAACATAGTTTGTTAGTTTTCAAGAAAGTTTATTCGTTATACTTTGATGTTGTGATGAATTGTTACTTGCTCATGATAAGTTTTATGATAAAGTTTAGTGTTGTTATAATAATGATCATGACGCTGCTATGTCTGTATTTTGTTTTTATTGACACCTCTCTCTCTCTCTAAACATGTGGGCATAATTATTGATATCGGTTTTCGCTTGAGGACAAGCGAGGTCTAAGCTTGGGGGAGTTGATACGTCCATTTTGCATCATGTTTTCCTACTATTATTTATAGTGTTTTCATTCAATATAACACTTTGTGGAGTAATTCTAATGCCTTTTCTCTCAAAATATGCAAGGTTCATACAAAGAGGGAGATTGCCGACAGCTGGAATTCTGGACCTGAAAAAGCTATGTCGGAGATACCTATTCTGCACATCTCCAAATGAGCTTAAATTTTACGGAGATTTATTTTGTAATATTTCAAAAATATTGGAGAAAATAAATACTAGAGGGGGCCACCCAGGTGCCCACTAGGCACCAGGGCACGCCTACCCCCTGGCGCGCCCTGGTGGGTAGTGGGCCCCCTGGCCAGCCTCTGGTGCCCATCTTCTGGTATATAAGGTCATTTTCCCTATAAAAATAAGGAGGGGACTTTCGGGACGGAGCGTCACCGCCTCGAGGCGGAACCTGGGCAGGAGCACTTTTGCCCTCCGACGGAGCGATTCCGCCGGGGATACTTCCCTCTGGGAGGGGAAATTAAAGCCGTCGTCATCACCACCAACCCTCTCACCTTAGGAGGGCCAATCTTCATCAACATCTTCAACAACACCATATCATCTCAAAACCCTAGTTCCTCTCTTGTGTTCAATCTTTGTATCAAAACCTCAGATTGGTACTTGTGGGTGAGTAGTAGTGTTGATTACATCTTATAGTTGATGCTAGTTGGTTTATTTGGTGGAATATTATATGTTCAGATCCATTATGCTATTTAATATCCCTCTCATCTTGAGTATGATATGATTTGTGAGTAGTTGCTTTTGTTCTTGAGGACATGGGACAAGACTTGTCACAAGTAATTAATCATGTGAATTTGGTATTCGTTCGATATTTTCATTATGTGTATGTTGTGATTCCCTTAGTGGTGTTATGTGAACGTCGACTACATGACACTTCACCATCTTTGGGCCTAAGGGAATGCATTGTGAGTAGTTATTAGATGACGGAACAGAAGCTTAAACCCTAGTTTATGCGCTATTCCGTAAGGGGCTGATTTGGATCCATATGTTTAATGCTATGGTTAGATTTTATCATAACTCTTATTTCATAGTCGCGGATGCTTGCGAGAGGGGTTAATCATAAGTGGGAGGCTTGTTCAAGTAAGAACAACACCCAAGCATTGGTCCACCCACATATCAATTTATCAAACTAGCGAACGCGAATCAAACAAACATGATGAAAGTGACTAGATGAAACTCCCGAGTGTCCTCAAGAACGTTTTACTTATTCTCAAAGACCGTTCCGGCCTATCCTTTAATACAAAAAGGATTGGGATACCTTGCTGCACTTTTCTTACCGTTACTATTACTTGCTCGTTACAAATTATCTTGCTATCAAACTATCTGTTACCGACAATTTCAGTGCCTGCAGAAAATACCTTGCTGAAAAATGCTTGTCATTTCCTTCTGCTCCTCCTTGGGTTCGACACTCTTACTTATTGAAATGACTATGATTGGTCCTCTATACTTGTGGGTCATCAATCACCCTCTCATTTAAGCACCAGTTGGGGAGCACTATTGTCACTCTTATGCATTGAGTGTAGCTAATGTTGAGTGTGACATGATTGGATCTTTTGTACCATGAATTACAATGTTTAGTCATTGCTTGAACTTCAGAGGTGCTCTCATTTATGTTTTGCAGTCTCAGAAAGGGCTGGCAATATACCATGTTAGCATATTATATCATGATTGTTTTGATAAATTGTTGGCATCCAAGATATCTTATTATTGCTCGCTAGTTGGTTATGTCATTGGTATGAGTAAATGTGAGACCTAAATGTTATCATGAATATGGTTATTTCATAATCTTTGCTGAAAACTTGAGCATTAGTTAAGCATATCTACAATAACAAGAACAAAAGGAGTTTGTAAAAGTTTTTCTTTATCATTTTCAGTTTGTCAACTGAATTGCTTGAGGAAAAGTGCTACTTCTTGAGCTTGCGTTAGCTTTTACCTTGAAGAGGAAGGGGTGATGCAGCAAAGTAGAGATAAATATTTCCCTCAGTTAGAGAACCAAGGTATCAATCCAGTAGGAGGCACAAGCAAGTCTCCAATCTATGCAACTACACAAACAATCAAGCACTTGCACCAACGTGATAAAGGGGTTGTCAATCCCTTCACGGTCAACTGCAATGGTGAGATCTGATAGAGATAGATATAAAAGATTACTAAAACGTAAAATAAAATAAAAGTAAATAAATTGTAGCAAGGTATTTTCAGTATTTTTGGTTTCCAGATATGAAAATATACAATGGAAAATAGACTCGGGGGCCATAGGTTTCACTAAAGACTTCTCTCTTGAAGGAAAATAATACGGTGGGTGAACAAATTACTATCGAGCAATTTATAGAAAAGCACAAAGTTATGACGATATCCAAGGCAATGATTATGCATATAGGCATCACATCCATGTCAAGTAGACCGAAATGATTCTGCATCTACTACTATTACTCCACACATCGACTGACTCCAGCCTGCATCTAGAGTATTAAATTCTAGAGAACAGAATAATGCATTAAGTAAGATGACATGATGTAGAGCGATAAACTCAAGCAATATGATCAAAACCCCATCTTTTTATCCTTGATGGCGACAGTACAATACATGCCTCACTATGCCTACTGTCACTGGGTGAGGACACTGCAAGATTGAAACCAAAACTAAGCACCTCTCCCATTGCAAGAAATACCAATCTAGTTCGCCAAACCAAACCGATAATTCAAAGAGAAATACAAAGATATCAAATCATGCATATAAGAATTCAGAGAAGATTCAAATAATATTCATAGATAATCTGATCATAAATCCACAATTCATCGGATCTCGACAAACACACCGCAAAAGAATATTACATCGGATAGAACTCCAAGAACATCGAGGAGAACATGGTATTGTCATAGAGAGAGAAGAAGCCATCTAGCTACTAGCTATGGACCCGTAGGTCTGAGGTAAACTACTCACGCTTCATCGGAAGGGCAATAGGGTTGATGTAGATGCCCTCTGTGATCGAATCCCCCTCCGGTAGATCGCCGGAAAAGGCCCCAAGATGGGATCTCACGGGAACAAAGGCTTGCGGCAGCGGAAATGTATTTTTGTGGACGCTTCTGGTGGTTTGTGAATATTTGGGAATTTATAGGCCAAAGATTAGGGTTAGAGGAGCTCCGAGGGACCCACAGGGCAGGGGGCGCGTCCCCCTAGGGCACGCCCTGCACCCTTGCCGTCGCCTCGGGACTCCTTTTACTTGGTCTCCAAGTCCTACATGTGTCTTCTGGTCCAAGAAAAATCATCGTAAAGTTTTATTCCGTTTGGACTCCGTTTGATATTCCTTGTCTGCGAAACTCAAAAACAAGGAAAAAACAGAAACTGGCACTGGGCTGTGGGTTAATAGGTTAGTCCCAAAAATAATATAAAATAGCATATTAATGCATATAAAACATCCAAAACAGATAATATAATAGCATGGAACAATCAAAAAATATAGATACGTTGGAGATGTATCAAGCATCCCCAAGCTTAATTCCTCCTCGTCCTCGAGTAGGTAAATGATAAAAACAGAATTTTTGATGTGGAATTCTACCTAACATATTTATCCATGTAATTTTCTTTATTGTGGCATGAATATTTAGATCCATAAGATTCAAAACAAAAGTTAAATATTGACATAAAAACAATAGTACTTCAAGCATACTAACAAAGCAATCATGTCTTCTCAAAATAACATGGCCAAAGAAAGTTATCCCTACAAAATCATAGAGTCAGGCTATGCTCCATCTTCATCACACAAAGTATTAAATCATGCACAACCCCGATGACAAGCCAAGTAATTGTTTCATACTTTTGATGTTTTCAAACTTTTTCAACTTTCACGCAATACGTGAGCGTGAGCCATCGATATAGCACTATAGGTGGAATAGAATATGGTGGTTGTGGAGAAGACAAAAAGAAGGAGATAGTCTCACATCAACTAGGTGTATCAATGGGCTAGGGAGATGCCCAGCAATAGATATCAATGTGAGTGAGTAGGGATTGCCATGCGTCGGATGCACTAGAGCTATACGTGTATGAAAGCTCAAAAGAAACTAAGTGGGTGTGCATCCAACTCGCTTGCTCACGAAAACCTAGGGCAATTTGAGGAAGCCCATCATTGGAGTATACAAGCCAAGTTCTATAATGAAAAATTCCCACTACTATATGAAAGTGACAATATAGGAGACTCTCTATCATGAAGATCATGGTGCTACTTTGAAGCACAAGTGTGGAAAAAGGATAGTCACATTGTCCCTTCTCTCTTCTCTCTCATTTTTTGGGCTCTTTGGCCTCTCTTTTTTCTTTTCTTTTTTTTCTCTTTTTTTTCTTTTTCGTCCAGAGTCTCATCCCGACTTGTGGGGGAATCATAGTCTCCATCATCCTTTCCTCACAGGGGACAATGCTCTAATAATGATGATCTATCATACTTTTATTTACTTACAACTCAAGAATTACAACTCGATACTTAGAACAAAATATGACTCTATATGAATGCCTCCGACGGTGTACCGGGATGTGTAATGACTCAAGAGTCACATGTATACAAAATATGAAAGGTGGCCTTGTCACAAATACGATGTCAACTACATGATCATGCAAAGCAATATGACAATGATGGAGCGTGTGTCATAATCAACGGAACGGTGGAAGTTGCATGGCAATATATCTCGGGATGGCTATGGAAATGCCATAATAGATAGGTATGGTGGCTATTTTGAGGAAGGTATATGGTGGGTTTAATGCATCGGCGGGAATTGTGCTGTACTAGAGAGGCTAGCAATGGTGGAAGTGTGAGAGTGCGTACAATCCGTGGACTCAACATTAGTCATAAAGAACTCACATACTTGTTGAAAAAGTCTATTAGCTATTGAAACAAAGTACTACAGCATGCTCCTAGGGGGATAGATTGGTAGGAAAATACCATCGCTCGTCCTCAACCGCCACTCATAAGGAAGACAATCAATAAATAAATCATGCTCCGACTTCAGCACATAACGGTTCACAATACGTGCATGCTACGGGAATCACAAACTTTAACACAAGTATTTCTACCAATCCACAATTACTCACTAGCATGACTCTAATATCACCATCTTTATATCTCAAAACAATCATAAGGAATCAAACTTCTCATAGTATTCAATGCACTTAATATGAAAGTTTTTATTATATCCCTCTTGGATGCCCATCATATTAGGACTAAATTCATAACCTAAGCAAATTACCATGCTATTTAGAGACTCTCAAAATAATATAAGTGAAGTAAGAGAGTTCAACAATTTCTATAAAATAAAACCACCACTGTGCTCTAAAAAGATATAAGTGAAGCACTAGAGCATATTACGTAGCTCAAAAGATATAAGTGAGGCACATAGAGTATTCTAATAAATTCATGATTTAAGCGTGTCCCTCTCAAAAGGTGTGCACGGCAAGGATGATTGTGGCAAACTAAGAAGCAAAGACTCATATCATACAAGACGCTTCAAGCAAAACACATATCATGTGTTGAATAAAAATATAGCCTCAAGTAAATTTACTGATGGATTGAAGACGAAAGAGGGGATGCCTCCGGGGAATCCCCAAGCTTAGGCTCTTGGTTGTCCTTGAATATAACCTTGGGGTGATTTGGGCATCCCCAAGCTTAGCCTCTTGCCACTCCTTATTCCATAGTCCATCATCTTTACCGAAAACTTGAAAACTTCACAACACAAAACTCAACAGAAAACTCATGAGATCCGTTAGTATCAGAAAATAAATCACCACTTTTGGTATTGTTGTGATCTCATTATTTATTTATATTGGTGTAATATCTACTACATTCCAACTTCTCCATGGTTCATACCCCCCGATACTACCCATAGATTCATCAAAATAAGCAAACAATACATAGAAAACAGAACCTGTCAAAAACAGAACAGTCTGTAGTAATCTGTAAACTTTGAATACTTCTGTAACTCCAAAAATTCTGAAAATGTAGGAAAACAAAGGCAATTTGTATATCAACCTTGTGTAGAAAAAACAGGATTTTATCACGCTTATGTGATTTTTAAAAGTTCTGGAAATGGGCACAAAAGTTTCTGTTTTCCAGCAAGATCAAATCAACAATATACCAAAGTATCCCAAAGGCTCTACTTGGACAAAACACTAATTAAAACACCAAAACAAAATTACTACACATGTAATAATGTGTATTTTATTCAAGAACAGAAGCAAAACAAAAAACATAAAAATAAAATTGGGTTGCCTCCCAATAAGCACTATTGTTTAACGCCCCTAGGTAGGCATAATGCAATAGATCTAGGTATTGTCATCTTTGGTATGCAACTCCTAAATTGCACACTTATAAACCCTAGGATTTTCTTTAATTTTATCGATGATCACACTCCTAGGCAAGAAATCAAGAAATTCACTCGTAGCAATTGGTTCCTTAATAATGTTGACAAAATTAGGGTGAACACCTATCATCTTAAGATCCTCGTTTCCCTTACTAGAGGTTTCACCTTTATTCTTAGGCACATAAATAAACTTGGCAGCTTTTGTAGGAGGAAAATTGGGAGTAGTTTTAACATAAGCAAAAGCGGAACCCAAGTTGGTAATAATATCTTCTAGCTTGCCAATTCTAGCAGAATCTTGATCTATCTTTCATTAACTATGGGTTCTTTTTCCTTTAAGTTCTTCAAAGTGACTCCTACTTTTGATCCATACTGGGTAATTTGATTATGAATCTTCTTATCCAAGTTTTCAATAAGCTCTACGGTAGCAATTTTATTCTCAATAAGTTCTACGGTAGCAATTTTATTTTCAATAAGCTCTATGGTAGCAATTTTATTTTCAATAAGCTCTACGGTAGCAATTTTAGTCTTTGCATCACAAGTTCTAAAGTCAAAACAGTTTCATTAACCATAAGAGCTGGTGAGCCTACCGAATCTATCATAGCATTATAAGCATCCGCGGTGTAGCTCCCCAAGAAATTCCCCCCTATAATGGTATCCAGAGCATATCTATTCCAAGGAGTAACACCCACATAAAAATTGCGAAGGAGAACGGTAGTAGATTGCTTACGAGTAGATCTATTTTGAGTAGTGCAAATTCTATACCAAGCATCTTTCAAATTTTCTCCCTCCCTTTGCTTAAAATTAAGAACCTCACTCTCGGGAGTACTAGCAATGGTGGAAAGACTAGCCATGAAAGAAAATCAAGCGATCTAGTCACACAAGCAAACAAAAAGCAAACGGAAAAACAAACGGAAAAAGGGCAAACCTTTTTGTATTTTCTCTGAAAATCGTTTTAGAAGTGGGGGAGTGGAAAATGAGAGGCAAAGGTCAAATAATGTAATGCCAGAGATGAGAGTTTATGACGGGTACTTGGTAGGCTTGATGTAGAACCTCCCCGGCAACAACGCCAGAAATTCTTCCTGCTACTTCTTGAGCTTGCGTTGGTTTTTCCCTTGAAGAGGAAAGGGTGATGCAGCAAAGTAGAGATAAGTATTTCCCTCAGTTAGAGAACCAAGGTATCAATCCAGTAGGAGGCACAGGAAAGTCTCCAATCTATGCACCTACACAAACAATCAAACACTTGCACCAACGCGATAAAGGGGTTGTCCATCCCATCACAGTCAATTGCAATGGTGAGATCTGATAGAGATAGATATAAAAGATTACTAAAACATAAAATAAAAGTAAATAAATAAATTGCAGCAAGGTATTTTTGGTTTATAGATCTGAGAATATATAATGGAAAATAGACCCGGGGGCCATAGGTTTCACTAGAGGCTTCTCTCTTAAAGGAAAATAATACGGTGGGTGAACAAATTACTATCGAGCAATTGATAGAAAAGGCGCAAAGTTATGACGATATCCAAGGCAATGATTATGCATATAGGCATCACGCCTGTGTCAAGTAGACCGAAACGATTCTGCATCTACTACTATTACTCCACACATCGACCGACTCCTGCCTGCATCTAGAGTATTAAGTTCAAGAGAACAAAGTAACGCGTTAAGTAAGATGACATGATGTAGAGGGGTAAAATCAAGCAATGTGATGAAAACCCTATCTTTTTACCCTTGATTGAAACAATACAATACGTGCCTCGCTACCCCTACTATCACTGGGTGAGGACACCACAAGATTGAACCAAAACTAAGCACCTCTCCCATTGCAAGAAATACCAATCTAGTTGGCCAAACCAAACAGATAATTTAGAGAGAAATACAAAGATATCAAATCATGCTTATAAGAATTCAGAGAAGATTCAAATAATATTCATAGATAATCTTATCATAAATCCACAATTCATCGGATCTCGACAAACACACCGCAAAAGATAGTACATCTGATAGAACTCCAAGAACATCAAGGAGAACATGGTATTGAAGATCATAGAGAGAGAAGAAGCCATCTAGCTACTAGCTATGGACCCGTAGGTCTGAGGTAAACTACTCATGCTTCTTCGGAAGGGCAATAGGGTTGATGTAGATGCTCTCCGTGATCGAACCCCCCTCCGGTAGATCACCGAAAAAGGCCAAAAGATGGGATCTCACGGGAACAGAGGCTTGCGGTGGTAGAAAAGTATTTTTGTGGATGCTTCTAGTGGTTTGGGAATATTTGGGAATTTATAGGCCAAAGATTAGGGTTAGAGGAGCTCCGAGGGACCCACAAGGTAGGGGCGCACCCCTGGGGCGCGCCCTGCACCCTTGTCGTCGCTTCGGGACTCCTTTTACTTGGTCTCCAAGTCCTACGCCTGTCTTCTGGTCCAAGAAAAATCATCATAAAGTTTTATTACGTTTGCACTCCGTTTGATATTCCTTTTCTATGAAACTCAAAAACAAGGAAAAACATAAACTGGCACTGGGCTCTAGGTTACTAGGTTAGTCCCAAAAATAATATAAAATGGCATACTAATGCATATAAAACATCCAAAATAGATAATATAATAGCATGGAACAATCAAAAATTATAGATACGTTGGAGACGTATCAAAAAGCAATGAGTTAAGCTTGGGGGAGTTGATACGTGCCAAATGTATCTACTTTTCCAAACACTTTTGCTCTTATTTTGGACTCTAATTTTGCATGATTTGAATGGAACTAACCCGGACTGACGTCATTTTTAGCAGAATTTCCATGCTGTTGTTTTTGTGCAGAAATAAAAGTTCTTAGATTGAGCTGAAAATTTACAGAGAATTATTTCAAAATATATAAAAAATATTGGGGGAAGAAATTACCAGAGGAGGGCCACCAGCGCGCCAAAAGCCCAGGGGCGCCTGTGACGCCCGGATAATTAGGCTACAGTAATCCCACGTTAACGATGCCACGTCACCACGGTTACTGTTGTTAATCTCGCGTTAGTTCAAAACTGATTCGAAATTCAAATTCAAAAATAGGCAAAACAACAAAAGTTTTCAAATATTAAAACTAAATTGTTCGGGTTGTGTCAAATAAGGCATATGTAATTATGATGGAGAAACCACATTTTTATAAAAGGTTTAAATGCACTTAAGTAACTAAAATAGTAGGTAAAACAATTAAATAAATGCGTTTTGGATTATATAAAATACTATACTATTTTGTTCAGGGATAAAACCTTTTGTGGTAGTAGTTATAACTGTAACTCTATTTTAGGTAGGGTTTCACTTTTTGTAAAACTATAAAATATAAAACAGTAAAAGAAAGATAAAGAAAAAATGAAGAAACAAAATAAATAAAAAGAGAAAAGAAAAGTAAAACAAAAATAAAGAAAAGGAAACCCCCAGCGCCATTGGGCCTTGGCCCACCAAGCCAACCCGAAGCCGGCCCGCCCCCACCACTTAACCCCCCACGCCCCGAAACCCTAACCCCACACCGCCCCACTCGCCCCCTCCCACGACACCCCCTCACTCCTCCCACTCCCCCCGATCTAGATCGGGGATCCACCCCGACGACCGCGCCCCGCGCTCCCCCTCGACACGCCGGGCCTCATCGCCGTCGTCTCCCCGCCTCGCCCCCGACACCCGCGGCGCCCCGAGGCCGACGTCGCCGCGCGGAGGCCCCCCCCCCCCCCCGTCGCTGGACTGCTTCCCTGCCGTCCTCTACGTCGTCGCCTCCTCCCCTGCGCCGGCCGTCCCCGTCCCCCTCCACAACTGCTCCCTCGAGCCTCGCCACCACCCCTCCTCTTCAACGCCGGTGAGGGCCTTGCCCTCCCCCTTCCCTTCCTCTGCTCCGTGCCGGCCGCGCCGCTCACTCCCTGCGCCGGCGTTACACGTCTCCGCCCGCGCCCGCGAGTTCGCTTGCGCTCGTTGCGCTCACCGTGGCCCTGCACCGTGGTCGCCGTGCCCGACTGCGCCCTCCGCGCGCCCCTCGCGCGTCCGGGCCGCGCCCGGCCACCGCGCGCTTGCGCACGTGCACCAACCCCCCCCCCCCCCCCCCGTCGCCCCATTGCTCCCGCACGCACCCCGTCCGGCCGGTCCGTCGCCGCACCACCGCGGGCGACCGCACCTGCCCGCGCCCTCCGTCGCCTCTGTGCGGGTGCGCGGCGCCCGCACCCGATAACGCCCGTCGCCCGAACCCACTATGGCCCTTAGGGCCTATGACAGCTGGGCCCCGCCCCCTATGACAATGACATGTGGGGCCCATGCCCAGAACGTTTTAAATAAAAAAGGAATTAAAAATAATAATAAATAAATAAAATATCAATTAATTAATTAATTCTGTTTAAATTAACTAATTAAGATTAATTAACCTAATAACTAGTTAACCTAATTAACTACTGTTAATTAGCTAAGCAGTCCCTAACAGGTGGGACCCACCTGTTAGGTTGACCAGGTCAACGGTCAACGTAGACTGCTGACATCATGCTGACATCATGCAGACGTCATAATTACCTTTTTCTAATTAAATTATTTCTGTTAATTCTAGAAAAAGATAAAAATCCTTTTTAAATTAATATAAAATGAACCGTAGCTCGGATGGAAAAACTTTGTACATGAAAGTTGCTCAGAACGACGAGACGAATCCGGATACGCAGCCCGTTCGTCTGCCACACATCCCTAGCATAGCAAACATGCAACATTTCACCTTCGGTCCATCTGTCCGAAAACGCGAAACATCGGGAATACTTTCCCGGATGTCCCCCCCTTCGCCGGTATCACCTACTACCGCGTTAGGGCACACCTAGCATCACGCTTTGTCATGTCATGCATCGTTATGTATCTGTTTGCATTGTATTCATTGTTTCTTCCCCCTCTTCTCTCAGGTAGACTACGAGACCGACGCCGCTGATGGTGCCCCGACCGACTACGCTGTTGACGACCCCTCCTTCTTGCCAGAGCAATCAGGCAAGCCCCCCCTTGATCACCAGATATCGCCTACTCTTCTCTATACTGCTTGTATTAGAAGAGTGTAGCATGTTACTGCTTTCGGTTAATCCTATTCTGCTGCATAGCCTGTCATTGTTGCTACAGTTGTTACCCTTACCTGCTATCCTACTGCTTAGTATAGGATGCTAGTGTTCCCTCAGTGGCCCTACACTCTTGTCCGTCTGCCATGCTATACTACTGGGGCGTGATCACTTCGGGAGGTGATCACGGGTATATACTATATACTTTATATACATGACACATGTGGTGACTAAAGTCGGGTCGGCTCGTTGAGTACCCGCAAGTGATTCTGATGAGGGGGCTGAAAGGACAGGTGGCTCCATCCCGGTAGAGGTGGGCCTGGGTTCCTGACGGCCCCCGACTGTTACTTTATGGCGGAGCGACAGGGCAGGTTGAGACCACCTAGGAGAGAGGTGGGCCTGGCCCTGGTCGGCGTTCGCGCATACTTAACACGCTTAACGAGATCTTGGTATTTGATTTGAGTCTGGCCATTTGGTCTATACGCACTAACCAACTACGCGGGGACAGTTATGGGCACTCGACGTCGTGGTATCAGCCGAAGCCCTTCTTGACGTCAGCGACTGAGTGGCGCGCGCCGCATTGGACCGTAAGCTCGCGCTTGTATTAAGGGGGCTAGGTCTGCTTCCGGCCACGTACGCAACATGCAGGTGTGCAATGGGCAATGGGCCCAGACCCCTGCGCGCATAGGATTTAGACCGGCGTGCTGACCTCTCTGTTGAGCCTAGGTGGGGATGCGACGTGTTGATCTTCCGCGGCCGGGCATGACCCAGAAAAGTGTGTCCGGCCAAATGGGATCGAGCGTGTTGGGTTATGTGGTGCACCCCTGCAGGGAAGTTTATCTATTCGAATAGCCGTGTCCCTCGGTAAAAGGACGACCCGGAGTTGTACCTTGACCTTATGACAACTAGAACTGGATACTTAATAAAACACACCCTTCCAAGTGCCAGATATAACCCGGTGATCGCTCTCTAACAGGGCGACGAGGAGGGGATCGCCGGGTAGGATTATGCTATGCGATGCTACTTGGTGAACTTACCATCTACTCTCTTCTACATGCTGCAAGATGGAGGTGGCCAGAAGCGTAGTCTTCTACAGGATTAGCTATCCCCCTCTTATTCTGGCATTCTGCAGTTCAGTCCACTGATATGGCCCTTTACACATATACCCATGCATATGTAGTGTAGCCCCCTTGCTTGTGAGTACTTTGGATGAGTACTCACGGTTGCTTCTCCCCTTTCTATACCTGGTTGTCGCAACCAGATGCTGGAGTCCAGGAGCTAGAGATCCCGAGGATGATTCTACGTGGAGTTCGGCTTCGAGGAGTAGTTAGGAGGTCCCAGGCAGGAGGCCTTGCCTTTTCGATCGTTGCTACTTTTGTGCTAGCCTTCTTAAGGCAATCTTGTTTAACTTATGTCTGTACTCAGATATTATTGCTTCCGCTGACTCTTGTGTTTTCGAGCTTACGTATTCGAGCCTTCGAGGCCCCTGGCTTGTAATTTAAAGCTTGTTTTATTTTAATTTGTGTCTAGAGTTGTGTTGTGATATCTTCCCGTGAGTCCTCGATCTTGATCGTACACATTTGCGTGTATGATTAGTGTACGATTGAATCGGGGGCGTCACAGCGCCCCCGGGCGCGCCCTACAGGCTTGTGGTCCCCTGGCAACCCCCGCAACCCTAACTCCAACTCCATAAGTACCTATTCGCCAAGAAAAAAGAGAGAGAAGGAATCATCATGGTTTACGATACGGAGCCGCCACCAACTCCTGTTCTTCATCGGGAGGGCTGATCTGGAGTTCGTTCTGGGCTCTGAAGAGGGGGATTCGACACCGTCATCATACTCAACCTTCCTCCATCACCAATTTCATGATGCTCACCGCCGGGAGTGAGTAATTCCTTCATAGACTTGCTGGGCGGTGATGGGTTGGATGAGATTTATCATGTAATCGAGTAAGTTTTGTTAGGACTTGATCCCTAGTATCCACTATGTTCTGAGATTGACGTTGCTATGACTTTGCTATGCTTAATACTTGTCACTAGGGCCCGAGTGCCATGATTTCAGATCTGAACCCATTTATGTTTTCATGAATATATTTGTGTTCTTGATCCGATTGACGCGCCCTGGTGGGTTGTGCCCACCTCGGGACTCCCCCCAGGTGCAACCAGGGCCCAACTTCTTCCTTCTGGCCCATAAAAAATCATCGTGAAGTTTGGAAAACACAGCAACTGGTACTTGGCACTATGTCAATAGGTTAGTACCAAAAAATGATATAAAATGACTATAAAATGATTATAAAACATCCAAGATTGATAATAAAACAGCATGGAAAAATCAAAAATTATAGATACGTTGGAGACGTATCAGCATCCCCAAGCTTAACTCCTACTCGTCCGCGAGTAGGTAAGTGATAAAAACAGAATTTTTGATGTTGAGTGTTGTTTATCAAGTCATATCATATTCTTTTCTTTATAGCATGGACATTTGGACTTTTATGTGATTCAAAGCAATAGTCTAGTTTTGACATAATAATTTAGATATTCAAGCATATCAACAAGCAACCATGTCTTTCAAAATATCAATGCTAAAACAAGTTATCCCTAGCCCATCATGCTCAAACATTGATCCATTCATGAAACACACTCGAATATTAACTGCACCCAATACTTAAGCATGATCATATTGCCTCCTAGTTGGTGCTTTTGTAAGAGAAGATGGAGACTCAAATTCAAAAATAAAAAACTGCATAAAGTAAAAGAAAGGCCCTTCGCCGAGGGAAGTAGGGATTTTTAGAGGTGCCAAAGCTCAAAGCGAAAAATTAGAGATAAAAAACATTTTGGGAGGTGTATCCATCCCACCAACGAAAACGACGTAGAGCTACGAACACTTTCCATGCTAGACATGCCATAGGCGGTTCCCAAACAGAAAATAAAGTTTATTCCTTTTTCCACCATTCTTTCACTTTCCATGGCTAGCCGTATCCACGGGTGCCTTCCATACCAACACTTTCCAAGGAATTTATTATTTGGCAACATAAAGTAAATTCATTTTTGCATTTCGGGACTGGGCATCCCTAAAACCTTTGCCTTACTCTCATGCAATGACAAGTGAATAAACACTCATCGTGAGAATAACACATCCAGCATGGAAAATATTAGCCACCCGTTACCGTTCCGCGAGCGAAACAAACACACAAAAGAGAAGTTTATTTTGAAAATTAGAGATGGCACATGCAAATTTGCTTAGAACGGCAAAAGAATACCGCTTATAGGTTGATATAGTGGACTCATGTGGCAAAACTGGTTTAATGGATTTTGGATGCACAAGTAGAGGTCATACTTAGTGCAAAATGAAGGCTAGCAAAAAGATTGAGAAGCGACCAACCAAGAAACGAATAATCTCATAAGCAAGCATTAAGCATAATTAACACCGAATAATGCACCACAAGTAGGATATAATTTTCATTGCATGATTATTGACTTTCGTTCATGCATAGGGAATCACAAACCGTAACACCAATATTCTTACTAGAGCACAATTACTCATCAATATAACTCACATATCACATCATCATATCTCAAAACTATTACTAAGAATCAAGTTTATTTTGTCCAATGATCTTCATGACATTCTTTTACTTTATCCTTCTTTGATATGTATCACTTTGGGACTAATTTTCATGTGTTGCTTTACATAAGCTCAAACAAATATAAGTGAAGATCATGAGCATAACAAATTTTCATTCTCTCAAAATAAATTAAGTGAAGCAAGAGAGAATTTATTCAAAATTTTACTAACTCTCAAATAAATCTAAGTGAAGCAAGAGAACATTTCTTCAAAAATACTAAGCACACCGTGCTCAAAAAAATATAAGTGAAGCACTGGAGCAAGTCCTAGCTCATAAAAGATTTAAGTGAAGCATAGAGAGCAATTCTAACAAGTCATGATATAATTTTGGCTCTCTCAAATAGGTGTGTCCAGCAAGGATTGATGACTTAAAACACAAAATAAAACAAGAAAAGACACATATCATACAAGACGCTCCAAGCAAAACACATATCATGTGATGAATAAAAATATAGCCTCGAGTAAAATACTGATAGTTGTTGGAAGAAAGCGGGGATGCCACTCGGGGGCATCCCCAAGCTTAGCTGGTTGCTAATTCTTGGATAAAAGCTTGGGATTCTGGGGCATCCCCAAGCTTAGGCTCTTACATCCTTCCTTCATCCATCGTAAGATAACCCAAAACTTGAAAACTTCAATCACACAAAACTCAACAAAACCTTTGTGAGATCCGTTAGTATAAGAAAGCAAACCACTACTATAAGTTCTGTATCAAACCAATTCATATTTTGTTTTTGTATTATATCTACTGTATTCCAACTTCTCTATGGCAAAAACTCATCAAAGAAAACCATAGAGCCATCAAAATAAGCACACAACACAAAGAAAACAGAATCTGTCAAAACAGAACAGTCTGTAGTAATCTGACTTTGGCGAATACTTCTGTAACTCCAAAAATTCTACCAAAATAGGAAGACCTGGGTAATTTGTATATTAATCTTCTGCAAAAATAATCAAGGCAAAATCTCTTTCTGATAAAAAATGAGAATTTTTTTCGTTTGTGCAAAGTTTCTGTCTTTTTCAGCAAGATCAAACAACTATCACCCAAGAAGATCATATAGGATTTACTTGGAACAAACACTAATTAAAAAATAAAAATCACAATCATACCAGTAGCATAATTGTGTGAACACTCAAGAACAGAAAGCAAAAGGCAAAAACATTTTATTCATTGGGTTGCCTCCCAACAAGCGCTATAGTTTTACGCCCTTAGCTAGGCGTAAGGCAAGGATCTAAGTTTTGTCATCTTTGATTCGAGATCCATAAGATGCCCTCATGATTGATTCATAAGGTGGCCTGATTTTTGTACTAGGAAAGTGTTCCATACCTTTCCTCAAGGGAAATTGGAACTTGATATTGCCTTCTTTCATATCAATCATGGCACCAATAGTGCGTAAAAACAGTCTACCAAGAATAATTGGACAAGACGGATTGCAATCAATATCAAGAACAATAAAATCTATGGGCACATAGTTTCTATTTGCAAGAATAAGAACATCATTAATTCTTCCCATGGTCTTTTTAATAGTAGAATCCGCCAAGTGCAAATTCAAGGAACATTCTTCAAGATTGGTAAGACCAGGCACATCACATAAAGATTTCAGAATTGTAGAAACACTAGCACCCAAGTCACACAAAGCAAAACATTCATAATTTTTAATCTTGACTTTGATAGTAGGTTCCCACTCATCATGCAATTTTCTAGGAATTGAAACTTCTAATTCCAACTTTTCTTCCAAAGCTTTCATCGTAGCATCAACAATATGTGTAGTTAAAGCTTTGTTTTGTTCATATGCGTGGAGTGAATTTAGCATGGATTGCAACAAAGAAATACAATAAATCAAAGAGAAACTATCATAATTAAAGTCTTTGTAATCCAAAATAGTGGGTGCATCACTAACTAAAGTTTTGACCTCTCCAAACCCTCTTTTATCAATTTTCTCAACAAGATTTTCACCCTCCAAAATATTGCGACGCCTTCTACCTAAAATTGACTCTTCTCCGGTCCCTTTTTCATCAATCTTATCTTTACTAAACAAGGAATCAATAGAAGAAACACCAATCATTTTAATATCTTAATCATTTTTGTCTTCTAATGAGATTGGTTTAGCAGGCATTTGATTTACTAAGGTAGCTTGTGCATCCGATATTTTTCCCAACAAACTTTCAGTAAAGGCATACTTAGATTGAAGATTGCAAACTTCTCTACTAATATTATCAAGTTGTTTTATGATAGCATCTAGCACAAAGGAGTGCTCTTTAAGTTCTTCAGTAAAATACTTATTATGCTCAAATTGTGTAGTCATATATTCCTTAGTACTTTTCTCAATTTCAAGCAAAATATTCGGGTAAGGAACATCATAATATTTTCTTTGAGGCATCATGACTACGCAAACAAGAACGCACACAAAAACAAATCCGGCAAGAAACGGCGAACGGAAAAGGAGAGGCGAATAAAATGGCAAATTTTTGTGAAGTGGGGGAGAGGAAAACGAGAGGCAAATGGAAAATAATGTAAATTGCGAGGAGATGAGATTTGTGATTAGGAACCTGGTTATGTTGAAGATCCTCCCCGGCAACAGCGCCAGAAATTCCTTTTGATGTCGCTTGAAGCTTCGTCGGTATTTCCCCAAAGAGGAAGGGATGATGCAGCATAGCGGCGGTAGGTATTTCCCTCAAATATGAAACCAAGGTTATCAAACTAGTAGGAGGACCAAGCAACACAACGTAAACAGCCTCTGCACACAAATAACAACACCTCGCAACCCGACGTGTTAAAGGGGTTGTTAATCCCTTTCGGGGTACGGCGCCAGAAATTGCGTGACGACGGTAGAAACTTATAATAGATTGAAATAATAGATCGCAAATAAAATAAAGTGCAGCAAAGTATTTTTATATTTTTGGTTTAATAGATCTGAATAAAAGGAGCAAATAAAATAGATCGCAAAGCAAATATATGAGAAAGAAGACCCGGGGGCCGTAGGTTTCACTAGTGGCTTCTCTCAAGAAAAATAGCAAACAGTGGGTAAACAAATTACTGTTGGGCAATTGATAGAACTTAAAATAATTATGACGATATCCAGGCAATGATCATTACACAGGCATCACGTCCAAGATTAGTAGACCGACTCCTGCCTGCATCTACTACTATTACTCCACACATCGACCGCTATCCAGCATGCGTCTAGTGTATTAAGTTCATGGAAAAACGGAGTAGTGCAATAAGAATGATGACATGATGTAGACAAGATCCGTTATCTATTGCGACAGATAGGGATCCCATCTTTTTATCCTTAGTAGCAACGATACATACGTGTCGGTTCCCTTTCTGTCACTGGGATCAAGCACTGTAAGATCGAACCCACTACCGGGCACCTCTTCCCATTGCAAGATAAATAGATCAAGTTGGCCAAACAAAACCCAAATATCGGAGAAGAAATACGAGGCTATAAGAGATCATGCATATAAGAGATCAAAGAAACTCAAATAACTTTCATGGATATAAAAAGATATAACTGATCATAAACTCGAAGTTCATCAGATCCCTACAAACACATCGCAAAAGAGTTACATCATATGGATCTCCAAGAGACCGTTGTATTGAGAATTCAGCGAGAGAGAGAAAGCCATCTAGCTACTAACTACGGACCCGAAGGTCTACAAAGAACTACTCACGCATCATCGGAGAGGCACCAATGGAACTGGTGAACCCCTCTGTGATGGTGTCTAGATTGGTCTGGTGGTTCTGGACTCTGCGGCGGTTGGATGAATATTTCATCAACGTTTCTAGGGTTCTGGTATTTTTGGGGTATTTATAGAGCAAAGAGGCGGTCCGGGGGCACGCGAGGTGGGCACAACCCACCAGGGCCTCCTGGCGCGCCCTGGTGGGTTGTCCCCTCCTCGGGACTCCCCACAGGTGCAACCAGGGCCCAACTTCTTCCTTCTGGCCCATAAAAAATCATCGTGAAGTTTCGTGGCATTTGGACTCCGTTTGATATTGATTTCCTGCGATGTAAAAAATATGGAAAAAAACAGCAACTGACACTTGGTACTATGTCAATAGGTTTGTACCAAAAAATGATATAAAATGATTATAAAACATCCAAGATTGATAATAAAACAGCATGGAACAATCAAAAATTATAGATACATTGGAGACGTATCACCGATCTTGTAGGTTATACACACCTATTACGTGTTATGATCCGCATACCCCAAGGTGACAACAATTGGGATTATTTTCGGGGATTACCGTAGTTGTAGGAGTACATGTATTCACTATGTGTTAATGCTTTGTATTGGTACTCTATTAAAAGTAGGCCTTAATATCCCTTAGTTTCCTTATGGACCCCGCTGCCACGGGAGGTTAGGACAAAAGATGTCATGCAGGTTCTTATCGCAAGCATGTATGACTATATATGGAATACATGCCTACATTACATTGATGAATTGGAGCTAGTTCTGTGTCACCTTAGGTTATGACTATTACATGATGAATGTTATCCAACATAATCACCGATCCAATGCCTACGAGATTTTCACATATTGATCTTCGCTAAGTTACTACTGTTGTTGCTACTGTCACAATTGCTACAAAACAATTGCTACTACTATTACCGTTACTGTTGCTACTATTACCACTACTATCAAACTACCATATTACTGTGCTATTGATCACTCTGCTGCAGATCTTTAGTCTCCAGGTGCGGTTGAATTGACAACTCAACTGCTAATACTTGCAAATATTCTTTGGCTCCCCTTGTGTCGAATCAATAAATTTGGGTTGAATACTATACCCTCAAAAACTGTTGCGATCCCATATACTTGTGAGTTATCAGGGGGCCATAGTTTTCTCTAGAGGCTTCTCTCTTGAAAATAGCATACGGTAGGTAAACAAATTACTGTTGGGAAATTGATAGAAAAGCAAATAATCGTGACGATATCCAAGGCAATGATCATGTATATAGGCATCATGTCCAAAACAAGTAGACCGTCTCTTGCCTACATCTACTACTATTACTCCACACATCGACCGCTATCCAGCATGCATCTAGAGTATTAAGTTCGTAAAGAACGGAGTAATGCCTTAAGCAAGATGACATGATGTTGACAAAGTAAACTCACGCATGAATAAACCCCATTTTTTATCCTTAATGGTAATGATACAAATACGTGTCATGCCCCTTTCTCTCACCCAGATTGAGCACCGCACATTGAACCCATTACAAAGCACCTCTCCCATTGCAAGAAAAATCAATCTAGTTGGTCAAACCAAATCAATAGATCGGCTAGAAATACGAAGCTATAACAATCATGCATAAAAGAGTTCAGAGAAAACTCAAATAATATTCATGGATAATCTGATCATAAACTCACAATTCGTCGGATCCCAACAAACACACTGCAAAAATTCATTACATCGGATGGAACTCCAAGAACATCGAGGAGAACATTCTATTGAAGATCAAAAAAAGATAGAGAGCCATCTAGCTACTAACTATGGACCCGTAGGTCTGTGGTACACAGGAATTATAGTCCCTGAAACTTTGGTTTAACCAACAAAAGACGGCTCCTAAAAATGTATTTATTCAAGTGAAGAAATTGGTATGGCCTTTGAAGAAATTGATGTGAAGACTTTGAAGCTTGAAGACTATGGTTTTCATAGATTCTTTCTTCTTATTTGAGTCATAGGAAAAACCGTACTGTTAAAGGGGGTCTAGGTGAAACATATTTCACATTTCCAAAGTGATGCTCAAACCTATACATACACTAGCCACTTCGAGTGAAGCCTTTGGAAACCTCTAGAACAGATGTCGAATTTGGTAGCGATAGTGATGCAATTCATATGGTCGCTGACAAATTTGGTCAGGCTCGGGAGTTAGGATTTCACCAGTGCGATCTTCCTATCGTGAGAAAATTGAGAGCCCCGGCGAAATTGAGCGTTCAATTTTTTGACTGTTGCTGCGCCGCATGCCAGCTGTCAAGTAGATCCTATCCTGACAACGGTCATGCCCGAAGGGGCATTAATGGCATTTCATGTCGGGTTGGCTACTCTACAAAGAACTTGTTGGTTGGCTACTTTACAAAGAACTTTACACTTTTCATTTGAGAGCAACCCTTACTCTGACGACTTTGAGAGAAACCCAAGTGAGAAAAAACCCAACCAGAACCGAAGTGATTGAGCATCACCGAAAAGATTGATTTGTGTGATCTGACACCTGTTACCTTTTAAGACTGTTATTCTTCCAGACAGTTAGGCGTCATATTCTGAGCACCCAAGAGTAATTGTGGTGTGCCGGTGAACAAGTTTGTGAAGGTTTTGGAAGTCTACCTTGAAGACTTACCACGAGTGATTGGGCGAGGTCTAAGTGACTGTCGGATTCGGGGTTCCGCAAACCCTTGAGAGGTTCGAACTCTAGGGTGCGTGCGAAAACTCTCCCTCCCTAGTCTGCCTACTCGACGATTCCACGGCCTAGCTCGACGAACCCAAAGAACAAGAGACACAGCAGTTTATCCTGGTTAGGGCGACCTTGCGGTGTAATACCCTACTCCAGCTTTGTGGTGGATTGCCTCGAGGGGCTGAGGATGAACTAGTACAGTGTGGGAACAGCCTCAGGAGGTGTGGTGTTCTTGAGCTCGATGAGTTGGTGAGGTGGTCAGGGTGGAATCCATCCTCCCTCTATGGCGGTGGCTAAGTCCTATTTATATTGGCCTTGGTCCTCTTCCCAAATGTAGGCGGGAAGGGATCCCACAACGGCCAGATTTGAAGGGGGACAACTAGTACAAGCTATCCTGACAAAAGTAGTCTTCTCCTGCAAAAGGCTCTGGTGGTGACGTAATTCCTACTCGTCCTCGAGTAGGTAAATGATAATATAAATAATTTATGAAGTGTGAATGCTAGCAAAGTGCAAAAGTTTGATAATGACAATTTCAATCACTTTTTCTAGCATCATAACAGAAATTCTTTCTCATAAAATTTCTCATGTTGTAGTGGCAACAAATTCACATGTTAAGGTTTAAACAATGAACTCTCTTGAAACCCAACAACCTATGTTCTTAGTCACCAAGCAATTGCAATTCAACATATTCAACGGAGTTTAAGTAAGAGCTCCACATACTCAACCATCTTATAGTTTCTATGATTGCTAACACTCACCGCATACACATGAGCAAAACGTTTCAACCGGACACATAGAAAGATAGGGGCTTATTGTTTTGCCTCCCAATGTATTCACCTCAAGGGTGATGTCCACAATAATAACTCATGCTACCCATATTCAACCAGACATATGTGCCTAGATCTTTCCTCACCACATGATGCTTGCCAAAAGATAAAAATAAAAAGGAATAGAGAGAATAACTTTGACTCTTGCATGAAAGTAAATACATAAAAGTAAAAGATAGGCCCTTTGCGGAGGGAAGTAGCGATTTGTAGAGGTGCCAGAGCTCAAAGCAAAAATTGAGAGATAAAAACAGTTTGAGAGGTATACTTTTCCCACCAACGAAAACGACTTAGATCTCCCAACACTTTCCATGCTAGATATATCATAGGCGGTTCCCAAACAGAAAATAATGTTTATTCCTTTTTCCACCATACTTTCACTTTCCATGGCTAGCCGTATCCACGGGTGCCCTCCATACCAACACTTTCCAAGGAATTTATTATTTGACAACATAAAGTAAATTCATTTTTCATTTCGGGACTGGGTATCCCTAAAACCTTTGCCTTATTCTCATGCAATGATAAGTGAATAAACACTCAACGTGAGAATAACACATCTAGCATGGAAAATATTGGCCACCCCTCACCGCCTCGCGAGCGGTACGAGCACACAAAAGAGAAATTTATTTTTGAAAAATAGAGATGGCACATACAAATTTGCTTAGAATGGCACGGAAATACCGCATATAGGTAGGTATGGTGGACTCTTGAAAATAAGATTTGGGTTTAAGGGTTTTTGGATGCACAAGTAGTATCTCTACTTGGTGCGGAATTTTTGACTAGCAAAGATGGGGGGCAAGCACCACATGTTAAAGGATCTATGACAATATGACTTCTATGTGAATATGAGCAAACATAAATCATTACGTTGTTTTCCTTGTCCAACGTCAACAATTTTGGCATATAATATTTTGATGGGGGCTCACAATCACAAAAGATTTCCAGGATAGTGTATTTGGATGTGAAATTTCTCTTCCTTGTACTAATTATTCGTGAATTGCTTGTATGACCAATATTGTGATTGTCAAGCCTCAAAAGATTTCACTTTCTAAACCCAAATGTGAAGCTACCACTAGGCATGATATGATTTCAACATCATGACATTCAATTTATTCAACAATTTACTCATAGTATATAAGTGAAGCACAAGAGTAAATGACAAACTACTCCAAAAAGATATAAGTGAAGATCATGCGAGTAGTTAAGTAAAGAGGTAGCTATTTGAGGACTCTCTCTTATTTAAAAACTTTCAGATCTAAGTAATTTATTAAAACAGCAAGCAAAAACAAAATAAAATGACATTTCAAGGATAGCACACATCATGTGAAGAAGCAAAAACTTAGGCTCAGCCGATACTAACCGATAAATGTTTAAGAAGAAAGGTGGGTGCCTACCGGGGCATACCCAAGCTTAGATGCTTGAGACTTCTTGAAATATTATCTTGGGGTGCCTTGGGCATCCCCAAGCTTGAGCTTTTGTGTCTCCTTAATTCATCTCATATCACGGTTTTCCTAAATCTCAAAAGCTTCATCCACACAAAACTCAACAAGAACTCGCGAGATAAGTTAGTATAAACTAATGCAAAAACCGTATCATTCTCTACTGTAGCAAATCACTAAAATTATTATTAAACATTGCATACTAAATGCCTCTGCATACTTAATACTCCTATCCTCAAATAGAATCATTAAACAAGCAAACATATGCAAACAATGCAAACATAACAGCAATCTGCCAAAACAGTACAGTCTGTAAAGAATGCAAGAGTATCAATACTTATTCAACTCCAAACATTATGAAATTCTACCACACTGTAGAAAATTTACCAGAGCTTAATTTGCGAAAAGTTTCAACATTTTATCACATTCTGACTTTTCTAGGGAATTTTTGCAACATCGATAAACTTTCTATTTTCAAACAGCAACATGAATACTTGCAAGATAAGCATGGCAAAGGCCATCAATGCCACTTTTATTAAAATAAAAGATGCAAAACATTATTCTAAATAACAGCATGCAAATCCGAACAAAATAAAATGACGCTCCAAGTAAAACTCATATCATTTGACGAATGAAAACATAGCTCCAAGTGAGGTTACCGATAATGTTGGAGACGAAACAGGGGATGCCTTCCGGGGCATCCCCAAGCTTAGGGTCTTCTCACTCCTTATTCTCCTCATATCGACATCTCACCCAAAACTTGAAAACTTCAATCACACAAAACTTAATGGAACTTCGTGAGATGGGTTAGTATGATAAAGACAAACCATTCACTTGGGTACTGTCAAAGACAAGATTCATAATTGTTCTCACACAATGCCTACTGTACCTCATCATTTCCACAATTTATATTGAGCAATATAAGCATAGAAACTATAAAACAAGCAAACTATGCATTGAAAACAGAATCTGTCAAAAACAGAACAGTCTGTAAAGATCTGAATATTAGTCATACTTCTGCAACTCCAAAAATTATGAAAAAAATTGGAACACGTGAGAAATTTGTATATTAAACTCCTGCAAAAAGAATAAACTCAAAAGCACTCTTCTGTTAAAAATTGGACTTGTTTTCGTGAGCGCAAAAGTTTCTGTTTTTCAGCAGGGTCAAATCAACTATCACCCAACATGATCCCAAAGGCTTTACTTGGCACTTTATTGAAACAAAAGCAATAAAACATGATTACTACAGTAGCATAATCATGTGAACATGAAAAAACAGTAGGTAAAAGTGTTGGGTTGTATCCCAACAAGTGATTTTCTTTAATGCCTTTTAGCTAGGCATGATGGGTTCAATGATGCTCGCATAAAAGATAAGAATTGAAACATAAACAGAGCATCATGAAGCATAAGTTCCTCTCTCATAAGAATTTTCAGTAGAATCATGAATATATTCATCAATATAATCATCACATAAGCAATTTTATTACTCTCCACATAAGCAATTTTATTCTCATTCTCAATAGTAGGAGTATCATACGAAACTTGAATACTAAAAATTGTTCCCACATCAAGAGAGTAATGTTCAGTAAAAGGATATTCAAAATCATGACAATAATTATCACTACTTTTTATAACATAAGTATCATCACAATAATCATCATAAGTAGGAGGCATGCAATCATCATAGCAAATTTGATCATTCAAAGTAAGGGGACTAAAAAGATCATCTTCATTAAGCATAGCCTCCCCAAGCTTGGGACAATCATTAATTGCAGAAAATAAATTCTCAAACATGTCATATTCATCAAACATAGCATCCCCAAGCTTGTGGCTTGGCATATCATAAGCATAATCACTCTCATCATTAATAGTATTAATAGCACCAACGGTATAACAATTGCTATCATCATAATTTCCCAAGTTGGTGCAAAAAATATTTCCAAGATTATAAGAAGTATCATTCTCTTCCCAATCATAATCATCACAACAAGCAATGGGCAAAACAAAATCATCATCAATAGTGCCCTCGGACATTGTGCCATAAGACATAGAAGCAATATCATCATCAAGTGCATCATCCTCCACAATTATTTTTGATTCATTTTCATGAGGCACAACAATAATAGGAGCAACACTATTTGGGAGAGATAACTTTTTACCTCTTCTCTTTCTTCTTCTTTTCTTCTTCTTCACCACACCATGTGTGGGTTTAATTAATTTCTTCAATCTTCTTGTTGAAGAGATTGATTGGATAGGAAGCTCCTCCTCGTTACCAGATTCATCATAATAAACACTAGGAGGGTATTGGGAAATATTTTCCCTTTCATTAGTACTCTCTTCATATTCCATTTGTTCTCTTGTCTTTAGGTAGTTGGCAATATAAGGATTCTCAATGCAATTTATCACACAAAACAAATAAATTTCCTCTAGATCAAAATCAAGAAATCTCTTGATATTAAATTTTGGAATATCCTTAGTTATACGTTTCATTTCTTCATACCCCAAGAGAAGACTAAGCTCTTTATGATGCTCAAGGGTAATCAAGTTATCAAAATTCTTGGACACAATTTGATCAAGAAAGAATCTGCATTGAAGATTTAAATGACCATGTTCATTGCAAAGTTCACAAGGATGACGGAAAAAATTAAATCTTTCAGCACAATCATCTAGCCTCTCTTGCAACTTTTTCGTTTCTAAATATTTATGCTTCTTACAAAATCTATCTTCCCTTTCTGGTGTGCAAAGGCACTCCCAATTCATTCCGCAAAAAGTGACATGCTTATACGAAACATTTTTGTCATGACTAGTGCAATCATCACTAGCATTTTGGATATTCGAAGAATTCATACCAACAACATTGCAATCATGCTCATCATTCAAATATTTTGTGCCAAGCATTCTATTGACTTCTTCTTCTAACAATTGAGCACAATTTTCTGAACCATCATTTTCAAGAAAGATATTGTAAAGATGATCATCCATTTTTTTGTGGTTTTCTTTTATAAACCAAACTAGTGATAAAACAAGAAACTAAAAGATTTGATTGCAAGATCTAAATATATACCTTCAAGCACTCACCTCCCAGGCAACGGCGCCAGAAAATAGCTTGATGTCTACTATGCAACTTTATTCTTGTAGACACGTGTTGGGCCTCCAAGCGTAGAGTTTTGTAGGACAGTAGCAATTTTCCCTCAAGTGGATGACCTAAGGTTTATCAATCCGTGAGAGGTGTAGGATGAAGATGGTCTCCCTCAAACGACCCTGCAATCAAATAAAAGAAATCTCTTGTGTCCCCAACACACCCAATACAATGGAAAATTGTATAGGTGCACTAGTTCGGCGAAGAGATGGTGATAAGTGTGTAATATTGATGGTAGAAATATATTTTTATAATCTGAATAAATAAAAACAGCAAGGTAGCAATTAGTAAACATGCACAAAACGGTATTGCAATGCTTAAAAATGAGGCTTAGGGTCTGTACTTTCGCTAGTGCAACCTCTCAACGATGCTAACATAGTTGGATCATATGATTATCTCTCAAAGTGCAATAAAGAATCACTCCCGAGTTCCTATTAGCGGTGAACAAAAGATAGGAATTGGTTATAGGGTACAAAACCACCTCAAAGCTATTCTTTCCGTTCGATCTATTCAAGAGTTCGTACTAAAATAACACAAAGCTATTTTTCTGTTCGATCTATCCTAGAGTTCGTACTAGAATAACACCAAAGCAAATTCATATTCATAATACACAATCCACACAAAGAACTATAAAGCGACCCTAAAGTTTCCGTCGGAGAAAGGATAATAAAAACGTTTATCAACCCCTATGCATAGATTACCCCAATATCACTGTGGGAATCCGCGAGTTGAATGCCAAGACATATATCAAGTGCATCAATATGATACCTCATTGTCACCTCAAGTATTCATACCGCAAGACATATATCATGTGTTCTATTCTCTGAATATTCAATCCGACAAGATAAAACTTCAAAGGGTAAAGACTCAATTCATCACAACAAGAGTATAGAGAGGAGAAACATCATATGATCCGACTATATTAACAAAGCCCATGATATAGATCACGAGAGAGAGATCAAACACATAGCTACTGGTACAAACCCCCAGCCCCGAGGGTGGACTACTCCTTTCTCATTGTGGTGGCCGCCGGGATGATGAAGATGGCCACAGGAGATGATTCCCCCCTTCGGCAGGGTGCCGGAACGGGTCTAGATTGGTTTTCGCTGGCTACAAAGCCTTGCGGCAGCGGAACTTCTGTTCTAGGGTAACCCCCGAAGGGTTTCGGAATATTTGGGAATTTATAGTGCAAAGAGGGGGTGCGGGAGGCCACCGAGGTGGGCATAACCCACCTAGGCGCGCCAGGGGGCCTGGCGCGCCCTGGTAGGTTGTGCCCCCCTCGGGGCAACCCTTGCTACGTCTTGAGCACTGCGTTGGATTTCCCTTGAAGAGGAAAGGGTGATGCAGCAAAGTAGCGTAAGTATTTCCCTCAAATTTTGAGAACCAAGGTATCAATCCAGTAGGAGACTACACGCAAGTCGCCTCGTACCTACACAAACAAATAAGAACCTTGCAACCAACGCGATAAAGGGGTTGTCAATCCCTTCACGGCCACTTGCAAAAGTGAGATCTAATAGAGATAATAAGATAAATATTTTTGGTATTTTTTATGATATAGATTGAAACTAAAGATTGAAAAAATAAACGGCGACAGAAATAGCACGTTGACGGAAGATTAATATGATGGAAAATAGACCCCGGGGCCATAGGTTCCACTAGTGGCTTCTCTCAAGATAGCATAAGTATTACGGTGGGTGAACAAATTACTGTCGAGCAATTGATAGAAAAGTGCATAGTTATGAGAATATCTAGGCATGATCATGTATATAGGCATCACGTCCGCGACAAGTAGACCGAAACGATTCTGCATCTACTACTATTACTCCACACATCGACCGCTATCCAGCATGCATCTAGAGTATTAAGTTCATAAGAACAGAGTAACGCATTAGGCAAGATGACATGATGTAGAGGGATAAACTCAAGCAATATGATATAAACCCCATCTTTTTATCCTCGATGGCAACAATACAATACGTGCCTTGCTGCCCCTGCTGTCACTGGGAAAGGACACCGCAAGATTGAACCCATAGCTAAGCACTTCTCCCATTGCAAGAAAGATCAATCTAGTAGGCCAAACCAAACTGATAATTCGAAGAGACTTGCAAAGATAACAAATCATACATATAAGAATTCAGAGAAAAACCAAATATTGTTCATAGATAATCTTGATCATAAACCCACAATTCATCGGATCTCGACAAACACACCGCAAAAAGAACTACATCGAAAAGATCTCCAAGAAGATCGAGGAGAACTTTGTATTGAGATCCAAAGAGAGAGAAGAAGCCATCTAGCTAAGAACTATGGACCCGAAGGTCTGTGATAAACTACTCACACATCATCGGAGAGGCTATGGTGTTGATGTAGAAGCCCTCCATGATCGATTCCCCCTCCGGCGGAGCGCCGGAAAAGGCCCCAAGATGGGATCTCACGGGTACAGAAGGTTGCGGCGGTGGAAATAGGGTTTCTTGGTGCTCTCGGATGTTTCGGGGTATATGAGTATATATAGGCGAAAGAAGTCAGTCAGGGGAGCCACAAGGGGCCCACGAGGGTGGGGGCACACCTTCCCCACTGGGCGGGCCCTCCTGCCTCGTGGCCTCCTTGTTTCTTTCTTGACGTCCACTCCAAGTCTCCTGGATTGCATTGGTTCCAAAAATCACTCTCCCGAAGGTTTCATTCCGTTTGGATTTCGTTTGATATTCCTTTTTTGCGAAACACTGAAATAGGCAAAAAAAAACAGCAGTTTGCGCTGGGCCTTTGGTTAGTAGGTTAGTCCCAAAAATAATATAAATGTGTATAACAAAGCCCATTAAACATCCATAACAGATAATATAATAGCATGGAACAATCAAAAATTATAGATACGTTGGAGACGTATCAAGCATCCCCAAGCTTAATTCCTGCTCGTCCTCGAGTAGGTAAATGATAAAAACAGAATTTTTGAGGTGGAATGCTACCTAACATAATTTTCTAAGTAATTCTCTTTGTTGTGGCATGAATGTTCAGATCCGAAAGATTCAAGATAAAAGTTTAATGTTGACATAAAAATAATAATACTTCAAGCATACTAACTAAGAAATTATGTCTTCTCGAAATAACATGGCCAAAGAAAGTTATCCCTACAAAATCATATAGTTTGGTTATGCTCTATCTTCATCGTGCAAAGTACTTAATCATGCACAACCCCGATGACAAGCCAAGCAATTGTTTCATACTTTTGATGTTCTCAAACTTTTTCAATCTTCACGCAATACATGAGCGTGAGCCATGGACATAGCACTATATGTGGAATAGAATGGTAGTTGTGGAGAAGACAAAAAGGAGAAGATAGTCTCACATCAACTAGGCGTATCAACGGGCTATGGAGATGCCCATCAATAGATATCAATGTGAGTGAGTAGGGATTGCCATGCAACGGATGCACTAGAGCTATAAGTGTATGAAAGCTCAACAAAAAAACTAAGTGGGTGTGCATCCAACTCGCTTGCTCGCGAAGACCTAGGGCATTTTGAGGAAGCCCATCATTGGAATATACAAGCCAAGATCTATAATGTAAAATTCCCACTAGTATATGAAAGTGACAACATAGGAGACTCTCTATCATGAAGATCATGGTGCTACTTTGAAGCACAAGTGTGGTAAAAGGATAGTAACAATGTCCCTTCTCTCTTTTTTCTCTCTTTTTTTTATTTGGGCCTTTTTCTCTATTTTTCGTCCAGAGTCTCATCCCGACTTGTGGGGGAATCATAGTCTCCATCATCCTTTCCTCACTTGGGACAATGCTCTAATAATGATGATCATCACACTTTTATTTACTTACAACTCAATACTTAGAACAAAATATGACTCTATGTGGATGCCTCCGGCGGTGTACCGGGATATGCAATGAATCAAGAGCGACATGTATGAAAGAATTATAAAGGTGGCTTTGCCACAAATATGATATCAACTACATGATCATGCAAAGCAATATGACAATGATGAAACATGTCATAATAAACGGAACGGTGGTAAGTTGCATGGCAATATATCTCGGAATGGCTATGGAAATGCCATAATAGGTAGGTATGGTGGCTATTTTGAGGAAGGTATATGGTGGGTATATGATACCGGCGAAAGGTGCGCGGTATTGGAGAGGCTAGCAATGGTGGAAGGGTGGGAGTGCGTATAATCCATGGACTCAACATTAGTCATAAAAAAATCACATACTTATTGCAAAAATCTATTAGTTATCGAAACAAAGTACTACGCGCATGCTCCTAGGGGGATAGATTGGTAGGAAAGGACCATCGCTCGTCCCCGACCGCCACTCATAAGGAAGACAACCAATAAATAAATCATGCTCCGACTTCATCACATAACGGTTCACCATACGTGCATGCTACGGGAATCACAAACTTTAGAACAAGTATTTCTCAAATTCAAAACTACTCAACTAGCATGACTCTAATATCACCATCTTCATATCTCAAAACAATTATCAAGTATCAAACTTCTCATAGTATTCTATGCACTTTATATGATAGTTTTTATTATACCTATCTTGGATGTTCATCATATTAGGACTAATTTTATAGCCAAAGCAAACTACCATGCTGTTCTATAGGACTCCCAAAATAATATAAGTGATGCATGAGAGATCAATAATTTCTATAAAATAAAACCACCACCGTGCTCCAAATAGATATAAGTGAAGCACTAGAGCAAAACTATCTAGCTCAAAAGATATAAGTGAAGCACATAGAGTATTCTAATAAATTCCAATTCATGTGTGTCTCTCCCAAAAGGTGTTTACAGCAAGGATGATTGTGGTAAACTAAAAAGCAAAGACTCAAATCATACAAGACGCTCCAAGCAAAACACATATCATGTGGTGAATAAAAATATAGAATCAAGTAAAGTTACCGATGGACGAAGACGAAAGAGGGGATGCCTTCCGGGGCATCCCCAAGCTTAGGCTTTTGGTTGTCCTTGAATTTTACCTTGGGGTGCCTTGGGCATCCCCAAGCTTAGGCTCTTTCCGCTCCTTATTCCATAATCCATCAAATCTTTACCCAAAACTTGAAAACTCCACAACACAAAACTCAACAGAAAATCTCATGAGCTCCGTTAGCGAAAGAAAACAAACCACCACTTCAAGGTACTGTAAAGAACTCATTATTTATTTATATTGGTGTTAAACCTACTGTATTCCAACTTCTATATGGTTCATACCCCCCGATACTAGCCATAGATTCATCAAAATAAGCAAACAACACACGAAAAACAGAATCTATCAAAAACAGAACAGTTTGTAGTAATCTGTATCAAACGTATACTTCTGGAACTCCAGAAATTCTGAAATAAATTGGTGTACGTGAGGAATTTATCTATCAATCATCTGCAAAAAGGATCAACCTAAAAGCACTCTCCAGTAAAAAATGGCAGCTAATCTCGTGAGCGTTAAAGTTTCTGTATTTTACAGCAAGATCATAAAGACTTCACCCAAGTCTTCCGAAGGGTTCTACTTGGCACAAACACTAATTAAAACATAAAACCACATCTAAAAAGAAGCTAGATGAATTATTTATTACTAAACAGAACCAAAAAGCAAGAAACAAAAATAAAATTGGGTTGCCTCCCAACAAGCGCTATCGTTTAACGCCCCTAGCTAGGCATAAAGGCAAGGATAGATCTAGGTATTATCATCTTTGGTATGCAATCCGTAAGTGGCTCTCATAATAGATTCATAAGGTAATTTAATTTTATTTCTATGAAAGTGTTCCATGTCTTTCCTTAACGGAAATTGGAATCTAATATTTCCTTCTTTCATATCAATAATTGCCCCAATCGTTCTAAGGAAAGGTCTACCAAGAATAATAGGACATGTAGGATTGCAATCTATGTCAAGAACAATGAAATCTACGAGCACATAATTACTATTTGCAACAATAATAACATCATTAATCCTTCCCATAGGTTTCTTAATGGTGGAATCCGCAAGGTGCAAGTTTAAAGAGCAATCATCAAATTCACGAAAACCTAACACATCACACAAAGTTTTTGGAATCGTGGAAACACTAGCACCCAAATCACACAAAGCATAGCATTCATGATATTTAATTTTAATTTTAGTAGTAGGTTCCCACTCATCATAAAGTTTTCTAGGGATAGAAACTTCTAATTCAAGCTTTTCTTCATAGGATTGCATTAAAGCATCAATTATATGTTTAGTAAAAGCTTTATTTTGACTATAAGCATGAGGAGAATTTAAAACGGATTGTAACAAGGAAATACATTCTATCAAAGAACAATTATCATAATTAAATTCCTTGAAATCCAAAATAGTGGGTTCATTGCTACCTAAAGTTTTGACCTCTTCAATCCCACTTTTACCAATTTTTGCATCAAGATCTAATAACTCCGAATCATTGGGACGCCTTTTAACTAAAGTTGACTCATCTCCAGTCCCATCATTATCAAGATTCATATTGCAAAACAAAGATTTAATAGGAGACACATCAATCATATTTAGATCTTCATCCCTATTATCATGAAAACTAGAAGAACACGCTTTTACAAAGCAATCTTTCTTAGCACGCATCCTAGCGGTTCTTTCCTTGCACTCATCTATAGAAATTCTCATAGATTTGAGAGACTCATTGATATCATGATTAGGTGGAATAGATCTAATTCAAAGAATCAACATCAAGAGAAATTCTATCCACGTTCCTAGCCAACTCATCAATCTTAGGCAATTTTTCTTCAAGCAAAGCATTGAAATTCTTTTGAGAAATCATAAATTCTTTAACACTAGTCTCAAAATCAGAGGGCATCTTATTAAAATTTCCATAAGAGTTGTTGTAGGAATTACCATAATTATTAGAGGAATTACTAGGAAACAGCCAAGGATTAAAGTTTCCTCTATAAGCGTTGTTACCAAAATTGATCTTACCAACAAAATTCACATCCATAGATTCATTATTATTCTCAATCAAAGCTGACAAAGGCATATCATTAGGATCAGAAGAAGCACTCTTATTAGCAAACAATTCATAAGTTCATCCATCTTTCCACTCAAAACATTAATCTCTTCTATCGCATGAACCTTTTTACTAGTAGATGTTTCGGTGTGCCATATAGAGTAATTAACCATAATATTATCTAGGAGTTTAGTAGCTTCTCCTAAAGTGATTTCCATAAAAGTGCCTCCCGCGGCCGAATCTAAAAGATTTCTAGAAGCAAAATTCAATCCGGCATAAAAAATTTGTATGATCATCCATAAATTTAATCCATGTGTAGGGCAATTACGTATCATTAATTTCATCCTCTCCCAAGATTGTGCAACATGCTCATGATCAAGTTGCTTAAAATTCATAATATCGTTTCTAAGAGAGATAATCTTAGCAGGAGGAAAATACTTAGAGATAAAAGCATCTTTGCACCTATTCCATGAATCAATACTATTTTTAGGCAAAGACGAAAACCAAGTTTTAGCACGATCTCTAAGCGAAAACGGAAATAGCTTCAATTTAACAATATCATTATCCACATCTTTCTTCTTTTGCATATCACACAAATCAACAAAGTTGTTTAGATGTGTGGCGGCATCTTCACTAGGAAGGCCAGAGAATTGATCTTTCATGACAAGATTCACCAAGGCAGCATTAATTTCACAAGATTCAGCATCGGTAATAGGAGCAATCAGAGTGCCAAGATTGTTGTTGGTATTGGAAAAATCACACAATTTAGTATTATCTTGAGCCATCGTGACAAACAATCCAACACACAAGCACACAAGAAGCAAGCAAAAAAACGAACGGAAAAAGAGGGCGAATAAAACGGCAAGGGTGAAGTGGGGGAGAGGAAAACGGGAGGCAAATGGCAAATAATGTAATGCGGGGGATAAGAGTTTGTGATGGGTACTTGGTATGTCTGACTTGACTTAACTTGGCGTAGATCTCCCCGGCAATGGCGCCAGAAATCCTTCTTGCTACCTCTTGAGCACTGCGTTGGTTTTCCCTTGAAGAGGAAAGGGTGGTGTAGCAAAGTAGCGTAAGTATTTCCCTCCGTTTTTGAGAAGCAAGCTATCAATCCAGTACGAGCCTACACGCAAGTTGCCTCGTACCTACACAAACAAATAAGAACCTTGCAACCAACGCGATAAAGGGGTTGTCAATCCCTTCACGGCCACTTGCAAAAGTGAGATCTGATAGAGATAATAAGATAAATATTTTTGGTATATTTTATGATATAGATTGAAAGTAAAGATTGCAAAAATAAACGGCGATAGAAATAGCACGTTGACGGAAGATTAATATGATGGAAAATAGACCCGGGGGCCATAGGTTTCACTAGTGGCTTCTCTCAAGATAGCATAAGTATTACGGTCGGTGAACAAATTACTGTCGAGCAATTGATAGAAAAGTGCATAGTTATGAGAATATATAGGCATCACGTCCGCGACAAGTAGACCGAAAGGATTCTGCATCTACTACTATTACTCCACACATCGACCGCTATCCAGCATGCATCTAGAGTATTAAGTTCATAAGAACAGAGTAACGCATTAGGAAAGATGACATGATGTAGAGGGATAAACTCAAGCAATATGATATAAACCCCATCTTTTTATCCTCGATGGCAACAATACAATACGTGCCTTGCTGCCCCTGTTGTCACTGGGAAAGGACATCGCAAGATTGAACCCAAAGCTAAGCACTTCTCCCGTTGCAAGAAAGATCAATCTAGTTGGCCAAACCAAACTGATAATTCGAAGAGACTTGCAAAGATAACAAATCATACATATAAGAATTCAGAGAAAAACCAAATATTGTTCATAGATAATCTTGATCATAAACCCACAATTCATCAGATCTCGACAAACACACCACAAAAAGAATTACATCGAATAGATCTCCAAGAAGATCGAGGAGAACTTTGTATTGAGATCCAAAGAGAGAGAAGAAGCCATCTAGCTAACTATGGACCCGAAGGTCTGTGATAAACTACTCACACATCATCGGAGAGGCTATGGTGTTGATGTAGAAGCCCTCCGTGGTCGATTCCCCCTCCGGTGGAGCGCCGGAAAAGGTCCCAAGATGGGATCTCACGGGTACAGAAGGTTGCGGCGGTGGAAATAGGTTTTCGTGGTGCTCTTGGATGTTTTCGGGGTATATGGGTATATATAGGCGAAAGAAGTCGGTTAGGGAAGCCAAAAAGGGGCCCACGAGGGTGGGGGCGCGCCTACCCCCCTGGGCGCGCCCTCCTGCCTCATGGCCTCCTCATTTCTTTCTTGACATCCACTCCAAGTCTCCTGGATTGCGTTTGTTCCAAAAATCACTCTCCCGAAGGTTTCATTCTGTTTGGATTCCGTTTGATATTCCTTTTGTGCGAAACACTGAAATAGGCAAAAAACAGCTGTTTGCACTAGGCCTTTGGTTAGTAGGTTAGTCCAAAAATAATATAAAGTGTATAATAAAGCCCATTAAACATCCAAAACAGATAATATAATAGCATGGAACAATAAAAAAAATATAGATACGTTGGAGACGTATCACCCCCCAGGTGCAGCTCTAGCCCATTGGGTTCCTTCTGGTCCATAAAAAATCTCCGTGGAGTTTCATTGCGTTTGGACTCCGTTTGGTATTGATTTCCTGCGATGTAAAAACAAGCAAAAACAGCAACTGGCACCGGGACAATAGGTTAGTCCCAAAAAATGATATAAAGTTGCTATAAAATGGTTGTAAAACATCCAAGAATGATAAAATAACAGCATGAATACTTCATAAATTATAGATACGTTGGAGACGTATCATGACGTTGCGTTGGGCTCCACGATGACCTCTATCCTGTCGTCCTGGCGGTCCTTGGTCTTGTTGCACCGATAGGGAAACCTTTGCTTGATTCCTCGGGACTCCGCGCTTGCCTCCTTAGCACAAAAGGGGAAACTGGTACACTATGCCTGCTGGCGCCTGCCTGGCCTTGGCCGTCATGGCTCACGTCACATGAACCTCGCGAGGTGCGCCTTGCATAGATATCTCCGCTCCTCGGGAGCCAGCCTAGCGAGGATGCCCCCCAGGGAGGTCTTGCTGTCGTTCGCCTCACGAGGCTTGGCCCCTCGCGAGGGTCTTGAGTTGTTGTTACTAAAGCTGGGCCGTACCAGGCCGTTGTCTGAGCCACACCGTGGGCCGCAGGCAGGCAGGTCTGGGTACCCCCGTTCCCAGGACGCCGACAGTAGCCCCCGGGCCCAAGGCGCGCTCAAACTCAGCTTCGAGGCGAAGCCAAGGGGCAAGTGCGCAGCGCCGCGGGCCCCAACTGCATGTAGCCTTGGTTGACGCGTGGCGACCGATGGGACGTGGGCGTCCCCACTTCCCCATGCTGCCCCGAAAACCGTCCCTGCCGGACAAAAAGGCTAGCGCCCGCAATAAGGCGTTCATTGCCCTTCCTTCGTCTTGCTCCAAATCCCCTTCTCCTTCACACCCAAGGGCTTCTAGATCCATCAAAGCTTTCCTCTTAGCCCACAGTCGATGGCCACCGACAAGGCGAAGGCCGCGCGCTCGCCCTCCTGGTTCGAGCCTGGTTTGAGCGCTCCTACTGTCACGGGGAAGAACTTTGATGCCGTGCTTCTGGTGACGATGGGCAGCAGCAATGAGGGGGGGGAGACTGCGCTCCGGGCTGGCTCCGCTAAGTCAGATACTTCGGGCGGTACCTTTTATCCCTTCTTCTTGCACAGCGTCTTTGCGGGGCTGGTCCCCCTTTCTCCGGCTTCTTCTATGCCGTCCTTCGCTATTACAATCTCCATGACCTTCATCTTCATCCCAACTCCGGCCTCCTCCTGTCAGTGTTTGCCTTTTACTGCGAGGCATTAGTGGGGGTGATGCCGTCTGTAGCGTTGCTCCGCCATTTCTTCTACCTCCGGGTCAAGGAGGGCCAGTGTTTGGGGTGTGCCAACTTCGTGGCAGCCCACGGCACCAACGCGATCTCGCGAGCAGGGGAGAAGGTGGAGGACTTCAGGAACAAGCGGATCTTCATGGATGCCAGGCGCTCTTACCCTCGGCTGGCACTGCCGACTGCGATGCCGACGCCTCATGATGGGTGGTCTCATGAGAAGCTCAACGATCCCCGGGTGGAGCAGTTGATGGAGAAGATGGTGGCCGACCTGAAGCCGAACGACCCGAAGACGGAGAAGCTGACAGGGGCCATGATTGTCAAGGAGTTCCTGACACAGCGCCTGGCTTCGTTCCAGGCGCGCTCACGCCCCTGTGGAAGCTCATGGACGAGGGAGGCGACCTCCAGCTGCGCTCGGATGAATTTCCCGAGGAGGAGCTGAACAAGGTCCTGCGCCTCCTGGTCGGGAAAGACCAAGGTTGCCCGCCAGATACTCATTTTCCGTTGTACCGCCGCCCGGATGGGGAAAAGATCGCCGCCGCCATGCCTGTCTTCAATGAGCACGGGCTCGTACCACTGGCGCCTACCGGGCCCCCGGGCTCCCCGATGACGTTGTCTTCCAGCGAGTCTGACCAGTCGGAGAGGTCGGACTTGGAGGAGACCCTGGAGGGGGCAGGGGAGACTTCTCCTCTGCGCCAGACCGATCCCCTCCGCACCCTTCCTGACGACGACGACACCGGCGAGCATCCGGTGAGGGAGTCGCCACGCTCCACCGGGCTCACCATGAGATCCAAGGGCACCCCTCCAAAGACGCCGAAGGTAGGTGTCCCAACGAAGAGCAGGTCTGCGCTGATCCCCCGAGGCGATGCCTCCGCTTCGTCACCGGCCGACGCTGTTGCAGACCCGGGCGCCGTGCCCTCGCCTGCCCTTGGGGCTCGCGTGCCAGTGCGCCAGGCCATGAAGCCCGCGGGCCTGGTGCTTCAGAAGAGGGTGAGGGATTACGCCGCCGTGGACCAGTAAGTGCTCTGCCTTGATCTTTGGCTCCTGCCCTTGTCGTAGTATCTTGATGCCTTCCTCTTGTATGGTTAGGCCAATTCCGGTGATGAAGAAGAAGAAGGAGACGGTCGTGATCCCCAAGACCCAGCAGCTTGCCGCGGCCGCGCCACCCCCGGCACAAAAGGCTGGTGATGACACTCGCGCTTCTGCGGTTGGGTCCTCCTCGCGAGGCTCGGGGGTCCGGCCTCAGGAGAGGGCAACCTCTGTAGCCAAGCCGGCTCTGGAGGCGCTCGCCCTCAGCTCACCTGCTGAAGCTCCGAAGGCTCCGGAGCCCCCTACCCCCTCTGCTGCTGCTGATATGCCGATCTTGGCGCTGGCGCTGCCCCTTCTTCCTTCCGTCACGTCGTCGGGCCGTGATCTTCCAACTTTGCCAGATGCTCTGGAGGAGGCTCTCTTCGTACTGACCCAGCTTCGCGACGACCTTCAAGGCGCCGACCATCGCCTGGCGTCGGGGCGCCTAGAGTTGATCTTGGGATGGCTGCAGTCCAACGCGTTCGTCAGGGCGGCATGAAGCCAGGCCATTGCAGCCTCCAAGGATGGTGAACGGGCTGCCGGCCTGGCCACGGCCACCTGTGACGTGGTGCTGAAGGACGCCGAGGTTGCTGAGGAGCGCTGTCGGGTGGCCGAGGCCGAGCTGGAGACCCTGCGCAACGAGCGGGCCGCCGAGGCTCGTCAGCGCGAGGCACAGGAGGAGAAGCTGAAGGCTCGGGAGGATGCGGTCGCCGGTCGTGACACCGAGCTGGAGCAGTCGGTGCGGGAGCAGGCCGCGGAGCGCGGCCGCCTGGAGAAGCTGAAGGAGGAAGTGGAAGCGGAGAAGGCCCGGCTGGAGGCCAAGGCGAAGGTTCTCGCCAAAGAGCGTGCCGCCTTCAATTCTCTTGAGCTAAGGTCCCGCAAGGCACTGCGGGAACTCTACGGGAGGGGGTTGAAGAAGCCATTGGTGACTGCTGACGAAGGCCCCGCCGAGCTGCTCCCCCAGCTCATCACGGCGCTCGAGGGCGTTGTCGATGGAGTCCGACCCATGGTGGAAGGGGAAGCCCGCGCGCTTTCCTCCTCGGCTATGACGCGCGTCTTCGGCCACCTCCATCTTCGCGACCCCAACACCGACCTCGGAGCCCTGCTTGAGCCTGTGGACGAGGAGCACTGCATTGCCGCCGCCGAAGCCGTGAAGGACCAGGTGGAGGCCCTACTGCAGAAGTTCCTCGCCATCGATCCCGCGCCCCCGGCCGATGGCGCTGCCGACCCTGCGGCCACGGGCGACGGCACGGGCGACGGCGACGTTGTTGACGACAGGGCACTTCTTGCGGGCGATGGCGACGCCCAAGGCTGAAGGAGAAGCTTGGCGGTGGCGCTCCCTCCATTTTATTTCCTGCAACGTGCATCATGCCTCGTGGAGGTGTAAGAACTTGTGTTTGGTACTTTAAGGAACAATATGTTTCGTAATAATTTGCTTAGGGTTTTGCGATTTCCTTCCCGTTTGCTTTAATGTTCTGCGTCGGCAGGGCCCAGCCCAGCGCATACCTCAGCCGCCGCTGGCTTGTCCAGATCGCCAGGACGAGGCCAAGGGGTGAGGGGCTACGTGACCAGTTAAGCTCCTGAGTCGCGATTCTCAGGAGTCCCCCTTGACATACAAACAGCCCTCAGGGAGGAGATGCGAGAATAGGTCTTGGTGTTCTGTGTCGGCAGGGCCCGGCCCCGCACATACCTCAGCCGCCGTTGGCTCGTCCAGATCGCCAGGACGAGGCCAAGGGGTGAGGGGCTACGTGACCAGTTAGGCTCCTGAGTCGCGATGCTCAGGGGTCCCCCTTGACATACGAATAGCCCTCAGGGAGGAGATGCGAGAATAGGTCTTGGCGTTCTGCGTCGGCAGGGCCCGGCCCCGCGCATACCTCAGCCGCCGCTGGCTCGTCCGGATCGCCAGGACGAGGCCAAGGGGTGAGGGGCTACGTGACTAGTTAGGCTCCTGAGTCGCGATGCTCAGGAGTCACCCTTGACGTACGAACAAACCTCCATACCTTTCCTCACCGAGGTCCCGCTCGGGAGGGGCGTGTGACGACCAGGTCCGAGGGACCTGGCAAGGCGGGGTACACTAGGCGTGACCTGAGCGTAGCCCCCGTGCCCAGCCCCCTCGCGTGACTCACCCGAGGGGAAAATGTTGCGATGAGGCTAGACACTCAGCCTGGTGGGTCCCTGAGGTTAATGCGGCCATGGGGCCGCCCTCAGTTGTTTATCACCAGCGCGGAGCATGGCGCTTCCACACTTGCACGGGCATAGCCACTCTTCGACTGTGTCGACTGCCAGCGCGGAGCATAGTGCTTCCATAGGTGCGTGGGTGGGGGCTCCCTCTCAGTGGAGCCCCCGGGGCGTGTACAGCCCCGCCCTGACATGTGGCTTGCACGGCAGGGCTGGAGGAGGTGTGTCTGGGCACTCGTGAGCCAGCACGGGACTCACGAGGCCCTACCTCAAGGCGGGTTGCGCCTGGATTTGGTTCTTGACACTCGTGGTGGCCCTACGAGATGGTTAGACAACCTGCACCGAATGAATCTCCTGGGGTTATCACATGAGAAGGCCGAAGACCAACGACCCCAGGAGGTGACGTGAACGGGGCTGGCCCGCCAGACAGAGCTCAGTCATTGGGTTTATCGATGCTGCAGGTATAGACCCGAGCACAGACGCCGTGCCCAGTCTTCTCATGCGATAGTCCTGAAGAAAGACAGCCGGCGTGCGGCTCCCGTGCTGACGAGGCACCGGGTCGCGTGCCCTAGCTCATCCGCCCCAGATTAGCTCATGCGAGAACAAGGCACCAAGGACCATGCGAGGTGACGTGCACGGGAGCTGGGCCGCGAGCCAGAGCTCAGCCTCTTGGGTTTGGCGATGCTGCAGGGATGGACCCGAGCACAGATGCCGTGCCAGTCCTTAATCATGAGGCAGTTGTCGGTGTCAAAACCGGCGGATCTCGGGTAGGGGGTCCCGAACTGTGCGTCTAAGGATGATGGTAACAGGAGACAGGGACACAATGTTTACCCAGGTTCGGGCCCTCTCTATGGAGGTAATACCCTACTTCCTACTTGATTGATCTTGATGAATATGAGTATTACAAGAGTTGATCTACCACGAGATCGTAATGGCTAAAACCCTAGAAGTCTAGCCTGTATGACAATGGTTGTGTCTCTCCCCCCTCCGGACTAAGTCCTCCGGTTTATATAGACACCGGGAGGATCTAGGGTTACAGAAGGTCGGTTACAGAGAAAGGAATCTACATCTTTGATCACCAAGCTTGCCTTCCATGCCAAGGAGAGTCCCATCCGGACACGGGTACAGTCTTCGTGTATTCGCAGCCCATCAGTCCGGCCCATGGCTAACAGGCCGGACGGCCGAGTACCCCTTAGTCTAGGACTCCCTCAGTAGCCCCTAAACCAGGCTTCAATGATGTGGTGTCCAGCGCGCAGATTTTCTTCGGCATTGCAAGGCGGGTTCTCCTTCCCGAGTACTCCAAGATAGTCTTCGGATGCAACGAACATGTCCGGATCTGCAACACGGGTACCACACACACACACACACACACACACAGGCATAGAGAGTATAATATTTCACGAGTCCCATCCGCTGACAACTTTTTGCGACATGACATCACGTCCGGTCATAATTTCAAACCGTTTTTCGTCTGTCGCTCCACTTTTCGAGACGCAGTTTCCATTGGCACGTCTTGTCGAAGCAGAGATCGTGTCCCCTTATTGCGGGATTCTCATCAATACGGGCGTGAGTAACCCAACCTTGCCATTTACACATCCCTTGGGAACAGGCGAGTTTTAAGGCGAGTGGGGAGGCGTTTGATATTCACTGCCTTTATAAGGAGATAAGGATTCCCTTTCTTCACCCACGCCTTCTCTTCTTCTCTGCCCTTCCATTCTCGAGCTCCAGCGCCCAAGTTCCCATCTTCTCCACCTCAAGGAAGCACTCAATTACGTCTGGATCCGGAGGCCAAGGCAAGTGGATGGTCTCCTCCGTCAAGGAGAAGGACATTACCCAGCTGTCGGAGTAAATGGCCACGGGTAGCCTAACCGACTGCCCCTGGCTCTTCCAAAAAATTATCAGGCCTTTGGGCCTTCAAGCATTTCAAGCATTGGGCCGCCTTCCCCGGTCGGCTATTTCTAAAGCCGACTCCCAGAAGGCGACCCAGCCTCAGCAACCTCCCCCCAAGATAACCACGGGATGGCCGACTCTAGGAAGCCGGCCATAGAGGATGCCGACTCCCCAGAGCTGGCCATGAAGAACGCCGACTCCCCAGAGTCAGCCACGAAGAGCGCCGACTCCAAGGAGCCGGCCAAGACCGCAACCACCAAAACTACACCCACATAACGGTGACGAGACGGGGTATGGCCACAGTGCGGCCCACTACCCCCGAAGCTGTGACACCCAAAATTTTATTTGGATTTTTCAAAAAAAATTATTGGACTTGAGGGAGGTAATTTAAATTTTTCTTCAAAAGAACCCTCCCTTTCAAAATATCTTTTATGGCAAAAAAAATTTATTTGGATTCACCCAAGACTTGTTTTTTGGTCTTGAAGGTTCTTGTTTTTTTTATTTGGACTCAAGACAAAATGCTTTTCATTTGGGGAAGGTGACTTTTGAAAATCTCTTTGAAAATGCACTATGGCTTTTGGAATAATCCTTTACCACTTTTAACAATTCCCTCTTGCCATGGCCTTAGTGCAAATCCACTCTCCTAACCCTCCCCTCATCTTTGGATCATGTTTTGCATCAAATCCAGCAAGTTGAACCTCCCCCTATGATTATTTTTCCATTTAAAACTTATCAAATAAATTTCTGCCTTCTATTCTAGCCCTTGGAGATTTACAAAGGAGCTACCATCTCTGCTTTGATTTTTGCCCCCAAACCAATTCCCCTTCCTAGTCCTTTGAACCCTCAACCAAGATCCAGGAAGATCCACTGGTCTTCAGTTCAAATTTTTCAAACTATACTTGCTGCAAGTTTGGACCAGATTTGTCAAATTTGGTGAAATTCATTCAAATCTTTCTCCAAAAATTCCAAGTAAAATCAGGCAGCCTCTGGGTGCATTGAGTGGTCACCTCACCAAGTCCCAGCCCCAGGAAAATTTTTCTCATTGCCAAATCATTCTGTCGAACACCTGTAGTGCATTGTCAAAATCAGGTTCAGAAAAGTTCAGAGAACATTTCAGTGCTACTGTCGTTTTCTTCAGAACTTGTTGTCGATCTCGACAGTGCCCCGATGTCGCCTTGCTCCCCGTCCCCTCCCCCTTGTCCCTGCACCGCACGAACGCCTGGAGCCTTGCGGACGTCGGCGACGAGCAGGAAGAGGTGCGCCGCCCCGTGACCGACGCCAGCGGCGGCTTTGCGGCCGCCAGAGGGAGGCGCAGCACAGACGGCGCCGCCCAAGCCACCGGAGCTCGCCGCGTGGCCTTCCACTCCCCAGAACACGCTGCCACTCTCGTCGTGAACCGCAGGGCGCGGAGCGCACTCTCTGCCGCCGTCGTGCCCGTGCGGCCACCCCACCGTGGACCGGCGCCATTACGCCAAGACCAACCGAGATTTGCGGGGGAACGGCACCAGTGCACCTCACTGATGCTGCCTGGCCACCTAAACCACCTGCTCATCCACGACATCGCCGTAATTGCTCGCCGGAGATTCTCCGTTCACGGCCACCCCCTCGATCCACCTATAAATAGAGGCCCCAAGCTTCAACTCGAACCCACACCATCCCTGCACTCCACCTAGAGCACGCCTAGCCACTGGAAGAGCCCCGAGGAGGTCTCCTTCCTCAACTCCGGCCGCCGCGACCCGCCACGGGATCCAGCTCGATTCGCTCCCGTGCGTGCACCTCTGCCTCCCATTCTTGCCAGTAGCTTCCCTATGCATCCACTCTTCTGACCCGCGCTTTAATTCGAGGTTTGCAGCTCACCACCGGAGTTCCCCACCATCACCCGAACCACCGTCTGCCGGAGAAAGTGTCGCCGTCGACGTGGTGCTCTCCGACGGTCGAGTCCACCACCCACCGACGTGGAAGGACACGCTGAAGCTCTTGGTACCCTCCGATCCTCCTGACTCACCGTGGTTCGACGCCGGCGTCCACCGCAGTCTTCGGGCGCCGGCGAGCTTTTTTAAACCTGACATGTGGACCCCCCATGTCAGCCTCTGTGCTATTCTCCCTCGAACCGTTTTCTGTTGGCGCCTTCGGGCAAAATACGTTTTCTCTCTTTAGCTAGTGCTTTTCTTTCCGAAGCGTTTTCTGGTTTCTCAGTTTAAACCCTGGGACTTTTCTGTTTCATTACAGATGAGTCCCTGGACAGAAACCTTTATAACTTTTTAATAAAAAGGGATTTTTGAGTGATTCTTTTTCTGACAGTCTTAAAATTTTGTCTAGTTTTTTATGGGATTTATTTGGAAAAAATTTGGAGAAGTTTCTGTGCACGCGTTGGTTTTCACGTTAGTACCCGTTTTCGTTATGCCGTAGGTTCCGGAAGAGGTGACGGAGCCGCGAACTTCGCCGAGCTAGACTCCGACTTCTCCTAACCAGGCAAGCATGTTTGAACCTTTGATATGATAGGTGTTTTGCATGTTTGCGTGAAAGTTTGTGCGTGACATATGAGTGTCGGTGAGTACCTCGTTGCTTGTGAGGCAACTACCCGCATGTTCCTAAGTTGCGATGATCTCTGATGAGAGATGGCCTAACCATGTGGTGACATGAAGAGCAGCAAGGTGGTACTGTTGTAGCATACCAGCCTTGCGTCATCCGACTATTTCCGACGATAACGTGGACGGAGTCACGTTATCGTTCTTTTCCCTTCCGTGCTACCACGTGTTTCTTTGCCAAGATGCGGTTTAGTAAGTTGGTAACCTCTTTCCGTGTACACACCAAACAGAGGGGCCGGGATGATGGTTCCTTGGCCCAGGATTAAAGCCAGTCATCCGGTCAGGGGGCATGGGTGTTTCCGGTTGGGACCGATAGGGGGGGCACCCCCTTAGAGCGCGCGTATAGAAATTTGATCCCATGCTACGCGAGGTTGTAGCCTCCCCATCTCAAGGTTTTTCTTGAACGTTGCCGAGGGTGATCCCTGGCTTCGGAAGATTGAAAGGGTGTGTACTGGTTAGATGCGTTTCTTCCAAAACACCGTAAACGGAACTAGTCCCTGTGACTACTGAAATCCGTTGGCTGTGGTTAAGTACAAACTCTGCAGAGTCAAATCCTTCCAAGTCATCGTATCCATGATCAAGTAGAGTAATCGGTACATCTCTATCTATCCTCGTGGAAATATATTCCCGGTGAACAAGCTTAAGTGGTAAACCCAATTTAATTGTTATTCCTGCGGATGGACTAACCTTATTTTTGTATTGGTGATAATTTATGTTCTCGAGCTACTGTATTATCAAGCTACAATATAAGCCCTTTATGTGATGTCGCTCAAACGTCCGACTGTGGCATGTTTTGTATATTACTTGCAATATAAGCCCTTTATGTGATGTCGCTCAGACGTCCGACTGTGGCATGCACTGCCTTTATTTCCTGTTATAAGCCCTTTATGTGGTGTCGCCCCGATGCCCGACTGTGGCATTATTACTCTTGCAGTTTCCTCTCGAGGAGTCATTCAGACCCTCGTTTGGCACCAGTGTTATTATTCTTGCAGTTACCTCTCGAGGAGTCATTCAGACCCTCGTTTGGCACCAGTATTATTATTCTTGCAGTTTCCTCTCGAGGAGTCATTCAGACCCTCGTTTGGCACCAGTATTACTATTCTTGCAGTTTCCTCTCGAGGAGTCATTCAGACCCTCGTTTGGCACCCAGTAGTTATTATCTCTATGTCTGAACGCACTGGTTAACTTGTTCATATGCTTCATGTTTACATTTGTTATATCTTATGTCCGAACTGTCTTGCGAGTACTTTCATAGTACTCACCTGGCTTGTTGATTTGGCCAGATGTTGACGAAGGCGATCTCTTGGATGAAGAGTTTGATAGCGCGTCCGACGCCTAGAGGAATCCCAGTCAGTCCTGCGCGATCCCGGATATTGGTCACTTGTATTATATACGCTTCCGCCACCCGCAATAAGTCTCCTCGAGCCTCACTCCGACGCTCGAAGAGTTGTAGTCTTCAGGAGTCATATCACTCGCTTCGCGGTGATATTTCCACCACCGTTATTATCGTGAGTTAGTAGTTATGCCACCCCATCCGCCGTCTTGTGTTATCGGCGTGCATGTAATAAATTGTTGGGCAGTCTCCGCTCAACCTTGTATTATATTCAGTACTCCTGGTATTTTTCTTCTGTGACCAAGATATTGTCTACCAGTGAGAAGGAATTCTTCCTTACTGGTCCGTAAAAGGGATTGGTCTCTCAATAATTATTTTATTGAAAAACCGGTCGTGACAGAAGCCCGAGGCAGGCATGGCCACAGGACGCCGTACGGGACGGCCATCTCCCGTCCGGCTCGGCACTGTAGCCATGCTGGCCTTAACGTCACCCACGACAGACGCCAGTACGGCCCACGGGCGGCGGGCCCCTTCAGCTAGAGAGAGGCGCGAAGGCGGCCCGGTCTCCCCCAGTCGGCCAAGGGCGTAGCCGGCCCCCAGAAGCCGGCTACCCCCTCCCTCGAAGCATGTGCCACATTAAGGAGACAAGACGAGGTAAGGCTACAGTCAGAGCCCTCGAGGCGGCACACTGTAGCCATGCTTACCTCGACGAAGCCCTCGTCATCAGGGGCGAGGCTACAGTAAGCAGCCGCCGGCAAGACCCTAGGCGGTGAGGCGGCACACCGTAGCCACGCTTAACATGTCAGGAATGTGTACGCGCATCCTGAGTGCTGTATCGCGTGTTTGCTTTTCGCGTGTAAGATATATGCTAAGCAGTTCTTCTCTGTGCAAAATCGTTTATGTTTTCTTAAAAACCTTGAGGTCTTTTAAATTGTTGCCTTTGCAAGATTTTCCTTGTGCTGCACAGCTTTTCTCATGGGTTTTGTAAAATAATACCCCAGACTGGAAAAATGTCTCGTCCGTGGACTCGCTCCATGCCCAATCGGCCAGAAGAGGTTTATGGGACACAGACTAGCAATAATTTCACTCAGGGTCAGTCCAGTCAACAGGACAGCGAAGCAGCCCTGTCTCAAGTATGCCGTCTCTTCGAGCAAAGCCAGCAACAGCACCAAGAGATGATGAATCATGTCATCAATATGGGAAACCACCGTGAGCCCTATCAACCACATTCCAAGTTGTCTGAGTTACAGAAGACTCGCCCCTCAACTTTTGCTCACACCGATAGGCCACTGGAAGCCGATGATTGGCTCCGTGACATTGAAAGGAAACTGATCATTGCTCAGTGTTCAGATCATGAGAAGGTACTTTATGCACCACACTACCTTACTGGAGCAGCTGCAGCATGGTGGGAAAACTTCCTACACATGCATCCCAGTGAACACAACATCACCTGGGAAGAGTTCAAGGAAGGCTTCCGTGGGGCACACATCCCCAGGGGCATCATAAAAATCAAGAAGAGAGAGTTTGATCACCTGAAGCATAGAGGCATGTCAGTGACAGAATACAATGGTCGGTTTACCCAGCTATCTCGTTACGCCTACGACGAGCATATGACAGAAAACAAGAAGATGGAAAAATTCCTGGACGGCCTGGCACCAGCACTAAAATGCCAACTGGTTGTACACACTTTCCCGGATTTTAAAACTCTGGTTGACAAGGCCATTACCTTGGAGAATGAGCGCCGTAGTCTGGAAGATCTCCGTAAGCGAAAGAGGGACAAGACGACTCTTGCTCGCATCAACCGAAGCAAGACTGGGGTTCCAAGGACAGAAGCAAGGAGATCCACGACCGCTGATCCAAGGCCCATCAGACAGTTTCATGCCAGAGACAAGGAGTAGACATACCATCCAGGGGTCACCTGCTATGCTTGTGGTGAAGAAGGGCACTATGCTAAACAGTGTCCAAAACCAAGGAACTCGGCCCCCAAGCCAAACAATGGTGGAAACAATCCAGCCCCCAAGCGCAACAATTTCAATCCCAACAACAACCACAAGAAGGGTCACCTGAACCATGTGACCAGGGAAGAAGCGCAGAATGCCCCAGACATCGTGCTCGGTACGTTCCCTGTCAACACAGTACCTGCCACGGTTTTGTTTGATTCTGGAGCCTCCCATTCGTTCGTTTCGAAGAGTTTTGTTTTACAACATGGTTTTCCGATACTTCCCTTGGAAAAATCTATGATCATCAAGTCCCCCGGAAATAAGCAAATCGCTCAGGGTTACTGCCAAGGAGTGGTCATTGAGTTCGAAGGACTACAATTCCAAGCGAATCTCATCGTGTTGGAGAGTAAAGGACTGGATGTCATTTTAGGGATGGACTGGTTGACCACCAACAAAGGATTCATCGACTGTTTCAATCGGACAGTGATTCTCACTCACCATCACGGCAAGACAATAAGGGTTTCCGCTCAAGAAAGGCCACGATCACAGCAACCAAAACTGAACAAAATACATTGCAGAACTGAGAAAAGTTCCAGTGGTATGCGAGTTTCCTGATGTGTTCCCTGAAGAACTACCAGGCATGCCACCAGACCGAGAGATAGAATTCAGCATTGAACTAGCACCTGGCACCGGGGCCATCTATAAGAAACCTTACAGAATGGCACCCTCAGAATTGGTGGAGTTGAAGAAGCAGATAAAGGAATTATTGGACAAAGGATTTATTCGAGCCAGCTCCCCACCATGGGGTTCGCCTGTGTTGTTCGCCAAGAAAAAGGATGGGACGCTGAGACTGTGTATAGATTATCAAGCCCTTAATATGGTCACCATCAAAAACAAATATCCGATGCCACGGATAAATGATTTGTTTGACCAGCTCGCACAAGCCAAGGTATTCTCAAAGATTGATTTGAGATCGGGATATCACCAATTGAAAGTACGGACAGAAGATATCCCCAAGACAGCATTCAATTCCAGATATGGGTTATACGAGTTTACAGTGATGCCTTTTGGACTAACGAACGCCCCCGCATATTTCGTCCACCTCATGAACAAAGTGTTTATGAAATTCATGGACAAATTTGTTGTGGTATTCATTGACGATATTCTGGTTTACTCAAGGACACCAGAAGAGCATGCTGAGCACCTCAGAATTGTTTTGGGAGAATTAAGAAAACACCAGTTGTACGCCAAATTTAGCAAGTGCGAATTTTGGCTAAGGCAAGTTGGTTTCCTAGGCCACATATTGAACCAAGAAGGCGTGGCCGTAGACCCAGAAAAGGTCAAAGCCATACTTGACTGGAAGCCACCCGCCAACGTTACAGATGTGCGGAGTTTCCTGGGAATGGCCGGATATTACAGAAGATTTATTGAAGGATTCTCCATTGTGGCAAAACCAATAACACAGTTGCTCAAGAAGGACAAGAAATCTGTATGGACGGAAGCATGCGAGAAAAGCTTCCAAGAACTCAAGAAGAAGCTAACAACCGCACCAGTTTTAACTGTGCCAGACATACACAAGAGTTTTGAAGTTTATTGTGACGCATCCCGAAAAGGTCTCGGGTGTGTGCTAATGCAGGATGGCAAAGTTGTCGTGTATGCCTCCAGGCAGCTGCGAAAACATGAGGAAAATTACCCAACACATGACTTGGAGCTAGCAGCAGTTATACATGCACTCAAGGAGTGGAGGCACTTTCTGTTGGGGAATCGCTGTGAAATATATACAGACCATAAGAGCCTCAAATATATTTTCACACAGCCAGAGCTAAATTTACGCCAACGACGCTGGTTGGAATTGGTCAAGGACTATGATGTCGGCATTCACTACCATCCAGGGAAAGCAAATGTAGTGGCCGATGCCCTTAGTCGAAACCCCAGCCCGGACAACGACGATCCGCAAAACTTGAGGCCTGAGTTTCGGCAAGAGTTTGCTAGGCTCAACATGATGTTAGTCTCTGAGGGCACCGTATCAAATCTGGAGATACAACCCACCCTGGTGGAACAAATTAAGAAGGCTCAACAGGGACATCCCAGCATCGAAGGTATAAAGAAGAAAATGAACCTTGGCAAGGCTTCAGAGTTCATCACAGACAGTGAAGGAATATTATGGTACGGAGACAGACTTTGCGTACCTAACATTGAGGAACTCAAGCAACAAATCTTGACCGAAAGCCACACCACTCCATACTCAATCCATCCCGGAGGAACTAAAATGTACAAAGACATTCAGGAAAGATTTTGGTGGCACGGTATGAAAAGAGATATAGCCGCATTTATTGCTTGTTGCGATTCATGTCAGCGCATCAAGGCCGAGCATCAAAAGCCAGCAGTGCTACTCCAGCCAAACAGGATACCGGAGTGGAAATGGGATGAAATAGGAATGGATTTCATCGTCGGACTGCACCGATCACAGCGTGGAAATGACGCCATATGGGTCATCACAGACCGACTAACCAAGGTTGCTCATTTCATTCCCGTGAAGACTACGTACTCCACACAAAGACTGGCAAAACTTTATCTCTCCCGCATAGTTTGCTTGCATGGAGTCCCAAAGACTATAGTATCCGACCGAGGCACACAATTCGTCTCCAAATTTTGGGATCACCTACAACAAGCTCTGGGCACGCAACTAGCTTTCAGTACAGCGTACCACCCTCAGACTGATGGACAAACGGAACGTGTAAACCAAATCCTAGAGGATATGCTGAGAGCCTGTGTGCTCACCTATGGGTCCAGTTGGGAAGAGAGTTTGCCGTATGCCGAATTTGCTTACAACAACAGTTACCAAGCCAGCTTGCAAATGGCACCCTTTGAAGCATTGTACGGACGAAGGTGTCGTACCCCACTAAATTGGTCAGAAACAGGTGACAGCCGTATCTTCGGCCCGGACATGCTTAAAGAGGCCGAGGAGAAAGTTAAGCAGATCAGGGACCGACTCAAGACAGCACAGAGCCGACAAAAGAGCTACTATGATCAAAAACATCGTGAGGTCAGCTTTAAACCCGGTGATTCCGTATACCTCCGAGTATCTCCTATGAGGGGTCTGCAACGGTTCAAAATTAAGGGGAAGCTAGCCCCGAGATTTATTGGACCATTTTGTATAAAGGCACGAAGAGGCACGGTAGCCTACCAACTAGACTTGCCCAAGGAGCTGTCAGACGTCCATGACGTATTCCACGTCTCACAGTTGAGAAAATGTGTGAGTAACCCGGAGAAGCATGTACCTCATGAGAACATTGATATGCAACCAGACCTCACCTACAGAGAGAGGCCAGTAAAGATATTGGAAGAGTCTGAAAGGAGGACCCGTCAGAAAACGACAAAAATTTTCAGGGTTCAGTGGAGCAACCACACCGAGGATGAAGCTACATGGGAAAGGGAAGATTTTCTCCAGGCAGAGTATCCATATCTATTTGAGGATCAGCAGAAATCTCGAGGACGAGATTTTTCCTAAGGGGGTAGGTGTTGTGACACCAAAAATTTTATTTGGATTTTTCAAAAAAATTTATTGGACTTGAGGGAGGTAATTTAAATTTTTCTTCAAAAGAACCCTCCCTTTCAAAATATCTTTTATGGCAAAAAAATTTTATTTGGATTCACCCAAGACTTGTTTTTGGTCTTGAAGGTTTTTGTTTTTTTATTTGGACTCAAGACAAAATGCTTTTCATTTGGGGAAGGTGACTTTTGAAAATCTCTTTGAAAATGCACTATGGCTTTTGGAATAATCCTTTACCACTTTCAACAATTCCCTCTTGCCATGGCCTTAGTGCAAATCCACTCTCCTAACCCTCCCCTCATCTTTGGATCATGTTTTGCATCAAATCCAGCAAGTTGAACCTCCCCCTATGATTATTTTTCCATTTAAAACTTATCAAGTAAATTTCTGCCTTCTATTCTAGCCCTTGGAGATTTACAAAGGAGCTACCATCTCTGCTTTGATTTTTGCCCTCAAACCAATTCCCCTTCCTAGTCCTTTGAACCCTCAACCAAGATCCAGGAAGATCCACTGGTCTTCAGTTCAAATTTTTCAAACTATACTTGCTGCAAGTTTGGACCAGATTTGTCAAATTTGGTGAAATTCATTCAAATCTTTCTCCAAAAATTCCAAGTAAAATCAGGCAGCCTCTGGGTGCATTGAGTGGTCACCTCACCAAGTCCCAGCCCCAGGAAATTTTTTCTCATTGCCAAATCATTCTGTCGAACACCTGCAGTGCATTGTCAAAATCAGGTTCAGAAAAGTTCAGAGAACATTTCAGTGCTACTGTCGTTTTCTTCAGAACTTGTTGTCGATCTCGACAGTGCCCCGATGTCGCCTTGCTCCCCGTCCCCTCCCCCTTGTCCCTGCACCGCACGAACGCCTGGAACCTAGCGGACGTCGGCGACGAGCAGGAAGAGGTGCGCCGCCCCGTGACCGACGCCAGCGGCGGCTTTGCGGCCGCAAGAGGGAGGCGCGGCGCAGACGGCGCCACCCAGCGCCGCCCAAGCCACCGGAGCTCGCCGCGTGGCCTTCCACTCCCCAGAACACGCTGCCACTCTCGTCGTGAACCGCAGGGCGCGGAGCGCGCTCTCTGCCGCCGTCGTGCCCGTGCGGCCACCCCACCGTGGACCGGCGCCATTACGCCAAGACCAACCGAGATTTGCGGGGGAACGGCACCAGTGCACCTCACCGATGCTGCCTGGCCACCTAAACCACCTGCTCATCCACGACATCGCCGTAATTGCTCGCCGGAGATTCTCCGTTCACGGCCACCCCCTCGATCCGCCTATAAATAGAGGCCCCGAGCTTCAACTCGAACCCACACCATCCCTGCACTCCACCTAGAGCACGCCTAGCCACTGGAAGAGCCCCGAGGAGGTCTCCTTCCTCAACTCCGGCCGCCGCGACCCGCCACGGGATCCAGCTCGATTCGCTCCCGTGCGTGCACCTCTGCCTCCCATCTCTTGCCAGTAGCTTCCCTATGCATCCACTCTTCTGACCCGCGCTTCAATTCGAGGTTTGCAGCTCACCACCGGAGTTCCCCACCATCACCCGAACCGTCGTCCGCCGGAGAAAGTGTCGCCGTCGACGCGGTGCTCTCCGACGGTCGAGTCCACCACCCACCGACGTGGAAGGACACGCTGAAGCTCTTGGGACCCTCCGATCCTCCTGACTCGCCGTGGTTCGACGCCGGCGTCCACCGCAGTCTTCGGGCGCCGGCGAGCTTTTTTAAACCTGACATGTGGACCCCCCATGTCAGCCTCTGTTCTATTCTCCCTCGAACCGTTTTCTGTTGGTGCCTTCGGGCAAAATACGTTTTCTCTCTTTAGCTTGCGCTTTTCTTTCCGAAGCGTTTTCTGGTTTCTCAGTTTAAACCCTGGGACTTTTCTGTTTCATTACAGATGAGTCTCTAGACAGAAACCTTTATAACTTTTTAATAAAAAGGGATTTTTGAGTGATTCTTTTTCTGACAGTCTTAAAATTTTGTCTAGTTTTTTATGGGATTTATTTGGAAATTTTTTGGAGAAGTTTCTGTGCACGCGTTGGTTTTCACGTTAGTACCCGTTTTCGTTATGCCGTAGGTTCCGGAAGAGGTGACGGAGCCGCGAACTTCGCCGAGCTAGACTCCGACTTCTCCGAACCAGGCAAGCATGTTTGAACCTTTGATATGATAGGTGTTTTGCATGTTTGCGTGAAAGTTTGTGCGTGACATATGAGTGTCGGTGAGTACCTCGTTGCTTGTGAGGCAACTACCCGCATGTTCCTAAGTTGCGATGATCTCTGATGAGAGATGGCCTAACCATGTGGTGACATGAAGGGCAGCAAGGTGGTACTGTTGTAGCATACCAGCCTTGCGTCATCCGACTATTTCCGACGTTAACGTGGACGGAGTCACGTTATCGTTCTTTTCCCTTCCGTGCTACCACGTGTTTCTTTGCCAAGATGCGGTTTAGTAAGTTGGTAACCTCTTTCCGTGTACACACCAAACAGAGGGGCCGGGATGATGGTTCCTTGGCCCAGGATTAAAGCCAGTCATCCGGTCAGGGGGCATGGGTGTTTCCGGTTGGGACCGATAGGGGGGGCACCCCCTTAGAGCGCGCGTATAGAAATTTGATCCCATGCTACGCGAGGTTGTAGCCTCCCCATCTCAAGGTTTTTCTTGAACGTTGCCGAGGGTGATCCCTGGCTTCGGAAGATTGAAAGGGTGTGTACTGGTTAGACGCGTTTCTTCCAAAACACCGTAAACGGAACTAGTCCCTGTGACTACTGAAATCCGTTGGCTGTGGTTAAGTACAAACTCTGCAGAGTCAAATCCTTCCAAGTCATCGTATCCATGATCAAGTAGAGTAATCGGTACATCTCTATCTATCCTCGTGGAAATATATTCCCGGTGAACAAGCTTAAGTGGTAAACCCAATTTAATTGTTATTCCTGCGGATGGACTAACCTTACTTTTGTATTGGTGATATGCCGCCTGCGGGGTTCCTCCAGTCGGATCCGGCTGCATCTGGCACAGGCGGTACGAAGATAGAGTCCGACTCTGGAGACGGCTTGATGGACGGCTTGAGGAGGCGCTGGAGGGAGACGCCAGTCGGTATGGCTTGTCGGGTGGAGCCGATCCATGCTAGGGCATCTGCTTGGTCGTTGTCGGCCCTTGGCACGTGAAGGAACTCACACCCTTCGAAGTATGCGCTGATCTGCTGGACGAGGAATCGATAGCTTGCCATGTTCGCGTCCTTGGCGTCCGAGTCGCCAGACGACTGCTGGACCACCAAGTCTGAGTCGCCGTAACACAGGATCCGGCGTATGCCGAGCTCTTTGGCTAGCCGGAGCCCATGTACGAGCGCCTCGTACTCGGCCACGTTGTTGGAGGCGGCGAAGTGGATCTGCAGCGCGTATCTGAGCTTGTCGCCTTTGGGAGAGGTGAGGACGATGCCGACTCCCAAGCCGGTGCGCATCTTGGACCCGTCAAAGTGCATCTGCCAATGGGTAGAGTCGGGAGCCGGCGGTAGGTACTGGGTCTCGGCCCAGTCGACGAGGAAGTCGGCCAGTGCTTGGGACTTGATGGCGGTGCGGGGTCGGTAGAAGATCGTGTATGGTGCCAATGCAATGGCCCACTTAGCCACCCGGCCGGATGCATCTCGGCTGCCTATGATCTCGGCGAGCGGAGCGGTGCACACGACCGTGATGGGATGCTCTTGGAAGTAGGGCTTCAGTTTCTTGGCGGCGAAGTACACCCCATAGCACATCTTCTGGTAGTGCGGGTAGTTCTGCTTTGAGCTGGATAGCACTTCGCTTAGATAGTACACCAGCCTCTGGACTAGCTGGGCTCGGCCTTCTTCTGGGCGCTGGACCACAACAACAGTACTGACCACTCGGCTAGTCGTGGCGATGTAGAGGAGCATGGGCTCCTTTTCAGTCGGCGCTGCCAGGACAGGCGGAGTGGTCAGCATTTTCTTCAACTCATGGAAGGCTTGGTAGGCTTGGTCATTCCACTCGAAGTGAGTGGACTTCTTCATGAGTCGGTACAGGGGGAGAGCCTTCTCTCCTAGTCGGCTGATAAAGCGATTCAGGGAGGCCAAACACTCGGTGAACTTCTGCACATCTCGCAGTTTGGTGGGAATCTCCATCCTCTCGATGGCCTTGATTTTCACAGGGTTGCACTCGATGCTGCGTTCGGAGACCAGGAAGCCTAGCAGCTGGCCGGCTAGTAGTCCGAACACGCACTTCTTGGGGTTGAGCTTGATTTGGAATCGGCGCAAGTTGGCGAATGTTTCTTTGAGATCTTCCAGCAGGGTGCCGCGCTTCTCTGTCTTCACCACAATGTCGTCTACATAGACGTGGGCATTTCTGCCGAGTTGTTTCAAGAGGCATTTCAGCATGCAACGCTGAAAAGTGGCACCGGCATTCCTCAAGCCGAATGTCATAGTCAGGTAGCAGAAAGCTCCAAATGGTGTGATGAAGGCAGTCTTCAGGCGGTCAGCTGGGTCCAACTTGATCTGATGGTACCCTGAGTAGGCATCCAAAAAACTCAACAGCTCGCATCCGGCTGTGGAGTCTATCACTTGGTCAATCCGTGGCAGAGCAAACGGATCCTTGGGGCAGGCCTTGTTCAGGCTGGTGTAGTCTATACACATACGCCACTTGTTATTCTTCTTCAGTACCAGAACCGGGTTGGCAAGCCACTCTGGAAAAAACACTTCCATGATAAAGCCAGTGGCAAGGAGCCGGGCTATCTCTTCTCCCACGATTCTTCGCTTCTCTTCTGACAGTCGGCGGAGGGGCTGCTTGACCGGCTTCGCGTCAGCTCGGACATGTAATTTGTGCTCGGCGAAATCCTTCGGGACACCCGGCATGTCCTTTGGGGACCATGCAAAAATGTCTCGATTCTCACGGAGGAAGTCGATGAGCTCGCCTTCCTATTTACTATCATGGGCCGGACTACAATGGCATAATTAACCATATTAATACAATGAAGAGGGGAGGCCGGATATATGGACATATATGAGTTTTGACACTTACGATGCAGCCGGGGGCTTGGGTCGGGGGCGTCGCTCCGGACTGCTGTCGACATCCCACGTGGAGTTATCCGCCAGGGAGCCATTCCCCTTCTTGGACGTCTCCGCCTCCAGATTCATGGAGGCCGCCCTCTTCTTCTTTCCCTCATCAGGGGAGGGTTGTTCTCCTCCTCCTGTTCGTCATCGTTGTCCTCAGCGGCGGAGGAAAGGGTCTCTTCATCTTCGGACGTCACGTCCGAAGCACCCTTGCGACGGGGGCCACCTTTGGCCCCCTTGGCCTTCTTCTTGGCCTTCTTTTCGGGCGACCAATAAGGCGCCGGAACCAGCATCTTCGCCAGGAGCGGGATGACTGGCTCTTCGGGCAGCGGAGCCAAACTCTAGATCCGCTCCGCTCTCTCCGTCCACACCTGAAACAATACAACAAAATATTAGGCTTCCTCCTTGAACAGACAAGTAGAAGGTGCACCTTGAGAAAAGGAGAACTTACCGCATTGGCGGGATGGGTGTGATCGTGCCCACGGTCCGAATCTATGACCGGCGGCTTCTCGTTGCCCTTGAAGAGCAACTTCCAAGCATCTTCGTGAGTAGTTCCGAAGATCCCCCCAGGGTCTGGTGCTTCTCCGGGTCGAATTCCCATAAAGGGAAGCTTCGGCTTTGGCAGGGGAGAATCTGGCGAACCGGCATCACATGGATCACATCGACGAGCTTGATGTTTTTATCCACCGTACTCTGAATGCGTGTTTGCAGCGCTATCAGCTCGTCAGACGCAGACCAGTTGGGGCCCTTTTCCGTCCAGGAGGTGAGACGCATTGGAGCTCCGGCCTTGAATTCGGGAGCCGCCGCCCAAGTGGCACCGCGTGGCTCTGTGATGTAGAACCATTGCTTCTGCCACTCCTTGACGGTCTCCACAAAAGTGCCCGTGGGCCAAGTAACGTTGGGCATCTTGCTCACCATGGCGCCTCCGCACTCCGCATGTTGACCATCCACCACCTTCAGCTTCACGTTGAAGATCTTGAGCGATAGGCCGAAGTGGGGCTGGATGCGGAGGGAGGCCTCGCACACGACAATGAATGCCGAGATGTTGAGGAAGGAGTTCGGGGCTAGATCATGGAAATCTAGCCCGTAATAGTACATCAGTCCGCGGACGAAAGGGTGAAGTGGAAAACCCAATCCGCGGACAAAGTGAGGGAGGAAAACTACCCTCTCAGTAGGCTTCGGGGTAGGGATGACTTGCCCCTTGGTGGGCAGACGGTGGGCGATTCCTTTCGCCAGATACCCGGCCGCCCGAAGCTGGTGTCGGGTGGTAGGTGCGACATATGCCAACGGGTGGCTTATCATAGTGGGTGCCAGTAAGACGTCGCCGGTGCTTGGAAACGGGATGAGGCGAAGACATGCACGCCGGCGAATCTTACCCAGGTTCGGGGCTCTCCGAGGAGATAACACCCCTAGTCCTGCTCTACGGGGTCTCCGCATGATCACTAGATCGGGAAGAGTAGCTACAAATGCTCCTAGAGCTGATGGGTTCAAGGGAGAAGAAGAACAAGGCTAGCTCTTGCTTCCCTCTCTCTATGGTGTGTGTGTAACTCTAAGAAGCCAACCCTTTGCATGGGTGCCCCGGGGGGTTTATATAGGCCTACCCCCGGGGGGTACAATTGTAATCCGGCTGGGCACTGGTCCCAACCGTCAGTGTCTACGCTCGCCGGTTTCTTCGCCGGCCGTTGGGGCCCGCCGGCTGCCGGCCTCTTGGTCGACAGGCCGGCCCCACCGCCTAGGGTCTTGCCGGCGGCTGCTTACTGTAGCCTCGCCCCTGATGACGAGGGCTTCGTCGAGGTAAGCGTGGCTACAGTGTGCCGCCTCGAGGGCTCTCACTGTAGCCTTACCTCGTCTTGTCTCCTTAATGTGGCACATGCTTCGAGGGAGGGGGTAGCCGGCTTCTGGGGGCCGGCTACGCCCTTGGCCGACTGGGGGAGACCGGGCCGCCTTCGCGCCTCTCTCTGGCTGAAGGGGCCCGCCGCCCGTGGGCCGTACTGGCGTCTATCGTGGGTGACGTTGAGGCCAGCATGGCTACAGTGCCGAGCCGGACGGGAGATGGCCATCCCGTACGGCGTCCTGTGGCCATGCCTGCCTCGGGCTTCTGTCACGACCGGTTTTTCAATAAAATAATTATTGAGAGACCAATCCCTTTTACGGACCAGTAAGGAAGAATTCCTTCTCACTGGTAGACAATATCTTGGTCACAGAAGAAAAATACCAGGAGTACTGAATATAATACAAGGTTGAGCGGAGACTGCCCAACAATTTATTACATGCACGCCGATAACACAAGACGGCGGATGGGGTGGCATAACTACTAACTCACGATAATAACGGTGGTGGAAATATCACCGCGAAGCGAGTGATATGACTCCTGAAGACTACAGCTCTTCGAGCGTCGGAGTGAGGCTCGAGGAGACTTATTGCGGGTGGCGGAAGCGTATATAATACAAGTGACCAATATCCGGGATCACGCAGGACTGACTGGGATTCCTCTAGGCGTCGGACGCGCTATCAAACTCTTCATCCAAGAGATCGCCTTCGTCAACATCTGGCCAAATCAACAAGCCAGGTGAGTACTATGAAAGTACTCGCAAGACAGTTCGGACATAAGATATAACAAATGTAAACATGAAGCATATGAACAAGTTAACCAGTGCGTTCAGACATAGAGATAATAACTACTGGGTGCCAAACGAGGGTCTGAATGACTCCTCGAGAGGAAACTGCAAGAATAGTAATACTGGTGCCAAACGAGGGTCTGAATGACTCCTCGAGAGGAAACTGCAAGAATAATAATACTGGTGCCAAACGAGGGTCTGAATGACTCCTCGAGAGGAAACTGCAAGAATAATAATACTGGTGCCAAACGAGGGTCTGAATGACTCCTCGAGAGGAAACTGCAAGAGTAATAATGCCACAGTCGGGCGTCGGGGCGACACCACATAAAGGGCTTATAACAGGAAATAAAGGCAGTGCATGCCACAGTCGGACGTCTGAGCGACATCACATAAAGGGCTTATATTGTAGCTTGATAATACAGTAGCTCGAGAACATAACGGGGACTTCGACAACTGGCCCGGGGACTGCCGTAGTCGCACCCAGCCCGGGGACTTCAGAACCCGGCCCGGGGACTGCAGCAGTCGGCCCGGGGACTGCAGCAACGCAAGAAGCGATGGCCGACCCCAATTCCACACCTCCCAACCCACCCACCCGAGTCATGGTGGCTACACTAACAGAAGAAGAAGTCACAGCTCAATCATGGGCCCAGCCCATCCTCAAGTTCCTAGTCAGCAGAGAGCTGTCGGCTGATGAGATCTCAGCAAGACTAGTGCAACGACGAGCCGGAGCATATGCAATAATCAACAGAGAGCTTGTGAAGCGCAGCGTCACTGGAGTCTTCCAGCGTTGTGTCGAGCCAGAAAAAGGAGTGGCAATCCTGAAGGATATCCACCAAGGCGAATGCGGCCACCACGCAGCCTCAAGATCACTTGTGGCCAAGGCTTTCCGCCATGGTTTCTTTTGGCCGACTGCCTTGGAAGATGCCAAAGAGATAGTCAAGAGCTGCAGAGGATGCCAAGTCTTCAGTTCCAAGCAACACCTGCCGGCTTCTGCACTCAAGACCATTCCCCTCACCTGGCCCTTTGCCGTCTGGGGACTGGACATGGTGGGCCCTTTCAAGACAGCCCGCGGCGGCCTGACACACCTGCTTGTCGCCGTGGACAAGTTCACCAAGTGGATCGAAGCGAAGCCGATCAAGAAGCTGAACGGGTCGACTGCCGTAACATTCATCACCGACATCACTACTCGGTACGGCGTGCCGCACAGCATCATCACCGACAACGGCACGAACTTTGCCAAAGGAGCACTGGCACGTTTCTGCGCGACGCAGGGCATCCGACTGGACTTAGCGTCCGTTGCCCACCCGCAGTCAAACGGCTAGGTCGAGCGAGCAAATGGACTCATCCTCTACGGCATCAAGCCCCGACTAGTTGTACCACTGGAGCGATCGGCCGGCTGCTAGCTCGATGAGCTACCGGCTGTCCTTTGGAGTCTGTGCACTACACCCAACAAGTCAACCGGCTTCACTCCGTTCTTCCTTGTATATGGTGCCGAGGCTGTCATCCCAACCGACATCGAGTTCGACTCACCTCGGGTCACCATGTACACGGAGGCAGAGGCCAAGGAAGCAAGAGAAGACGGCGTCGACCTACTAGAAGAAGGCCGGCTGTTAGCACTCAGCCGGTCCGCCATCTACCAGCAAGGGCTGCGCCGCTACCACAACCGCAAGGTCAAGCCAAGATCCTTCCAAGAGGGCAACCTTGTGCTCCGGCTGATCCAGCTAACAGCCGGCCAGCACAAGCTCTCGGCCCCTTGGGAAGGCCCCTTCATCGTCAGCAAGGCACTAGGCAACGACTCCTACTACTTGATCGACGCGCAAAAACCAAGAGCACGCAAGAGAGATGACTCCGGCAAGGAGTCAGAGCGACCATGGACCGCGAACCTCCTGAGAAGATTTTACAGTTGAAAGCAGTATGTATCATGCTACCCATTTTTGTATTAAGTACGAACCAACAAGCCCCCCGAACAGTACTCGGGGACTGCCTTTATTTACCTATGAATGACGAGTGTCATATCCACGAATGTATCATTACATTTGATTTCTTGTCTGGAACCGGGTTCGACTAGTCGGCCCGGGGACTGGCCGCCTTGAGCTATATTAAAAGTTCTACCTGAAGTCAGACAAGTAGTGTGCCGGCTCCCGAGTCCTCTCTTGTTGAAAGTCGCAGCTCGAAGAACCGACTGTCCGACTAGCAAGAGACAAGGCAGAAAGGATGCCCACACGAAAAATGGCTAAGGACCAACGAACTTATATAGCAAAAAGACGGCCTCCAACCATGCTTGCCGGCTGTCAGAACAGTCGGCTGGCCGGCTTCCTAAACACTTAGCTCTAGTCCAGCAAAGCTAGAGTACTTGCCCCCCCCCCAATTGGCCAAGCACTCCTCTAGCTACAGATTGCAGAGCAACTGTTTGACTGTGGAGGCGGCAACCAAGGGAGGGCGGCAAAGGAAACAGCAGAAGGAAGAAAAGCAAAGTACGAGGAAAAGCCAAATGCATGCATAAGTTATATATATACATATAAAGCCCCCAACAGGCCGGCAATAGACATAAGTTCGAATACACCCCCAGTGGGTGGAATTGTGCAGACTTAACAGAATATTGTTCCAAAAGTGACAAGACAGGAAAACAAAAGACAGCAGACTAGACTAAGGCGCGGTGCGGGAGCCAGGCTGGTCGGTGGAGATGGCGTCGCCGGCTGAAGGAGTGGCCAGCTGGCGGGTCTCGGCTTGGTCACCACCGGCGGCAGGCGACGCACCCGCGCGTGATGTGGTGCTGGAGGCGCGGTCAGGCTGAGGCCGGTCGGCCGCTCCACCATCCGGCTCGGCGTCTTCACCCTCCTCCTCCTCCTCCTCGCCCTCGTCGCTGGAGTCGATCTCCTCCGCCGAGTCTTCACCGTCTTCCGGGTTCAGCCCGAACCACTCCTCCGGCTGGGCAACACCGTTGTCATCTACCTCAGGGGCGAAGACGCTGGTGTCGGTGTAGTCGGCGATCGCCGAAGCCCGCCGGATGATAGCCGGCCGCGCCGGCTCCAGCTCCGTGTCGTCTTGCTGCCGCCAGGTAGCCAGCTGATCCAGGCTCAGGCCGGGGTACCAGGCCTTGACGAACTCCAGCGCCCGCCTGGCGCCGGACCGAGCCGCCGAGGCCTTCGAGGCTTCGAAGCGACCGACTGCCACCTCCAGCCAGTCGGCAGTCCGACTAGGGGTGCGGGGAACCACTTCGCCAGGCCAGAGGGCGTCCAATACTTGCGCCCCGGCACGCTGAAGCCGGCGGAGCAGTCGGTGAGCCGGCTGGAGACGGGCCTGGATCGCCAAAAGCTGCTCCTCCAGCGAACGGCCAGCGGTTGGTGCAATCTCGAAGCCAGCCTGCCTTCGCGCTTGGCGGCGGGCCTCGATGATCTGGTTGGCGGCGGTAGAGTAGCCAGGGAAGTACTCTGTGCAAGGAAGAAAGAGAAAGAAGAGAAAACACCAAGTCAGAAAACGATCCAAAAGCAGCAGGCGGCAAGAAAGGACGAAGAAGTAGGCGGCTTACTGTCGACCAGATCTTCAATCTGACCATAGCCAGTGATCAGAGTCTGCCTTGCTTCAGCCCAGCCAGCCGCTTCCGTCTCGTACTCGGCCTGGAGGGCGGCTTTGCGGTCCTGCACCGCATTCAGAGCCGCCTTGTGGCCCTCCTCCTAGTCGGCCAACTTCTTGGCCAGGCGGTCGCGTTCCTGCACCAAGGCGGCAAGCTCGGCCTCCTTGGCACGAAGGGCAGTCTGAGACTCTCCCAGCTGTGCCCTCAGACCGGCGTTGGCCGCTGCAGGGACAGCAGAAAAAGAAGAAACAATAAGAGGAAGTCGTCAAGGAAGATCCGACCCGACTGCTCAGCAGTCGGCCCGAATCTCGGGGCCTACACCTAGTGGGTGCGCTGACGCGCCCCCACGTGAGATCAAGAGCAAAGCACTTACCCCGGCTCTCAGTTAGGTCGGCGGTCTTCTGGGTCAGCTCCCGAGCCTGGGAGTTGAAGGCAGCCGCGCGAAGATTGTGGTAGTCCTGCAAGATATGCAGAAGATCGAAGTAAGAACAAGAACAGCAAAGCTAAATCCACTAAGAAGTTCCAAGCCGCCTGCTCAGCAGCCGACTCAGAACTCGGGGACTACACCCAGTGGGTGCGCTGACGCGCCCCCACGGAAGAAATCAAGATCAAGAAGAAGCAAGATAAGAAGACTAACCCGGATGGCCGCCCGCGTCGCAAGGAATTCGTCGGTGTACTGCCTCAGCGCCGTAGCCTGGGCCTGGAGCCGGGTCCGGACGTCCTGCGCGGCCACGTTCATCACGGCCGTCCCCCCGCCCGGCGTCCACCCCGAGGTAGCGCTCGCCACCTCCACATCCTGGGCCGACGAGCTGGAGCCCGCGGCCGGCTGAGGCTCCGACGCAGCCTTTTGCGGCTCTGACGCAGCCTTCCCCGCGCGCCGGCTCGGCGGCATCCGGACCGCCAGCTCAGTCCTCGCAGCCGGCTCGCCCCCCGCCGACTGCGCAGGCGGCAGATCAGGCCGGCCGCCCTGAGCCGCCCCAGTCGGCGGGGTCGGCACCGGCGCCCTCTCCAGGATGACGACGTCGTCGTCCCTCCCCAACCCCGGCTGATCACCGCCGGCTTCCTCTGGCGGGGGCTCCGGGGCCCCAGGCGCTGCGACGCGCAGTGGGGTGACCAACAAGGCCCCCTCCGCCGCCGCCGTAGCCGCAGCCTCCGCTTGGGCCTTGGCTGCGGCGTCGGCGCGCGCCTTCGCCGCCTCCTCCTCCTGCGCCGCCTGGGCGGCCGCCGCCTTCCGTGCCTCCGCCTCCCGCGCCTCCCGCTCCTCCCGCGCCTCCCGCGCGTTCCGTTCTGTCGCCGCCTGAAGGTCGGCACGGGGGTCCACGCGGCGAGTGGTGCTCCCAGATCCCCTCAGCGACTCGACGACGGAGGCGGCAGCCGCCCGCTCGAGCGACAATGGAGCTCTGGTTGTTTGGAGAAAAAGACAAGGATTCAGGAACCACCAGAGAAAAGAAAGAAAAAAGAGTACACAAAAGAGTTCGAACTTACGCCGACACCATCTGTGGTTGTTTCACCGTCTTGCGGAAGCGAGCCGCCTTCGCGGCCGCCTCTTCCCGCCTGGTCGCCGCCGCCCCGCCCCTGGGTTTCTTCGTCCGACTGCCGAACAAACCCTGTGCGGCGCGACACTTTTGCCTGCCGCCCCGAGCAGGTGGTGCAGCGGAGGAACCCGCGCCGCGGCCAGATGTCGGCTGACGGCGCGGGACGACTTCGGCCTCGTCGTCGTCCGGCCAGTCGTCGAAGGTGACTCCATGCCCGGAGCCGCCTGCTTCGCCGCCGGCTTGACCACCACCCGGCTCGGTGTTGTCATCCATAGCGGCCGCCCCCATGTCGGGGTCCTCCAGATCGTGCTCCGTCCGGTCGGGGGCGAATCGGCGCTCCGTACCCGACCCGCCTGCAGGCCAAAGAAGAGGGCTCTGTCGAAAACAAGCCGACTAGTCAGAGTCGGCCAACAGGAACTCGGCAACAAAACTGAGAAAGAGAAAGAGACAAGGAGAACATACCGTGGGCGGCGGATTGGTTCGGCTATATGGCTCCTTGCCGAACTGCCACTCTTCGGAGAGTTTGCAGTTCGCGAGGTAGTTCACCATATAGGCCACCTCCTCGTGCGGCATGTCCTTGGTACACATCCAGCTCGGATCGAGCTGGCCGCTCATCTGATAGATCAGATGAGGGCGGCTATGGAGCGGGAGTACCCGGCGCGTGACGAAGGCGGCCAGCAGGTCGGGCCCTGACAAGCCCTCCGACTGGGTCATCGCTCGCACTCGGGCGACGGCTGCGGATCCAGCCGGCGTCAGCGTCATGGCCCGGTAGGACCACTAGGGCCGCCTGCCCGCCGGTGGGCCGGCTACGTAAGCCGGCAGGTTGACGTAGTCGCCCTGCGGGGCGACGTTCCTGACGTAGAAGTACGACTTTTGCCATAACTTCACCGACTGGATCAGCGTGATGACGGGGAAGGGGTTGTCGGCAGCCACCCTCTGCATCGCGATGAAGGTGCCAGTCTGAGCCGGCACGCCCTGCATGCGCGTGCCCAGCTTGGACTGGAAGAACTCCCCCAGAGCTCGAGGGTAGGGAGGATGCCGAGGTAGCCTTCGCATAGGGTGACGAAGGCAGACAGCAGCACCACCGCGTTCGGGGTGAGGTGGTGCGGCTGGAGCTGGTAGAACTCGAGCCAAGAGCGGAAGAAGGCGCTCACGGGCAGGCCGATGCCGCGCAAGAAATGCGAGCGGAAGACCACCCGCTCGCCCTCCCGTGGCTCCGGCGTAAGCTCCTTCGCCGGCGCGAGACGGACCTCCACCTTGTCTGCGCCAGGCAGCCGCCGCGTCTTGTGGAGGAATTCGACGTGATCCTCGTGGACGTTGGAGCCGTCCCAGTCCCCGCCGTACTGCTCCGTGGCGGGAGGCATGGTGAAAACGAGCGCGGCGGCGGAGGAACGGGTGGTGTAAGAGCGCGGCGGCGAGGCGCTGTTGCAAGAAAGGGCAGGAGGAAGAAGATGGTGGAAAGAGGAGGAGCGTGCGAGAGCCTGCCGCTCTCCCCCCTCCCCCTACTTATAGCTTCGCAAGGTGAAGCTGGGGAGGCCGGACGTGGGGTGAGACGTGGGATTAACTGCACCCACTCCCCCCACGCCTCCAGATTATTACGCCCTAAAGGCGTGCCGAAACTGCCGCAGGGAGATGTGCGGGCGGTTTCGGGCTGCAGAGGATCCACGCCTGGGCCGGGGCGTGGATGTGGGGGGCCCCCGCCCTGCGGCGACGTCCCGTCGCGCGTGTGGGCTGGCAGGCTTTTTGGCCGAGAGAGGCCACGTGGTTCGCAGGCGGCAAGTGGCCGGCCCGCGGCCCGGTGCACGCGCTAGCGAGCTCCCGCCCTCCGACCCCAGATTTTTTGGCCAAGACGGCGCGCCTAACCAAGGCCAGCTCCCAGCTGCCGGCTTGTCAAGATAGGAAGCTGACCGAGCTTCTCGACTCCTACCAAACCTCAAAGCCCAATCAGCTTCGAGGACTACTGTCGGAGTAAATGGCCACGGGTAGCCTAACCGACTGCCCCTGGCTCTTCCAAAAAATTATCACGCCTTTGGGCCTTCAAGCATTTCAAGCATTGGGCCGCCTTCCCGGTCGGCTATTTCTAAAGCCGACTCCCAGAAGGCGACCCAGCCTTAGCAACCTCCCCCCAAGATAACCACGGGATGGCCGACTCTAGGAAGCCGACCATAGAGGATGCCGACTCCCCAGAGCCGGCCATGAAGAACGCCGACTCCCCAGAGTCAGCCACGAAGAGCGCCGACTCCAAGGAGCCGGCCAAGACCGCAACCACCAAAACTACACCCACATAACGGTGACAAGACGGGGTGTGGCCACAGTGCGGCCCACTACCCCCGAAGCCCGAGGCAGGCATGGCCACAGGACGCCGTACGGGACGGCCATCTCCCGTCCGGCTCGGCACTGTAGCCATGCTGGCCTCAACGTCACCCACGACAGACGCCAGTACGGCCCACGGGCGGCGGGCCCCTTCAGCCAGAGAGAGGCGCGAAGGCGGCCCGGTCTCCCCCAGTCGGCCAAGGGCGTAGCCGGCCCCCAGAAGCCGGGTACCCCCTCCCTCGAAGCATGTTCCACATTAAGGAGACAAGACGAGGTAAGACTACAGTGAGAGCCCTCGAGGCGGCACACTGTAGCCACGCTTACCTCGACGAAGCCCTCATCATCAGGGGCGAGGCTACAGTAAGCAGCCGCCGGCAAGACCCTAGGCGGTGGGGCCGGCCTGTCGACCAAGAGGCCGGCAGCCGGCGGGACCCACCAGTCGGCGGGCCCCAACGGCCGGCGGAGAAGCCGGCGAGCGTAGACACTGACGGCTGGGACCAGTGCCCAGCCGGATTACAATTGTACCCCCGGGGGGTAGGCCTATATAAACCCCCCGGGGCACCCATGCAAAGGGTTGGCTTCTTAGAGTTACACACACACCATAGAGAGAGGGAAGCAAGAGCTAGCCTTGTTCATCTTCTCCCTTGAACCCATCAGCTCTAGGAGCATTTGTAGCTACTCTTCCCGATCTAGTGATCATGCGGAGACCCCGCAGAGCAGGACTAGGGGTGTTATCTCCTCGGAGAGCCCCGAACCTGGGTAAGATTCGCCGGCGTGCATGTCTTCGCCTCATCCCGTTTCCAGGCACCGGCGACGTCTTACTGGCACCCACTATGATAAGCCACCCATTGGCATATGTCGCACCTACCACCCGACACCAGCTTCGGGCGGCCGGGTATCTGGCGAAAGGAATCGCCCACCGTCTGCCCACCAAGGGGCAAGTCATCCCTACCCCGAAGCCTACTGAGAGGGTAGTTTTCCTCCCTCACTTTGTCCGCGGATTGGGTTTTCCACTTCACCCTTTCGTCCGCGGACTGATGTACTATTACGGGCTAGATTTCCATGATCTAGCCCCGAACTCCTTCCTCAACATCTCGGCATTCATTGTCGTGTGCGAGGCTTCCCTCCGCATCCAGCCCCACTTCGGCCTATCGCTCAAGATCTTCAACGTGAAGCTGAAGGTGGTGGATGGTCAACATGCGGAGTGCGGAGGCGCCATGGTGAGCAAGATGCCCAACGTTACTTGGCCCACGGGCACTTTTGTGGAGACCGTCAAGGAGTGGCAGAAGCAATGGTTCTACATCACAGAGCCACGCGGTGCCACTTGGGCGGCGGCTCCCGAATTCAAGGCCGGAGCTCCAATGCGTCTCACCTCCTGGACGGAAAAGGGCCCCAACTGGTCTGCGTCTGACGAGCTGATAGCGCTGCAAACACGCATTCAGAGTATGGTGGATAAAAACATCAAGCTCGTCGATGTGATCCAGGTGATGCTGGTTCGCCGGATTCTCCCCTGCCAAAGCCGAAGCTTCCCTTTATGGGAATTCGACCCGGAGAAGCACCAGACCCTGGGGGGATCTTCGGAACTACTCACGAAGATGCTTGGAAGTTGCTCTTCAAGGGCAACGAGAAGCCGCCGGTCATAGATTCGGACCGTGGGCACGATCACACCCATCCCGCCAATGCGGTAAGTTCTCCTTTTCTCAAGGTGCACCTTCTACTTGTCTGTTCAAGGAGGAAGCCTAATATTTTGTTGTATTGTTTCAGGTGTGGACGGAGAGAGCGGAGCGGATCTAGAGTTTGGCTCCGCTGCCCGAAGAGCCAGTCATCCCGCTCCTGGCGAAGATGCTGGTTCCGGCGCCTTATTGGTCGCCGGAAAAGAAGGCCAAGAAGAAGGCCAATGGGGCCAAAGGTGGCCCCCGTCGCAAGGGTGCTTCGGACGTGATGTCCGAAGATGAAGAGACCCTTTCCTCCGCCGCTGAGGACAACGATGACGAACAGGAGGAGGAGAACAACCCTCCCCTGATGAGGGAAAGAAGAAGAGGGTGGCCTCCACGAATCTGGAGGCGGAGACGTCCAAGAAGGGGAAGGGCTCCCTGGCGGATAACTCCACGTGGGATGTCGACAGCAGTCCGGAGCGACGCCCCCGACCCAAGCCCCCGGCTGCATCGTAAGTGTCAAAACTCATATATGTCCATATATCCGGCCTCCCCTCTTCATTGTATTAATATGGTTAATTATGCCATTGTAGTCCGGCCCATGATAGCTCCCAGCGATCCTCATCAAGGAGTTCGGGTGGACTCGAGGGCGATGGCCAGCGATTCACCGCCGGCCGCTTATTCTCCCAAGGCCAAGGGCGACGCTGAGGTGCTATCCCGAAGGACCTTCCCAGGCCAGGGGAAGGTTCAGGTGGCGCCGGAAGGCGAAACCTCCTCGTCGGACACCAGGGGGAGAAAATCCCCATGGAGACAGGTGATGAGGGCCGTATTCAGTTCGGCCCTCAGCCGAATACGATTCCGGAGACCGATACGGCTCCGGAATCCAGCATGCAACCTCCTTCGAAAGAGGGGGTTATGCCTATTCCGCCGATGACCCCTGTCCAACTAGGGGCACCGGATAATCTGTTGGAAGCGCTGCGAGGCGCTTCCATTGTGGATGAGCACCGTGTTCTTATGGGCACGGTAATTGAAAAGGTTCAGGCCGCCAAGAGCGGACTAACCAAAGCCTGCAGCAGCCTGCTGACATGTTTTGAGGTAAGCGACGCAAAAAGAGAAAAGTCCCAATATAGACAGTAGCCCCTGAGACACTGTCCAGTGTTCGGAAAGAAAAGCCGGACAGTGGATCAATTAATTTTCGCAGGGAACTAACTAAAATGTGTCTTATATGAATAAGTAGGCGTCGTTGTTGGCCGCGACCTCACACACTACCGAAGTCTCCGAACTAAAGCAGAGGCTGGAGCGGGCCGAGGAGGGCTCGGCCAGGTGAGGAGGCAGCTCCAGGAGAAGCAAGGTATGTAATAACTGATAATCCCCAAATGCAGGGAATCATCGTAGCAATTTCCAAAGGTGGAAGTGACAAGTATGGAGTGTCAAACCCACAAGGAGCTAAAGGTAAGATCAATATTCTCTCAAGCCCTATCTGCCACTGATACGACTCTACGTACACCGAGCGGTTGCTTCCAACTAGAAACGAGAAATAAAACTATGTTGTGGGTATGAAGAGGATAACTTTGTATGATATCAAAGAGCTAAAATATGAAAGTAGGTGCGGTTATCATAAAATTAGAATATATTACTAAATATTATAAATAGCAATTGTGGGATAATGGTGGATCGGTGTGCGGAATTGTCCTAGGCAATTGTTAACAAGACCGATAGTCGTCATTGCAATTTCATATGAGGGAGAGGCATAAGCTAACATACTTTCTACTTGGATCATATGCACTTATGATTGGAACTCTAGCAAGCATCCGCAACTACTAAAGATCATTAAGGTAAAACCCAACCATAGCATTAAAGCATCAAGTCCTCTTTATTCCCATACGCAACAACTCCCTTACTCGGGTTTGTGTTTCAGTCACTCACCAACCCACTATAAGTGAATCATGAACGTATTGCAACACCCTACAGCGGGAATCCCTCACGCTTGCGCGACACGGAGGGCACAATAGGACAGCACCAAAATAAAACATACAACCCATACCAATCAAGATCATCAATCAACCCAAAGACAAAGGATATCTACTCAAAACATCATAGGATGGCAACACATCATTGGATCATAATATGTGGCATAAAGCACCATGTTCAAGTAGGGATTACAGCAGGGTGCGGGAGAGTGGACCGCGTAAAATAGATGAGGATGGTGATGATGATGGTGATGTTGATGAAGACGATCACCGCGGCGATGATTCCCCTCTTGATGGCACTCTGGCGCCAGCGAGAGAGAGGAGGAGAGGTTCTCCCCCTTGTGCTTCCTCCTCCATGGCCTCCCCCCTAGATGGGGAAAGATTCTCCCTCTGGTCCTTGGCCTTCATGGCGATGATGGCCTCTCCGGGATACTCCTCCATGGCCACCGGTGATGATGGCCCCCTCCGACAGGGTGCCAGAGAGGGCCTAGATTGATTTCTCGTGGCTACAGAGGCTTGCGGCGGCGGAACTCCCGATCTAGGTTAATTTTCCGAGGTTTCTGTATTTATAGGAATTTTTGGCGTCGGTCTCACGTCAAGGAGGTGCCCGAGCTGTCCACGAGGCAGGCCCATGCGCCCAGGGGGTGGGCACGCCCCCCACCCTCGTGGGCAGCTCGGGACTCTTCCGGCCCAACTCCGATGCTACGTGGTCTTCTTTTGGTCCATAAAAAATCATCAAAAATTGGCACGTCAATTGGACTCCGTTTGGTATTCCTTTCTGCAAAACTCAAAAACAAAGAGAAAACAGAAATTGGCACTGAGCTCTAGGTTAATAGGTTAGTCCCAAAAATCATATAAAATAGCATATAAATGCATATAAAACGTCTAAGATGGATAATACAATAGCATGAATACTTCATAAATTATAGATACGTTGGAGACGTATCAGCATCCCCAAGCTTAATTCCTGCTCGTCCTCGAGTAGGTAAATGATAAAAGAAATAATATATGAAGTGTGAATGCTTGGAGGTGCACAAGTTTGATCAATGATAATTTCAGTCACCTTTTCTAGCATCATTATATGTCATAACAGGAGCTCATCTCATAAAACTTCTCATGATAAAGTAACAAGCTATTCACATGTTAAAGTATAGATCATAAACTTTCTTGAAAACTAACAAACTGTGTTATCAGTAATTAAACAATTACAATTCATCTTATTTTCAGGAAGAGTCTATGTCAGAGCTTTGATTTAGCAAACTCCACATACTCAACTATCATTTAGTCTTTCACAATTGCTAACACTCACGCGATATTTATGGGTTCAAAGTTTTAATCAGACCTAGAGAAAGATAGGGGCTTATAGATTCGCCTCCTAACCTTTTACCTCAAGGGTAATGTCAACAATAATAGTTCATGATGCCTTACATCCAATTGGATATATATATCAGAATCTTTCCAACACAATGTGCTTGCCAAAGGATAAAATGTAAAAAGAAAGGTGAAAATCACCATGACTCTTGCATAAGGGTAAGAGATAAAAGTAAAAGATAGGCCCTTCGCAGAGGGAAGCAGAGGTTTCCATGCGCTTTCAGGGTTGGATGCACAAAATCTTAATGTGAAAGAACATCACTTTATATTGCCACTTGTGTTATGGACCTTTATTATGCAGTCCGTCGCTTTTGTTTCTTCCACATCACAAGATCGTATAAAGCTTATTTACTCCACACAAATCAATCATACATATTTAGAGAGCAATTTTTATTGCTTGCACCGATGACAACTTACTTGAAGGATCTTACTCAATCCATAGGTAGGTATGGTGGACTCTTATGGCAAAACCGGGTTTAAGGGTATTTGGAAGCACAAGTAGTATCTCTACTTAGTGCAAAGAATTTGGCTAGCATGAGGGGGAAAGGCAAGCTCAATGTGTTGGGCGATCCATGACAATATACTTTATTTCAGATATAAGAAAACATAACCCATTACGTTGTGTTCCTTGTCCAACATCAACCTTTTAGCATGTCATATTTTAATGAGTGCTCACAATTACAAAAGATGTCCAAGATAGTATATTTATATGTGAAATCCCTCTTCCTTCAATATTCTTTCATGAATTGTTCAAGTGACCAATTCTACGTTTGCTAACTTTCAATAAGTTTACTACCTATACTTATTATGTGTGAAGTCATTACTCCCCTTGTTATAATCATATGAAACATATATAAATTTAGGTTTATGACATTCAATTTATTCAACCATTTACTCATAGGATATACGTGAAGCACATGAGTAAATGACAAACTACTCCAAAAAATATGAGTGAAGAACACTGAGTAGTCAAATAATTAACTAGCCATGGGAGGATTCTTTTTCATTCAATATTTCAGATCCAGTGATTTTATTCAAACAGCAAGTAAAAGTGAAAATGAGCTCCAAGCAAAACACATATCATGTGACGAATAAAAATATAGCCCCGAGTAAGGTATACCAATAGTTTTGAAGACGAAAGAGGGTATGCCTTCCGGGGCATCCCCAAGCTTAGGCGCTTGAGTCTTCCTTGAATATTACCTTGGTGTGCCTTGGGCATCCCCAAGCTTAGGGTCTTTCCACTCCTTATTCTCCTCATATTGATATCTCACCCAAAGCTTGAAAACTTCAATCACGCAAAACTTAACAAAACTTCGTGAGATAGGTTAGTATGATAAAGAGTAAACCATCCACTTTGGTACTGTCTAAGACAAGGTTCATAATTGTTCCCACACAATTTCTACTGTACTATATCATTTCTACAATTTATATTGAGAAATATAAGTCATAGAAACTAGAAAACAAGCAAACTATGCAATGAAAACAGAATCTGTCAGAAACAGAACAGGCTGTAATGATCTGAACATAAACCATACTTCTGCTACTCCAAAAATTATGAAATAAATTGTTGGACGTGAGTAATTTGTCTATTAATCTTCTGCAAAAAGAATCAACTCAAAAGCACTCTTCTGTAAAAAGTGACAGCTAATCTCGTGAGCGCAAAGTTTCTGTTTTTTACAGCAAGATCACATTAACTTTCTCCCAAGTCTTCCCAAAGGTCTTACTTGGCACTTTATTGAAACAAAAGCTATAAAGCATGATTAATACAGTAGATTAATCATGTAAACACACAAAAACAGTAAGGGTAAATATTGGGTTGTCTCCCAACAAGCACTTTTCTTTAATGCCTTTTAGCTAGGCATGATGATTTCAATGATGCTCACATAATAGACAAGAATTGAAACACAAAGAGAGCATCTTGAAGAATATGACTTGCACATTTAAATCTAACCCACTTCATATGCCTAGGAATTTTGTGAGCACACAACTTATGGGTACAAGAATCAACTAGCATAGGAAGGCAAAACAAGTATAACTTCAAAACTTTAAGCACATAGAGAGGAAACTTGATATTATTGCAACTCCTTCAAGCATGTATTCCTCCCTCATAATAATTTTCAGTAGCATCATGGATAGCAACTTTGTTCTCATACTCAATTGGAACCTCTTCCGAAATAGTGGAATCATTACTAGCTAAAGTTGACACTCTTCCAAATCCACTTTCATAAATATCACACTAAGATTCAACACCCTCCAAAATAGTGGGATCACTAATTCCTAAAGTTGACACTCTTCCAAACCCACTTTAAATGATAGTATTATTCATACTCCAAAAGATATAAGTGAAGTTCATGGAGCATTCTACAATTAATATAGACTAACCAATATCCAAGCTCAAAATGTATAAGTGAAGCACATGAAGCATTCTATAAAACCATACTCAAAAGATTTAAGTGAAGCACAAAGAGCAATTCTATAAGATCATACTTAAAAGATTTAAGTGAAGCACATGAAGTATTCTATAAATCAATGAAGGGCTATCTCATGCTAGCATCGTTCTTAAAGGAAAAACAAAAACACAAAGGACACAAATCATGTGAACAAAACAAACCGAGGTATATCGATATTTGTTGAAGAAGAAAGATGGGATGCCAACCGGGGCATCCCCAAGCTTAGATGCTTGAGTATCCTTTGAAATATTTACTTGGAGTGCCTTGGGCATCCCCAAGCTTGAACTATTGCCTCTCTTTATTCTTCTCATATTGATAGCTCCTCGACCTTCGGACACTTCATCCACACAAAACTTTAACAAAAACTTATGAGATCCGTTAGTGTAATAAAGCAAATCACTACCTTTAGGTACTGTAACGAACTCATTATTTATTTATATTGGTATTAAACCTACTGTATTCCAACTTCTCTATGGTTCATACCCCCCGATACTATCCATAGATTCATCGAAATAAGCAAACAACACACGCAAAACAGAATCTGTTAAAAACAGAACAGTCTGCAGTAATCTGGAAGTTTGGTAAACTTCTGTAACTCCTAAAATTATAATATAAATTTTAAAATTTGAAAAATTTGTACAGAAGTAATGTGAAAAAAGTTTCATATCCATTTGACTTTCCAGTAAAAAAACATAAATTCATGCACTACAGCCAAAGTTTCTGTTTTTGTTCTGCACATAGTAAACAAGCAATCTAATCATCCTAAAACCAAAGCTTGGCACATTATTTTTATAATACAATGGATATATACAAGGGGATGATTATTTAAAGAGAAACTTCCATGAAAAATTCTACATTGTTTCCGTGAGCATGAACACAAGTGCTCAAGGTCGACCCTCACTTCTTCAATGCATAACTTTCCAATCACTTCTCTTTTTGAAAAACTTTTTAGGCATGAGAGGCAAGTAATAATTTTTTGTATTTTCATTCTTTTAAAAAAATGTATGTTTCACCCACAACTAAACAGAAACAAAAAGGAAAAACAAAATCTACTTAGTGAAGAAAGCAAACAAGCACACACGAGAATATCAACCCCACGCTATTGCTCCCCGGCAATGGCGCCAGAAAAGAGCTTGATAATCCCCAAGTGCAGGGAATCATCATAGCAATTTCCAAAGGTGAAAGTGATAAGTATGGAGTGTCGAACCCACAAGGAGCTAAAGGTAAGATCAATATTCTCTCAAGCCCTATCTGCCACTGATACGACTCTACGTACACCGAGCGTTTGCTTCCAACTAGAAACGAGAAATAAAACTATGTTGTGGGTATGAAGAGGATAACTTTGTATGATATCAGAGAGCTAAAATATGAAAGTAGGTGCTGTTATCATAAAGTTAGAATATATTACTAAATATTATAAATAGTGAGTGTGGAATAATGGTGGATCGGTGTGCGGAATTGTCCTAGGCAATTGTTAACAAGACCGATAGTCGTCATTGCAATTTCATATGAGGGAGAGGCATAAGCTAACATACTTTCTCTACTTGGATCATATGCACTTATGATTGGAACTCTAGCAAGCATCCGCAACTACTAAAGATCATTAAGGTAAAACCCAACCATAGCATTAAAGCATCAAGTCCTCTTTATTCCCATACGCAACAACCCCCTTGCTCGGGTTTGTGTTTCAGCCACTCACCAACCCACTATAAGCGAATCATGAACGTATTGCAACACCCTACAGCGGGAATACTTCACGATTGCGCGACACGGAGGGCACAATAGGACAGCACCAAAATAAAACATACAACTCATACCAATCTAGATCATCAATCAACCCAAAGACAAAGGATATCTACTCAAAACATCATAGGATGGCAACACATCACTGGATCATCATATGTGGCATAAAGCATCATGTTCAAGTAGGGATTACAGCGGGGTGCGGGAGAGTGGACCGCGTAAAATAGATGAGGATGGTGATGATGATGGTGATGTTGATGAAGACGATCACCGCGGTGATGATTCCCCTCCCGATGGCACTCCGGCGCCACCGAGAGAGAGGAGGAGAGGTTCTCCCCCTTGTGCTACCTCCTCCATGGCCTCCCCCCTAGATGGGGAAAGGTTCTCCCTCTGGTCCTTGGCCATCATGGCGATGATGGCCTCTCTGGGATACTCTTCCATGGCACCGGTGATGATGGCCCCCTCCGGCAGGGTGCCAGAGAGGGCCTAGATTGATTTCTCGTGGCTACAGAGGTTTGCGGTGGCGGAACTCCTGATCTAGGTTAATTTTACGAGGTTTCTGTATTTATAGGAATTTTTGGCGTCGGTCTCACGTCAAGGAGGTGCCCGAGCTGTCCACGAGGCAGGCCCACGCGCCCAGGGGGCGCGCCCCCCACCCTCGTGGGCAGCTCGGGACTCTTCTGGCCCAACTCCAATGCTCTGTGGTCTTCTTTTGGTCCATAAAAAATCATCAAAAATTGGCACGTCAATTGGACTCCGTTTGGTATTCCTTTTCTGCAAAACTCAAAAACAAGGAGAAAACAGAAACTGGCACTAGGCTCTAGGTTAATAGGTTAGTCCCAAAAATCATATAAAATAGCATATAAATGCATATAAAACATCTAAAATGGATAATATAATAGCATGAATACTTCATAAATTATAGATACGTTGGAGACGTATCAATAACCTGCTATATATTCGGAAAATAGTAAATGATATATATTGACCGGAGTGTCATGATATCTGTAGGAGCGACGACCGAGGTCGAGGCCCTGAAAAAGGCCCTGGCCGAAGCCGAGGGGAAGGCTGTCAAGGAGCAGGCCGCCCGTAAGAAGCTCAAGGCCCGGGTCAACGAGGTCCAGCAAGAGCTCCAGGACGCGGTGAGGAAGTGTGAGACGTTGGAGCACGATGCATCGGCTCAAGAGACCGAACTCGCCAAGGCTCGTCAGAGCGCAGAGACGGCCCGGAATGAGGCTCAGGGCGCCCTCCAGGAGATCCAGGAGGCCAGGAAGATCGCGGCGGGTAAGGCATTTAGTATGCAAAGCAAGTATGTGAAGAGGAAGTATCTTTTACTAACCCGGAATCGGAGTTCTCCAGTGGCTTTTGCTGATCTGCCACGCAGTGTATCTGACGCCACGGAGTTCTTCCGAGCCAAAGAAGGGAGCTCCACGGAGAAGCTGTTCTAGTCGCAATATCTTGCTCCAGAACATCCGGTGTCCTTCAGCGATCAGCTAAAACAGTTGGTCGAGCTGCACAGGGTGGCCGAACTGGCCATGAAGGATTTAATAATCCGGCTGTGGCCAGCCGAAGCTATACACAACAGACAGCAGTTACTTCAGCCTCGTGAAGCGGCTGATGGATGCCTGTCCTCGGCTGGACGTCGTCAAGCGGTCGGTCTGCATCGAGGGCGCGCGCCTGGCCTTCGCCTATGTCAAGGTGTGGTGGGCGAAGATGGACACCGTCAAGCTAGCGACCGAGGGGCCGCCTGAGGGCAAGGAGCACCGCACACCCGAGCGATACTTTGGAGACGTCCTGGAGGGGTCTCGCATTGTGGCGACGCAATGTGCGAAAGACATTATTTTTGAATGAATACATTCATGTTGTCTCGGCCTTGTACGATAAAACAAAGTTGTTATGTAATCTAATGTTTTGTTTTTATAAAAAAAAATTACCTCCTGTGCGGCCGTGTTGTATGAAATCTGAGGGTTGGCCAGTCGTCGGCTTCTGCCCCCATGTAGGTAGTACGGAGGTGTTCGGGATGGAATCTAAACACTCTTGATCCAATTATATGGTCCTTGAAGGAAGTGTTTAGCGCAACGAACCAGGCAATCAGACTATGCGGCTTTAACACCCTCACTTAGCCATAGGAGTTTGACAAAAAATGTTGGCGCAGCCCCTAGTATCGGAACTAGAGTGCAATAAGCGCCTCATCGGGTAAGTACCAATCCCTCGCGTAATGCAGAAAAAATCTCCAACGATTTGAGACCTCCGAAAAGCTGACCGGCTCTCGCCGCATCATGACAGTCAGTTTTCGGCTTTCTCTACTGAGGTGCTCCATCGGGTAAACCAGGGCACAATCGCAGTAGTTCTCCCTTTACTACCTTAGCCAATATAGCGGAACGTAAGGTAGCAAGCACATGAGCCGGGCAACCCAACTATTGACCAAAGACATGATTCGGAGCCAATGCATATAATGCTAAATTCGGGGTGCCGAACTGTACTGTAAAAAAGTGTTCGGACTTTGTTGCCGTAGTGTGGGGCGCTATGAAGCCCCTAGCAAATGGGAACGTACCAAAGTGTACGGGTGCTACTTGATAAGGTTATTAACAGAAAATAACGGAAAACAGAAAAGGAGCAAAGGTAATGAGCTAGGGTCGCAGAATTTTGGGCTGCGAACTGTTTTCATTGCAATTTTATTAATACGTCAAAGCGCATTGATGCAAATAGTGCGATAAGCAACGGGCAATTTGACATGCCACGACCAAGGGAGAGCTGCGTGTGGGTCCTAAAAACAGGTAGAGTGATTGTTAGAGAAAACACCTAGAAATTCCCTTGTACGCTTGTGCTTCTTGTCATCTTGGTGTGTTTATCCTTTGACAGGACCGGTGATCAGGCCATCAGGGAAAGCCTGTGGAAAAGAGGACTGAAAAGGGGAAAGAGAAACAGTGAAAGTATGTGTGTCCGGGAGAGGTCAAGCCGTGTTGCGGATCACAAGCTAGTTATGCCTCCGTCTATGCCCATGGTATTTTGAGTGCATAGTTGTGTATGCGCGGTACAAATGCCGCCACTTCAGTGGGACTGGGACGGAGGCCAAATTGCTAGTCGAGCCCTTGACGAGCCGAGCTGTCATGCTGTAGAATAGTCCGGACCCTCTTGACAGTGTCCGGGAGGTTGGCCGCCGAATTAAGGTTCTGCTTGAAAAGGCCGCTCTGTAATTCTGCTGCTAAGGCAGCGGTGTGTTCCTCGGTACGCAGGGAACGTTCCATATTTCCATTAACTGTTATGACGCCGCGTGGCCCGGGCATCTTGAGCTTGAGGTAGGCATAATGAGGCACCGCATTGAATCGAGCAAATGCGGTTCGTTCGAGCAGTGCATGATAGCCGCTGCGAAAAGGAACGATATCGAAGATTAACTCTTCGCTTCGGAAGATGTCCGGAGATCCGAAGACAACCTCTAGCGTAATTGAGCCCGTGCAGCGGGTCTCTACACCTGGTATCACTCCTTTGAAGGTAGTTTTTGTGGGCTTGATCCGTGATGGGTTAATGCCCATTTTGCGCACTGTATCCTCATAGAGCAGGTTCAGGCTGCTGCCGCCGTCCATAAGGACTCGCGTTAGGTGGAATCCGTCAATTATTGGGTCAAGGACCAATGCGGCTGAACCGCCATGACAGATACTAGTCGGATGGTCCCGTCGATCAAAAGTGATCGGGCATGACGACCATGGATTAAATTTTGGGGCGACTGGCTCTATCGCATAGATGTCCCTGAGCGCGCGCTTCCGCTCCCTCTTGGGGATGTGTGTAGCATATATCATGTTCACCGTTTTGACCTGGGGGAAACTTCTTTTGTCCCCCTGTGTTCAGTTGCCGGGGCTCCTCGTCATCGTCCTTGCTTTGCATCCCTTTTCCTTGTTCTTGGCGTTTAATTTGCCGGCCTGTTTAAAAACCCAACAATCTCTGTTGGTATGATTGGCTGGTTTGTCTGGGGTGCCATGTATCTTGCACGGACGATCGAGTATGCGGTCCAGGCTGGATGGTCCCTGATTGTTTTGTTTGTACGTCTTCCGCTGGCCGGACTTGGAGCCACTGAATCTGGTGTTGACTGTCGTGTCATCGGTGTTGTCGCCATTGCTTCGGCGTTTGTGTCTGTTGCGTCGGAGCTTGCCGTTGCTATTTTTGCCCTCGGAGGTGCCTATTTCACTTTCTGTGTTTTTGCTACGGGCCAGCCAACTATCCTCACCCGCGCAGAAGCGGGTCATGAGTGCCGTGAGGGCTGCCATGGATTTCGGCTTTTCCTGACCGAGGTGGCGTGCGAGCCATTCGTCACGGATGCTATGTTTAAAGGCCGCTAGGGCTTCGGCATCCGGACAGTCGACGATCTGGTTCTTTTTAGTTAGGAACCTAGTCCAGAATTTCCTGGCTAACTCTCCAGGCTGTTGGACTATGTGACTTAAGTCATCGGCATCTGGTGGCCGAACATATGTACCTTGGAAGTTGTCGAGGAAAGCTTCTTCCAAGTCCTCCCAACTGCCAATAGAATTTTCAGGCAGGCTATTTAGCCAGTGCCGAGCTGGCCCTTTGAGTTTTAGTGGTAGGTATTTGATGGCGTGAAGGTCATCCCTGCGGGCCATGTGGATGTGGAGAATAAAGTCCTCAATCCATACCGCGGGATCGGTTGTTCCATCGTATGATTCGATGTTTACGGGTTTAAACCCTTCTGGGAATTCATGATACATTACTTCGTCAGTGAAGCAAAGAGGGTGTGCGGCGCCTCTATATCGGGCCGCCTCGTGACGTAGCTCCGATGGAGACTGTCTGCGGTTTTCGGCCCGTGCATGACTAGGTTTGTTACGTCTGAATAGATAGCCGTCCTCGTGTGTCAAGGCACGTCCTCGCGATCCGTAGATCGATCTTGTATGTCCTGCTCTACTGTCCAGGTCTTGACGAAGGTCATATGTATAACCCCGAGCTGTTTTATCCCTGCCTTTACAGAGAGGTGGGACAGTCTGGTTTTCGGCTCGAGTTGCCGTTTTATCCCGACCGCGTGGCGGTCGGTCGGCCGCATTGCGCGATGCTGGTGCGGGCTCTAGCGCCTCGTCATCGAACTGAGGTAGCAATTTGCGCTTCGGGTAACTTTTGGCTGGGCGTTTAAGGCCGTATTCCTCGGCTGCCAGGACATCGGTCCATCTGTCATCGAGCAGGTCTTGATCAGCTTGAAGCTGTTGCTGCTTCTTTTTCAGGCTCCTCACAGTGGCTATTAGCTGAAGCTTAAAGCGCTCCTGCTCGAGAGGTTCCTCGGGCACGATGAAGTCTTCGTTGCCGAGGCTCACCTCCTCCTCGGAGAGTGAATGATAACTACCTTCCTCTGAGTCTTCTTCTATGGCCTGTTCATCAGGGCTGACTTACCCATCTTCCCGATTGTCTTGTTCGGCAGTTTGTTCGTCGGGGTCTTCTGTGTCTTCGACACCATCCGAAGTGTTATCGTCTCCTGTGCTGGTGTTGCTGTCCTTGCTGCGGCGCGATTTAGAGCGGCGCCGCTGACGACGATGCTTTGGTTGTGTTTTAGGAGGGTCATCCTTCGTTGGGTTCTCCTTGTCCTCGCCGCTATTTTCTTTGGGTGTATCCACCATGTATACATCGCACGATGAAGTGGCCGTCCAGCGTCTAGTAAACGGTGGGTTTTGGCCATGCTCTTCTTCTGCATCGTCGTCCATACCGTCGATGTCTTCGAAGCCGTAATCGAGCGAGTCGGTTAAGTCCTCGATAGTGTCTATGTAGTGGGTGGCGGATGGGAAGCGAAATTCCCCTCTATCAGCCTCTGGTTTGAACCGGATATAGTTCGGCTGCGAGTCCCCCGCTAGGGACATATTTCTTAATGAGTTTAACACATCGCCCAAAGGCGAGTGTCGGAAGATATCTGCGGCGCTGAATTCGAAGAACGATAACTGATCAAGCTCGGCGTCCGCGGACGCACATGGTTCGGAGCTTATAGCCGGAGACGAGTCCAAAGTTCCGGTGACATAGACATCACATGAGGTTAAGTCATTGCGCGGCTCAACACCGTGGGATCTGCAGCCTCCGTGGTGGGGTTGATCCTCCCGTCCTCGGATGGCACGGTCTGCTCCGGATCTAGGGCCAGAGCAGTTATGGAAGCTATCTCCTGGATGCGGTCCGATGACAGATTTAAGTCATGTTCATCGGGGCGACAAGGAGCGGTCGCCGTGGTCTCAAATCCGTCAAAGATCAAGTCTCCATGGATGTCCGCGACGTAGTTCAAGCTTCCAAATCTGACCTGATGGCCAGGGGCGTAGCTATCGATCTGCTCCAGATGGCCAAGCGAGTTGGCCCGCGGTGCGAAGCCGCCGAACACGAAGATCTGTCCGGGGAGAAAGGTTTCTCCTTGGACAGCATCATTGTTGACGATTGAAGGGGCCATCAAACCTTTTGGGGATGGCACAGTGGAACTCTCAATGAAAGCACCAATGTCGATGTCAAAACCGGCGGATCTCGGGTAGGGGGTCCCGAACTGTGCGTCTAAGGATGATGGTAACAGGAGACGGGGGACACAATGTTTACCCAGGTTCGGGCCCTCTCTATGGAGGTAATACCCTACTTCCTGCTTGATTGATCTTGATGAATATGAGTATTACAAGAGTTGATCTACCACGAGATCGTAATGGCTAAAACCCTAGAAGTCTAGCCTGTATGACTATGGTTGTGTCTCTCCCCCCTCCGGACTAAGTCCTCCGGTTTATATAGACACCGGGAGGATCTAGGGTTACACAAGGTCGGTTACAGAGAAAGGAATCTACATATTTGATCACCAAGCTTGCCTTCCACGCCAAGGAGAGTCCCATCCGGACACGGGTGCAGTCTTCGGTCTTCGTGTCTTCGCAGCCCATCAGTCCGGCCCATGGCTAACAGGCCGGACGCCCGAGGACCCATTAGTCCAGGACCCCCTCAGCAGTCGAGGGTGGGTTTGCAAGGGCGCACGACGTTCATGGCAACGAAGTACCGGACAGGCAGATGGTAAATGTATAGCAATTCATGGAATGAGGTAAAGCTAGCTCCGATAGATGCAAGAATGATACGTGCCGCAGTGACGGACCCACGCGGCTTGGGGATAATGCAGCCCGAGGGGGGCCCCAACAGAGCAAATCAAAGATGCAAAAGGATACACGTCACAGGGACAGGCCCATGCGATCTGGGGATAATGCAGCCCGAGGGGCGCCCCCAACTGAATAAACCGGAGAATGTCACCTGGCACCATTGCTGTAGAGATGTTGGAGTAGCCGAAGACGCGTGCTGAAGAAGTTGCTCCTCACGAGCCACCTGGGTCCTGAACCTCGGGATGTTCCAGGTGCTCAGGGGGCTCGTGAGGAACCGTCGCCATTTCCGCAAGGACCGCCCGGTGCCTGGCCTCCTGAGTCGCTAGAACACTCCTCAGGTGGCGTTGGTAGGTGACGGCCACGTTCGGCAGGCCGAATGGCATGTGAACGTAGCTGTGAGGGCGGCCCTCGCACCGACCAACGTGCAATGGCCAGAAGCGCTCCTGAGATGCGGCCCTATTGAGCCCTGGTATGTCGACGCAGACGCGCAGCTCGCTGTCCTCGCCAGGACGAGGAGCTACTCCAGGTGGTGGGCGGCGGTCGCCGCGCATGGCTCTCGCCTCTTGAAGCTCTTCGGTCGCCTTGGTGATGAATTCCTGAGCACTTGGCGTCTCATGCCTGGTGCCCTCGTGAGGGAAACGCGCGCTGAAGCACGCCTCCACGTGGTGCCCGAGCGCCTCCCTCGTGACGTTGACTAGGTCAGAGGCCCTCCAGAGGAGAGCCCTCGAGCCCAGCCTGAGAGGGACGCCGGGCACGCCTTCCTATGCGAGAGAGGGAGGCGCCCCTTCCGTGGCACAGGTCCTGAAGTGGTGCCGCTGGAGATGCCGCTCTCCTGAGGGTCTTGGCGGAGCAGCTGTTTCTTCTTCTTGGGGACGGCCTCAGGAGGGTAAGTGGCGCCTTTGTTGTCTGGGTCCTTGACTGCTGCGGCCTGGTAGGCGCGCTCAAGGGAGCACACCGCGTCCTTTTCCTCACAGACTATCGTGATGATGTCGTGGTTCCCTGGCATCTTGAGGACATTGTAGCCATGATGGGTCACCACCATGAACTTGGCCAGGGCTGGATATCCTAGGATGGCGTTGTATGGCAGACGGATATGGGCAACATCAAAGTCGATGAGCTCTGTGAAGTAGTTGTCGCACTGGCCGAAGGTGATAGGGAGGCGGATTTGCCCTATCGGGGTGGTGGAGCCGTCGGTCACTCCTGAGAAAGGCTTGGTGGGCTGCAGCTGATCATACGGCACTGGAGGCGGTCGAACGTCTCGATGCAAAGAACATTTAGCCCCGCACCACCATCGATGAGGGTTTTGGTGACCTGGACATTGCTGATGACGGGCGAGCAGAGCATCGGGAGGGCGCCGGCGGTTGCTGCGCACTTGAGCTGGTCTGACGAGCTGAAGGTGATGGTGCACTTGGACCACCTGAGCAGTCACATAGCCTCGAGCCTGGGGAGAGCCGCGTTCACTTTCTCGGGCAAACTGCTTGAAGATGCCCTAAGAAGCTAGGGCCTGAGCGCCGCCCAAGATGTAGGCGATGCCACGAGGCTCCTGGAAGCCCCCAGCCCCTTCGTCCTGGTGGTGGTCGTCATTCCTTCTTGGTGGTGGTGGCAGCGGAGGGAGGTCGGCGTTGCCCTGAGGACGGTCCTCGCGAGGCTGATCTCTCCAGGCGCCCTCACGAGGCTAGCCCTGCCAGCGGTCCTCACGAGGATGATCCCGCCAGTCCTGGCGGGGGCCGCGGTCGTCCCAGTGTCCTCCTCCATGGCCGTAGCCTCGATCGTTGCGCGCAGGGCGTTGACCAAGGCGCCCGTCGCGGATGGCCCTGAGCTCGTGACAATCATTGGTGTTGTGGCTGTGTACATTGTGGAAGATGCAGAATGGACGGCTGCCCTTGGATGACTCTGGGTGGTCGCAGCCGCGCTTCATCTCTGGTTCAGCCGCGAGCACGGCCGCCCCCTTGCGCTTCACGTCCTTGGCCTTGGCCTTCTTGTCTTCTGGGTCGACCGCTGGGAGCTCGAGGAGGGAAAGGCGCCCTTCATCAGCTCCCTTGCACTTGGTCGCCATGTTGAACATCTCCAGAGCCGTGCACAGGTCCTCGTGCATGGCAAGCTCCTCCTTCATCTTGACATCGCGGACGCCATCAGAGAACGCTGGAATGATGGCCTCATCCGAAACCTTGGGGATCTTGAGGCGCACGTTGTTGAAGCGTTGGATGTACTTCTACAGGGTCTCCCCCGGCTACTGCTTGATGCGCTGCAGGTCACCCGCGGCGGCCGGGCGGTCGCGAGTGCCCTAGAAGTTGGCGACGAAACGCTCGCGCATCTCACCCCAGGAAGAGATCGATCCTGGGGGCAGGTTCAGGAGCCACGAGCGCGCGCCATCCTTGAGAGCCATGGGGAACCAGTTCGCCATGACCTTCTCGTCGCCGCTGCCCACCTCGATGCTCAGCTCGTAAAGCTGCAGGAACTCAGCAGGGTCGGGGGTGTCGTCGTAGCATGGAGGCAGGTCGGGCTTGAACTTTCCTGGCCAGACGACGCTGCGAAGCTCAGGAGTGAAGGCGCGGCAGCCTGCGGTGGTTACCAGAGCCCGTTGTGGAGGTGGTGCTTGGTCTTGGAGCTCGTGCGCCACCGCGACAGGCGGAGCGCGGTCTTGACGTGGCAATGCTGGAAGCGCGCGTGCCTCCCCTTGCGGCCGCTGGATCTCCTCGCAACTTCCTTCTTCGTGCGCGGGCGCCCTGCACGGCGGGTCACGCCGCGGGGTCACGCGCCTTGGTGTGAGGGCGACGTCCTGACGAGGCGGCGGTGGTGGAGGTGCTCCGTGGGCTACGTCATCCGCCGCAGACAGTGGGCGAGGTAGCGAGAGAGACGGTGCAGGAGAGCCCCAAGCGGCGCTGGCCAGCTCGGCGATGCGGTCCAGCCACTCTTCGTAGAAGTCGTTGACGGGGCGGTAGTGCAGTAGCTCCCGCGCCGTGAGCAACGCAGCCGGCACATTTGCCGGGCCGTGACGAGCGTGGGATGATGAACCAGCCGGAGTCAGCGATGGGGTGGCTGTGCGCCCGTCACGCCGCACGGAGGGGTGCAGCCACGAGGCTTGTTGCTCGTGCCCCGCCGGGCCGGTGGCGGCGTTGGTGGCAGGTGATGGAGAACGACGGGGCGATGAGGGCGGCGAGGGCGGCCCATCGCTCAGCACGGGCTCGGCGAGCGTCAGCCATGGAAGCGGTGGAGCGGTGGCGAGTCAATCGGCGAAAGGGAAGCTCCGACGCACCCCTACCTGGCGCGCCAAATGTCGGATTCAGGGTTCCGCAGACCCTTGAGAGATTCGAACTCTGGGGTGCGTACGAAGAACTCTCCCTCCCCAGTCTGCCTACTTGACAATTCCACGGCCTAGCTCGACGAACCCAAAGAATAAGAGACACAGCAATTTATCCTGGTTCGGGCCACCTTGCGGTGTAATACCCTACTCCAGCTTTGTGGTGGATTGCCTCGAGGGGCTGAGGATGAACTAGTACAATGTGGGAACGGCCTCAGGAGGTGTTCTTGAGCTCGATGAGCTGGTGAGGTGGTCCTGGTGGAATCGATCCTTCGTCTATGGTGGTGGCTAAGTCCTATTTATAGTGGCCTTGGTCCTCTTCCCAAATGTAGGTGGGAAGGGATCCCACAACAGCCAGATTTGAAGGGGGACAACTAGTACAAGCTATCCTGACAAAAGTAGTCTTCGCCTGCAAAAGGCTCTGGTGGTGACGCTGTGTTGGGCTCCACGATGACATCTGTCCTGTCGTCGTGGCAGTCCTTGGTCTTGTTGCACCGATATGGAAACCTTTGCTTGATTCCTCGGGACTTCGCGCCTGCGCTTGCCTCCTTAGCACCAAAGGGGAAAATGGTACACTGCGCCCGCTGGCGCCCACCTGGCCTTGGTCGTCATGGCTCACGCCACATGAACCTCGCGAGGTGCGCCTTGCATAGATATCTCCGCTCCTCGGGAGCCTGCCTAGCAAGGCTGCCCCCCAGGGAGGTTTTGCTGTCGTTCGCCTCACGAGGTTTGGCCCCTCGCGAGGGTCTTGAGTTGTTGTTGCTGAAGCTAGGCCGTACCAGGCCGTTGTCTGAGCCGTGCCGTGGGCCGCGGGCAGGCAAGTATGGGTACCCCCGTTCTCAGGACGCCGACAGTGACCTTGGCTCAAGAGGAATACAATGAGGACTAAGTGACCTCAGAGTTCATCTCAGCCGCCTCAACCAGACGTACAGTTGACACAATAACTGGAACTGGTCTACCAAATCATTGTGTCTTCACCGAGCCTACCTGATTTCAAATTCCTCATCCTTTACCTTTACGTTATTCCGCTGCTGAAGAATTTGTGATCTACCTTCTGAAGAATTTGAACTAAAGAATTCCATCAAGCTGTTTTTCATTTTTTTTTCAGTTCATCATCCTCATACTTGTATGCTTGTATGATCACATGTTCTTCACCTGTATGTATTTTGTATGCATGATCTCTGCTTCTGTGATGATTTAGTTCCCTCGCGTTTTTATTTTTTTCACACTGATTTTCATTAAATTCATCAGAGTTTGACGAATATCTAAAAATCTCTTTCACCGTGTTCTGGGAGTTAACATGTGCTTTCAATAACCCTTCAGATCAGAGGAAGTATATCTAAAGGGAGAACATCCTATATTTATAACGAAGGAAAGGTATCTAAAGAGTTTTTTTTGAACGGGGCATAGCCCCTTTCCATTACTCATCATAACGAAAATACATAAGTTCCAACAAGGTTCAGAAGGAAACTAGAAAGGGGAAAGTGAGTTCAATGCATCTTTGGGAAACCCACTATGAGCACTCGTCATCGAGCATCTCACCGTGGGGCAAAAATCCAAAGACACCAAAGAACTACCAACCTAACAGGAAATAGTTTTGACCACGCACACGAGACAAAAGGCTCACAAATGAGCAGAGATAAAAGGCTACCGCAGGAGAAGTATGGCAATAGCAACAACCAGGACGACAGATCAAGCTTTGCGAATCATCGTTCGGGATCCCAGTGAAGCAGACGAGTTCACAAATCTTCCGCCGCTCCACCTGTACATATCCTCATCATCGTCGAGGCATTGGTCCTCAGCATCTTTGCTCCATGTTCCATCGCCTCACGATCAACTCCATTCATCAAACCTGCCCAGTAAGTAATATAGCCACAAGTAGAGAACACAATATCAAAAGGTGTTCTCAATTTTTCCCCTTCGAAGGTAGCTTGGTTACGGCAGTTCCATATCACCCAACATATGGCCGTCGGCCCAAATGTGTAGAATTTTGCCCCATCAGGCAGGAAAATATAGCACCAAGAGAAGTAATGCCAAATGTTGTTTGGGCATAACTTAGTGCCCAGAACACAGCCTACTGTCCTCCAAATCACTCTAGCTATAGGACAAGTGGAAAACAGATGTTGAGACGTCTATCTTTCTCCGCAGAACGAGCATTTGGGGTTGCCTGCCCATTTCCGCATGTTCATGACGTCTCTTGTTAGGACAGCGTCCTGGAAGAGTTGCCACAGGAAGATTTGAAGTTTTAGGGGAATTTTCGCTTTCCAAATCCACTTATAATTGCACGCGGCTAAATTCCGCTCCAAATACTCATATACCAATCTAGTTGTAAAAAATTTCTTCTTACCCAAGTTCCAAGTTCCAGGTTACTTGGTCTGGATCCTCCAAACTAGGCCATGAAGCTACAACAGCTGGAAGCTCCTCCCACTGCTCTATCAAAGGAGCGTGGAGTTGTCTTCGAAAGAAGTCACCACCCACCCCATTTTGGAATTTCGCCACCATAATTTCTTGCTCATTGCAAACGTTGTATAAAATAGGACACTTAAAGCATAGAGGAGGGTTACTATTCAAAGAGTCATTCCACACTCTAGCAATGTTCCTAGAGTTCAGAACCACTCCCCTACCAGCCAAATAGTACTCTTTAACTTTCATGAAAGCTCTCCAAATAGGGGAATCACCAAACTTGCATTTCATCGAGGTTATAGTATCTCTTTTAAGGTATTTGGCTCGAATCACGTCTTGCCACAAGCCTTGCTGTGTTTCAAGCTTCCACCACCATTTGGTGAGCAAGCTAATGTTTTATCTCCGAAGGTCTTTCACCCCAGCCCCCCTTTGCTCTTAGATCTGCAGATTCTAGCCCACTTCACCAAATGGTATCTCTTGCGTCCCTCATGTTCTTGCGAGAAGAAGCGTTTACGGTGTTTATCCTATTTATCAATAATCATTTTAGGAATCAAAAACATGGAAATATAGACTGTATACAATACTGTTAAGGGAGGAGCTAAGGAGAATAAGCCTCCCACCAGATGTGGATGCATTACCGGACCAAGATTCACAGCATTTCAGGAATCTTTCATCCACAAAATTCCAGCTCAGGTTACGAAGTGTCCAATAACTGACCGGGACTCCCAGATATTTCATCGAGAAATGCCCTATTTGGCAATTGAAGAGGTCCGCATAAAAGGCCAATGTATCATCATCCCCCCCCCCCAATGCAAAGGATTTCACTTTTCAGGAAATTAATTTTGAGCCCCGACATAAGCTCAAACATGTATAGCAGAAGTTTGAAATTAACAGTGGCCTCATTATCATGTTCAAAACATATCACCGTATCATCAGCGTACTAGAAAATGGCCACCCCATCCTTAACAAGGTCTAGTGCCAGTCCAGTAAGCAAACTTTCTTTCTGAGCATTACAGACCATCTTCGAAAGTACTTCCACGGCCAAATTAAATAAGAAAGAAGAGAAGGGGTCACCTTGGCGCACCCCTTTATAGCTTTGAAAGTATGGGCCTACCTCATTATTGAGTTTAATACTTACCGTTCCATTACGAAGTATTTTTTGAATCCAACCGCACCAGGTTGGTCTAAAACCACGGTCTCGAGGACAATTAAGGAGGAAATCCCAATTGATCTTATCGTAGGCCTTTTCAAAGTCCAATTTCAGGACAATCCCAAGTTTTTTCTTATGGTGGGTATGATGCAATACCTCATGCAGCGTGAGGATTCCGTCCATGATGTTTCCATGTGATGAAAGCATTCTGGTGAATGCTAATCAGCTTATCAGCAAAGATAGCTACCCGATTATCCAACACTTTAGCTATTAGTTTGTGTAAGTGCATTTAGTGCCCCTTAGTGATTTTGGTGTATTGAAGACTTATAGGTTAAGGGACTAATGCATTTGCGAGTGTACACAGGTCTATAAGTCTATGATGAGTTTGATATTTACAGAGAAAGTCGACCCCTAAAAATGAATGTCTTCAACTGAAGACTTTGGCTTTCTGAAGACTTTGAAAGTGAAGAAATTGGTGTGACTGTGAAGACATGATATTCATGTGAGGATTATGAAGCGTGAAGACTTTTGTTTTTGTAGTTTCATTTTCTTTTTCTTGAGCCATAGGAAACACCGTACTGTTAAAGGGGGTCGAGGTAAAACTAAGGAAAAGTTTCCAAGTGATGCTCATCTCAAAATCCTACACCTACCAATCCTATCGAGTGAAGCCATTGGAAATCTCATACAGTTCGGTCAATTTCTTCAGTGACAGAGATGAAGATCTTCTGGTCTCTGAGGAATTTGTTCTGACTGAGGAGTTAGGAATTCGCCAGTGCGGATTGCCTACAAGTGAGGAACATGATAGCCCTAGGGAATTTGATACTCAAATTTCCGACCGTTGCTGTGCTACGCGCCAGCTGTCCTAAAATATCTACCCACCTAACGGTCATATCATTGAAGGGCATTTATGTCTTATGATGCCGAGATGCTCCCTAGGCTATAAATAGCCGCCCCCCTACAACCACTAGTTGGTTGGCTGCTCTGAGAGAAACTGACACTTGTCATTGAGAGCATCCCATCCTCCGAGGACTTTGAGCGAAAATCATCAAGTGAGGAAAACCCAAACCCAAACACCTACAAACCCAAAGTGATTGAGCATCACTGAAGAGATTGTTCCTGTGTGGAACATCCTCCAGACGGTTAGGCGTCATGGTCTAGAGCATCGAAGAGTAAATTGTGGATCACCGAGTGACCGAGTTTGTGAAGGTTTGGAAGTCACCTGAAGACTTACCACAAGTGATTGGGCGAGTTCTATGTGACCTTAGCTCAAGGAGAATACGGTGAGGACTGTGTGTCCAGGACTGTGTGTCCTCGGGTTTAAATACCTAGCCGCTCCAACCAGACGTACGACTGTCACGGCAGTTGGAACTGGTCTACCAAATCATTGTCTTCACCGAGCCAACTGGTCCTATTTCCTCAACCCTTTCATTTCCTCATTACTGTGTTGTTGTACTTGATCGTTACTGTTTGAAGATTTTGACTGAAGACTTTCTCAATTTCCTCAATCCTATTTCTTCAGTCAGTTTGTCTTCAGCCTACTTATCGTGTGTTTACGCTACTTGTACTCTGTGCTTGTTTTCATTTCATCATGATGACTGTGCTACTGCTCTATTATGCTTGCATCTGAGTACTTATTCTGCTGCTAGTCGTTCGTGACTTAGGAATTTCCTCACCTTGAAATTCCTCAGTGACGAATTTGTAAAAATCGCCTATTCACCCCCCTCTAGTCGATATAACGCACTTTCAGTTTGTATGGGCACCGTAAGAGGCAGATGGGGCGGTACTGCTGATTTTTTTAGCCCCATTCATTTTAGGAATTAAAGTGCTAACCCCGTAGTTCAGGGCTAAATCAAGAGAATTACTATGGAATGCCTCAAATAGGTGCATTATGCCATTTTTAACAAAGCCCCAACAGTGTATATAGAATTCTGTCGGCATGTTATCCGGTTTAGGAGCTCTATTGCAGGCCATACTAAACAGAGTTTTTTTTCACCTCCTCCTCGGTGAATTCACTTGTGAGGAGTAAATCATCTTCCTCATTAAGCTTTTTATCCTCGGACCATGTATCAGGAGATAAGTGAAACCCAAAAAGTTCTTTATAGAATGCGATCGCATGGGCCAGCAGGTTTTGTGTGCCTTCAATAGTCACATCTCCTTATGTGAAGGAGTGGATAGTGTTTTTATGTTTTCTACCGTTTGCTACCCGATGATAAAAGGCAGTGTTCCGGTCTGCTTTGGGCAACCATCTCTCATTGGAATGTTGTAACCAGAAAAGATCTTCCATGATCAGGAGCTCATTGAGTTCCGAGTTAAGGACCGTCCTTTTCTCATATAAGTCTGGATCGAGAGGCCTATTTTCCTCCAGCCTCTCAATCTCTTCTAGCTCCTCTTTAATGCACCTTTTCTCTTCTTGGCATGTCCAAAGGAATGGGAACCCCATCCTTTGAAATACTTCTTAATACGTTTGATTTTTATGTTGAGAACATCAATAGGATCGTCGGCGAAAACAAGCTGCTCCCAGATCTTTTTTGCTTTGATGTAAAACTCCTCATTTTTTAACCAGGTCAGCTCAAACCTGAATTCACGTTGGTGGGAAGGGCCTGTTTTCTCGGGACCCGAGGTTAAGAGCAACGGATTATGGCCCGAGACGTCCCTCGCCAGTTTGCGGACTGTGACCAAAGGAAACAGGTCTTCCCAATCGAAATGCATAAGGATTCTATCCAATTTTTCCAGGGTGGGATGTTTCTGCTTATTAGTCCAGGTGTATTTCCCCCCTCCCATATGGATCTCTCTCAATTTCAAAGTCTGGATAACAGAATTGAATTTCTCTATGTAATGGGAGTGAGCCATATTTTTGTTTTTCTCTCCACTATCATGGAGAATATTAAAATCTCCGCCCACTATATAGGGGACATGAAGTTGGAAGCAAACAGAAACTAGTTCTGACAAAAACTCATCTTTTCTCTCATCTTGGGCTGCTCCATAGACCACTATGAGAGCCCGAACACACTTAAAAACTCATCTTTTCTCTCATCTTGGGCTGCTCATAGACCACTATGAGAGCCCGAACACACTTATGCTTCACATCATAAAACGTTAACTTGTAGAAGGAAATTACCAACTACCTAGGAGATGATTTCAAGGGTCTCTTTTTTCACTCCACACAGGATACCACCTGATTTTCCAACAGAAGGAACCCAATTCCATTCAAATCTGTCGAAGGGATCACTTTTCCTAAGGAACATAGAAGGGAATTTCTTTTTCATAGTTTCTTGAAGGCCTATAAAATCTAGGGAATGATCTTTAATAAGATCTGAGAAGCAGGTAGTCATCCCTTTTTTACCTCCCCCCTACAATTTCAGAATAGGCCATTCATTTAATTACCTTATTTTTTCCCCCTTGGTAACCATACTAGGAAGCAGAGTATGGTTACCTTTACATTCTTTCAAGGAAACATTATTTTTATATCTAAAAAGTTATATAACGAATTCTGGCGATAATGCATAGAGCCAGCCAGTCATGCTCCGTTTTACCAAATGTTTTACTGTGTCTGTTCGCTTGTTTCAGTATGTATTATGTAATCTATGCTTCATCGGAATGTATAGATCTCTTGTGAACGGAGTACACTGCCACTGTAAAATGGAAGTAATTCTGCACGCACGACGCACCTGCCCTCTGACTTCAGAACTCCTGATGCATATATATAGCCAAAGTAGTCTCCGGCTGTCCATAATAAACTACAGTTTCAAAGCAGAAGCAGTAATACAGGACAGCCCGGCCGATGCATATACACATAGGAGCAAATTGTTCAGTGTTCGGTACACGTCCATAAATGCTCGAGCGAGCCATTCCCACTCTGACAGCCTCCATGTGAGGTGAGATCTCTCGACACGAGGATGCATGCAGTGTTCCCGTCCCGTCCCTGGTGTACTTCTGGTAATGTCAAACTCAATATATCATTTTTAAAAGTTACAAAAATTCTGGAAAATATTCGGTGCAGTGGTAAAAAATTGATCTACGTTCGAGGTGCAAAAAAGATAAATTTATGCGTGAATTATAGTAGTTGTACGTGGTAGCTAATTTCTGTTTGGCTGTAAAATTGGCCAATCATCAATACCATCACTGAATGTTTCTTTCATATTTTTCTCTCGAGATGTGTTTTCGGTTCTGAATTTAAATTTTTGTGGGAAAATAGACATACAATGTTGAATCTGTGCATTATTTATTTTGCTTCAGTTTTTGCATAACTCTGCAGTGGCGTTTCAGTCGTGGGCATGCAGGAGATGGGAGCACAGGATACGATCCGACACAAACCTTCACTGACCCCTAAATGTACATCAATAATACTAGTAGCAGTGTTCTACCATTACAGCTATCGAGCCAGTCCTACTCTTCGACAGTGAAACGGCTCTGCGCATTAATACGGGGATTCGTTTTTTTGATTGTAACCATCAGATTTTGGCAGTAAAAAAGAGCTAATGGTCATCCATCAGATCGATATTACAGTGCCCCTGGAGCAGTCGTGGAACTATCCATTCATAAGTACAGTAGATGTTCCCCGCAGAAAGAAAACACTCATAATCCCTGCAAAAAAAAAAACATTCATAAGTAACTCTAGTTGGATGCGTACCACCGTACCAGCAAGCTTAAAACCTCCGTGTAGAAAGAAAGGGGGGGAAAATCCACGGTTTATGGGAGCAGTTTACACTGACGGTGATGGGACAGCAACGTCCGCCAATCCAATCCATACCGCACCAAAAACGGAAGCAACACCGGCTTCACGGCAACCACGCCTTGTGCGCACATCACAAAACCCACGCCACACCCACACCCACACCGTCACCGTCCATGAAAAAATGCGGCAAGAAACGCGTGATCATTCATTCATTTCATCCCGATGCAGGCGACAAAATTCATCTGTACTCCATTCACAACGGACACGCCGCTTTCTCCCGTCCAAATGGTACTAGTAATCCACGCATTACATCACATTACATAACATAACATATGCAGCAAGCAACGAGAGGAAGAAGAAAGAAAGATGGCGGTGTCGGGTCGGGTCAAGGTGGCTAGACGTGGGTGCAGGATTTCTTGAGGGATATGGCTTTGCCCAGCTTGGTCGTGTCCAGCCGGACGGTGCACTGCACGTTGTTGTAGAACCTGGGCTTGACCAGCTTGCCCAGCACCAGCGCCCGCGCCCTGATCCTCAGCGTCAGCTGCAGCGGCACCGGCGGCGGGGGCACGCCCTTGGGCCCCGGCGTGCTGCTCAGCCCCGCGCCGCCGCCGTACAGCGGCACCTTGTTGCCCACCACCGTCACCGCCACCTTGCGCTGGCTCTTCCGAGGCTGGTAGAAGTACTTCATCTGCCACACAGATTTTGCGGTATATTTAGATGGTTTTGTAGCTTGAGTTCAATATACGATTTCCACGCAAAAAAAGAAGGAAAATAATAATATGAATTGGATTTCCCGCGGAAAAGGGAGGAAATAAAGAACGGGTATGAACTGGATGACAGCAACTCGGGATGGCGATGTCCTGTTCGAGTTTTTCAACAGTGTTCAGTGGCCTCTGCTTTTGTAGCTATCAGCAGACGTTGCCATGGCTAAATTAACACCCTTTGTTTTGGTCAAGACATGTGCAGCTGTAGTCCAAAGTTCGCATCTAGAAGCCACAGAGCAAGACTGACTTTCTCTTTGGGCTTACAATATGCAAATGTGTGTTCATAAGACTACTGGTTGACGTAAATGCACCGCACAAATGTTTACGTATCTATCAACAAGAAATGAGAAATCAATCGTTCAGGCATGACCTGAATGCAGTACTTATTGTGATTAATTCACAGCCATTTACTTACCAGATTGACTCGGTTGTTCTCCAACTTGAGGCTTACCATTCGATCGATCAATCAGATGAAACCGTTCAAAGAAATCTGTATGAGGAATTAAGGATGCGCGTGCGGGGATGAATGAATGCTTACGTCGCCGGAGGCCATGAGGAGCTGGGAGTAGTAGAGCGTGACGGGCTGCGCCGTGACGTGCACGCCGAAGAAGCTCCCCGTGTTGCGGAACGTGAGCCTCACCGTGGCGTTGATCGTGGACATCTCCGTCGGCACCAGCGACGCGTCCGTCCCCGCCTGGATCACGAAGTTGTGGAACGTCACGCTCTGCGCAATCAACGGGGAGGAATCATCAGTTCTTGCTTGCATAAGAGAAGACGAATCACGAATCCGGCCCAGAGGGAAAGGAAAGGGGAGTACGTACGTTGACGGAGACGACGGGCTTCTGGTTGCGGCTGGCGCCCCAGAGGATGAGGGCGAAGAAGGTGAAGAGCACGAGGAAGGCGGCGACGAAGCCCAGCCCGTAGCGCACCTTCCTGGGGAGCGCGGAGAAGCCGCCGGCGCGGCCGTCGGCGTCGTCGTCGTCCTCCATGAGGAGCCCCTCCTCCTCGATGGCCGCCTCCTTCATCCAGGGGCTGCGGCGCGCCGCCTCGCCGCCGCCACCGCCGCCACCGCCGCGCTTCCCGCCTCCGCCGGCGACCCCGCGGCGGGACGAGCCTGCGGAGGGGACCTTGCCGGAGAAGCGGGAGGAGGAGGACTCCCTGGAGTGGTTCCCGAGCGAGCGCGGCGGGGACGCGGCCGGGGAGGAGTGGAAGGAGGAGGCGGCCGTCTTGGAGTGGTTCTCCCCGTCGTCGTGG